>NW_028317991.1:2500-650000 GCF_062004578.1 Staurois parvus | reverse complement strand
GCAAATTTCCCCCCCCCTCCAAAAAAAAGGACAAGCACTAAACTGCACGCTAACCCCATAAGCATATATTTCCTTTGCCAAACAAAATTTTCTCCAAACAAAATTTCCCTCTCCTCCCAGTGCAAATCCATCCTCCCAGCACAAATCTTTGGCCCTCATTCCCCCTCTCAGCTCACAACCTTTTCCTCCCCAAATTTCCCCTCCTAGCAAAAATCGCCACCCCCCCAATCATCCATCTTTAGCAGAAATCCTCTATGCTCAAATTTCTCCTCTGAGCATAAATCTTCCGCCCTAAATTTCCTTATGAACTCAAATCCTCCCCATCAGCACAAATTCAGCCATACCCACACATTTCCCCTCCGGGCATAAATTCCCCCCCCCCCCCAAATTTCAAATTTCCCTGCGCACAAATCTTTCCCCCAAATCCCCCTTCCTCACACAAATCACAGGAGGGGAGTGAGAGAGCACAGCCTGCACCTCCTTTCTGCTCTCCAGATTCTGCCTGTCACTTCTCATGCTAAGCTGACAGGGAGTAGTGATGCTGCTGTCACTACTCCTGTCATCTTGTAGCAGCAGGAATTCTCCATGCCTTTCACCCTACATGATAGTACTTCTGCCCTTCTCTTGCACAGACTCCCCTTTACGTGTTCTACCTACAAGTAATAATTGTCTGGTACAGGTAGACCAGAGCCAAATTATCCAAAAAGCAACCCAGGTAGGAGCCTATGGCCAGTAGATATCCAAGGGGCCCAGCTGAATCCTTTATGTTCCTGCAGTAAATTAAGGTGACTTCACAAATTAAGGTCACTTCACAATGGAGGATGTACAGTATCTCCCAGAAGTGAGTACACCCCTCACATCTTTGTAAATATTTGATTCTATCTTTTCATGTGACAACACTGAAGAAATGACACTTTTGCTACAATGTGACGTAGTCAGTGTACAGCTTGTATAACATGTAAATTTGCTGTCCTCTCAAAATAACTCAACACACAGCCATTAATGTCTAAACCACTGGGAACAAAAGTGAGTACACCCCTAAGTGACAATGTCCAAATTGGGCCCAAAGTGTCAATATTTTGTGTGGCCACCATTATTTTCCAGCACTGCGTTAACCCTCTTGGGCATGGAGTTCACCAGAGCGTCACAGGTTGCCACTGGAGTCCTCTTCCACTCCTCCATGATGACATCACGGAGCTGGTGGATGTTAGAGACCTTGTGCTCCTCCACCTTCCATTTGAGGATGCCCCACAGATGCTCAATAGGGTTTAGGTCTGGAGACATGCTTGGCCAGTCCATCACCTTTACACTCAACTTCTTTAGCAAGGCAGTGGTGGTCTTGGAGGTGTGTTTGGGGTCGTTATCATGTTGGAATACTGCCCTGAGGCCCAGTCTCCGAAGGGAGGGGATCATGCTCTGCTTCAGTATGTCACAGTACATGTTGGCATTCATGGTTCCCTCAATGAACCGTAGCTCCACAGTACCGGGTAGCACTCATGCAGCCCCAGACCATGACACTCCCACCACCATGCTTGACTGTAGGAAAGACACACTTGTCTTTGTACTCCTCACCTGGTTGATGCCACACATGCTTGACACCATCTGAACCAAGGCCGCGTATCTTGGTGTCATCAGACCACAGGACATGGTTCCAGTAATCCATGTCCTTAGTCTGCTTGTCTTCAGCAAACTGTTTGTGGGCTTTCTTGTGCATCATCTTTAGAAGAGGCTTCCTTCTGGGACGACAGCCATGCAGACCAATTTGATGCAGTGTGCGGCGTATGGTCTGAGCACTGACAGGCTGACCCCCCCACCCCTCCAACCTCTGCAGAAATGCTGGCAGCACTCATGCGTCTATTTTCCAAAAACAACATCTGGATATGATGCTGAGCACATGCACTCAACTTCTCTGGTCGACCATGGTGAGGCCTGTACTGAGTGGAATCTGTCTTGTTAAACCCCTGTATGGTCTTGGCCACCGTGCTGCAGCTCAGTTTCAGGGTCTTGGCAATCTTCTTATAGCCTAGGCCATCTTTATCTAGAGCAACAATTTTTTTTTTCAGATCCTCAGAGAATTCTTTGCCATCAGGTGCCATGTTGAACTTCCAGTGGCCAGTATGAGAGAGTGAGAGTTTTAACACCCCTGCTCCCCATTCACACCTGAGACCTTGTAACACTAACGAGTCACATGACATCGGGGAGGGAAAACGGCTAATTGGGCCCAATTTGGACATTTTCACTCTTTCATTTACATTCTTGTTGCCAGCGGTTTAGACATTAATGGCTGTGTGTTGAGTTATTTTGAGGGGACAGCAAATTTACATGTTATACAAGCTGTACACTGACTACGTCACATTGTAGCAAAGTGTAATTTCTTCAGTGTTGTCACATGAAAAGATAGAATCAAATATTTACAAAAATGTGAGGGGGGGGGGGGACTCACTTCTGGGAGATACAGTAATTGGCTTCCATGCCAGTGCAGACAATACAATTGAGGCAGTTTCTCTTCTCTCTTTGCAGTTCTTAGCAATGCCAACTGAAAGAATTGGGGGGCCAAAGCTGCTACCTTCCCCAGAGTCCCATTCTTCCTTAATTTGCCTCTGGACAGGCCCCAAAATGGGTGTCATAAATAACTTTTTTTTTTTCAGGGATCTTGACTAAACCAGATCTGGTCGACAAGGGAACAGAATCAGATATTGTTGACGTGGTGAAAAACCTGTCCTTCCCACTGAAGAAAGGCTACATGATTGTGAAGTGTCGCGGGCAGAGTGAAATCCAGAGCAAACTTTCTCTGAAAAATGCCATAGACAATGAGAACGCTTTTTTTGAAGACCATGAATATTTCAGGTAATGCCGCTAAGCCCCCTAGAGCAGTGCTTGTCAACTTGGAAGGGAGGGCGGCCTCAACTGCAGCCCCTGTAGCTGATGTTCAGTGAATGATACTGAACAAGGAGGAGATGAATGGACACTGTGGACATGATACCGATTGGAGATATGTAGTTAGAAGACAGTCTGAGAAATTAGAAACATGTTAAATTCCTACTATTACAGCCCCTTTACAAATTAGACCCCTGCAGCCATTCGTGGCAACAAGAGTACTAAGGACCTCAAAGCAAGCATAAAAGGCAGCATGTGGCTTGGGGGCCACAGTTTGGGCACCAGGAAGCTAGGGCACCAAGAGTGTGCAAAACCGTAAGCTGTAAAAATTGTTCCCAGTATTTCTTTTTACGTTCTCTAGTGGTATATATTCTTGGGTTTAACTCCAGGCAGGTGTTTTTTTTGTTCCCATGCAGTGACACTGTGCCCACAATGCATGGGTTAACTGCTCATTTCTGTCTAGGGGTTCGGAGAGCTGAGATATGCTCACCTAAAACTCCGATCCTCCCTGCGCAAGACCTGTGCCTTCAGCTTCTGCCCCCCTGCGGTCCAGCGGTCTTGTGTGGCCGACTGTTCCTGACATCATCACGTCCATAGACTGGCTCTGGACATGAAGACGTCAGGAACAGTCCAATGCTGGACATGGGGGAGCACTGTTTTCCAGAGGATCAAAAGATTGAGTGAGTATAGGCTCTCTGTTCACCCCTAGGCAATACAAGCAGTTACCCCATGCAGTGCGTGCCGGCACAGCCCCATTGCTTGGCTGACAAAACACTTCTAACAGTTTAAGCCTGGGTAAATCAGATTTAAAGGGATTTCCAGTAACTGTTAAAAGTTCCTATCTAGAAATATTCTGTTGAACAATGGGGAGGTAACTCCCATCTGCCCAAGAGGCAGTGGCACAGTTAGTTTGCAGGACTTGGTGGACAAGGGTTTCACCATTCAGACACCTCATCATTTCTTCACCACATCAGATTTCATCAGCAGAGAGAACTGAAAGTAAAGTCTATAATTGCAGCTCGGGGTTCTGATGAACCTGTTGAAGCCGAAAGCGGGACTGGATTTCTGCAAAAGCATCTGTAGGCCATGGACTAGGGTGGAAGCACTGCCAGAGGTGGCACATACACCCTTTAGAGCAGTGGTTCTCAACCTGTGGGTCGCGACCCCTTTGGGGGTCGAAGGACCCTTTCACAGGGGCCCCTTAAGACCATCGGAAAACACATATTTCCGATGTGTAAAGAGCAGCTACTGTGTAGAAAGCAGCTGCTGTGTTGAAAGCAGCTACTCTGTTAAAGGCAGCTACTGTGTTGAAAGCAGCAGTATTGGAGGTAAAACGACACTCATGAATTATAATTACTGGGTAAATAATTTTATGGTTGGGGGTCACCACAACATGAGGAACTGTATTAAAGGATCACGGCATTAGGAAGGTTGAGAACCACTGCTTTAGAGCAAGGGTGTCAAACTCTGTTTCACCACGGGTGCATCAGTATTACGGTTGCATTCATTATGGTTATATCTGTAAGACTAGATATGCAGAGCCCCCCACCTCCCAATTACATCAGATATCAAGAGCCCCCCCACCATCAGAGGTCAAGAGTCCCCCACCCTCCCTTACATTGAAAGTCCACCCCCTTACCTTGTGCTGCTGCCAGGTAGAAGCTGGGGGTGGAACTGGGAAGCAGAAAATGCAGGACTGGAGGAGGACCAGAGGAGGACTGGAGACAGATGCTGGAGTCTGCTGAATGTTTAGACCGGGGGATGTGGAGACGGGGTGCTGTGGTTGCACAGAGATGCACTGGATCTGTAGGAGTTCTTTCCTCCTCCCTGCTGCCGACTGTTGACATTGTGGGGCAGAGATGAGCCTCTTTGTGGATGCAGAGAAACTCAGGATCTGGCAGAGGACTTTAGTCCTCCTCTCTGCTGCCGACTGCTGAGACAAGGTGGGGGTGGAGATGAGGGGGGTGCCTCCGCTTCAGGAGAGGTGCGAGGGCCACATGAAATGGCCTGGTGGGCCGGATTGAGCCTGTGGGCCTTGTGTTTGATACATGCACTCTAGAGTAACCACCCAGTTAGTATAAACTTGGACTTGATACCAATATCGATAACATTTGGGAGAACACTAGCACTATTTTATCCTACAATTATAGGTCCAGGCTTGAACCTCACTGTTGCCATCCCTGATTGTTTGTGGCATAATGCACTGAAGGTTCCTCCACCCAACTGCTGGCAGAATAGGGAGACTGTATGCCCTACTTCTATACATTGGACTGCTGACCCCATGTGGGCAAACTGCCCAACCTATCCATCCCCAGCCTTGGTGTACCTGTGACATCTTGCCCAACTTCCACTTTAAAGTGTCTCCATGCTGCTGGGACTGCAGCAGAAAAGGCTGAGCGGCCCCAAGGAAGGGCAGAAAGCAGATCTAAGATGGAGGGAGCCAAGTGAATGGACCCCTGTACAGGGTGAGGCCTTTGGGGTTGTGTGGAAATGCTCGGGGGCCAGTGGAAGGTGCCCAGGTGTAATCAGTGTGATTATCTGTGGCCTTTGGACCCCTTTTTGGTTTTGTTTGGTACATATCTTCAACAAAAGTATTCTTTTTTTTTTTTTTCTAGAGTTCTTCTACAAGAAGGTCATGCCACAATCCCGGCCCTGGCAGAGAGACTAACAGTGGAACTGGTGGAGCATATTAACGTAAGTCATTTGTGACTGTGTCTCTTTAGGTAGATCACACTGACTAAAAACCTCAAAAGAAGACCTGTACTGAGAGAAGGACTAAAAGCTGATATTACCGACCTTGGGAAATGCTAGTTACCTGGCTGTCTCAATAGTTTGAGTCAGTAACCAAGCATGCAGCTAATGCAATCAGAGGGATTAGCTGCTTTGCACACTGCAGTGAAAGCATCAAAACCTTTGGGTCAGCATGATAACCAGACGACTAGCATTTTTAGGAGGAGAATTTTGGAAAGGCAGTCCTGTGCAGGGCTGTGACAAGGCGTGGGCTGGAGGGGCAGCTGCCCTGGGCGCAGAGAAGCAAAGGGAGCAAATAGATGCAGGGTGCTACATCCATTCTATGGCATGCATTAATGGTGGGGGCCCAGTTCTGGATCCTTGCCCTGGGCGCTGGACAACCCTGTCTCTGCACTGGTCCTAGGTATCTTTTCCATGCAAGTTTCCTTTAAAAGACTACAGAGTGTTTTTAAATGTACTTAACCACTTCCCATCCGGCCATTGTATATAAACGGCTGGACGGTGGCAGTGCAGGGGCGGGTGGCCGTTTATAAATGGCCTCCCCGCTCCCTGGAGCGTGCAGCATCGCGATCTGATGCCCGGTGCTCCACTGTGTCCTCCGGACACAGTGGAGCACCGATCGTCATATGGGACCTCTGTGCGAGGTCCCGATCATGTGATCACTGATTGGCCAATCAGTGATCACATTCAGAGTAGTAAGCAAGATGTCACTTGTGACATCATTGCTTACTACGTGTGAAATCTGTGAATGATCACAGACCTCACATGGTACAAGGCTATTCACAACAGCCTTGTACCATGTGACAAGCTGTGACCAATCACAGCTCACACAGTATTTCTCAATGGCTGCAAGAATGCAGCCAGAGAGAAGGAGAAATGATTGCTTCTACAGCCTTTATGGGTGTAAAAGCAAACAGTGTAAAATCTTCATCACCCCCCACAAGTAGTATGGTGACCATGGTGACACTGTACTGCTAGGGTGACAGTATGTAAAAAAAAACCCCCATAAATAATAATATAAAAAAATTAAATAAAAATTTATAAAAATGTTGGTTATAAACTAATTTGGGTTATTTTTTTTGTTTACTAAAAAGATAGCTGAATAATTTTTGGCCAAGATTTATGATGAAATATTTATTTGAAAAATTTTATAAGAAAAACCCTTTTTTTCAAAATTTTTGGACTTTTCATTTATATAGCAAAAAAAATAAAAACCCCAGCGGTGAATAAATACCACCAAAATAAAGCTTTATCTGTCTCAAAAACATGATAAAAAAATTCATTTGGGTACAGTGTTGCATGACCGCGCAATTGTCGTTCAAAGTGTGATAGCACTGAAAGCTGAAAATTGGCCTGGACAGGAAGGGGGTAAAAGTGTCCGGACTGGAAGTGGTTAAACTCAACATGTAATATATTGCAGCTTACTAGTCCTTAGATGTGGTTGCTGCATTAGTTTTCTTTTTTCATGAAAATACCTGACAGTTTCACCAGAAATGCCATGTCCTTGTAACTACCCGTCTGCTAAACTAAAATCTCAAACGATGTTATCAGCCTTCCCATCTATTTTCTGTGAACTACAAAACCCACCATCCCCATCAAATGGAGAGAATCAGGAGAGCAGCCTATGGTGTGCTGCAGGTCTGGTATTGTTATGTCAGGCTGCAAAGTTTGACCGGTGGCACCGACTATTAAACCTGGGCATTCAGTTCAATGGGCCGCACCTCAACCACAAGCCAAACGCTCCTCTTGCAGTTGTGACGCAGTCCTGGAACATAAAATTGCTGTTAGGCAAGTAAAAGTAAAAAAAAGACAAAAAAACAGGCATTAGGAGGTGGCTGTAGCGCCTTTAAACCACCCTCTGAAAAGCAATCCACTATTACACCTGGCCATTGAGTTCAGTGGGGCTGTACCTCAACCACAAGCGAAACACTCCTCTTGCAGTTGTGACGCAGTCCTGGAATGTAAAATTGAAGTTAGGCAAGTAAAAGTAAACAAAAAAACAGGCGTTAGGAGGTGGCTGTAGCACCTTTAAACCACCCTCTGAAAAGCAATCTACTGCCAATCACTTTTCAGAGGGCTGTCAGGCTACATTCACACCAGCGTTTTTTTTAGGTCAGGGCAAACTGCAGCAGCAGGCTGTGAGCAGCTCGGTGTGCAGCCAGCGGCTACCTGCAGTGAGCACCGTTGGTTGATTCATGCAACTGCAATTTGCACCAGCCTAGTGTGAATACAGCCTTAGCATTGCACAAATGGGAGGGAAGCCTAAGAAAACTAATGCAGCCAACACGTCTAAGTAATGGCAACCTTCAATATATTTGTTTTTTATTATTATTATTATTATTATTATACAGTATTTATAAAGCGCCAACAGTTCGCTCAGTGCTGTACATTACAATGGGAGACAATACATGAGACAATACAGTAACAATACAATTCGATACACGAGGGGTTCGAGGGCCCTGCTCCTTGGAGCTTACAATCTAGGAGGGAGGGGATAGTGGTACGGGAGGAAAAGCTGTGGGGGATGGAGTGGTAGGAAGAGTGGAGGAGATCGGCGATTAGCAGAGGGCAGGGTAGGCTTCCCTGAAGAGATGGGTTTTCAGGGTGCGCCTAAAGGAGAGGAGAGTAGGTGATAGTCTTATGGATTGGGGCAGGGAGTTCCAGAGGATGGGTGAAGCCCTAGAGAAGTCCTGGAGGTGGGCATGGGAGGAGGAGACCAGGGAACTAGAGAGGAGGAGGTCTTGTGAGGCGCGGAGAGTACGTTTTGGGTCGTATTTTGATATCAGGTTTTAGGTTGAAATACACTTTTGGAGGATACTGGGAGATGGGTAGATTTACATTACATTTGCTATATGTTTTTTTCCCTTTTTTCAGAGGACCTTGCCCAATCTCGAGGAACAAATTCTAACAAAACTAAAGGAAGCGGAAGACAGGCTATTCAATATTGGCATCGGAGTCCCTGAGACCGATACAGAGAAACTTGCCTATCTCATAGAGGTAAGAGCAGCACCGCTCCCTGAGCACAATACACACCTTCACATTACCCCAACACACTGCCCTGGTTTACAGAGCCATTCATTTTGAATAAATCTTTCTCTTGGTGTCAGGAAAACTCATAATTACTGAAAGAAGTATTTGATGTTTGGAATAAACTTCCAGCAGAGGTAGTGAGCCAGTCAACAATAAAAGTTGAATTGAAAAGTCTGGATTTTTATATTATATATTTTTTTGTGCTATAATTATTTTTTTTCATTTGTTGGGACTAATTTCTTCACTACTTGGGACTTTTTGTATTTCTTATTTATTTATATCAATGAATATATGTCACGGTTTTACAATTGGTCACTTTGATTTTATATTTGCTTTGGAATGTATTTCACCTTTAATTCAGGTAATAAGGATACACGAGGTTTCTTCATATACAGGTGAAACCCGAAAAATTTGAATATCGTGCAAAAGTTCATTTATTTCAGTAATGCAACTTAAAAGGTGAAACTAATATATGAGATAGACTCATTACATGCAAAGCAAGATAGTTCAAGCCGTGATTTGTCATCACTGTGATGATTATGGCTTACAGCTCATGAAAACCCCAAATCCACAATCTCAGAAAATGAGAATATTACATGCAATCAATAAAACAAGGATTGTACATAGAACAATATCGGACCTCTGAAAAGCATAAGCATGCATATGTACTCAGTACTTGGTTTGGGCCCCTTTTGCAGCAATTACTGCTGCAATGCGGCGTGGCATGGACGCTATCAGCCTGTGGCACTGCTGAGGTGTTATGGAAGACCAGGATGCTTCAATAGCGGCCTTCAGCTCTTCTGCATTGTTTGGTCTCGTGTCTCTCATCTTTCTCTATGGGGTCCAGGTCAGGTGAGTTTGCTGGCCAATCAAGCACAGTAATCCCACGGTCATTGAACCAGGCTTTGGTACTTTTTCAGTGTGGGCAGGTGCCAAGTCCTGCTGGAAAATGAAGTCAGCATCCCCATAAAGCTCGTCTGCGGAAGGAAGCATGAAGTGCTCCAAAATCTCCTGAAAGCTCCAAAAAAAATACAACAAACAAAAAAAATGGGCAGACTCGATGGACTACTCAGTCTTTTTCTGTTGTCACTTTTCTATGTTTCATCCGAATTTATTGATGCTGATAGCAGAGGAACAAAGCAGCAAACAGAAATGACACTCAGCGCTCTGGATTGAGACAAGTACACACTATAGAGGGATGTGCTTTGGTCATATTTCATGTTTGTGGAAGTTGAAGTAAATACTTTTTTTTAACTTGTACCTACAGGTAAGCCTATAAAAAGACTTACCTGTAGGTACAACGAATATCTCCTAAACATGCATGGGTTTAGAAAATATTCACTGCGTGAAACTGTGATGAAACTGGCGCATGCGCGCTGAAGGGACGACGTACCTGTGCCTTCCCTTCAGAGCTCTGTACCATTGCTGAAACTCTTGCACACATGTGCTGGAGTGACGTCATCGTGGCTTGGTCAGTCCAAAGGCCAGAGCATGCGATCCCGGAAGGAACGCCAGGTGAATACGGAAGCCCTGTCAGCAGTGACAGCTCACCACTGGAGGACTTCACTTCATAATGTGCTAGTATGTGATGCATACTAGCACATTATGCTATTCTCTTGCAGTTTTTTTTAAAAAAAAAAGCCTGTGGTTTACTACTACTTTAACCCCTTCATGCCGGATCGTCCAGGCGTGAAGAAGAATTCCTGCATCGGGAGGTGGGTGGGACGGGGCGTGGCCTAGTGTCATGTGGCCGCTGTGACGTCACGACCGGTCACATGATCGGGAAAGGTCCCAATCGAAAGAGCGGACCAGGACCTTTCCATGAGTACCTCACATGTGTGCTGGCAGCGCGCAGGGCACGCGCTCTCAGCACATGTTTTTTGTTACATGAATGCAAATGTGGGGCCACTTGGCGTCTAGGCCCAGACGCCGGGAGGCCGCACATTTGCGTGCGGCCGGCGTGAAGGGGTTAAGGGCCAGTTCACACCAGAACTCTGTGCGGGAAACCTGTGTTCCATGCTTGTTTCCCGCACCGGATTCAAAATATACTGCAGTTGCGATCTGCAGTCGGTGTCAATATTAAGTTACATGACATCCCAAACTGGTCATAAACGCAGTGCATTTGCTTGCACTGGATCGCGTGGTACACAAGTATCATGTGATGCAGTTGCAATGAATTTCCAAAATTAGTGCATGCACTACTTTTGGTGTGAATAGCTCATTCCTGTGCGATTCTGGGTGGGAACTGGCCTGGAAGAGGAATTCCAGCTATGGATATTTTTACATAGTTATGTTCATCCAGCTTGGACCAATGTAACTATATACCATACCTGTGGGATCCCACTGCAAGCTGGAAATCACACCGCTACTCCACTGATCTCCACTAGTTTCTGAGTCTCGTGCTGAGCAACTGCCCTGCTGCATTGTGAACACAGGAATTTGGCCAATCAGCACAGTTGCCTTTCACAAAATGCTTTTGCATTGAATGCAAAGCATTCTCTGATTGGATGAGGTGAAGATTGTGATATCACCACCCCACCTCTCCTTCTTGTCCAATCAGAGAACGCTATGCATTCATTGAAAAACTACAGTGACCTCCTGCATGGCTATAAAAGGCTAGACGTCCTGTTTGCATTGTTCTGCATCCTGTAGACCCTGAAACGTATAAGATGCATATGATTTTTTTTTTCTCCATAGAAAATCAGACAGTTTTCTGAAGGAATTACCCAATCAACGGAGGGCGAGGAGGAAATCACCAATGGGCACTTGAAACTTTTCACTGACATCCGAGCATATTTTAATTCCTGGGAACAAACTCTGAAAAGATCAGTCACCAAATGTAAGTATAGGTCAGAAATGTCCCACACACAGGCTTGCTGCAAGATGATGGACTGCATGATCAGAGATTACCCCCGGCAGGACTACATGGGAGATGGTTGAGTCTTGGATGTAGATGGAGATCGGAAGGTTAAAAAGCTGAAAAGTCACTTTTGGGGACACTAACAGCTTAACCACTCGCCCTCCAGAGGATTTATCCCCTTCCTGACCAGGCCATTTTTTGCGATACAGCGCTGCGTTACTCTAATTGACAATTGCGCAGTCATGCAATGCTGCATATAAATAAAATTTATGTCATTTTTTTCCCACAAATAGAGCTTTCTTTCAGTGGTATTTGATCACCTCTGCTTTTGTTTTAACTTTTTGTGCTATAAACAAAAACAAAACGACAATTTTGAAAAAAAAACCCAAAACTTTTTTTTAACTTTTTGCTATAAAACATATCCAATAAAAAAATTTTAGAAATCAAAATTTGTCGTAAATTTAGGCCAAAATGTATTCTGCTACATGTCTTTTCTAAAAAAAAAATAAAATAAAAAAATAAAAATAATAATAATAATAAGCACATTAGGATAGGGGAACCGTCAACCTAGCAAGCAGCCAACAGCACAAGGGAGCATTCTCACTGAATGTAAGTACTGTCCCTTGTGCTGATTTGTTTATTTTATTTGAACTAAACTTAGGCATTAAGGATTATTATTCCTGATTCTTCACCAAAACTATGCAATATGAGGTATACAAGAAGGTGGTCACTTCCCCGGTTCTGAGCTGGGTATTTTCTTTTCTTTTTTTGATATGCGATGCCTGTGCTTGTTCCTTGCTGCAAAAGCCAGTTATAGACCGGGGCAGTGACCACCTTCTTGTATGCTGTATTGTAGGTGAGGGGGTGCACTGGATACCCTGGCTGCCAATGTTCTACATGCTGGGTGTCCAGTGCGCTCCTGTGCCTTTTAAGGAGGGGTGGGCTCCCTCAGGTTCACCTTCCCTCAGTCTATCCATTAAATACATGTGCCTCTACTATGGGGGCTCTCATAATTTGTAGAATTTGGACCCCTCCCCCTCCATCCTACGCTCCCTCACCCACATCTTTAATCTCTCCCTCTCCTCCTGCACTTTCCCCTCCCCTCTGAAACATGCACACATCACCCCCATACGTAAAAAGCCCTCCCTGGACCCCAATGACCCGAACAACCTCAGACCCATCTCCCTGTTCCCATTTACATCTAAACTCCTCGAGCGCCTAGTCTACACCCGCCTAAGCTCTCACCTCAACGACAACAACCTCCTCGATCCCCCTACAGTCCGGCTTCCATCCCCTACACTCCACCGAAACCGCTTTACTCAAACTCTCCAACGACCTGCTAACCGCCAAAGCTAATGGCCATTATTCAGTGCGCCTACTCCTTGACCTCTCTGCGGCCTTCGACACAGTCGACCACCCCCTCCTCCTCAAAAAAACTACACTCCCTCGGACTCAGAGATTCTGCTCTCTCCTGGCTCTCATCCTACCTGTCACAACGCTCTTTCAGCGTTACCTATAATGCTACCACCTCCCCCTCACTCTCCCTCTCTGTTGGGGTCCCTCAAGGCTCTGTCTTCGGGCCCCTTCTCTTCTCCATCTACACCTCCTCCCTTGGCCAACTCATACACTCTCACGGCTTCAACTACCACCTCTATGCCAATGACACACAAATCTATCTCTCAACCCCCCACCTCACCCCCTCGGTCTCCGCCCGAATCACACACCTGCTGAGCGACATATCAGACTGGATGTTGCTCCACTTCCTTAAACTGAACCTCTCCAAAACCGAGTTTCTTGTCTTCCCCCCAGCCCGGACACCACCCCCCATTGACTTCTCCATCACATCCAACAACACCACCATCAAACCCGCCCCGCAGGCCAGAGTACTTGGTGTCATTCTGGACTCCAACCTATCCTTCCAGCCCCAAGTCCAATCTTTAACAAACTCGTGCAGACTCCACCTCCGCAACATCGCCAAAATCCGCACGTTCCTAACCCCAGAAACCACTAAACAGCTCATCCACTCCCTCATCATATCACGACTCGACTACTGCAACTCCCTCCTCACTGGCCTGCCTCACCGCTGGCTATCCCCGCTTCAGTCGATCCTGAATACGGCTGCCAGACTCATTCACCTTTCCAACCGCTCCATCTCCGCCACCCCCCTCTGCCAATCCCTCCACTGGCTTCCGATTGCACAACGGATCAAATTCAAAATCCTAATGCTGACGTACAAAGCCGTCCACCATACTGCCCCGAACTACATCACCGACCTAATATCCAAGTACCGCCCATCACGCACACTCCGTTCCTCACAAGACCTCCTTCTCTCTAGTTCCCTGGTCTCCTCCTCCCATGCCCGCCTCCAGGACTTCTCCAGGGTGTCACCCATCCTCTGGAACTCCCTACCCCAATCCATCAGATTATCACCTACTCTCTTCTCCTTTAGGCGCACCCTGAAAACCCATTTCTTCAGGGAAGCCTACCCCACCCCCTGCTAACTTGTCGACCTCCTCCACTCTTCCTACCACTCCATCCCCCACAGCTATCTCCTCCTGTGCCACCATCCACTCCCTCCTAGATTGTAAGCTCGAAAGAGCAGGGCCCTCAATCCCCTCATGTTTTGCATTGTATTGGTATTGTTCTGTCGCATGTTCTGTCCCCCTTTGTAATGTACAGCGCTGAGCGAACTATTGGCGCTTTATAAATACTGTATTATAATAATAATAATATCGGGGTGCCGTGACGAGGCTCTGTGGCTTACGTATGTATTTGCAAATGTGTGCTAACTAAACCCCTGTTTTTAAACGCACATTGTTAGACAGGTTAATTTGGTTGTTGGTTAGCTGGCTGGGTATATGCAATATGAGGACCTACATAAACTATCCAGTAAATTTGCATCCAATCAGGTAGGCCCTTACACTACATAATTGTCGGTAGCTCTAGAAGAGCTTGTACAGTCGGGTTGTAACATGTGTGGTGGGCTATAGGTAGACCAGTGGGGGCCACTAATGAGATATATTCACAAAACCTCAAAGATGCCTAAAATGAAGTTCCAGCCACTTTGTCCCCCGGACTGTTCTGCCATATAAACGTTTGACGTTCACATTGCTGCTGGTGATTTTATGTAGATTATTGAAGTTGAGAAATGGGCTCTGTTGTCCAAAGCAATCGGCTTTGTCTCCATTTTACATTTGTGGTTATTTATGGGACAAAAAAATGGAAGTCTTCTTGGTTGTTGTTGGCAGCTGAGCCCTTTTTCCATTGAGATGTGTTTATACATGGCGATCAACATGCCTTGTGAGCCAGAATTTCTTTTTTTTTTCCTGAATAATTCTTGAACTGTTACTTTGCTATTTTAGTCCCTCAGGAAATAAGAAACGATGTTATGGTCTATGAGAATCGGCATCGAGGCCGGGAACTGACGGGATTCATCAGTTTCAGAACATTTGAAAATATAGCAAGGAAGCAAATTCAGACTTTTGAACAGCCGGCATTATTACAGCTGAAGGAAATTACAGGTGAGTGAATGGATTTGCATCGATCTTCTCTCCTGCAGGGTAGGACTGGGCTGGGGGCATTTGCAGCTTCACCATTTGTTTGTATGACATCTAAGTTGGTACTGAAAGACTTCCCTCTGCTAGGCGCTGTGATCATAGTTCTGTATGGGGAGTAGTTATCTATATAATGCCAAGGGGTTGATTTACTAAAATTGGAGAGTACAAATTATATTGCAGCTGTGCATGGTAGCCAATCAGCTTCTTAGGCTACGTTCACACTAGCCTTGTGTGCAGGCGGCAGAGAGGCGTTTGGGAAGCGTTTTTACCGCTTCCCAAACGCCTCTGCCAATTCTGCACATTACAGCACATGGTGCTGTTCTAACGGGAGCGTTTGCGTCGCGGCAAAACGGACGCCTCTGGACGAGTCAGGAGGCTTTGAAGCCTCCTATTCTCGTCTATGGTGCCGCTCCGCAAACGCCCGGCCGGCGTTTGCGGTGCGGTTGCGACGCGGTTGCGGGGCGTTTGCGGAGCGGTAACACCACTCAAACTGCATTATAGGCGTTTGTGGGGCGTTATTAACGCTCGGCAAACGCCTAGCAACCGCCGCTAAACCGCGCATGCAGCGTTTGCCGAGCGTTAAAAAACGCTCCGCAAACGCCGGACCAACGCTTGCCAAACGCTATAGGGGCGTTTGGCAAGCGTTGGCAAAACAGCCTAGTGAGAACGAGCCCTAACTTCAGCTTGTTCAGTTAAGCTTTGACAAAAAAAATGGAAGCTGATTGGTTTCCACGCACAGCTGCAGCAGATTTTGCACTTTCCAACCTATACACTATATTACCAAACGTATTGGGCCAGACTTCCAAATCATTGGATTCAGGTGTTCCTCCATGGCCACAGGTGTATACAATCAAGCCCCTAGGCATGCAGACTGCTTCTACAAACATTTGTGAAAGAATGAGTCGCTCTCAGGAGTTCAGTGACTCCAAGCGTGGTCCTGCGATAGGTTGTCACCTGTGCAATAAGTCCATCTGTGACATTTCCTGGCTACTAAATATTCCACAGTCAACTGTTAGTGGGATTATAACAAAGTGGAAGCAACTGGGAACAACAGCAACTCAGCCACCAAGTGTTAGGCCAAGTCACATGACAGAGCGGGGTCAGCGCATGCTGAAGCTCAAAGTGCGCAGAAGTCACCAACTGTCTGCAGAGTCAATAGCTAAGGACCTCCAAACTTCATGTGGCCTTCAGACTTCATGGCCGAGCAGCTGCATCCAAGCATTACATCACCAAGTGCAATGCAAAGCAACTGGACTCTAGAGCAGTGGAGACATGTTCTCTGGAGTGACCAATCACGCTTCTCTGTCTGGCAACCCGATGGACGTGTCTGGGTTTGGCAGTTGCCAGGAGCACGGAACGTGCCTGACTGCATTGTGCCAAGTGTAAAGTTTGGTGGAGGGGGGATTATGGTGTGGGGTGGTTTTTCAGGGATTTGACTTGGCCCCTTAGTTCCAGTGAAGGGAACTTTTAAGACGTCAGCATACCAAGACATTTTGGACAATTTCATGCTCCCAACTTTATGGGAACAGTTTGGGGATGGATCCTTCCTGTTCCAACATGACTGCACAGCAGTGCACAAAGCAAGATCCATAAAGTCATGGATGAGCGAGTTTGAGGTGGATGAACTTGACTGACCTGTACAGAGTCCTGACCTCAACCCCATAGAACACCTTTGGGATAAATTAGAGCGGAGACTGCGAGCCAGGCCTCCTCCCCCGACATCAGTGCCTGACCTCACAAATGTGCTTCTGGAAGAATGGTCAAAACTTCCCATAGACATTCTAGGGTTCCAATCACCCTCCTAAACCTTGTGGACGGCCTTCCCAGAAGAGTTGAAGCTGCTATAGCTGCAAAGAGCGGGGCCAACTCAATATTGAACCCTACTGGCTAAGACTGGAATGCCTATAAAGTTCATGTGTGTGTAAAGGCAGGCGGCCCAATACTTTTGGCAATATAGTGTATTTATCATTGGTTTTAACTCCTGCTCTAATCCATGTCTGAATGGTGTAGTATGTCTACGCAGGGCCACCAGCCCAGCATGACTTAAAGCTGAACTCCAGGAATTCAGCTCCTTTGTAAAAAGTGAAGGCATATTATGAGTTAAGTCCAACTAGATGCATGAAAACTACATGGGCTTATCTCTATTTACCTCTGACAAGTTTATAGAACTCTCACTGTATTTCCGGGAGCCCAACGCTGGACCTTCTGGTCTCAGCATCTTCAACAGTAGAGTCCCTGTAGCTACTCTGCCTGCCTCTTCCTTCCTCCTGGTCTTTCACGGAAGCCTTTGTATTATGCGAACATATTCACAAAATACAAAGGCTTCTGTGAATGGCAGGGGTGGACTGACAACTCATGGGGCCCCTGGGCAATAGGGGATCATGGGGCCTCAAAAAAGCCTATGAAAAAGGTACCAGGGGCATCTCATGGGGCCCCCTATTGACCCCGGGCCCTCGGGCAGTGCCCGAGTTTCCAAATGGTTAGTCCATCCCTGGTGAATGGGCAGCAGAGAGGAGGTGCGGGTATAATTGCTTTGTGTGCTTCTCTCTCCCCACAGCCCGGAGTGTATCCTTGGTAGGGCCTAGAGCTGCTTCCTTTTCTTCAAGCTACTTTTTTGTAGTATACATAAAAAATGAAAAACAAAATGTAATACAAATAGATCTAAAACCTGTGTAAACTTTTTTTTAAAAATTGTGCTGCCCCAAAACACGATACTTTGTTTTTTACCATACATTTTGCTGCAGGTGATTGAGCGCAAAAGCAAAGTGTGTGGTTGTGCCATTAGGACTTAATGGTACCGCTGCACACCTGCAAAAGGGCTATGTGTTTTGTGCATTGTAGAAACGCATGCAATTTTGCATACATTTCTGCAACGCACAAGCTGACTACCGAGGGTAGGAGTAATTAATTCAAATTCAAGGAGGTCTGGTCACTAAAAGTTTCTTCCAACCAAGGTCCAAATTGCTGTCTATTAAAAACATAAAATTGTGCCGATCACATAAATATTTCAAGTAAAAGAAAACTACATTACATAAGGTGTTCCTATCAGAGTACTCCTTTAGATCAGTTGCCCCCATCAGAGTGCCTTTTTACATCTGGTGTCCCCCCATCAGAGTGCCTTATTACATTTGGTGTCCCCCATCAGAGTGGCTCCTTACATCTGGTGTCCCAATCTGAGTGCTTCCTTAATCTGGTATCCCCATCAGAGTGCTCCTTTACATCAAATGTCCCCATCAGAGTGCTCCTTTACATCAGATGTCCCCATCAGAGTGCTTCCTTAATCTGGAGTCCCCATCAGAGTGCTTCCTTATATCAGGTGACCCTATCAGAGTGCTCCTTTACATCAGATGTTCCCATCAGACTGCCTCTTTAATCTGGCATCCCCATCAGAGTGCCTCTTTACGTTAGATGTCTTCATGAGAGTCACCCCTTACATCTGGTGTCCCCATCAGAGTGCCTCCTTATATCTGGTGTCCCCATCAGAGTACCGCTGTACATCAGATGTCCCCATCAATCACCCCTTACATCTGTTGTCCCCATCAGAGTACTTTTTTACATCTGGAGTCCCCATCATAGTGTCTCTTTATATAAAGTGTCCACATCATAGTGCCTCTTTATATCAAGTGTCCCCATCAGAGTACCCCCTTACATCAGATGTCCCCATCAGAGTGCTTCCTTAATCTGGAGTCCCCATCAGAGTGCTTCCTTATATCAGGTGACCCTATCAGAGTGCTCCTTTACATCAGATGTTCCCATCAGACTGCCTCTTTAATCTGGCATCCCCATCAGAGTGCCTCTTTACGTTAGATGTCTTCATGAGAGTCACCCCTTACATCTGGTGTCCCCATCAGAGTGCCTCCTTATATCTGGTGTCCCCATCAGAGTACCGCTGTACATCAGATGTCCCCATCAGTCACCCCTTACATCTGTTGTCCCCATCAGAGTACTTTTTTACATCTGGAGTCCCCATCATAGTGTCTCTTTATATAAAGTGTCCCCATCAGAGTACCCCCTTACATCAGATGTCCCCATGAGAGTGCCTCTTTACATCTGGTGTCCCCAATCAGAGTGCCTCCTTAATCTGGGGTCCCCAATCAGAGTGCCTCCTTAGTCTGTGTTCCCGCAACAGAGTTCCTCCTTAGTCTGGTCCCCTCATCAGAGTGCCTGCTTACATCCGGTGTCCCCATCAAAGTACCTTCTTACATCCGGTGTCCCCGTCAAAGTACCTTCTTACATCCGGTGTCCCCGTCAGAGTTCCCCTTACATCAGGAGTCCCTCCACACATCAGAGTTCTCAGTCTCAGTGCAAGCTGTCTATCGCCACCTTCAGGCTGCAGGGAGGATAACACCTGATCCTCTCTCTAGCTACCATAGGGAGCAGCAATCCGATATGAGTAATGTGTCCGAATTTCAGGCAGACTGAAAACTAGACACAATTCAAAACTTGGACTGTCCAGGTGAATTCCGGTGAAATCCGGACAGGTGGTAACCTTCGCAGAGCCATAAACGTGTCAGATGTGAATAATAGAGATAGGTTCAGGAGGCGTCGTGTACCTCGCTAGACCTAACCCATAGTGTGCCTTCACTTTTTACAAAGGAGCTGAATTCCTGGAAATTAGCTGCAATTATTACTGGTCTTGGGGAGCACACGCTCCCCTTTCCCCCCATCCTAGGCCTCTCCTGGCTGGTGACCAAGCAGCATTACTTTACTGCAGTGGAAGAAAGCAAGGTTAACAACTTAGCTGCTGTGCCTGGCAGGAGATCACAAGACACTAATCCCATACATTGTATGCATTTTGGATCTGTATTTAGAGGTTTGTTCAGAGCTCAGCTTTAAAAATGAATTCTAATGTTTGCATGTATTGATAACCCTAGAGCTCGTCCGATCGTCCTTCAATAGAGTCGCCTTAAAGAACTTCTTGCAGTATCAGAATCTCTACAGAAGTGCCAAGGTAAGGCTGATCACCGAACCATGCAGGACTGTTCTACACCAGGGGTGGGCAAACTTTTTGACTTGAGGGCCGCAATGGGTTCATATATTGGACCCGGGGGCTGGACCAAGAGTAGATGAATGATATGTATGTGTCATCCATAGTAAGTATAGTAATATTCCCCCATAGTAAGCATAGTAATTCATCCCCCCATAGTAATTCATCCCCCATATAGTAATTCATCCCCCATAGTAATTCATCCCCCATAGTAATTCATCCCCCATATAGTAATTCATCCCCCATATAGTAATTCATCCCCCATAGTAATTCATCCCCCATAGTAATTCATCCCCCATATAGTAATTCATCCCCCATATTAATTCATCCCTCATCTAGTATTTCATCCCCCACAGTACTATTCCGCAAGTAGTAAGACAAGTCCCCCCTGTGTCAATTCACTTACCTTTGCTCCGCGCGTTCCTCTCGCCGTGTTCCCGCGCCGTTCCGGTCTTCAGGGCGGACTGTGAGAGGAGAGGAGTTTGTCACGCTGCCCCGCCTACATCCTGACAGCCAATGTATCGCGCTCCGCGGGCCGGATTAAAAGGTCTGCCGGGCCGTAGTTTGCCCATTGCTGTTCTACACAATGGAACCTTGGTTTTCAGGCTTTCAGCCTCCTTGCACCGACACCATCATCTGCAGACATTATTCTGAACCCTGAGAGGACCTCAGAGCTGGACGGCCAATAGGAAGTGTCCACACCATGCAGGGTCTGGCTGTGGGGTGTCACTAATTTATTTCTAAATGGTCATTAACCACTTGCCCTCCAGAGGATTTACCCCCCTTCCTGACCAAGGCCATTTTTTGCGATTCGACGCTGCGTTAATTTAATTGACAATTGCACGGTCATGCAACGCTGCACCCCAATGAAATGTATGTCCTTTTTTTCCCACAAATTGAGCTTTCTTTCGGTGGTATTTAAATAGCCAGTGAAGTGGTTGTCCTCAGGTGATACACAGAGATGAAACAAATCCTCCTACGTAAGTTGTACCTGTTTATCTAAAGCTGTCTTTCCCCTACATCGGTTCAAAGTGCAGAATTTACAAAGGATCGCTCAGCTCTGAAAAGTAGGAGGCGGGGAGCTGAAGTCACATCATTGAGGAGAGCCCTGAGAGCTGATTGGAGGAAAGAGACACCCCCCCCTTCCTCCACACAGCACACAGGAATAGACTTGAGGCTGCCAGTCACAGGCTGTGCCCCCCACCACCATTGTTTTCTTGGTGTCAGAAAACTTGTCAGAAGTGATTCATGCAGATAGCAGAGGAATGAGGCAGCAAACAAAAATGACACTCAGTGCTCTGGATTGAGACAAGTACACACTATGGAGGGGTATGTTTTGCTCATATTTCATGTCTGAGCCACTTTAAGCTGGCCACGGATGGATTGAAATTCGGTCAGTTCAGCAAGGACTGGCCAAATTTCGATCCATGCATGGCTGTTCCTGCTCAAGAGAAGTCAGTCTAATAATTGAATGTTGTAAAATTTTCATTCAGTCAGTGCCTGCAGCCAAGTAGCTGCAGTGCTGATTGTGTATTCTGACAGCGGAGGAGTTGCACACAGCGGGTTGGATTCCTCCACCCACCTTGCTTGTGTGAATAGGGGGAATCAGCCCACTGACTGATCAAAACAAAAATCCATCTATAGCCAGCCGTAAAATTCACTTCTCCTCTGGCCTTTCCGACATCATCACATACGATGCAGGACCTTCAGTCCTGGACTGTAGATGAGTACTGTGAGGGCCCATCCACATCTGAATGTGTCAGAGAGAGCAGAAGAGCACTGCCTGCTGGGGGAGTGAGAAATGCGGCGTTTGTACATTTCCAAACCCCCTAGACCAGGGGTAGGCAACCTGCGGCCCTCCAGCTGTTGCAGGACTACAAGTTCCATCATGCCTGTCTCTGCAAGTCATAGCTGTAACTGTCAGTTTTGTAATCTTTGCAATGCCTCATGGGAAATGTAGTTCCACAACAGCTAGAGAGCCGCAGGTTACCTACTCCTGCCCTAGACAAAACGTGTCTTGCTGACCATGCTGTTCGGGGTGGAGGGACACAGGGGTTGGGTGGTTGCTGACCACAGTTAAAAATATTAAAAGCTGTGAAACTGAATCTCTCCTTTTTTTTTTTCTGAAGGGGAAACTTGAAAATATCTGTAGCGAGCAGCAGAAAAAAGCCGAAGAGGCGATCCGGACTCAGTTCAAAATGGAGAAAATCATTTACTGTCAGGATACCCTTTATGGCGGATCGCTGAAGGAGGCCCGAGACCAGGCTGAAGAGGAGAAGAAGGAGCAGGAGAAGAAGAAATTTGGTTTTGCAGCACAACCCAGCCAGTTGCAGTTATCCGTGGAAGAAATGTCGCACCACATTCAGGCATACTTCACGGTAAGCTTCCAACCCCCTCCAGTCACCATTTTTCTCTTGGTGTCAGAAAAATTTGTCACATGGCTGATGAAGGGGTCCTGCGAGACTCCGAAACGTTGCCTTGCCGTAAGTATGTGATCACTCATTAAAACCTTTGGCCCCATATTGGTGATCCTCAGTGTGCTGGTGACTTTCTCCCTTGCTGATTCTGTTCGGTTCCAGCCGACGGTCGCTGCAGCACCCACTTATACACACCGCCATTGTTAACATTTGGATTGTACACTTGCATTAATTAATATCAACACCTGCTACAGATCACAACTGCAGGGCATTTTGATTCTGGTGGGGTAAACAAGCATGGAACACAGTTTTCCCGAGCAGAGTTCTGGTGTGAGCTGGCCCTTAAAATGGTTGTGCACCTCACACTTGAAATATGAACAAAGCATAGCCCTCTATAGTGTGTCTCAATCCAGAGCACTAAGTGTCCTGTCTGCTGCTTCGTTCCTCTGCTATCATCATGAGTCACTTCTGATGAGGTTTCCTGACACCAAGAGAAAAATGGTGACAGGGGAGGGACCTCCAGCAAATTGACAGCCTCAGATCTGTTCCTGTTTGCTGTGTGATGGGGGTGTGTCTCTCCCCTCCAATGAGCACTCAGAGCTCCCCGCCCCCTGCTTTTTAGAGCTCAGAGATCCCGTGTAAATTCAGCACTTTGAATGGATGCAGAGAAGAGGATAAACGGGTACAACTTATGTAGGAGGATTTGTTTTATCTCTGTGCATAACCCAAGGCCAGTCACTTCACTGAGTTTTTAATACATAGATTTTCTTATCTATATTATTATTATTATACAGGATTTATATAGCACCAAAGTTTGCTCAGCGCTTTACAATATAAGGGAGACAGAACAATACATTTCAGTACAGAAGGAATAGGAGGGCCCGGCTCGTGGAGCTTACAATCTAAAGGAAGGGGGAGGTGATACAAAAGGTGATAGCTGCGGGGGATGATCTGGCGGAGGTGATTCAAGTACAGTTCTTAGGTGGAGGTGGGGTAGGCTTCCCTGAAGAAGTGAGTTTTCAAAGATCGCCTAAAGGCAGACAGGGTGGGGGCTGACTGGACATGCTGTGGTAGGGAGTTCCAGAGGATGGGAGAGGCTCTGGAGAAGTCCTGGAGGCGAGCGTGGGAGGAGGTGATGAGGGAGCTAGAGAGGAGGATATCATGGGAGGAGTGGAGTGGGCGATTTGGGCGGTAGCTGTGGATGAGGTTGGTGATGTAGCTAGGGGCAGTGTTGTGGATGGCTTTGTAAGCTGTGGTTAGTATTTAATGCATGGCATGCTGCTTTTATTTCTTGACTGGCTGACTGACATTTTTTTACATCCATCCTAATTCTACTCGCTAATATTCTCTCTTCTAGAACGCAACGGCTCGCCTGGCCAATCAGATCCCGCTTATTATTCAGCACTATATCATGTATGAGATTGCCCAGCAGCTTCAGGCTCAGATGCTGCAACTGATCCAGGATAGAGAGAACATGGACGTGCTGCTACAGGAAAAGCAGGATATGAGCAGAGAGAGGAAGAACTTAAAGGATCGCATCAAACGCCTGCATGCCGCTCAGATACAGCTGGCCAGATTCCCCAACTAAAGCGAGGTTGTACCTTGGATCGTGATGACAGATGAAAACCATTCCCTTTAAATGTAGTGTAAGATACGTTCGTTTGGCTAGTACTGCTAGATATGGTCTGCAATCTGTGCCAATTGGATCCTGAAACTGTCACATCAGCCATCCTTCATGTCGGAAAGCAGTCATGAGTCAATGAGCATTTGCAAGAATTTGAATCTCCAGTTCAAAAGGGGTATAAAAGTGCACTAAATGCAGGCCATACATGGTTCGAATTCCGAACGATTTTCATACGAAAATCGGACCTAAGAATAATCGGCTGATTTTCACTCAGTGGGGCAATGGCATCGGCAGATTTTCGTTGGTTCTGCCCATTTCGTTTATCGGGCATGCTGGAAAATTTGTGAAAAACAACCGATTTTTTTAAATCATTGGTGGTACCATCAGATTACAGAGCGAACTATGTTTCAATTTTCGACCGAAAAATCGTTCAGAATTCGAACCATGTATGGCCTGCATTAAGCTGCACTTTTATACCATTTTGGAACTGAACAATTTTCATATGAAAATCAGACCTAAGAATAATCAACCGATTTTCGCACTGTTAGTGGGGCAATGGCATCAGCCAATTTTCATGGTTCCTGCCAATTTCATATATCGGGCATGGTGGAAAATGCACGAAAAATGACCGATTTTTTTAAATCATTGGTAGCACCATCGGATTACAGAACGAACGACGTTTCAATTTTCAGACAAAAAAATCGTTCGGAATTCTAACCATGTATGGCCTGCATTAAGCTGCACTTTCATACTACTTTGGAACTGAACGATTTTTCATACGAAAATCGAACCTAAGAATAATCAGCCGATTTTCGCTCTGTTAGTTGGGCAATGGCATCTACCGATTTTTGTGGTTCCTGCCCATTTCGTTTATCGGGCATGCTGGAAAATTTGTGAAAAACTACTGAATTTTTAAATCATTGGTGGCACCATCGGATTACCAGAACGAACAACGTTTCGATTTTCGACCGAAAAATCGTTAAGAATTCAAACCATGTATGGCCTGCATTAAGCTGCACTTTTATACCACTTTGGAACTGAACGATTTTTCGTCCGAAAATCGGACCCAAGAATAATCAGCCGATTTTCGTTAGTTGGGCAATGGCATCGGCCGATTTTCGTGGTTCCTCCCCATTTCGTTTATTGGGCATGCTGGAAAATTCGTGAAAAAACAATCGATTTTCTAAATCATTGGTGGCATCATCGGATTACAGAACGAACAACGTTTTTGATTTTCGGATGAAAAATCGTTCAGAATTTGAACCATGTATGGCCGGCATTAGGGATAGCTGTGTGTGCTGTTATGCAATTCTATTCTCTTCCAGCCACAGCAGAAATGGTAACAACCCCAAACAGGCTGACCTGCCCCCTGCTGGAGCACAGGACCAAAAATTGACACTGGGTCAAGGAACAGAAAACTGTCCATTAACCAAGCCCTTTCTTTCATGGTCTCCTGACAACACTTTTAGGCCCAGTTCACACCTATGCAGTTTGTGTTTGATCCGTTTTTGCACTGCTCTTTGCAGTGCGTTTTTGCCCGCTAATTTTTTTACATCTTTATGGGGTTTTTTTCCTTTTGGGCCAGTTTGTTATTTGGCGGAATAAAAAAAACGACTGCATGCTTTTTCTGCAGCATCTCCATTGAAGTCTATTATACTAAAAACACACCGTTTTGCGTATAACCACACGCCCTCCGGAAGATTTCCCCCCCTTCCTGACCAGGCCATTTTTTGCGATACGGTGCTGCATTAATTTAACTGACAATTGCGTGGTCATGCAAAGCTGTACAGAAATAACATTTCTGTCATTTTTTCCCACAAATAGTTTCTTTTGGTGGTGTTTGATCACCTCTCCATTTTTTGTGCTATATAAAAAAAAAAAAAAAAAAAAGCGACCATTTAAAAAAAAAAAAAGAAAAAAGCAATATTTTTGACTTTGCTATAAAACATATCCAAAAAAAAAAAATTTCTTCATAAATTTAGGCCAAAATGTATTTTGCGACATTTCTTTGCTACAAAAAAAAAAATCCCAATACGTGTATGTTAATTGGTTTATGTGAAAGTTATAGCGTTTACAAAATGATGGTATATATACTGGGATTTTTTATTTATTTATACTAATAATGGCGGTGATCAGCAACTTGTGGGATTGCGGCGGGCATTCTGACACTCGGTGGAAACTGACTGTCACCTCCAGTGATACCAATACAGTGATCGGTGCTAATAAAAAGCACTGACACTGTACTAATGGCACTGGGCAGGAAGGGGTTAACATCTGGGGCGATCAAAGGGTTAACTGTGCGTTAGGGAGTGATTAGACTGCGTGCTGTATTACTAGGGACACCTGCTGCTTTCTATCTCTCTGCTGTGCAGAGAGATAGAAAGCAGCACGTGCATCCTGACAACTCATGGGGCCCCCGGGCAATAGGGGATCATGGGGCCCCTGTGTCCTTGCCCAAACTCAAAAAAGCCTATGAAAAAGGTGCCAGGGGCAACTTATGGGGCCCCCGGGCAGAGCCCGAGTTTCCAAATGGTCAGTCCGCCCCTGATCCTGACAGAGAAATCTGTGTTGTTTACACAGCTTCACTCCCCTCTCAACTTTGCCAACGATCACCAGCCGAGACCCAGCTATTGACATCCTTAGGAGCCAATAGCAGCACGGGTAGGGCGGTGCGCGCGCCCCCTACCCAAAAATACTAAATCATGTATATTGATGCAGTTTTGCCCAGCGCAGCCACCCAGTAACCGTACCTATGCAATGGGGTGGTGGGCAAGCAGTTCAAGTCCCTGACCCTTTCCAAAAATGAAAAACAAAAGCATAGATGTGATTGTGTCCCATAGGAAACCATGTTAAATAGACTGTAGTGTGGTTCTGCAAAACGCACTAAAAAAAAAACGCATTGCTGTGAACCAGGCCTTACTATCCAATAGTTTTTGGAGCGTCTATTAGACTCATGCAGGAGATATCAAGGTATCACATCCACAAAACACTTACAAATGGTAGCTGCCGGCTGAAACGTTGCCCATTCACAGGTTTTTTTTTTCTGTTTTAACTTTTCTTTCGGCTTTAACTTTTGACGAGAAAAAATTGTGCGCTTGTGAAACATACCTACAGTACAGTTTTGTTTAGGTATGTGTCACATGCGCTCACAATTTTTCTGCATCAATTCATAATGTATATGGTATTTATTTAACCACCTGCTGTCTGGCCGTTGTATATAAACGGCCAGACGGTGGCAGTGAAGGGGCGGTTGGCAGTTTATAAACGGCCTCCCCGCACCCTGCTTGTGCGCACTCCCCGGGAGCGCACCGCACCGCGATCCTGTGCCCACTGTGTCCTTCGGACACAGTGAAACACAGATTGTCGGACGGGACCTCTGTATGAGGTCCCGATCATGTGATCACTGATTGGCCAATCAGTGATCACATGCAAAGTAGTAAGCAAGATGTCACTTCTGACATCATTGCTTACTACGTGTGAAATCTGTGAATGATCACAGAGATCACATGGTACAAGGCTATTTACAACAGCCTTGTACCATGTGACAAGCTGTGACCAATCACAGCTCACACAGTATTTCTCAATGGCTGCAAGAATGCAGACAGAGAGAAAGAGAAATGATTGCTTTTACATCCTATATGGGTGTAAAAGCAATCGGTGTAAAAAAAAAAATCATCACCCCCCACAAGTAGTACAATGTCACCATGGTGACACTGTACTGCTAGGGTGAAGGTATGTAAAAAAAAAAAAAAAAATGTTTAAAAACTAAAATTTTTGGTTATAAACTAATTTGGCTTTTTTTTTTTTTTTTTACTAAAAAGATAACTGAATACATTTTGGCCAAGATTTATCAGGAAATATTATTTATTTGCAATTTTTTATAAGAAAAACACTTTTTTAAAAATTTTTGGACTTTTTAATTTACATATCAAAAAAAATAAAAATCCCAGCGGTGAATAAATACCACCAAAATAAAGCTTTATCTGTCTCAAAAAAATGCTAAAAAATTCATATGGGTACAGTGTTGCATGACCGCGCAATTGTCATTCAAAGTGTGATAGCGCTGAAAGCTGAAAATTGCCCTGGACAGGAAGGGGGTGAAAGTGTCCGGACAGGAAGTGGTTAATAAGAAGTGTGAAGGTTGTATTCTGTTTTTCACATCTATACAGTTTGCTTTTTGTTCATTTTGCAGTGCTTTTCGTAGTTTGCTTTGCGTTTTTCCGCACTCCTTTTTGCTGCAATTTGCGTTTTTGTTTAACTTTTTTTTTTTTTAAGTGGAAATTTTTTTTTTGCTGAGCAGAATAAAAATGCAAAATGTGGCAACAACGCACTACCATGCATTTCAGCAGATTCTCCATTGAACTCTTTATTGTAGCAAAAATGCTGATTTTTGCTTTTCAAAGTTCCCAACCCTTTCCAAAAATGCAGCAGCTCAAAAAAAAAGCATAGATGTGAACGTGTTCCATAGGAAACCATGTTAAATGGACTGTAGTGTGTTTCTACAAAAAGCACTAAAAAAACGCCTTAAGCTGCTTTCACACTGATCTGTTTTTATTTTGCTTTGGTGTAAAAAAGAAAAAAAAAAGGAAAAGATTAATGTGGCCATGTATTCCTATGGCACTCTTCATGCTGCTCTGTTGCAGGTCAGGTGCATTTTTCGCTCTGTTGCTGGTCAGGTGCATTTTTCGCTCTGTTGCTGGTCAGGTGCATTTTTCGCTCTGTTGCTGGTCAGGTGCATTTTTCGCTCTGTTGCTGGTCAGGTGCATTTTTCGCTCTGTTGCAGGTCAGGTGCATTTTTCGCTCTGTTGCTGGTCAGGTGCATTTTTCGCTCTGTTGCAGGTCAGGTGCATTTTTCGCTCTGTTGCAGGTCAGGTGCATTTTTCGCTCTGTTGCTGGTCAGGTGCATTTTTCGCTCTGTTGCAGGTCAGGAGCATTTTTCGCTCTGTTGCAGGTCAGGAGCATTTTTCGCTCTGTTGCAGGTCAGGAGCATTTTTCGCTCTGTTGCAGGTCAGGTGCATTTTTCGCTCTGTTGCAGGTCAGGTGCATTTTTCGCTCTGTTGCAGGTCAGGAGCATTTTTCGCTCTGTTGCAGGTCAGGAGCATTTTTCGCTCTGTTGCTGGTCAGGTGCATTTTTCGCTCTGTTGCTGGTCAGGTGCATTTTTCGCTCTGTTGCTGGTCAGGTGCATTTTTCGCTCTGTTGCTGGTCAGGTGCATTTTTCGCTCTGTTGCTGGGCAGGTTCATTTTTCAAAGTTCTGCTTGCTGCATTTCTGGGGCAGGTTTGGGGCGGTAAAAAAAACAACAAAAACTGCACCAAAAAACGCATCTTCCCTTTGAAGTCAATGGAAAACATGACCAAAAATAATCAAAAATGCACCTGTGTTGTGTTTTTTTGGTACAGTTTTTGAGTCACATGTCACTTTCAGGGTGAGAGTAGCTTTCTACACAATTATTTTTTTTTTTACAAATGTAAATTTTCATAAAATATTTACCAAGTATATGTCCTAACTCTTCTAAATGGGCAGAGCTGCTTCCATGGATGGTTGATTCCTGACAGCACTGTTGTCTATGTAGCAATTTCAAAATATATGATGACCAACGCACATTTAATTTATTGTAGCTGGATCCAACCACTACCCCTCCCCCTCCACATATTATTTACTGTTCTACGTGTGTATAGAATTTATAGTTTTGTATTATATGTATCTCCGCCATTTCATGTCTTCACAGGCCTAGTTTTGAAGTTTTTTCAATGTACAATTAGTGTTACCTTTTCATATATTTTAGAAAATAAAAATCAAACTAAAACACAAATGAGAGCCTTATTCATCAATCACTCTGCACTATACTCACACACTGTGGGAGACCAGATATAGTGGATGCTAATTCCCAGCATTGGTGTCAGTGGATGTAATAATGACATTCAACATTGGTGTCAGTGGATGCAATAACCCCCTCCCCTCCCAACATTGGTGTCAGTGGATGCAATAACACCCCCCCCCCCCCAACAGTGGTGGCAGTGGATGCAATAACCCCCCCCCCCCCCAACATTGGTGTCAGTGGATGCAATAACCCCCTCCCCTCCCAACATTGGTGTCAGTGGATGCAATAACACCCCCCCCCCCCCAACAGTGGTGGCAGTGGATGCAATAACCCCCCCCCCAACATTGGTGTCAGTGGATGCAATAACCCCCCCCCCTCAACATTGGTGTCAGTGGATGCAATAACCCCCCCCCCCCCCCCCAACAGTGGTGGCAGTGGATGCAATAACCCCCTCCCCTCCCCTCCAACAGTGGTGGCAGTAGATGCAATAACCCCCCCCCCCCCCCAACATTGGTGGCAGTGGATGCAATAAACCCTCCCCCTCAACATTGGTGTCAGTGGATGCAGTAAAAATCCCCATCATTGGTGTCAGTACAATATCAACCTCCAACACTGGTGTCAGTGAGTGCAAGAATGCCCCATAACATGTCAGTGGATGCAATAAAAAAAAAACCCAACATTGGAGTGCGTGGGCACAATAATAATTTCCGACATTAGTGTCAGCACAATAGCCACCCCCCAACATTGGTGTCAGTGGATGCAATAACCCCACCAACATTGGTGTCAGTGGATGCAATAACCCCCCCCCCCAACATTGGTGTCAGTGGATGCAGTAAAAATCCCCAGCATTGTGGTCAGTTCAATAATAACCCCCATCATTGGTGTCAGTATAATATCAACCTCCAACATTGGTGTCAGTGAGTGCAAGAATGCCCCTTAACATGACAGTGGATGTAATAAAAAAAAAAACCGCCCAACATTGGAGTGCGTGGGCACAGTAATAATTTCCGACATTAGTGTCAGCACAATAGCCACCCCCCCAACATTGGTGTCAGTGGATGCAATAAACCTCCCCAAACATTGGTGTCAGTGAATGCAATAAACCTCCCCAAACATTGGTGTCAGGGAATGCAATAATAATCCCCAACATTGGTGTCAGCACAAGAATATCCTCCAACATTGGTATCAATAGACATAATAACCCCCAACATTGGTGTCAGTGGACCTAATAATAATCCCCAACATTGATGTCAGTGGATGCAATAATAACCTCCAACATTGGTGGTCATAGCAGTGAAAGTTAACCCCTCCCACCACATTGTTGATCACTTACCTGTTTCCTTGCTGCTCTCTTTCACCCCAGGCTGGGTCTTTAATTGTACTGTGGGTGGAGATACCAGGCACCAGGGATTTAGGTGAATGTTGCCCCCACTAAGAGGATCCCTTCCCCACTAGCCGTACATGAAATAATCCGCAGACCATTGTAAAAATGTACATTTATTGTAACAATTACACAATATTAATTATTGAACATAATATACCGGTAATGTGTTTAGGTTGATTATTTTACAATAAAAAAAGACTTTTTTTGGCACCAGTAAAATAATATTGTGCTTTATAATTTATATAATTCATCAACAGGGCAGCATTCACATAACAAAGCACTATATGTAAAGTTAAACTTAAACACAAAAATGAAATATATATAATGGAACTGTTTTAAAGTGTTACTAAACCCACAACAGTGCAATCAGTCTGTATATGCAGTAAAGCATGCTTGTTATACTCACTATGGAACCTAAGGGGTTAATCCTCTGCATTGTGTAAAAAGGCTGTTTGATTCTATCTTCTCTGTTCCTCCCCTTTTTCAAGCGACCGCCTCTTATCTCCTGATAAGACAGACTGAACCGTAGGCATTTTGCACATGCTCAGTTTGGTGTGTATTGCTAGAGTTTTTTTTCTTTGGGAGGGTGAATGGGATCAGCACAGGGCCAATCAGCACTGTTCATACAGAGGTCAGGGGTTATGCAGCCTCAAAGGACAGTCAGGGGAGAATGAAAACTCCTCCTACAAGCTTTAACCAGTGCTCATCTGGATACTTTTAGTCACAAGACTGCTATAAACTGCTAGATACCTTTTTTTCCCCATCAGCAGTATAGATGTACTACACTAATTGTATTTCCTTGTTGTGTGTACTCTGGGAGACCAGATATAGTGAGTGCAGGGTCCGGGGAGACCAGATATAGTGACTGCAGGGTCCGGGGAGACCAGATATAGTGACTGCAGGGTCCGGGGAGACCAGATATAGTGAATGCAGGGTCCGGAGAGAACAGATATAGTGAATGCAGGGTCCAGGGAGGCCGGATATAGTGAATGCAGGGTCCAAGGAGGCCGGATATAGTGAATGCAGGGTCCGGGGAGACCGGATATAGTGAATGCAGGGTCCGGGGGGACCGGATATAGTGAATGCAGGGTCCGGGGGGACCGGATATAGTGAATGCAGGGTCCGGGGGGACCGGATATAGTGAATGCAGGGTCCGGGGAGACCGGATATAGTGAATGCAGGGTCCGGGGAGACCGGATATAGTGAATGCAGGGTCCGGGGAGACCGGATATAGTGAATGCAGGGTCCGGGGAGACCGGATATAGTGAATGCAGGGTCCGGGGAGACCGGATATAGTGAATGCAGGGTCCGGGGAGACCGAATTTAGTGAGTGCAGGACTCGGGGAGACCGGATTTAGTGAGTGCAGGACTCGGGGAGACCGGATATAGTGAGTGCAGGGTCTGGGGAGACCAGATATAGTGAATGCAGAGTCCGGGGAGACCAAATTTAGTGAGTGCAGGACTCGGGGAGACCAGATATAGTGAATGCAGAGTCCGGGGAGACCGGATATAGTGAGTGCAGGGTCTGGGGAGACCAGATATAGTGAATGCAGAGTCCGGGGAGACCGGATATAGTGAATGCAGGGTCCGGGGGGACCGGATATAGTGAATGCAGGGTCCTGGGTTTAGTAACACTTTAAAGCGGAGCTCCGCCTGAAAAAAATAAGTCCGCAAAAGTCTCTCCCCGGCATCTTCAGTGTGGGCACCTGGCTGTGACAACTTGCGGCTTCACAGCCGGGTGCCCACTGCGCATGCGTGAGAAACGCTGTGCTTTGTGAATGGCCCCGTAGTCTTCTGGAACCTGTCACATGTCCCAGAAGACTACAGGGAGGTGCCAATCCCTAACGGGGAGCGGGGGGACAAAGACTTAAAGCGAAACTTCCCCTTTTTGGTGGAGCTCCGCTTTATTTGTTAACAGATTTGTATTTCTGTCCATAAGATTTATACAGCTATGCCACACACCGCAGCCCTATCTGGCAGGGCAAGGGACCTGATAATTTTTTGTCTGATTCAATTAACAGGTTTTCTCAATCTTTTTGCCTTGAAATAATTTATGGGTCAATGTATGGGCTCATTGGTGGCTTACCCCAGCATCTTCTGTTTTGCGACTGCTGATGAGATAAGTTATTTAGTATTTTGTAGTTTGTATTTACTAAAATAATTGCATTTCCATGTTCTGTGTACTGTGGGAGACCAGATATAGTAAATGCAGAGTCCGGGGAGACCAGATATAGGGAATGCAGGGTCCTGGGAGACCGGATATAGGGAATGTAGGGTCCGGGGAGACCGGATATAGGGAATGTAGGGTCCGGGGAGACCGGATATAGGGAATGTAGGGTCCGGAGAGACCGGATATAGGGAATGTAGGGTCCGGGGAGACCAGATATAGGGAATGCAGGGTCCGGGGAGACCTGATATAGTGAATGCAGAGTCCGGGGAGACCAGATATAGGGAATGCAGGGTCCGGGGAGACCTGATATAGTGAATGCAGAGTCCGGGGAGACCGGATATAGTGAATGCAGGGTCCGGGGAGACCGGATATAGTGAATGCAGGGTCCGGGGGGATCGGATATAGTGAATGCAGGGTCCGGGGAGACCGGATATAGGGAATGTAGGGTCCGGGGAGACCAGATATAGGGAATGCAGGGTCTGGGGAGACCAGATATAGGGAATGCAGGGTCCGGGGAGACCTGATATAGTGAATGCAGGGTCCGTGGAGACCAGATATAGGGAATGCAGGGTCCGGGGAGACCAGATATAGTGAATGCAGAGTCCGGGGAGACCAGATATAGGGAATGCAGGGTCCGGGGAGATCAGATATAGGGAATGCAGGGTCCGGGGAGACCAGATATAGGGAATGCAGGGTCCGGGGAGACCGGCTATAGTGAAGGCAGGGCCCAGGGTTTAGTAACACTTTAATCCAGACTAAAAAACTATAGATATTCATCTTTGTGCATAAAAGTTAACTCAAGTTTCATGGTGAAGAAGAAAGGGTCAGTGCAAACTGTAAACAAAAATGCAAACAAACGATGTAGTTTCCCAACATAATAGGATTTCTTTATATTCATATATACCCTAATGAGCTACCGGGAGATTCTGAAGTGACATTAGAAGGTGAATTATTTTTTTCTGAGCCCTTAAAAGAAGACCTCAACTTTTCCCAGGAAGCACAGTTGAGGAAGGAATTGGGTTAAGGTTGTAGTAATACACTGCATGGTCCTGGTCCCCTTATCAAGCCTTTCTCAAATTGTTTACCCCCAAAAAAACTTTGAAATTATTTTAACAGGGTTCCATAAGACCTGAATATTAAGTCATCTGGGAGTGGGAAGAATGTCTTACATTGGTGGCCAGAGAACAATGGGGGAAGTCAGACTTTTTGTCATCCTTCATCGCAGCTAAAAAGATCATTGGTGTCTACCAAGTGATGATGGACCTGGTACAATTCCAACACCACCAGATGGGAGGTTATTCAGTAACAGCTCAAGGAACCCCCAGCAACCTCTTGAGGAACCCTGGTTGAGAATGGCTGGCCGAATCTAAAGGATGAATCTTCTATGGCCGTCTACTGCCTGGGCCTGTGGGCCAATGTCTGTACCTCTTCAATTTTCGACACCCCATCCTGAAACTGGACATCAGGTAGGTGAACAGTACTTGCACATCTACTCACCTTTCCCCAATCATCCTGCTTGAGTAGCAGAAGAGGTGGCCTTTAAGAGACACATTAATTTTTTTGGTAGGGCATTAGTATTAGTCCACCCCAAAGTGATGTTTTAGCTTTCAGTAGATTGCTGGAGTGACACCCCTTGACAATCTCCTATTCCCCAGGGAGTTTTCGAGCATGTGGTTTCTATTATAAGAATGCTACCCTAGCAATAGTTCTCACCATCTCTAGGTTTTTTTTTTTTTTGTTTTAGATCATGGAGCCATACCACACAACAGGTAGGAGAGAACATCAAAAACCTCTCAGGGAGACGAGGAGAGAGTCAGGAATTATGGCCGAGGGAATATCAAAAAGACGTAATGTAAACCAGGCTCCATGTACAATTAAGATATCATTTTTGGTAAGACTTGATTAAAGCGTCAAAGTCTGTGCAAGCTGTGAATATTTTTGTTGCCTTTAACCTGAGATTGTAAGAGCAACCGAACAAGAACAATCATTTGTATAATTACATAGTTAGTCTGGCTGAAAAAAAAAGACAGAACTCCATCCAGTTCAACCAAAAAAAAAAAAAAGTTATAATCCTATACCCACAGTTGATCCAGAAGAAGGCAATTACTGTCCAAGTATGGACTTTTGATAATATATATTCCATCTGAATACACTTCAGGTTCAGTTCACATTGCTGCAACCCCAAAGTTGTGCATCTTGCATGTGACTTTTATGATTTACCATTGCAGACTATGGCACTTAAGTCACTGAAAAGTAGCGCAGGAGCTTTTTTTTGTCGCTGAACTTGAGTTGCATTGATGGGAATGGAACCCATTCACACAACACTAAAAAAAACATTTAAATCAAGGTATTCATTAGAAACTCCCAAACAGTTCCGACTATTATTATCTTCTCTGTACAAATGCAAGGCTTGTTTGTGGCCCCATTATAGTCAGGGTCAATGTATTTCCTTTTTCTTTTTTTTTTTTTCGTACTTAATTTGCAGTATAGGGCTTGAAATAAGCTTTCCCCTTTATTAATCTTCTAAATAAATATTTTTCAACAAACCTGTTTGTTTTTTTCCTCTCCTATTGCACAACCCTAAGGCCTCTTGCACAGTGAAGCTTGAAAAGGCGCAGTACAGCATTTTTGTTTTTTTTAACTGAGGTAAAATGTAACCCATTATTTACAACATGCCATTGCATACAGGCGTGTAAACAAGCAGCGCGTATTCCTCAGTCAAATAAAAAGAATCTGCATTTTTGGTAATTTACACAAATATATATGAATTTTCCCTAAAAATAAATTGTGTGCGTAATACACACAGCACAAACACCTGAAATTACGTCCAAAAAAAAGCAGGTGTTTAAACATCACTATCGTGTCTAAAGCAGTCAAAGTAAATGTCCTGAAGGTTTCTCGATAATCCTGCACTCCGCTATGTTTTGCCCCTATTACATTGAAGCCATTTGAGTAAAAGCACATTTGACTTAATGCTCCTGATCACATCTGAAATAAAGATATTGCATGTCACAGTATTTTACAGATATGTACGAAAAGTAAATTATACTAACAAAAACGTAATATATTTATAAACAATATCGGGTCTGACATTATGAATCCCATTTCAGTCTTTGCAGATGACACCAAGCTGTGCCGTGGAATAACGTCCTTACAGGAGGTCTCCAACTTACAAGCCGACCTCAATGATCTGTGTAATTGGGCAACTATGTGGCAAATGAGGTTTAATGTTGATAAATGTAAGGTTCTGCACTTGGGGGCTAAGAATATGCATGCATCATACATACTAGGGGGGTACAACTGGGGGAATCAATGGTGGAGAAGGATCTGGGGGTTCTGGTAGATCACAAGCTTAATAATAACATGCAATGCCAAGCTGCGGGTTCTAAAGAGAGCAAAATCCTCTCTTATATTAGAAGAGGTATAGACTCCAGACAGAGAGATATCATTTCCCCCGGTACAAATCATTAGTAAGACCTCATCTGGAATATGCAGTTTAATTTTGGGCACCAATTCACAAAAAGAATATTGGGGAACTGGAGAAAGTACAGAGAAGGGCAACCAAACTGATAAGAGGCATGGAGGAGCTCAGCTATGAGGAAAGATTAGAGGAACTGAATTTATTCTCTCTTGAGAAGAGGAGACTAAGGGGGGATATGATCTCCATGTATAATGCATAAGGGGGGATATGATCTCCATGTATAATACATAAGGGGGGTATGACCTCCATGTATAATACATAAGGGGGGGGATATGATCTCCATGTATAATGCATAAGGGAGGGGATATGATCTCCATGTATAATGCATAAGGGAGGGGATATGATCTCCATGTATAATGCATAAGGGAGGGGATATGACCTCCATGTATAATACATAAGGGAGGGGATATGACCTCCATGTATAATACATAAGGGAGGGGATATGACCTCCATGTATAATACATAAGGGAGGGGATATGACCTCCATGTATAATACATACGGGGGGATATGATCACCATGTATAATACATAAGGGGGGTATGACCTCCATGTATAATACATAAGGGGGGATATGATCTCCATGTATAATACATAAGGGGGATATGATCTCCATGTATAATACATAAGGGGGATATGATCTCCATGTATAATACATAAGGGGGATATGATCTCCATGTATAATACATAAGGGGGATATGATCACCATGTATAATACATAAGGGGGGATATGATCTCCATGTATAATACATACGGGGGATGTGATCTCCATGTATAATACATAAGGGGGGATATGATCACCATGTATAATACATAAGGGGGATATGATCACCATGTATAATACATAAAGGGGGGATATGATCTCCATGTATAACTGCATCAGTGGTTCATATAGTGAACTCAGTGTAGAGTTATTCACCCTGAGGTCATCACAGAGGACAAGGGGGCACTCTTTATGTCTGGAGGAAAATAAATTTTATCACCAAATACGAAAAGGTTTCTTCACAGTAAGAGCTGTGAAAATATCTAATAGACTCCCTGAAGAGTTGGTTCTGGCCAGCTCCATGGATTGCTTTAAAAAAGTCCTGGATTCTTTCCTAGATACACTCATAGATTTCCTAGATTATAACTGGATACTAACATTTATAGGTAAAGTTGATCCAGGAAATATTGGATTGCCTCTCGGGGGATCAGGAAGGAATCTTTTCCCCTGCAGGAGCAAATTGGAATGTGCTTGCTGGGGTTTTTTTGCCTTCCTCTGGATCAACTGTGGGTATAGGACTATAACTTTTTTTTGTAATAGTTGAACTGGATGGTCTTTTTTCAGCCAGACTAACTATGTAACTATATAAAAACATTAAAAAAAAAAAAAAAAGAAAAAGTATAAAATATTTACAGACTGTTCACTAGTTGGTGCTATGACTGCTTTCAACAACGTGGCAGTATGGCGCCTCCGTTCTTCTACAAGTAGCAATAGTGGCTTTTGCCCAATAACATATACAGTACAGTCCGAATAGAATATCAGGCAGACAGTTGCTTTGAACACCTGTAAGGCTCATGAAATATATGCCAGGGACACGATAAAGTGCGCAGCGCTTTCTTCTTTTTTGGAATGTTCCCATCACTATGAAATTTACATTTAACTGAGAAGTAGATGCAGTCAGTCTAACATCATCAGCTGTAGGTCTGAAAAAAAGAAAAGGCACATTATTGTAATGGCTTCTATATTTATTAGAGCTTCCTAAAATGCGTTTCTATTTATTGGACACTTGTTACAGAGGAATGGGCACAGTGATTTCATTGAAAGCAGGAAATCTTAATTTTACTCACTGACCTGCTTAGGTTAAATTAACCTTTGAAATTTTTTTTTTTATTATCGTGAAGGGGAGGGAGTATTTAGAATAGGTTCATTCATTTAATTTCCTGTTCTTTTTAATTGTGTTTTTTTAAATTTTTTTGTGTATTTGATCATTATTAGTGTACTTCTGCTTTAAAAAAAAAAAAATAAGGCCAATGAGGGGCTTTTTTGCCACAAGAAGAGATCTGTAACCAGTGGTGTATTTAGGTTTTGTTCTGCCCTAGGTAATACAAAACTTGGCACCCCAGCAGAAAGAGCCTGACATTGACCAAGAGCACCCCTGCCCTCCACCCGAGCCTTCCACTACCACTGCCCCCCATACACCAGCCACCATCCCCCATGGCAAGAGAGAGAAAGACACTCACATTCACAGCTCTGGACATCCCCAGGAATTAGAATCAGGCTGTGCATACACCATCATGAAATCCACAGCATCTCTCGGAACCCACCAGGTCCCCATGCCACGTGTGTCCCTTCTTCCGTCTCTTCTTCCGATAGGCAGTGCTGCCCCCCCATGAAAAATGCCACCCTAGGCAAATGCCTTGCTTGCCTTGTGGTAAATTCACCCCTGTCTGTAACCTTCAGGAGCCATTTAAAGCCTAAGGCACCTTGAACAATTACCGAAAACCATCATAATTTCCCCCCTGTCCATTGACACCAAAGCATTTCACCCAACAAATTTTCTGATTTTCACTGAAATTTCAGGAAGAAAAAAACATTCTCAGGCTCCATGCACATTAGCATTTTTTTAAGCTCCTTGAAGCTATTATCATCATATTTTTTCTGCTCCTAGTAGCCAATTAGTGTCCATGCACAAGATTTTAGGCTATTAGCATTTTTTGAGCTTCAGCGTCTAGGAGCAGAAAAAAAACTAATTTTGTAGAGTTTTTTTGGAGCATTTTCCATCAGAAAAAAACACTACTAATAGCTTTTTTCAAGCCTCCCCCCCCCCCCCTAAATGTACTGTAAAACACTAATAAAACATTAGCGCTCCTAAACACAGTTTAGAAAATACTATTACCAGTGTTTTTCCCCAGGCTCCATGCACATGGGGCATTTTTATAACGCTGATAACATTAGTTGTGTAAATTCAAGTTAAAAACCTGAGTTTTTCAGTGGTTTTAAGCGTTTTTGTATTAGCGTTTAGCCATTTTTTTTGCGTTTGTGTTTTTTAGCTTTTTTTACCAAAAAAAAAATTTTTTAGTCAAAGAAATGTCCAAAAAGGCTGGTTTGCCACGATTTACCGCGATTTTCAGCATTACAGCATTTTTACAGCTAAAAAAACTCCTCTAGAAACCCACTAGTCCTGGGTTTTTTTTCCAGCCAAAAAAACGTTGGATTTCAGTCTATGTGTGCATGGACACATAGGATAACATGCTGGGGGGTTTACTGGCTGTAGAAAAGACGTCAAAAGCCAAAAAACAGCTGCTGTAAAAATGTCCCGTGTGCATGAGGACTCAATCTGAACCATCCTTCATGTCAAATGATAAGGATGTGACCAGGGGTGGACTGACCATTTGGAAACTCGGGCGCTGCTCAAGGGCCCGGGGTCAGTAGGGGGCCCCATAAGATGCCCCTGGTACCTTTTTCATAGGCTTTTTTCAGTTTGGGCAAGGACACAGGGGCCCCATGATCCCCTATTGCCCAGGGGCCCCATAAGTTGTCAGTCCGCCCCTGGATGTGACCTTTTTGTCAGTCTTTTTGACTGTTCTAATTGTCTGACAGTATTTGTTTTTGTGGATTATGGACTCAATGGCCCAAAAAGAAAAAAAAAAAAAAAAAAGAAAAAGAAGCATGCAGCTAGTGAAATTAGAATTTCTGATCTGCATACTAGCTCTGGATGAGAGCATTGAAGCTGGAAGGTCAGAATGAGAGTTTGGAAACTAAAATGTGAAAATCTGGAATGTCAGCCTATATTATTTTTGGGCAATGTTTCCTTAAATGTTTCAAGAAGAATAGTCAGACAAGCCTTGTACCAATGTGCTTGTGGTTTATATTCCATTTATGTTTTCATCTTTTTTCACTACTCTTACCTTATTCACATTAAAAAAATACAACATGAAATAGTGAGGAGCAAAAGCTAAAACATTGTGGTAGGTGGTAAGGGAACGTGAAACATTGCAAGCAGGGACCTGGAGAACCTTATGTGAAGAGAAAGGGACCCTTAGGGTAGATGTGGCCAAACCTGGAGCCTTAGGCCTCATTCACATGATACGTGCAGAAAATCGAATGGAAACTGACGCACAGATTTCACTGGCAGGGACTCGAGTTTACATCAGATTTCATGCACATTTCAGTAAATTTTATAGACATTTCAGATAACTGCACAGAAAGTGTTGTGGTGTGAACAAGGCACCCAGAGAACAATTGTTATTTTGTGCCCTTGCAGAACGCATGCAGAAAAACTCCTATCTCTGCACATGGTGTGAACAAGGCCGTACTGTACATACCACCAAAATCTGGATGCTAAGGGTAGAGAAGACCACATATTTGACCATTTTGGTAGCCAGGGGTGAAACCTGCACCATTATGGTAGACAGGACCGTATCTTGAGGAATTATGTTAAAGAGGCAAGATAATGGACCATTATGATAGACTAATACAGAGCCTGGACCGTTATGGTAGAGAGAGTCAAAGCCTGGACCATTATAGTAGACCAGGCCAAAGCCTCGACCAATATTGTAGACAGGGTCAAAGCCTGGACCATTATGGTAGATGGGGACAAAAGCCCGGACCAGTATGGTAGGTGGGACTAAAGCTTGGATCATTATGGTAGACAGGACCAAAATACAAGAAAAGGGCTAATACTTGGACTATTATAGTGGGAAGGACCAGAAATTGGACTATTATGGTAGGCAGGGCCAGAATCAAATTAGGCAAAGGGAGTCTAGAACCTTAAATACACGGTTCAGAAAAATTAAAGCAACACTTTGAAAACACATCAGATCCTAATGGGGAAAAATCCCATGCTGGATATCTATACTGATATGGACTAGGTAATATGTTAAGAATGTAAGGATGCCCCATCGTTTGATAGAAATTAAAGCAATCGACCTACAGAGGACTGAATTCAAAGGCCCCCCCGAAAATCATAGTGAAAAAATGATGCAGCAGGCTAGTCCATTTTGCTGAAATTTCATTGCAGCAACTCAGAATGGTCCTCAGTAGTTTGTATGGCCCCCACGTGCTTGTATGCATGCCTGAAAATGTCGGGGCATGCTCCTAATGAGAAGATGGATGGTGTCCTGGGGGATTTCCTCCCAAATCTGGACCAGGGCATCACTGAGCTCCTGGACAGTCTGAGGTTCAACTTGGCGGCATCAGATAGACTGAAACATGATATCCCAGAGGTGTTCTATTGAATTTGGGTCAGGCAAGCGTGGGGGCCATTCATTGGTATCAATTCCTTCATCCTCCAGGAACTTCCTGCATACTCTCTTTACATGAAGCCGGGCATTGTCATGCACCAGGAGGAACCCAGGACCCAATGCACCAGTGTAGGGTCTGACAATGGGTCCAAGGATTTCATCCCGATAACTAATGGCAGTTAGGGTGCCATTGTCTAGCCTGTAGAAGTCTGTGCGTCCCTCCATGGATATGCCTCCCCAGTACATCACTGACCCACCACTAAAACAGTCATGCTGAATGATGTTACAGGCAGCATGACATTCTCCACGGCTTCTCCAGACCCTTTCACGTCTGTCACATGTGCTCAGGGTGAACCTGCTCTCATCTGTGAAAAGCACAAGGCGCCAGTGGTGGACCTGCCAATTCTGGTCTTCAATAGCAAATTCTAATCGAGTTCATAGTGCCGAGCAGTGAGCACAGGGCCCACTAGAGGACGTCAGGCCCTCAGTCCACCCTCATGAAGTCTGTTTCTGATTGTTTTGTCGAAGACATTCCCACCAGTGGCCTGCTAGAGGTCATTTTGTAGGGCTTTGGCAGTGCTCATCCTGTTCCTCCTTGCACAAAGGAGAAGATACCGGTCCTGCTGATGGATTAAGGACCTTCTACGGCCCTGTCCAGCTCTCCTAGAGTAACTGCCTGGGATCTCCTCCATGCTCTTGAGACTGTGCTGCGAGACACAGCAAACCTTCTGGCAATGGCATGTATTGATGTGCCATCCTGGAGGAGTTAGACTGCCTGTGCAACCTCTGTAGGGTCCAGGTATCGCCTCATGCTTTCAGTAGTGAGACTGACCTAAGCCAAATGCAAAACTAGTGAAAAACAGTCAGAAAAGAGGAGTAGGGAAAAAAATGTCATTGGTCTCCACCTGTAAAACCATTCTTGTTTTGGGGGTTGTCTCATTGTTTCATCTAGTGCACCTGTTATTAATTTCATTAGCACCAAAGCAGCTGAAACTGATCAACAACCCCCTCTGCTACTTAACTGATCGATATCCCAGGAGTTTCATTGACTTGATGCTATACTCGGATTAAAAAGCGTTCTTTTAATTTTTTCGAGCAGTGTATTAGGGTAGGTGGATCCAAGAACTAGATTAATATGGCCAGAACCAGACCCTGGAGCATTATACAATAGAAGGCACATATAGAACCTGAAAAATGTGGATATTGAGTACTGGATCACCCTGAGAAAACAGAACCTAGATTCTTATGTGTAAAAGCAGAGCTAGGAGAATGCATCACCCACAACATTACAACTGAAGGAGAGGAGCCTGGAGCAAGAACAGGAAGATCCAAAAATATTGAAAGTGAGATGATTACAGAACCTGTCAATTTGCCAAATGGTACTAGCACCCATGCCCTGTTTTGGGCAGGTAGAACACACGGTAGTTTTTCTTGTGGTTAAGAACAATAGCTAGAAGGAACCTGAATTTTACCGTACCTGCATCTGTAAATAGATCCAGTCCAGGAACACTGTTACATTGGCGTAGACTCCAGGTTTATTAATATTGGCACAGCCTGTTCCCCAGCTTGTGTCACCGACAAGCCACCACAATGAATTTGTTCTAGTGACCAAGGGGCCACCACTGTCTCCCTGTGCAAATAGAATAAAAATGATTAAAGGAAAAGCTTTGCAAAGTACTACCAAAATTGTCATTTCTGAAATCCTATTTAAAGTTGGATTCAGGGGCGGACTGACAACTCATGGGGCCCCCGGGCAATAGGGCATCATGGGGCACCTGTGCCCTTGCCCAAACTCAAAAAAGCCTATGAAAAAGGTACCAGGGGCATCTCATGGGGCCCCCTACTGACCTCGGGCCCTCGGGCAGTGCCCGAGTTTCCAAATGGTCAGTCCGCCCCTGGTTGGAATTTAAATTAACACAGTAAAAAGTAAATTTGTCCTTTGATTTGCAGGACTTTTGCCTAAGCAACAGGTACTGTACATGTAAAGTATATGTAAACCCTAACAATAAACTTCTTTTGTTATTTTAAATATACAATTTAAATCATTTTGTTATATCTGGTTGACAAGCGCAAAAATAAATAAATAAACCTGTCGATCTTGACAAAAGTCATATTGGGCATATTACTGTGATCTCTGCCTTTACTGAATGTCATCAGTTAGCAATTTTCCCATTTATCTCTATGGACTACAAAACCCATATGGACTCCCCCTGTGTTATAGAGAAGAGGAGAGGGGGGGTTCTGTAGCCCTTTCCTAGTGTGACAATGCTTTTTAGATATGGTACAGTGAGTAAGTGCCGTCACCCTACAACAGAAATTGTGCAACTGACAGAATCTCTAGGTTAATGCAGAAGCAGGGGCGGACTGACCATTTGGAAACTCGGGCACTGCCCGAGGGCCCAGGGTCAGTAGGGGGCCCCATGAGATGCCCCTGGTACCTTTTTCATAGGCTTTTTTGAGTTTGGGCAAGGACACATGGGCCCCATGATCTCCTATTGCCCGGGGGCCCCATGAGTTGTCAGTCCGCCCTTGTGCAGAACTTCACCAAAAAAAGGGAAGTTCTGCTATTCCTTCTCCTTACCACCCCCTCTACCATATTTGGACGTTTTTATTGCAAAAAGGTTTACTATGCTTTATGCTATGTTTTTTGCTTACACTGCATGGTAAAAACAGATCTCCCTTTTAAATAAGATCTGCTCTAGAACATATTTTTACCACTTAAAGTCTAAGTTTAGACTTGCGTTTAAACTGCCGCACCTCTGAAAAGCAATCTGTTCAGATTTGACAGGCAGTGAGAAGGTCATGTGACACCTCCTCGCTGCCTGTTTGAGCCCTGTAATTGCTGCACCAATGCATAGTTACATAGTTAGTCTGGCTGAAAAAAGACAAAAGTCCATCCAGTTCAACCATTAAAAAAAAAAAAAAAAGTTATAATCCTATATCCACAGTTGATTCAGAGGAAGGCAAAAAAAATGTAGCAAAGCATGATCCAATTTACTCCTGCAGGGAAAAAAATTCCTTCCTGATCCCCTAAGAAGCAATTGCATATTCCCTGGATCAACTTTACCTATAAATGTTATATCCAGTTATATTCTGTGTATCTAGGAAACAATCCAGGACTTTTTTAAACAAATCCACTGAGCTGGCCAGAACCAACTCATGAGGAAGTCTATTCCACATTTTCACAGCTCTCACTGTGAAGAAACCTTTCCGTGTTTGGAGATTAAATTTATTTTCCTCCAGACGTAAAGAGTGCCCCCTTGTCCTCTGTGATGACCTCAGGATGAATAACTCTACACCGAGTTCACTATATGAACCACTGATGTATTTATACATGGAGATCATATCCCCCCTTATGTATTATACATGGAGATCATATCCCCCCTTATGTATTTATACATGGTGATCATATCCCCCCTTATGTATTATACATGGAGATCATATCCCCCCTTATGTATTATACATGGTGATCATATCCTCCTTATGTATTATACATGGAGATCATATCCCCCCTTATGTATTATACATGGTGATCATATCCCCCCTTATGTATTATACATGGAGATCATATCCCCCCTTATGTATTATACATGGAGATTATATCCCCCCTTATGTATTATACATGGAGATCATATCCCCCCTTATGTATTATACATGGTGATCATATCCCCCCTTATGTATTATACATGGTGATCATATCCCCCCTTATGTATTATACATGGCGATCATATCCCCCCTTATGTATTATACATGGAGATCATATCCCCCCTTATGTATTATACATGGTGATCATATCCCCCCTTATGTATTATACATGGTGATCATATCCTCCTTATGTATTATACATGGAGATCATATCCCCCCTTATGTATTATACATGGCGATCATATCCCCCCTTATGTATTATACATGGTGATCATATCCCCCCTTATGTATTATACATGGAGATCATATCCCCCCTTATGTATTATACATGGTGATCATATCCCCCCTTATGTATTATACATGGAGATCATATCCCCCCTTATGTATTATACATGGTGATCATATCCTCCTTATGTATTATACATGGAGATCATATCCCCCCTTATGTATTATACATGGAGATCATATCCCCCCTTATGTATTATACATGGAGATCATATCCCCCCTTATGTATTATACATGGTGATCATATCCCCCCTTATGTATTATACATGGCGATCATATCCCCCCTTATGTATTATACATGGAGATCATATCCCCCCTTATGTATTATACATGGAGATCATATCCCCCCTTATGTATTATACATGGAGATCATATCCCCCCTTATGTATTGTACATGGTGATCATTTTCATGGTAATGATTTCTAGGAAAGTGCTGGTGCAATGAGGCCAAAGTGCTAAAGTGAGAGTCTTCACTGAAAAAAATTATGTGAATATTCACTTTAACCACTTGCCGTCCGCCTGCTGTTTATAAAAACGGCAGGGCGGTGGCACTCCAGGGGCGGGTTGCCGTTTATAAACTGCACCCGCCTTTTCTAGCTGTGCACGCTCCCTGGGAGCGCGCAGCACCGCGATCCGGTGCCCGCTGTGTCCTCCGAACACAGTGAAACACCGATCGGCGGACGGGACCTCTCTACGAGGTCCCGATCATGTGATCACTGATTGGCCAATCAGTGATCACATGCAAAGTAGTAAGCAAGATGTCACTTGTGATATCATTGCTTACTACGTGTGAAATCTGTGAATGATCACAGAGGTCACATGGTACAAGGCTATTCACAACAGCCTTGTACCATGTGACAAGCTGTGACCAATCACAGCTCACTCAGTGTTTCTCAATGGCTGCAAGAATGCAGACAGAGAGAAAGAGAAATGATTGCTTTTACATCCTATATGGGTGTAAAAGCAATCAAGTAGTACTGCTAGGGTGACAGTATGTAAAAAAAAAACAAAAAAAAAAAACATAAATAATAATATAAAAAAAATAAAACAAAATGTAAAAAAAAATGTTCCAAAATTATAATTTTTGGTTATAAACTAATTTGGCTTATTTTTGTTTTTACTAAAAAGATAACAGAATACATTTTGGTCAAGATTTATGATGAAAGATTATTTATTTGCAAAATTTTATAAGAAAAACACTTTTTTTCAAAATTTTTGGACTTTTCATTTACATAGCAAAAAAAATTAAAAATCCCAGCGGTGAATAAATACCACCAAAATAAAGCTTTATCTGTCTCAAAAAAATGGTAAAAAATTCATATGGGTACAGTATTGCATGACCGCGCAATTGTCATTCAAAGTGTGATAGCGCTGAAAGATGAAAATTGCCCTGGTCAGGAAGGGGGTAAAAGTGTCCGGACAGGAAGTGGTTAATTATCCAAACGTGAAAGTTTGTCTGGGTATTCAACGTGAACAGAAATCTGTTTTTCACATGATTGGATAATTGAAGTGAATATTGACTCAATTTTTCCAGGTAGTTCACTGGGTAGTAAAAGCAAGGATGTCATTAGAAACTACAGACCCAAAATCCAACTGTTGTACTCCACCTTACCAGCTTTGACGGTTCACACTTTCCATTTGGTCATCAAAAGAGGAGAACAGGTGACTTGCACCCCTTGCTCCTACATGGCAGTAGTGACAAGTGGGGATTGTCCAAGTGTTATCTCATGCAGGGCAGGTAGAGCTCTGTACATGCTCCAAGTCTTGACTTAAGCTAGTCATATACTGAATGAATTTCGACCCGTTCATCAGAAATTCGCTCAGCGTATGGCCCTGCTAGCTATCATAGACTAGAAAATTTTACCTGAATAGCAGCTGTATCCAATCAAGTCACATACTAAGGACACACAAACACTCTTATACCTGGCAAGTATCGGTCCCTCCAGCGAGGTATCCAGCACATATCATGGCGGAGGTGATGGCTCCATTGTAAACAGCAGGTTTATTGCAGGTTTTCGAGTCAATCAAGGGCACGTTAGCTGCCATCAGGTTAGGGGTAGTGGAGCCTGTGTGGAAATATGAACATTACAAGGTCATTGAGTACTGCATCTCTTTGTCCTGCATTCAATATTTTGGCAGCTTTAGAAGATCTAGGGTGGTAGTCCATTCCATGAACCGATTGGGAACAACAAGCAATCACCAATGTTACACATCTTTAAAGCAGAACTTTAGCCTTTTATTAAAATGTTGGTTGTCCTTTAACATCTCTATACTGTTATCTACATTTTCTTTTTAAATTGCTGCTTATTGGGCATGTGCATGTGTTTAGTTATTATTTATAAGCATCTAAGTAAGCCATTCTCTACCAGGGTCTCCATGAAACACCAAGGTTCCTCCAAAGGGTGCCAAGGGTTCCTTTTGTTGTGACCATTTAACCTCCCATTGACCTCCCGCATAGTTCCAGAGCCAACAATATTTTGCAGAGCCAGTGGCAGGACACCAGAGGGTTTTTATTAGATGTCCGCAAGAGTGCAAGTGGACCACCTCTGTAAGGAGAGCATTCTTTTGGCATTTTTCTGACTGACTACTAATGAACTTAATGAACTGGTTTTAAAAAAGGGCTCCCCGAGACATAGAAATACCTTTAAGGGTTACTCTGTTGTAAAATGGTTGAGAAAGGCCATCTTAAACCTTTGGTGCCCAACTTGCTGTCCTTTGGAATCCATTGTGGACCCTTTGGGGCCCTTGCAGCCAGTCTATTTTTTTTGTTTCCCAAGTGCTTACTTTAGGCCAGTGAAGGAAAATATTCTTTAGATTGGGTTCTAGTTGGTAAATGGTTTGGTTTGACTCTAACACCATCTTACTTTTTCTGTGTTATTGGTTGAACTAGATAAATGTATGACTTTTTAAACCTATGTAACTATGTGCCGTCCATCCCTTTTCTTGATTTACGTTTTTGTTTCTCGGGTCTTTTCTAATGAATCTTGCTGAGCAGAATATCAACTGTGGCAAAGTTACATTTTAAGGGGTCTATATCCAATTGGCGACCATCCTATAGCAGCTTTAGGGTGGCCGCTCTGTGCAGAATCATGTATTATACACGTCATTCTGCCTTTTATGGTTAGGGGTGCACGTGCCCACCTACCCAAGATGTCCCTGGCTCCCTTACATGTCAAACACCGGGTCCCAGCCAGAAATTCATGGTCAGGACCCGGTGATCCACGGAGCAACAGACAGAAGAGAGATCTGTGTATGTAAACAATAAAGATCTCTCTCCCGTCAGCGGGAATGTGCCGGTTTTTATCTCCCTGCAAATCAGGGAGAAAAAACCAGGACATCCCCTAGTAATACAGTATACAGGGCACACCAAAAACATTCCAGAACACACAGTTAACCCTTTGATTGCCCCAGATGTTAACCCCTTCCTGCCCAGTGTCATTAGTACAGTGTCAGTGCTTTTTATTAGCACTGATCACTGTATTAATGTCACTGGGGATGTCAGTGGCAGTTATTTAGTTCCCCCCAGTGTCAGAATGCCTGCTGCAGTCCCGCTTTAAGTTGCTGATCACCACCATTACTAGTATAAAAAAATAAAATAATTAAAAAATCCAGTGTGTATACCGCCATTTGTAGACACTATAACATTCACGTAAACCAATTAATATACACTTATTGGGGTTTTTTTTTTTTTTCTTTTTAGCAAAGACATGTAGCAGAATACATTTTGACTTAAATTTATGAGGAAAAGTTATTTTTTTTATTTGATGTTTTATAGCAGTTGCTAATCACCACCATTACTAGTATAGAAGAAATTCCAGCATCTATGCCATTGTTTGTAGATGCTATAATTTTCACGCAAATCAATTATTATTATTACACTTACTAGGATTTTTTTTCCCGAAGATATGTAGCAGAACACATTTTGGCCTTCATTTCTGAAGAAATTTTATATTTTAACTGGATATGTTTTATAGCAAACAGTAAATAATAAAATAAATAAATAAATAAATAAATATATATATATATATATATATATATATATATATATATATATGTCTGTTTTAATTTTTTTTTTAATTTCTCGCAACCCAGTGGTGATCAGATTTTTCTAAAAAAAAAGCAGAAAATTTAATTTGTGTACAGTGTTCCATGGTACACTGAACACATATTAAAATGTAATTTTTTTTTTCCAAACAATTTGATCACCACTGGGATTTGAAAAAAAAATAAAATAAAAAATGCAATTGTCAGTTAAAGTAGCACAGTGCCGTATAGCAAAAAAAAATGGCCAGGTCATGAAGTGGGGGTAGGGGGGTAATTCTTCCTGAAGGCAAGTGGATAGGGAAGCACTAATAAGCCAAGGGGAGTAGTAGCAGTGATCTCTAGTCTCATATGTGTCTATAGGTTATGACCATCTCCTGGAGCATGTCCCCAGTCCGACCATCTCTTGTAGCATTGCTCATAGTCTTTGACCATCTCCTATTGCTTGTACGATGTCTCTAACAGTTTTCTGTTGTATTAAATTCACTGAAAATTTTATGCGGCCCTTTGGTGAAGTGAGGCTGCACTTGAGTCCCCCAGGACCAAGAAAGTGGACCACTGCTCTAAGCAGAACAATGAAATCATCACTGCTATATAAAATAATTATTATTATACAGGATTTATATCGCGCCAACAGTTTGCTCAGCGCTTTACAATATAACTGGAGACAATACAGCAACAATACAGTGCAATACAAGAGGGTTAGGAGGGCCTGATCCTGGGAGCTTACAATCTAAGAATAATCATGTATAGGGTCTTATCTGAATGTATGCTCTACAGCTGTGTCTCTCACCTCCTTGAGAAGTGTGACCCCAGCCAGAGATCCAGCAGGACTGGGTGTCACTCCATGGCATTCCAGCGTTGGGTAAGCAAACCGGCTTGATAGTAGCTAAAAAAAAAAAAAAAAAAAAAAAGAAGTGAACCCGATCAGTGAATTTATCATGTATCAAACACGCTAGTCTAAATAAAATTACCATGCTAAAAAAAAAAAAAAAATGATATTCCCATTTGGCAGACAGTTGTGTTGTTATTTGTTGTATGGGGAATTATTAGGAAATGCAGCTTTTCCTTCCCATGCAGGGCAAAGTAAAGCAACAAATTCACCAATATGCCTATTTTCCTAGCAGTAGATGCCCAACTTTCATCCATTCTCCAAAGCTCCATTCAGCTGAAAAATAGCCCTGTATAAGCTCCAAATTTCTCCAGTTGGAACTTAAAACTAGGCTTGGGACTTTCCCTGTCCCCCATGTGGCAATGTTAGGCCAACCAGTGTTATTGCATAGAGTAAGGCTGGCCATACATTATACAATTATCTTCCAATTTTCTGCCCAATTTCCTTTAGATTTACCTTCAACTGTGTAGTGCAAGGGCCCGCCTAATTGGATACAACTGAAAGTGTTGTTTAGGTTTGTCCTCCTATTATATGGTTTTTGGTAAATCTAAACCAAAAGTTTCCAGATAATTGTATAATGTATGGCCAGCCTAAGCCACATTCTTCTCCATACTCAGAAGTCCCAAGAATTTACTTGTTCCTGTTGGCTACACGAAGGAAGGGGCAGAGAGTAAAGTTAGGGTGAGAATAAACTGATGATGAGGGGAGAAATTTAAGCCTAGTACACACTATGAGAAAATCGGGCCATGATGTGATCAGAATGGTATTGACTTGTAAGAAAATCCTCGTCCAACAAAGGCAAAACATAGGCATATGTAGCTACATACTAGCGTAGTAGAAGAGGAAGCGTAGGATTGTTCTATGCGCATTTTTTTTCTATTCAATTCTCTCCATACAATTACTGTACACATTAAAAGAAACTCAAACATTGTGTTCACCTATGAAAAAAATGTTCTAGCTTGCATCCTCAGTTTTTGCTGTCTGAAAAGTCGGAATTGGCTGTCGAAAACATTATACCAACGATCAGATAACCGGTTATTTGTTCGTCATACGGAAATGTTCTGACAACTTTCTTATGTCTACGAGCCTTACGACAAACCTGTTGCTCTGCCTTGGCCAGTCCTGGATCAAGATCTAGGACTCACGTTTAAAGCGGTTCCCTTCAGTCTTGCAGATTTGTATAGACTCTTCTTTACTGAAACTTATTTCACTGCAAGCTGTGAGCTTCTTACAATGTGCATTAGAAGGTGCTGCAAGAGGCCCCTCATTTCCTAACGTCCAGCATTTATCTAGACTTTTCCCTTGCCAGCTTTCATTCCTTGGATTTCAGTTCTTTTAGTTATGGAAGATCAGCATCACATGTGGGCCTTACCTAGCGTGGTCTACATGCAGATGACCGACAACCACCCATCAAGGCATTTTGACATTTGCAAAGCTCCTCCCAGCCCACTGCTTGCATTAGGACTAATGGCATGCATTTAGAGAAGGCACTAAATGGTAAAGCCCAAACTGTGAGTTAAATACTACAATCATACAATGCATAGTCTGTTGAAGAGCATACGTACAACTATAAGTTAGGCTGGTTTTTAGCTTCATCAGTGCTATATCATTGTTCTTGGTTTCTGTGTCGTAGTTGGGATGCGAAATGACTTGTTCAACTAAGGAGACAGAACCAGCTGATCTGATGGTTGACCCAGCATAGACGTTCCACTGGTTGGGCTTAGCATAACTTCTAGAATGAAACCAATATTTTATTGTTAAAACACATTTGCTTTTCATAACAGACAATAAATGAAGCACATATTCCTAGGAATCTTGCAGCTTCTGACTCTCTGGGCCCATTCCCCCCAGAAAAATGCACATTGATGTGCTTTTGACCCAATTTTCTATGCTTGTTTACAGTCTGTTTTTCCTGAGCATTTTAGGGGCTTGCATTTTCTTTGAGGTCATTCCTTCTTTCTTTCTTCTTTGGACTTTTATGTTCCACTTCTACACTGCTCAAAAAAAAAACTATAATACTGTGGTCACAGATGTGTGTGCTATGTAATATTCTTTCAAAAATGCTCACATGGTCGGCAGTATCAACTAAACCGTTGTGCCATTTCCTTTCTTGTTCACTGCTATTGGTACTTTGTGACTACAGGTCAGTATAACGTCAGGATCAAAGTGACAGAATATATGGTTCCCTTATTGTGTTTTGCTAAAGAACTCCAATTGAACAACACAGAATGAACAGGCTGTATTTAGTCATTGTGTTATAATGTATTACTACCAGTAGCAACTATATTAGGATATGAGCTCACGGAGTACACAATGCACATAGTACACTGCTCAGAAACATTTAGGGAACACTTTGAAAACAGATCAGATCTCAATGGGGAAAAATCTCATGCTGGATATCTATACTGATATGGACGGGGTAATGTGTTAGGAACGTAAGGATGTCCCATCATTTGATGGAAATGAAAATTATCAACCTACAGAGGACTGAATTCAAAGACACCCTGAAAATTAAAGTGAGAAAATTATGCAGCAGGCTAGTCGATTTTTCTGAAATTTCATTGCAGCAACTCAGAATGGTCTTCAGTAGTCTGTATGGCCCCCACGTGCTTGTATGCATGCCTGACAACGTCGGGGCATGCTCCTAGTGAGATAACAGATGGTGTCCTGGGGTATTTCCTCCAAGATCTGGACCAGGGTATCACTGAGCTCCTGGACAGTCTGAGGTGCAACCTGGCATCGTCAGATGGACCGAAACATGATATTCCAGAGGTGTTGTATTGGATTTAGGTCAGGCGACCGTGGGGGCCATTCAATGGTATCAATTCCTTCATCCTCCAGAAACTACATACTCTCACCACATGAGGCCGGGCATTGTCGCGCACCAGGAGGAACGCAGGACCCACTGCACCAGCGTAGGGTCTGACAATGCGTCCAAGGATTTCATCCTGATACCTAATGGCAGTCAGGGTGCCATTGTCTAGCCTGTAGAGGTCTGTCTGTCCCTCCATGGATATGCCTCCTCAGACCATCACTGACCCACCACCAAAACAATCATGCTGAATGATGTTACAGGCAGCATAATGTTCTCCATGGCTTCTCCAGACCCTTTCACGTCTGTCATATGTGCTCAGGGTGAATCTGCTCTCATCTGTGAAAAGCACAGGGTGCCAGTGGCGGACCTGGCAATTCTGATGTTCAATGGCAAATGCCAAATGAGTTCTATGGTGCCAGGCAGTGAGCATAGGGCCCACTAGAGGACATCGGGCCCTCAGGCCACCCTCATGAAGTCTGTTTCCTATTGTTCGATCAGAGACATTCACACCAGTGGCCTGCTGGAGGTCATTTTGTTGGGTTCTGGCTGTGTAAGGAAGAACAGGATGAGCACTAAGGAGCAGATACAGGTCCTACTGATGGGTTAAGGACCTTCTATGGCCCTGTCCAGCTCTCCTAGAGTAACTGCCTGTCTCCAGGAATCTCCTCCATGCTCTTGAGACTGTGCTGGGAGACACAGCAAACTTTCTGGCAATGGCACATATTGATGTGCCATCCTGGAGGAGTTGGACTGCCTGTGCAACCTCTGTAGGGTCCAGGTATCACCTCATGCTGCCAAAAGTGACACTGACCCTAGCCAAATGCAAAACTAGTGAAAAACAGTCAGAAATAAAGAGTAGAAAAAAATGTCAGTGGTCTCCACCTGCAAAACCTTTCCTGTTTTGAGGGTCATCTCATTGTTGCCCATCTAGTGCACCTGTTGTTAATTTCATTAACACCAAAGCAGCTGAAACTGATTAACAACCCCCTCTGCTACTTACCTGACCAGATCAATATCCCAGGAGTGTCAATGACTTGACGCTGCACTCTGATTAAAAAGTGTTCCTTTAATTTTTTGAGCAGTGTATTTACTTGCATTTACACACATTTCCATTTAAAAAAAATGCAGCTTACTGTACTTTGTTTACTGCACTGCAATGGTATGAACGTTGCCTATTAGATAACATGGATTTTGGATTGTTTATTCAGTGGGAATGCATTCAAAAATGCATCCCATCGCATCTGGTGTGAATGGGCCCTTTGCTGCAGAAGCTCCTTTAGCCAATAGAGTCACGTTTAGGGGACTGAGAGATGGCGTGTGGATGAACTTTTAAAAACACATCCAAGGATTTCATGAACGTCCCTGCTATTCTGCCTACGGTCATTGTTTAAATCAGTAAAAAAAAAATCCAAAATGTTGATTCCTTGCAATTTGGCAACCTTAGAGCTTTTTTTGGCCCTAGAAAGCTCATCTCCACCTGCTGTGACTGGCTCATTGCTTTCCCCAGTAGTCTGCACAGAAATGCAAAATTTTCAAATTTCAAGCATCCCCTTCAATAAGAGCTTTTGATTTTGGTGAGACACTCTAGAGCTGGGGACACACAAGTACAATTTTATTTGAATGTTTGTATGGAAATCATTGCCATCAAGAAGTCAACTAATTTCATTCAAAAGCCCTTTTCTCATCAGCAGTATATAACAGGTTCCGAAGTGAGTATAACTAGCATGCTTTACTGCATATACAGACTGATTGTCCTGTTGTGGGTTTAGTAACACTTTAACATATACAAAAATGTCCATTATGACCTTCTAACTCATATGATAGGAGCTTACCCTTCTACGCAGTGTGCAGCAGTGAGAATCCAGTCCGGGGTAATGATCGACCCGCCACAAACATGTGATCTGCCGATTTGTAGGCTCACTTGCCAGGGCCAGTCCCCATTCTGAGCCGGTGTACCGCCTACTATTCTGCTGCTGACCGTATTCTTACTAGATGTTCCACAATCTGCAGGAAAAAGTATCCAAAATTTGAATTCTACCACCTGAAATACCAAACGGGGCAACAAACAGGGGGCCTAAGGCGGATAGAGAATTCAGGCCTTAAATTTCATTCTGATTGAACGGTATGTTGTCTCTTTCTTGTTGGTGCCCATAAAGGGAATGAGGCTGAATTATTATTTATTTCAAACTGGTATTTGTAAAGAGCTGCGAAAAAACCTTCAGAAGGTTTTACCAGCTTTAAGACCGGGGCATTTTTTGCTACTCAGCATTGCACTACTTTAACTGGCAATTTCGCGGTCATGCAACTCTGTACCCAAAATACATTTATATCATTTTTTTTCACTCAAATAGAACTCTCTTTTAGTGGTATTTGATCACCAAAAACCAGGGCTTTATTTATTAAACGAAAAAAAGACTGAAAATGAAAAAAAAATAAATAAAAAATTATATAATTAAAATAAACATATATATATACACATACATACACACACATACTGTATATATATTTATATTGTGCATGCACATCAGTCCCTGCTCTCAAGGGACTTATAATCCAAGGTCCATAACTCACATAACCTCTTTGAAGGCAGGGTTTGATGTGAATGTACAATATATGTAAAGTGCTGCTGCTATATCAATACCTGTAATTAAAAATAAACAAATAAATACACATACTAGGGCCAGTTTAGACAGGAGCCAATTAACCTGCCAGCATGTCTTTGGAGTACCCGGAGGAAACCCACGCAGGCACAGGGAGAATATGCAAACTTCATGTAGTGTAGTAGTTTGGGTACAAACTGATGACCCAAAGTCTGAACTAATATACTACAGAATTTGAGAAAGTTCACACTCAAAAATACATAAAAAAATTGAAGATTTGTAATTACAGAATCATATGCAGATGAAATAAACAAGAATTTATTTTTCATAATATTGGATATTTGAACTGAATATTAAAGTGGTAGTAAAAAAACAAGAATTTGCGTGCATTTGCATGCGGCTGCATTTAGCTGTGGTAGTAAACACAAATCAACGCAAATTACAAAAGTGAGTGATCTGTGTGCTAGGAGTGTTGGAATTTCAAAATTTAAAAAAAAAACAGGCACTTACAAGCGACAGAACAACCGTCCGTGTGAAAGATGCCTTAATCTGCTTTCATTCTTTTTCATTATTTCCATTAGTCACCAAACCCCAACCATCTCCCTGGAGTGAAAGGTCTGACATCCATAAGCAAGCATCTAGTGAGACTAGTCAGGGAAGGATATTCCCAATTGGCCATAGACATCTCCCGCTCTCCAAGAATGGGGCCTTAGACACCCTGACGTAAAGCTAGAGGTGTAGCTTTACATTCCCCCCACACCAAAGCTGGTTTCATTAAGTATGGGCCATCATTACTCAAGAGCACTGTCTGTATGCTGAACTCTATTACATATTGATAATGTTATGAAAACACTGCATAGACCTTTTTTTCCTATCAGGCAATGGGAAATTGCTCTTGGAATGAACTTGTTTCTGGTGGCAGGATGGGGCACAATCTACAGGCAAAATGAGCTTAAAGAAGGTGGACTTGAATTCTGGTCAGGCCAGCCTGGTCTTCTACTAGTGTTCCAAACAGTGCGGTTTGTGTATTGCCACCCCATTGGTCACTGAGACTCTTGGAATGCCCATGCTAGGGAGCTAAAGGGTTCCACAAGGAAATCCAGAACCAAGTATGGAAGATTTAGTATTCCTGCATGTGTTTCCACTACACAACAGGTACATTACTACTCTGGGGAGGTGTCTTAGACCGTCAGACGTGAGATTATGAGAATGTGGTCTATTCTTTAAAAAAATAGATACTCATTCACCCTTCCTGACGCCAGCCTGGACCTCTTCTAGTGTTCCAAGTGGTGGAGGTTGCGTATTACCACCCCTTTAGTCATGTAGACCATGCTAGAGATCTACAGGAGTCCACAAAGAAAGTCTGAACCAAGAATAGATTATTTAATATTCCTACATGTCTTCCTGCTACACAACAGGGACATTACTACAGTGGGGAGGTGCCAAGGTTTTCTATTATAACACCTGAGAGCAGGGGCGGACTGACCATTTGGAAACTCGGGCACTGCCCGGGGCCTGGGGTCAGTAGGGGGCCCCATGAGATGCTCCTGGTACCTTTTTCATAGGCTTTTTTGAGTTTGGGCAAGGACACAGGGGGCCCCATGATCCCCTATTGCCCGGGGGACCCATGAGTTGTCAGTCCGCCCCTGCCTGAGAGCACAAAATTAGCCAATGCTTTAAGAAGATAGATACTCATTTTCCTTCCCACCAGGGAGTGTTGTAATGTCTGCTTTCATGCTTTCTAATGACAGCGCAAACAGTTCCCTTTTAATGATTTTTATTCATAAGGTCTAAAACAATTCAAAAAGATACATACTAAAGGCCTATACCAGTGGCTATTATGTGGAAGGTTCACTGACTAATTTAAATTCTTTCATTCATTATGGAATGCACACAATAAAACAGCTGAAATCTTAGTGGTGGCTAAAATTAATTTCTTTCCTCTGGTTTACTGAACGGTCATCTCCTTAAAAGAAATGAAGGCTTACCTATGCACCTTAGGGAGATCACTTTTCCAGATGGACAGAAATCCCTGAAAAAAATCAAAGCAGTGACATGTAATAAAACTGTGATTTTGAGCAAACATTTAAACAAAAAATGTAGTAAAGAAATATAGTTAAAGTGAATGCAATTTGGTCTGCAATAGTGCCTTAGGTGGCAAATGCTGAAGTTCTTGTGTTACAGTATTCTTTGCAAGGACTGATTGCACCTTGAAACCTAGACCCAGTCTGGACAAAAATGTTCGCCCTCTGCCCAAGTTAAGAAAAAAAAAAAAAAAAGAGTTCACATCCTTCACAAAACATAGATCATACATAACTACAACCCTGCTCCTCTGAGCCCTTCACTATGTAACCTGTCCAGAACACAGTCCCTGCCCAAATTTTCCGGAAGTTTTTAGGGTTACACCTGTGCAAGCATAATACCATTCACTTTAATAGAAAACTTGTCTACATGCTGATAAGCTGACAAATGGGCTTTCCATAGAAATAAATGAAGGCTGAAGACTCTGGTTAACTACTAAGCAGCCCTGGGCAAACAACTTCGTAAGGATCCTGGAGGAGTAGGTTTGTAGGAGAGTATAATCTATATTACATTGGTGGTCAGTGGGAAGAATGCTCCTTACATTGGTGGTCAGTGGGAAGAATGCTCCTTACATTGGTGACCATTGGGAAGAATGCTCCTTACATTGGTGACCATTGGGAAGAATGCTCCTTACATTGGTGATCAGTGGGAAGAATACTCCTTACATTGGTGATCAGTGGGAAGAATGCTCCTTACATTGGTGACCATTGGGAAGAATGCTCCTTACATTGGTGACCATTGGGAAGAATGCTCCTTACATTGGTGATCAGTGGGAAGAATGCTCCTTACATTGGTGGTCAGTGGGAAGAATGCTCCTTACATTGGTGATCAGTGGGAAGAATGCTCCTTACATTGGTGGTCAGTGGGAAGAATGCTCCTTACATTGGTGGTCAGTGGGAAGAATGCTCCTTACATTGGTGGTCAGTGGGAAGAATGCTCCTTACATTGGTGGTCAGTGGGAAGAATGCTCCTTACATTGGTGGTCAGTGGGAAGAATGCTCCTTACATTGGTGGTCAGTGGGAAGAATGCTCCTTACATTGGTGGTCAGTGGGAAGAATGCTCCTTACATTGGTGGTCAGTGGGAAGAATGCTCCTTACAGTGGTGGTCAGTGGGAAGAATGCTCCTTACATTGGTGGTCAGTGGGAAGAATGCTCCTTACATTGGTGGTCAGTGGGAAGAAATGCTCCTCACATTGGTGATCAGTGGGAGAAATGCTCCTCACATTGGTGATCAGTGGGAGAAATGCTCCTCACATTGGTGATCAGTGGGAGAAATGCTCCTCACATTGGTGATCAGTGGGAGAAATGCTCCTCACATTGGTGATCAGTGGGAGAAATGCTCCTCACATTGGTGATCAGTGGGAGAAATGCTCCTCACATTGGTGATCAGTGGGAGAAATGCTCCTCACATTGGTGATCAGTGGGAGAAATGCTCCTCACATTGGTGATCAGTGGGAGAAATGCTCCTCACATTGGTGATCAGTGGGAGAAATGCTCCTCACATTGGTGATCAGTGGGAGAAATGCTCCTCACATTGGTGATCAGTGGGAGAAATGCTCCTCACATTGGTGATCAGTGGGAGAAATGCTCCTCACATTGGTGATCAGTGGGAGAAATGCTCCTCACATTGGTGATCAGTGGGAGAAATGCTCCTCACATTGGTGATCAGTGGGAGAAATGCTCCTCACATTGGTGATCAGTGGGAGAAATGCTCCTCACATTGGTGATCAGTGGGAGAAATGCTCCTCACATTGGTGATCAGTGGGAGAAATGCTCCTCACATTGGTGATCAGTGGGAGAAATGCTCCTCACATTGGTGATCAGTGGGAGAAATGCTCCTCACATTGGTGATCAGTGGGAGAAATGCTCCTCACATTGGTGATCAGTGGGAGAAATGCTCCTCACATTGGTGATCAGTGGGAGAAATGCTCCTCACATTGGTGATCAGTGGGAGAAATGCTCCTCACATTGGTGATCAGTGGGAGAAATGCTCCTCACATTGGTGATCAGTGGGAGAAATGCTCCTCACATTGGTGATCAGTGGGAGAAATGCTCCTCACATTTGTGATAAGTGGGAAGAATGCTCCTCACATTGGTGATCAGTGGGAGAAATGCTCCTCACATTGGTGATAAGTGGGAAGAATGCTCCTTACATTGGTGGTCAGTAAGAAGAATGCTCCTTACATTGGTGATCAGTGGGAAGAATGCTCCATACATTGGTGATCAGTGGGAAGAATGCTCCTTACATTGGTGATCAGTGGGAAGAATGCTCCTTACATTGGTGATCAGTGGGAAGAATTCTCCTTACATTGGTGATCAGTGGGAAGAATCTCCCATCTTCGGATAGCTAAAAAGATAATTGGTTTCAGTGGGAACTTATCTGAGAGGCAGAAATTGTTAACTCTTCTAGGAACCCCTAGTTACCTCTGGAAGATTCCTAAAGTTCCACAGAACCCTGGTTACTAAAGGCTGGTCTATAATTTCTAATGATGTTATTGATGTTACAGGCATGTTCAAGTTCTCAATATTGAACACACGTTGGTGTGTATCATTGGTTCATGGTGTCAACCATAATTGCTCATGAGATGCAGTATGTGTGCTGTGCTTGGTAGAGCAATCATCTTTTACAGCTTCTAAACACAAAGTGCATTAGCCTACAGCAAACAATCAGAATTCAATTTCCTCTGATCAGACTAGAAAAAAAGGTCGCTTCTGGTCCGCAGAACAGGGAAGCCTGTGTATGGAAATGATTGCAATTGTTCATGAATTAATAATCTGATAGCATACCTGCTTCGGACACTAGTATACAGCTTGTTGAAAGATACACTGGTGTTTATACTGGCAAAACCTTTCAAGTCTGATGTGACCGTTTGCAGAAAAGTGTTATAATAACTGGACCTGAGGTGGAAAAAAAGAGAAAATGTTTTATCACAGTTTATATAGAAGGATGATTCTTCTCATGAAAGAAAATCTGTAAAAAGAAGAAGAAAACCCCTAAAAACAAGAAAAACAAAAAAAAGCAATAACTATTCTAATAAATAATATAACGTGTCTTTATATTTTATTTTTTTAATGCTATTATAGCCAAAGGTCTGTTCCCATCACACCTGTAGGAACTTTGTTGGACATCACATTCTAAAACCATGTGCATGATTATAGAGTTTGTGCTCTGTTTATGGCTATACCAGCCTTCATACCTCATGAAGAGTGTATCTGGGGAATTTGTGAACAATTGTGAGGTTGGAGGAAAAGGCCTGCTCACAATCAGTTCTCCAGTTCATCTGAAAAGGTGTTCAGTAGGGTCGAGGAAAGGGATTTTTGCAGAACACTCTAGTTCCTCCACACCAAAGTAAAAAAGCATGGTTTTATGGACCTGACTTTAATTTAGAAGGATGTCCAATGATGTCCATATACTTCTGGCCACATAGTGTAGCAGGAGACCTCACAGTGCATAGTATCTCAGGGTCAGATGACATGGACAGTTCCTAGTCCTTTGTGTGAATTAAATAAAATGCAATACCTACCTCTTGTAGCCTATGGATTGGCATGTTGGAATTTCATAATTGCTGTTCCAGTCATCAAAGCACACATTCATCCAGGCTGACTTTGTTGGGGAATAAGCTTGTAATATAAACTTTTCTCCATATAATCGTACTGAAAAAAAATTAAAACAAAATTCTGTCATGCAGTACATAATGCTGACATGCAGTATTTGTAAATCTTAATGTAATTGGTGGTCCATCTTTATGTCGCAGGAACTTTTGGTGGGTAACCCCTTCACCGATGACAGGTCAGGCATGATATCCATTGATGGCTGTAGTAACAGGCTCTCTTTATGGTACAAGTAACTATAACAGTGTGAGGGCCTAATACAGTGCCTTAAAAAGTATTCATACCCTTGACATTTTCCACATTTTGTCATGTTACATAAATATATTTGAGTGGGAGTTATGTGATAGACCAACACAGAGTGGCACATAATTGTGAAGTGGAAGGAAAATGATAAATGGTTTTCAACATTTTTTACAAATAAATCTCTGAAAAATGTGGCGTGAGTAAATACTTTGTAGGACCACCTTTCGCTGCAATTCCAGCTGCAAGTCTTTTTGGGGATGTCTCTACCAGCTATGCACATCTAGAGAGGGACATTTTTGCCCATTCTTAGAAAAATAGCTCAAGCTGTCAGATTGAGATTGGATGGAGAGCGTCTGGGAACAGCAATTTTTAAGTCTTGTCACAGATTCTCCATTGGATTTAGGTCTGGACTGTGACTGGGCCATTCTAACACATGAATATGCTTTGATCTAAACCATTCCATTGTAGCTCTGGCTGTATGTTTTGGGTAGTTGTCCTGCTGGAAGGTGAAAATCCGTCCCAGTCTCAAGTCTTTTGCAGACTTCTAAGATTGCCACCTTTCCATCAACTCTGACCAGCTTCCCTGTCCCTGCTGAAGAAAAGCATCTCCACAACATGATGCCGCTACCACCAGGTTTCACAGTGGGGATGGTGTGTTCAGGGTGATATGCAGTTCTTGTTTGCCGTCACACATACGGTTTTCCTTTTAGGCCAAAATGTTCAAAATTTTGGTCTCATCAGACCAGAGCACCTTCTTCCACATGTTTGCTGTGTCCCCCACATGGCTTCTCACAAACTGCAAATAGGACTTCTTATGGCTTTCTTTCAACAACGGCTTTCTTCTTGCCACTCTTCCATAAAGGCCAGATTTGTGGAGTGCACGACTAATAGTTGTCCTGTGGACAGATTCTCCCACCTGAGGTGTGGATCTCTGCAGTTCATCCTGAGTTACCATGGGCCTCTTGGCTGCTTCTCTGATTAATGCTCCCCTTGCCTGGCCTGTCAATTTAGGTGCATGACCATGTCTTGGTAGGTTTGCAGTTGTACCGTACTCTTTCCATTTTTGGATGACGGACTGAACAGTGCTCCATTAGATGTTCAAAGCATGGTATTTTTTTTTATAACCTAACCCTGTTTTAAACATTACCACAACTTTATCCCTGACCTGTCTGGTGTGTTCCTTGGCCTTCATGATGCTGTTTGTTTACTAATGTTCTCTAACAAACCTCTGAGGGCTTCACAGAACAGCTGTATTTATACTGAGATTACATTACAAACAAGTGGACTCTATTTACTAATTAGGTGACTTCTGAAGGCAATTGGTCCCACTAGATTTCAGTTAGGGTTATCAGAGTAAAGGGGGCTAAATACAACTGCACGCCATACTTTTCAGATATTTGTAAAACATTTTGAAAACCATCATTTTTCCTTCCACTTCACAATTATCTGCCACTTTGTGTTGCTCTATCACATAAAATCCCCAGAAAATACATTTACGTTTTTGGCTGTAACATGACAACATGTGGAAAATTTCAAGTGATATGAATACTTTTTAAAGACGCTGTAAACAGATGCTGCACACAACCATAAAGGTAACAACCCACCCACTAAACTAAACCCAAAGCTTTTTTTTCTCTCAGAGAACAGGTACAGGTACTCCCTCATTCTGAGTCATTTGTCTCCACCCCTACCAGGGGCAGACTGACCATTCAGGCTCTTAGGCACTGCCCGAGGGCCTGGGGTCAGTAGGGGGTCCCATGAGATGCCCCTGGTACCTTTCATAGGCTTTTTTGGGTGTGGTTTGAGTGTGGGCATGGACACAGGGGCCCCATGATTTGCTATTCCCTGGGGGCCCTATGAGTGGTCAGTCTGCCCCTGACCCCTACCCAACTATGAGTACCATCCCTTGGTCCACCCCCTACCCACCTCCAGTACGACCTATTTAGAGATTACAGAACCAAGTATCTTGTGGTGCTAGTAATTTTTATGGAATTTGTTGATTATAGGAAAAGTAGTAAAATAGATCCCCTACAGCCAGTAACAAGAGACCCCCTCTCCCTGGCAACAGTAACCGCCTCCCAGAAACAATATATCCCCCCCAGCAACAATAGACCCCAACAAGTAACAATAAATCCACATCAGCAACAATAGACCCCTGCCAGCAACAAAAAATCCCCCACATCTAGCATCAAAAGAGTCTCCAGCAGCTAGAAAAATAGACTGCTCTCTCAACAGTAGATCCCTCCCAGCAACATAAGATGCCCCAGCAACAATATACCACCCCCGCAACAATAGATTGCCCAGCAGCCAGCATCAATAGACTCTCTAGAACACCGCAGGACCTCTTTCCATTACGTACATTCAGTGCAAAAGGTGTTGGAACTGTGTGAAAAAGCCCTGACTCTGCCAGCTGTGTTGGCCGATTCTAAAGAACCTGGATCTGGGAACACAGCCCTCCATCCAACATACTTGCTACAACACCCCTTGCATTTCCTTGCTGTAAGCCAAATCTGCCATGACATCCAGTTCAGAATACCATTGGATCTGACAGCAATCTGACTTGGTTTGGGCTGTTGAACACCAGAGGCATACTTCTAAATCTGCCCACGGACACAAACATAAGTTAAAGGGGTTACCCACCCAATCAGAGTTCACTCTACATAAATGTACCACATCCCAAACCAGCTAAATGAAACTCTGCATATGATAATAAAAATTGCACAAACTACCTCCGGTGAAAGGAATGTATCAATTTTTTTTATTAAACCCAAAGTGGAATCATATGCAGATCTTGACATTACCTGGAAAAGTGAAACCTGGCTCACTCACCTCCAAGGACTCCAAATTGCTTAGTTAATGTGATAAGTGGCCCCATAGATCAATAAGGAGGCTTTGGAGTTAGGAAGGCCAAAGTTAGGCTCTATTTACAGGAAAAGTCAAGATTCAAAGAAGAGGTATGGTCAAAGCGGTCTTGGCCATACCTCTTGTGCGGGTCACAGGAGCACACTTAGTTCTGCACTCCTATGACCCAGATTCAGCCAACAGTGGCCTAAAGCCTGCTGATGTCACAGAGCTGATACAGGCTCTGCAGGGATTCTGACAATAATGTCAGGATCCACCTAGATTCTTGATTGGCAGCTGGCACAGCCTCTCAGCACGCTGCTGAGAGCCTGAGCCAACTGTTCCCTGCCCCCTTCACAGTCTGGTGCTCCAGTGAGAGCTCTAGGGTCTGCTCTATGCTCTACCCCTCCTGCTGAGTGACCAGTGGCCTTTGATCTCTCAGTTCATGGCATAGAGCTGGTAGGAGACAGCTGCAGTTTCGGACTGATGCTGCAGCCAGATAGTTTAGTATATTTTTGATTCCTACAATTCTCTTTTAATATACTTTTGTTATGGATTTTTCATCATGGGCTCATTTTGGGTCGGCCAGGTTTTTAATTGGGGTTTTCAACTTTACATGCATTATTATAAGCTTGTCTATCTGCACATGTATTTCATCTGTATAAGATGTATATTGATCATGTAGTTTCATGGTGTCATACGTTGCCCAAACCTATAGTAGAGTAAATCTTCACATTCCTGAGTCAGCAGTTTGTTTGCGTTGAAACATCAGGCTTACTGTCCAGGTTAATGCATGATCTCTGTCTGTAGTCTGAGAACTGACACTTCCTGTGAAGACACTACATATCCTACAATCTCTAGGCCTCTCAGTCTAGTGTTCTACAGGTGGGAGCTAAATAGTAATTAGATCTGGCACAGATACAAACAAACAGAGCAATTAACAGAGAGATCACCACTTTAGAAGAGATGCGTGTCATCACATTAGCACAAATTTGTGATGCAACACAGAGAAGATGGCAAGGCATGTACTGAACACTGTGGAACAAGAAGTTGCATGTCCCTAGGGATAGGCTAAGTAATTAATACATGGACATAGGGGAATCAATCAGTCATGACACTACCATAACAAATGAGCCCATCATTACAAGGGAAGGTAAACAATACGACATATAACTACACTAATACTTACTTAAAATAACAAAAAAAACAACATCTCAAAGTGTACAATGCCTTTAATCTTTGCCCAAAAAAAAATTCTCACATGGTGAAAAAAAAATAAAAAAACAAATGCGGACTCGTTTGGTAAATGTAGAGATGTAGGCAGTTAAAATTATATGTATATCTAGACTTTTCTCAACCTGTGAAAATCGAGCTTGATCCCGAGTCCAACTTCCGAGTCTATTCACACCCTTATGGTCCAGAGCAATTGTTTTTTTTCAACTATGGGTCCATTAATTCAGCAATAACCCTGTTGTTACTTCTGATGGAGTAACACAAATGCATACATAATACACTGGGGGCAAACAAGACAAACAAGACTTTCTTTTGGTTGTATCGTCTTCTAATTATTAGTTTGCTTTCTATATATGCCAATTAAAAAAAAAAGTTTTAAGAAAAAAGGAAAAAAACATTTTTTTTTGTTTTTTTTATGACAAATGGGTTTAAAACAATTAGGTGCTAGGGTAGAATTGAAAAAAAAAAATCAGTATTTTGTCCTGTATTTATTGACACTAAAATGAGGTTTCTAGTACAAATCACTGACAACTTGACAACTGAAATGCTAGGTAATCTTAAAAAGTGTGTATTTTTTAAAGCCTTTACAAAAACAAAAGCAAAAAGGAATGAAATTGAAAAAAAAAAAGAAAATTGGATCCAAAAATGGTAAAAAAATTTATAATTTTAAATAAGTCCCCAAAAGAGTTAGTAAGGGGAGGAGGGAATGAAGGAGTTAATGAAAGTGTATGTAAAGGCAACAGGTTTGCTCCGAAGGATCAGAACCGTCCTGCTTGCTAGGAAGCTCCGTCCTTCTGTTTTTCCTGGTCACTGAGAGAAAAATTGAGGGGGGAATCTAAAAATTTTGAGTTATTAGAGCAAGAGGTGAGGGAAAGTCTTCGACTTTCGAGCAAGAGGTGAGGGAAAGTCTTCGACTTTCGAGCAAGAGGTGAGGGAAAGTCTTCGACTTTCGAGCAAGAGGTGAGGGAAAGTCTTCGACTTTCGAGCAAGAGGTGAGGGAAAGTCTTCGACTTTCGAGCAAGAGGTGAGGGAAAGTCTTCGACTTTCGAGCAAGAGGTGAGGGAAAGTCTTCGACTTTCGAGCAAGAGGTGAGGGAAAGTTTTCGACTTTCGAGCAAGAGGTGAGGGAAAGTCTTCCACTTTCGAGCAAGAGGTGAGGGAAAGTCTTCCACTTTCGAGCAAGAGGTGAGGGAAAGTCTTCCACTTTCGAGCAAGAGGTGAGGGAAAGTCTTCCACTTTCGAGCAAGAGGTGAGGGAAAGTCTTCCACTTTCGAGCAAGAGGTGAGGGAAAGTCTTCGACTTTCGAGCAAGAGGTGAGGGAAAGTCTTCCACTTTCGAGCAAGAGGTGAGGGAAAGTCTTCCACTTTCGAGCAAGAGGTGAGGGAAAGTCTTCCACTTTCGAGCAAGAGGTGAGGGAAAGTCTTCCACTTTCGAGCAAGAGGTGAGGGAAAGTCTTCCACTTTCGAGCAAGAGGTGAGGGAAAGTCTTCCACTTTCGAGCAAGAGGTGAGGGAAAGTCTTCCACTTTCGAGCAAGAGGTGAGGGAAAGTCTTCGACTGGGGATATCCGTTTCTATGACAGCTCTCTGAGATGGGAATGACGTTCGCCCTGTAGGGACTTCTCATTTTCTGTTGTGTCTCTGGGACAGGAAGGGCAGGGAGTTTTGGCAGCAGGACACAGACAGCAAACTATAACATTCTAGAGGTTTTCACCCTTCAATACTTAATCTAAAAAGCTTTGACTTTAAATACACTTATACTCTGGTTCACACTGGTGCAATTTGGCATGCAACTTGCAACACAGAGTTGCACAAGTGAAAACGCATTAATTTTAATGGCAGCTGCTCTAATCAATGCAGCCCAAGTCACAGCAACTTTTAAAAATGTTCCTCCTTCCAAGGTGACAAAGTTAAAACAGTTACCTATTTAGTCTGGCTGAAAAAAAAGACAAAAGTCCATCCAGTTGAACCATTAAAAAAAAAAACAAAAAAAAAAAAAGTTATAATCCTATACCCACAGTTGATCCAGATGAAGGCAAAAAAACCCCAGCAAAGCATGATCCAATTTGCTCCTGCAGGGAAAACATTCCTTCCTAATCCCCCGAGAGGCAATCGGATATTCCATGGATCAACTATAAATGTTGGTATCCAGTTATATTCTGTGTATCCAAGAAAGAATCCAGGACTTTTTTAAAGCAATCCACTGAGCTGGATATGCCTTGTACTTCCAAGGTGACAAGGTAAAATAGGTACAACCATTAAAAAAAAAAAAAAAAAAAAAAAAAGTTATAATCCAGTTGATCGAGAGGAAGGCAAAAAAACCCAGCAAAGCATGATCCAGTTTGCTCCTCCAGGGGAAAAAAAATCCTTCCTGATCCCCCGAGAGGATATTCCCTGGATCAACTTTCCCTATAAATGTTAGTATCCAGTTATATTCTGTGTATCTAGGAAAGAATCCAGGCCTTTTTTAAAGCAATCCACTGAGCTGGCCAGAACCGACTCTTGAGGGAGTTTATTCCACATTTTCACAGCTCTCACTGTGAAGAAACCTTTCCGTGTTTGGAGATTTCATTTCTTTTCCTCCAGACATAAAGAGTGCCCCCTTGTCCTCTGTGATGACCTCAGGATGAATAACTCTACACCGAGTTCACTATATGAACCACTGATGTATTATACATGTTGAACACGGTCTTTAGATGAAGACGTATTTTTTTGGGTATACCTTGTACTTCCAAGGTTCAAAATTGGTTATTGCACTAGAAGGCCATGCTGACTAATAAACAGACCAGGAGGGGCTTAGCTACAGCTTTTTGAGAAAAGTCAAGAATTACATATAGATCTCCAGATCTATCATTTCATCCTTTTTATGCAGGTGTTCATTCATGTGTTCAGTTGAACTGCTCAGTGGTGTTACTGCTTTAACATGAGCTAATAATATAACCATCATTTAACAGAATACAATATTAGTCCCTAGATTTCGGCTGTAGAAGCTAAACCGAGGTTAATCGGTCACAGATGACAATGATGTGTAGAGTCCTAGGTTACCATCCTACCCTGGGACACTTTCTGTATGTGGTTTGTCAGGTTATGTGTTTGAGTTTCCTCCCGGTTTTCCAGGCTGAGCCAAAACTCTCGAAATCCAGTACCATGCAGGTTAACTGGATTCTCACTATAATGGCACTAGAGTTTGTTTGCGTGTGACACTACCGGGAGTGATGTGGTTGGTTCTATGTTCATTCTATACAACCATTAATGATGATGAATAAAGGTCAGTCCAACACCTACCACAGTAGCTCTCATCTTCTCCATTGGGGCACTCTGGGGTGCCATCACACCACTTGGAAGCTTTTACACATTGCTTAGATGTTCCGCATTTCCTTTCACAGCTGGTGGTTACTTGGGAGGAAAAACAAGATACATTATTGTTGTGTCCATTATCATCATTATACTAGGAAGACAAGGCTAGGTTCTGAGGTCAATCCCTTGGCAGTTGCCATTGAGGTCAACTGGTCAGATACAAAAGGCACTGACCAGCAGGTATCCAAAAACCTGCACTTGGCATTCATACGTCATTCTGCTGAGTGCTCCCCGATGCTTGTTCTAAAAACATGTGCCGAGACAATCTGTAGACTGGCAAGGGGTGTACTGGAGAAATATGAACAGTACTCAGGAGATTGCGAAGGGCTAATACTGTGCATTTTACTCACTGGCCTTTCTAAATTAAATGAACACATGGCCATCAATCCCCACCAATCACTGGGCCAATTTCCTGAACTGATACATAGGGGACATAGGTCAGTATAATTTAAAAATTGGGGGGCAAGGAATATATGGGGCTCTAGATTTAAAGTGGTTGTAAACCCTTACATATACCCAGTGAAGTGACTGGTCTCAGGTGCCATGTGTCCCCTTCATCCAATCAAAGTGCAGAATTTACACAGGATCTCTCAGCTCTGAAAAACAGGGGGCAGGGAACTGAAGTTACATCATTAAGGAGAGTTCTGAGACCTGATTGGAGGTAAAGGACACCCCCCCTCATACAGCACACAGGAACGGTCAATCACAGGCTGTGTGCTGGAGCTCCCTCCCCTGTCACCCTTTTAACTCTTGTTGTCAGGAAACCTGATCAGAAATTAATCTTGCAGATAGCAGAGGAATGAGGCAGTAGACAGAAATTACGCTCAGTGCTCTGGATTGAGACAAGTACACACTATAGAAGGATATACTTTGTTCATATTTCATGTCACAGGTTTACAACCACTTTAATACTGTGGTCACAGATGTGTGTTCTATGTAATAGTCTTTCAAAAGTGCTCACATGGTCGGCAGTATCAACTAAACCGTTGTGCCATTTCCTTTCTTGTTCACTGCTATTGGTACTTTGTGACTACAGGTCAGTATAACTTCAGGATCAAAGTGACAGAATATATGGTTCCCTTATTGTGTTTTGCTAAAGAACTCCAATTGAACAACACAGAATGAACAGGCTGCATTTAGTCATTGTGTTAAAATGTATTACTACCAGTAGCAACTATATTAGGATATGAGCTCACGGAGTATACAAAGCACATAGTACACTGCTCAAAAACATTTAAGGAACACTTTGAAAACACATCAGATCTCACTGGGGAAAATCTCATGCTGGATCTCTATACTGACATGGACGGGGTAATGTGTTAGGAACATAAGGACGCCCCATTGTTTGATGGAAATGAAAATGATCGACCTACAGAGGACTGAATTCAAAGACACCCCGAAAATCAAAGTGAAAAAATGATGCAGCAGGCTAGTCCATTTTGCTGAAATTTCATTGCAGCAACTCAGAATGGTCCTCAGTAGTTTGTATGGCCCCCATGTGCTTGTATGTATGCCTGACAATGTCGGGGAACGCTCCTAATGAGACGACAGATGGTGTCCTGGGGGATTTCCTCCCAGATCTGGACCACAGCATCACTGAGCTCCTGGACAGTCTGAGGTTCAACCTGGTGGTGGCTGATGGACCGAAACATGACATCCCAGAGGTGTTCTATTGGATTTAGGTCAGTGTGGAGGCCATTCAATGATATCAATTCCTTCATCCTCCAGGAACTGCCTGCATATTCTCACCACATGAAGCCGGCATTGTCGTGCACCAGGAGGAACCCAGGACCCACTGCACCAGCGTAGGATCTGACAATGGGTCCAAGGATTTCATCCCGATACCTAATGGAAGTCAGGGTACCATTGTCTAGACGGTAGAGGTCTGTGCGTCCCTCCATGGATATGCCTCCCTAGACCATCACTGACCCACCACCAAAACGGTCATGCTGAACGATGTTACAGGCAGCATAACGTTCTCCACGGCTTCTCCAGACCCTTTCACGTCTGTCACATGTGCTCAGGGTGAACCTGCTCTCATCTGTGAAAAGCACCGGGCGCCAGTGGTGGACCTGACAATTCTGGTGTTCAATGGCAAATGCCAATCGAGCTCTATGGTGCCGGGCAGTGAGCACAGGGCCCACTAGAGGGCATTGGCCCTCGGGACACCCTCATGAAGTCTGTTTCTGATTGTTTGGTCAGAGACATTCACACCAATGGGCTGCTGGAGGTCATTTTGTAGGGCTCTGGCAGTGCTCCTCTTGTTCCTCTTTGCACAAAGGAGCAGATGCTGATGGATTAAGGACCTTCTACAGCCCTGTCAAGCTGTCCTAGAGTAACTGCCTGTCTCTTGGAATCTCCTCCATGCTCCCGAGACACAGCAAACCTTCTGGCAATGGCACGTATTGATGTGCCATCCTGGAGGAGTTGGACTGCCTGTGCAACCTCTGTAGGGTCCAGGTATGGCCTCATACTACCAGTAGTGACACCGACCCTAGCCAAATGCCAAACTAGTGAAAAACAGAAAAGATGAGTAGGGAAAAAATGTCAGTGGCCTCCACCTGTAAAACCATTCCTGTTTTGAGGGTCCTCTCATTGTTGCCCATCTAGTGCACCTGTTAATTTCACTAACACCAAAAGCAGCTGAAACTGATGAACAACCCCCTCTGCTAGTTAACTGACCAGATCAATATCCCAGGAGTTTCATTGACTTGATGCTATACTCTGATTAAAAAGTGTTCCTTTAATTTTTTGGAGCAGTGTGAACTATACAACATTGAGTAACATGCATGAATGTAAACCAGTAAGTGTGTGCTTTTTTTTTTTACTTTGCTCACAAAAAAAGACATTTGAGCTACCTAAATATTTTAGCTTTTCAAAGTGGAAAATTGAAATTAAAAAAAAAATCCTCTTACCAAAATACCAGCACAGCACTGCGGCGATGATTGCTAATACCACGAGAATACAGATGGTGGTACAGATACAAATAAACCGTTTCCTATCTAGAAAAAGAAATATAGATGAAAAAAAATGCATGCAGGTATTCTCAAGATTTAAAAAAAAAAAAAGAAAAGTAATAGTACAATGCAGGGCATGTTAAACCACAACACAATGCAGCATGCCAACGCACTTACATTTACACGCACTCATCTCATACACAGCATTGTCAATGGAGCCTAAAATGGTTAAAATTTACATAAATCCCAAACCTATTTTTCAGTATGTTTAGCATCATGCCTGCCTCCATTCAGTTTTCTTAAAGTGTTACTAAACCCACAAGAGTAAAATCAGTCTGTATATGCAGTAAAGCATGCTTGTTATACTGTGGAACCTAAAGGGGTTAATCCTCTGCATTGTGTAAAAAGGCCATTTGAGTCTGTCTTCTCTGCTCCTCCTCTTGTTCAAATGTCCACCTCTTATCTCCTGATAAGACAGACAGAACCGTAACCATTCTGCACATGCTCAGTTTAGTGTGTATTGCTAGAGAGGTTTTTTTTTCTTGGGAAATGCATGTGATCAGCACGGGACCAATCAGCACTGTCCAGACAAAGGTCAGGGGTTCTGCATCCTACTAGAGCAAAAAGAAAGCTCTTCTTACACGCTTTAACATGTGCTCAGCTGGACACTGATAGAAGTCACAAGACTGCTCTAACTGTTGATAAAAAATGGTATGTAGCAGTTTATGTTTATTAAATTAATTGCATTTCCATGTTGTGTGTACTGTGGGAGACCAGATATAGTGAATGCGGGGTCCGGGGAGAGCGGATATAGTGAATGCGGGGTCCGGGGAGAGCGGATATAGTGAATGCGGGGTCCGGGGAGAGCGGATATAGTGAATGCGGGGTCCGGGGAGAGCGGATATAGTGAATGCGGGGTCCGGGGAGAGCGGATATAGTGAATGCGGGGTCCGGGGAGAGCGGATATAGTGAATGCGGGGTCCGGGGAGAGCGGATATAGTGAATGCGGGGTCCGGGGAGAGCGGATATAGTGAATGCGGGGTCCGGGGAGAGCGGATATAGTGAATGCGGGGTCCGGGGAGAGCGGATATAGTGAATGCGGGGTCCGGGGAGAGCGGATATAGTGAATGCGGGGTCCGGGGAGAGCGGATATAGTGAATGCGGGGTCCGGGGAGAGCGGATATAGTGAATGCGGGGTCCGGGGAGAGCGGATATAGTGAATGCGGGGTCCGGGGAGAGCGGATATAGTGAATGCGGGGTCCGGGGAGACCGGATATAGTGAATGCAGGGTCCGGGGAGAGCAGATATAGTGAATGCAGTGACCTGGGTTTAGGAACACTAAGCCAATCAACTTTGTAAAACTGTTCAAAAGTTTTATACCCGGAGGTTCTGTAACAGTCAGGGGTGGACTGACCATTTGGAAACTTGGGCACTGCCCGAGGGCCCGGGGTCAGTAGTGGGCCCCATGAGATGCCCCTGGTACCTTTTTCATAGGCTTTTTTGAGTTAGGGCAAGGACACAGGGACCCCATGATCCCCTATTGCCCGGGGGCCCCATGAGTTGTCAATCCGCCCCTGGTAACAATGCTTCCTTTTGCAGGCTAAGAATGCTAACCCACTGCCTTGCAATCAGCATAAATGCTGTCTGACCGCTGCACAAGCTCCTCCAGTGGCTGTTGGGCTGCCTACTAGCTCTGTGCCTGCCTCCTGCAGTCCTGATAGGCATGTTGGTAGTTTTTTGTGGGAGGAAGCCAGAGTAGCCTTAGAAATCCCAAACATGGTGAGGACATACAAACTCCATGCAGACAGAGCACTAAGGTGCTTTGAATCTAGGACTATAAGGCTTCTTTGCACACTGCTGCCTGAAAACACTCACTTTTAAGGCGTATTGGCATTTTTCTTTTTACTGATCTAAATGCAGCCCATTGTTTTCAATGAGACTGTACACACAGGCACACAAACACGCATTGTGTACAGATCAGTAAAAAAACCCCAAAAAAACACAACCACAACGCAGAAATCCGAGTTGCTGGTCAGTATTGTTGCATGTATACGTGCAAATATGCAAAAATACAGACATGCCACACTTCCTTCATTAAAATAAAGCTAGAAGAATTTTTATACTACCATGTGCATACTCGCAAATAAACACAAGCGCTCGCAAGTGATTTACAGTGCTCGCTTGCGTTTTTTTCTGCCAGGTATGTCTGATGCTCGTACATCGCACTGATGTAGTGTGCAAGAGGCCTAATGCTAACCGCTAAGGCAACCTGGCAAGGGGTCGCAAGTGCAACCTGGCCCCATGCTTCAGGAGGCCCGGGTGGCCCTATGTACACCTGGATAGGAGGGGAGGCATATAGAGGAACCGATACCCTCCATTTTCCTCCTGCAGCCTTCTGTTGGCTGCATGAGGAAAATGTAGAACGGTTCCTCTACATGCCACCCCGCCACCACTCCTATCCACCTTTTGCTGTTCCGGGCTCCTGTGTACTCCTCTGCCCCCCGTCCTCATCCTGCAGCTTCCCTTCTCCCACTGGCTGCTGTAGAGGATCTGTCAGGATAGAGAGCGAGGAAAGGGCAGCCTCAGCTGCACAGAATGAATGGACAGGAACAGCTCTGTATGAGACTTCCCATTCATTCATAAACTGAAGCATAGTAATCACAGTTTACTATGCATCAGTTATGAACAGAGTCAGTGATTGGTACGTATCACTGGATGTATTTATTAAAACAAGGAAGAGACCGGTAAACGACACATTTACTGGGCCCTTCCTTGTCTTAATGAATACAGTCAGTGGTCCGCACTGCTCACTGTTCATAACGGAGACATAGTAAACTGTGTTTACTATGCATCAGTTTGTGAATGAATGGGAAGCCTCGTACAGAGCTATTCCTGTCCATTTATTCTGTGTAGCTGAGGCTGCAGAGATGGAGATTGAGGGCTGTCTCCTCAATCTTCTTTTTCTGTCTCAAAGGTGAAAAATCCGAGGTCTGTTTAGACCCCTAATATTTCACCAAAGCCTCCCAACAGGGCTCCTAAAAAAAAAAAAATTATAATAAATAAAAAATAAAATTGTAAAAAAAATACAAAATAAATAGATGAAAAAAAATTGGTAAAAAATAATAAATAAATAAAAAATACTGACACCAGTGGCGGAACTATCAAGGTTTCAAAGGTCGCCCTTGCGACCGGGCCCAGACGTTCCACCACCGCGGGCCCAGCGGGGGGTTAGGGGGGCCCCTTTATGGTTTCTTGCACCAGGGGCCCTGACGATTTTATTTTCGCCTCTACGCTAAGGGATTCAAACGTTGGGGCTCCTTCACCCTCGTGAGCCAGTATCACCCATGGCTATGACCTAAGCAGGGGCGGACTGACAACTCATGGGGCCCCCGGGCAATAGGGGATCATGGGGCCCCTATGTCCTTGCCCAAACTCAAAAAAGCCTATGAAAAAGGTACCAGGGGCATCTCATGGGGCCCCCTACTGACCCCGGGCCCTCGGGCAGTGCCCGAGTTTCCAAATGGTCAGTCCGTCCCCGGACCTAAGCCTGACTAACAAAAACAATTTCAGGGATTTAATTTTCAAAGCAGAGGGGGGGGGGGATCTATTGTTTGTGCACATCCAGTACTTGCTTGCTTTTCATCAGCTGGCTGGGAACTTTGCAGAACTTATCAGAACTTTCTGCTTGGGTCATAGCCCGTTCCAAAAGTAATGTTGAAACAGATTTAAAAAAAAACAAAAAAAACTTCCTTTATGTTTTGGAAACATAAAAACAAAGAAATAGCTGAGCCCCAGCTCCAGACTCTATGTTAAATAAAATGGTGCAGCGCTAAATACTAGAGCACAGTTTATACACACGATTTATATACATGCGTGATATCACTCTAAGGGTGATCAATGAATATAAAAGTTCGATGTAATAGTGCGGATCATGAAAAGATCCTAATTCAAGGTGAGTGGACGTCCTGAACCAAGGTGTGATGATAGGTGTGATCACACAAATAGGTGAAAAACGCACTCACCAGACGTGCGTTTAATACACGCAATATGTAATCCTGCGTCACCAGGCTAAGAAACGATCATCAGATCCCAGATTAGATTGTACCCAGTGGTGGTGGTGATACCTGGTAGCGGTTTCGGGTGACCTTACTTCCGTGGAGCCGGGATGGTGATCTGGGTACAATCTGATCTGGGATCTGATGATCGTTTCTTAGCCTGGTGACGCAGGATTACATATTGCGTGTATTAAACGCACGTCTGGTGAGTGCGTTTTTCACCTATTTGTGTGATCACACCTATCATCACACCTTGGATCAGGACGTCCACTCACCTTGAATTAGGATCTTTTCATGATCCGCACTATTACATCGAACTTTTATATTCATTGATCACCCTTAGAGTGATATCACGCATGTATATATATTGTGTGTATAAACTGTGCTCTAGTATTTAGCGCTGCACCATTTTATTTAACATATATGTCTGATTGGAGGTTTTATTTGGTTACCTTTTCGGTGTATCAGCTGCTCAGTAACATTCTCTGTGTATACGCATTTATACACTTTTTGTGTATACACATCTATACGTTTTTTGTATTTAAGTCACGCTCACTATAACATCTTATATTCCAGCTCCAGACTCTGTTTTAGGGAAGCTTCACTCTAGTTTATACCAAACAACAGCTGTAGGGATTTTCATAGAAGAAAAGGTGATTATGACTCCTTGGTGCACAATATGAAAAAGTCCACTTCATATACCTACCATTTACCAACAGCAATATTTGCTTCTTAAAGGGAAGTTACACTTTTTTTTTAGGGTCCATTTAATTTTTTTGTGTACATTTCAAAAATTTCAAAGATTTCTATCATCAATATTTAACGGGTGAATCCATGGCCCTCAGTTTGCAAGGCATGCTGGGCTTTCTATTAAGTAAGTTTAGCACCACCTGCTTAGCTGTTGGAAGCTAGTGAGTAGAGCTGCCCAGGGGCGGACTGACCATTTGGAAACTCAGGCACTGCCCGAGGGCCCGGGGTCAGTAGGGGGCCCCATGAGATGCCTCTGGTACCTTTTTCATAGGCTTTTTTGAGTTTGGGCAAGGACACAGGGGCCCCATGATCCCCTATTGCCCGGGGGCCCCATGAGTTGTTAGTCCACCCCTGGAGCTGACCATACACTATACAAGCTCTGTACAATCTCCTTTAGCTTTACCAAAACTATATAATATAGGGACAAACTTAAAGCGGAGTTCCAGCTGAAAAAAATAAAATAAAATAAAAGTCAGCAGCTACAAAAACTGTAGCTGCTGACTTTTAAAATACAGACACTTACCTGTCCCTCGGTCCAGCGGTGTCCTCACCATGGCTGGTTTCACCAGTCGCCTTCTCTCCCTGGCATCTTCAGTGTGGGCACCCGGCTGGGACAGCTTGCGGCTTCACAGACGGGTGCCCACTGCGCATGCGCGAGACGTGGGCGCTTTGCGAATGGTCCCGTAGTCTTCTGGGACCTGTCACGTGTCCCAGAAGACTACGGGGAGGAAGTGGTGAGGACAATTTCAGCTTCCGATTGCCTAGGTGATAGCAGCGGAAGTGGGAGCGGGTACCTGTCAAATTCAGGCACCCCTCTCCACCTACTCCCCGAAGGTGCTAATTCTTAATGGGGAGAGAGGGACAAAGCATTAAAGCGGAACTTCCTCTTTTAGGTGGAGCTCCGCTTTAAAACAACCGTTTTAGTTAGTATCAAACAGGGGCGGACTGACAACTCATGGGGCAATAGGGGATCATGGGGCCCTTGTGCCCAGGGGTTAGGGGGGCCCTTTATGGTTTCTTGCACCAGGGGCCCTGAAGATTTTATTTTCGCCTCTACGCTAAGGGATTGAAACGTTGGGGCTCCTTCACCCTCGTGAGCCAGTATCACCCATGGCTATGACCTAAGCAGGGGCGGACTGACAACTCATGGGGCCCCCGGGCAATAGGGGATCATGGGGCCCCTGTGTCCTTGCCCAAACTCAAAAAAGCCTATGAAAAAGGTACCAGGGGCATCTCATGGGGCCCACTACTGACCCCGGACCCTCGGGCAGTGCCTGAGTTTCCAAATTGTCAGTCCGCCCCTGGTATCAAACCAGGCAAGCACTTTTACTACCTAGTGTAGGGTAGATCTAAAGGATATTGCACAATCAGATTGTATAGTGTATGGTGTAATTAGGGGAATGGGGTTTTGTACATATTTTCTTTGTTTACTATGTCCAGGACTAGCAATTAAACAATATCTTTTTTTTTGCAGGTAAATATTACAATATACTTATAAATATTATAAGATCTCACAAGCAGGGCCCTCCTGGCCCTCTTATATTGAATTGTGTTTTCACTGTATTGTCTCCCTTTATATTGTGCTACTGTTGGCGCTATATACATCCTGTATTACAATAATATTCCCAACTGCCCTACAGCAGATATACTGCTACAGGGCGGCACGGGTGCGCAAAATCATGTATATATACACGTGATTTTGCATTTCCGGGTAGGGGGCTGCGCCTGTCAATCACCGGGTCCCGGCCGGTGATTACTCACCGGAGCCCGGTGATTGCCGAGTATCTCCAATGGGAAGGAGAACTGTATGTAAAACTATACAGTTCTCCTCCCTGTCAGCTCGTGTACACTGCTCTGGATGGCTGTGCATAGCACAGCCATCCAGAGCAGTGTGATTACAGTGAAGCACACACACAGAGCTTACAGTAAAACAGCACACAGTTAACCCTTTGATCGCCCCTCATGTTAACCCCTTTCTGCCCAGCAGCCTTAGTACAGTGTCAGTGCTTTTTTTTTAGCACTGATCACTGTATTGGTGTCACTGGGGATGTCAGTGACACCAAGTCAGTTCCCCCCCCAGTGTCAGAATGCCCGCCGCAGTCCCGCTATAAGTCGCTGATCACCGCCATTACTAGTAAAAATTTTAAAACAAATCCATGATATATACACCGCCATTTGTAGATGCTATAACTTTCACGTAAACCAATTAAATTTACACATATTGGGAATTTTGTTTTCACAAAGACATGTAACAGAATACATTTTGGCCTAAATTTATGATGAAATTTGATTTTTAAATTTTTTTTTACTGGACATGTTTAACAGCAAAAAGTAAAAAATATTTTTTTTTCTCAAAATTGTCGGGCTTTTTTCTTTATCGCGCAAAAAAAAAACAAAACAAAAAAACCGCACAGGCGATTAAATACCACCAAAAGAAGGCTCAATTCGTGGGAAAAAAAGGATGTAAATTTCATTTGGGTTTAGCGTTGTATGATCGCGGAATTGTCAGTTAAAGTAACGCAGCGCTGTAACGCAAAAAATGGAAGGGAGATAATCCTCTGGAGGGCAAGTGGTTATATAATAATAATAATATTATCCAGTCAGCAGGGGGAGCTCTAAGCACCCTTTCACATTATTAGGCTGATTAATTTTCCACTGTGCTAAAGGCAACCCATTGTTCACAGTGCTAGAAACAGCCATCACAGAGGTGACCATGAACAGTGACCAGGAGCGATCCGACCATTCGAGCATTCGGGCACTGCCCGAGGGCCCGGGTCAGTAGGGGGCCCCATGAAATGCCCCTGGTACCTTTTTTATAGGCTTTTTTGGGTGTGCTTTGAGTGTGGGCAAGGACACAGGGGCCCCATGATCCCCTATTGCCCGGGGGCCCCATGAGTTGTCAGTCCGCCCCTGACAGTGACTGTTCATTACAAGGTTTCAGTAAGAAAATGGAGCTTAAATTATAATACAGGGCCTAAATAACACCCAAACAACAACAAAAAAAAAAATTGACCACAAACCTTCAGAATTTTTTTTTTTAAAGGGTTCCCGTTTGCACCAAATGTGGAAGGGGGTTGTGGTCCTCCTCTGAGGGCGATTAGCCTTGTCTCCGCCCTCTCCTATAGTTTTCTACAGGCCATCTTTAGTGGGTGGAGCTTGCCGAGCCCCTCCTACAGCTCTGCTCTCTGCATCGGCTATGAATGGCACAGTGATGATGTCACTGCTACTTTTACAAGATAATAACTGGGTTTACAAAAGTTACTTGGTGCACAAAAAAATGGAAAACTGGAAAACTCAGGAATCATTTTGTACTTGTAGGTGTGTTCTTGTATTTTTCAGGGTGCACTTACCTGCAAAGCAGCACCCTGAGGATTTCACATGGTGGTTTGCTGGCACAGAGTGGTGAGGGGATACATTGGGCAGGTGATGCACTGGAGAGACACGGTGATTGGGTGGTGGAGCCGAACTATACACATTGTATGGTGGTTGGTTCACATTGTACGGTACTTGGTTCACATACATATGGCTGTGATCTCCCTGGAATCCTCTGTTTTCATAATAGGGATAGGAGGGTGGAGGCACATTCTGTATAAAAAAAACAAAAAAACAAGAGAAAACATTTAGATTATTTAGGGAATACAAAGTGAGCCTCAACCAAGCCTTTGTTCCTAATTTTGGTTGGATAGGATAATGCCCTTTGTATTTGTCATTGTAAGTCTCTATGCCATGCAGGCAGATCATGGTTGATAGGAGGGGGCCAGCAGGATGCCGTACATAGCTTTTTGAAAGCATCTCAGCACCCTGCCTTAGTACCCCCCCCCAGGCCCTCAGCCCTGATGCAAGCTCTGGGAGGAGTTATGAAAATTATCAAAATGCCTGGATGAGTGGATGTCAGTCGAGGGGAGTAAGCATTCCTAGGCAGGCTGCACTAATAACGCCACATATGAATCTCTTTTTATATTTTCAACTATCACCTCTATGCAGACAACACACAAATCCATCTCTCGACCCCTCGCCTCACCCCCTCAGTCTCCGCCCGAATCACACACCTACTGAACGACATATCAGACTGGATGTCGCTCCACTTCCTTAAACTGAACCTCTCCAAGACCGAGCTCCTAGTCTTCCCCCCAGCCTGCGCCCCCCACTGACTTCTCCATCACGTCCAACCATGCCACCATCAAACCCGCCCCGCAGGCCAGAGTACTTGGTGTCATTCTGGACTCCAACTTATCCTTCCAGCCCCAAGTCCAATCTTTAACAAACTCGTGCAGACTCCACCTCCGCAACATCGCCAAAATCCGTACGTTCCTAACCCCAGAAACCACTAAACAGCTCATCCACTCCCTCATCATATCACGACTCGACTACTGCAACTCCCTCCTCACTGGCCTGCCTCGCCGCTGGCTATCCCCGCTTCAGTCCATCCTGAATACGGCTGCCAGACTCATTCACCTTTCCAACCGCTCCATCTCCGCCACCCCCCTCTGCCAATCCCTCCACTGGCTTCCGATTGCGCAACGGATCAAATTCAAAATCCTAACGCTGACGTACAAAGCTGTCCACCATACTGCCCCGAACTACATCACTGACCTAATATCCAAGTACCACCCAACACGCACACTCCGCTCCTCACAAGACCTCCTTCTCTCTAGTTCCCTGGTCTCCTCCTCCCATGCCTGACTCCAGGACTTCTCCAGGGTGTCACCCATACTCTGGAACTCCCTACCCCAATCCATCAGACTGTCACCTACTCTCCTCTCCTTTAGGCGCACCCTGAAAACCCATCTCTTCAGGGAAGCCTACCCCACCCCCTGCTAATTGCCGACCTCCTCCACTCTTCCTACCACTCCACAGCTATCTCCTCCTGTACCAATATCCCCTCCCTCCTAGATTGTAAGCTCCGAGGAGCAGGGCCCTCGATCCCCTCGTGTATCGCATTGTATTGGTATTGTTCCGTCACATGTATTGTCCCCCATTGTAATGTACAGCGCTGAGCAAACTGTTGGCGCTTTATAAATACTGTATTATAATAATAATAATAATAATAATATGATGGTATTACGAGCAACTGAAAGCTTTGACTTTTACTTTGTGGTTTGATGCCCATTTAGAATTCTAAACTTTGCAGCTCCCACGGTTATCAGAATACCCAAACAGCGACTGCATCTGATTGGCTGCAGTCACTGATCAGCCAAGAATTGTCTGCCTGACACCAAGTTTTCAGAAGAGAAGAAGCAAAAAAATTTGCTCTGAAGAAGAGAGCATGTCCCTCGAAACGCGTTGGAATATTTTGATACATGTTAGGACCATGTGAGCTCCATCTTCTAGGATGCCATTCTGTTTCCTGGGCTGCTGTACAACGCAGGTTTCACCCTTGGCTCTTGTTAATACACACTCACACGGTATTATTTTTTAACTGTTGACGATAATGCCCTAAGCCCGTGCACCTTTCTGTTTTGTTTGTGTTGTTCAAGATTCCCTGATCTCTGCACTGGCTGAACATTCCTGTCTCAGTATAGAGCTGATGGTCATTGTATAGAGCTGATGGCCACTGTATAGAGCTGATGGTCACCGTATAGAGCTGATGGTCACCATTGACTACAGTCCAATTGGTTTCTCAGCAATCTTAGCGCTACGTTGTAATGGTCGTTTTCCTTGTTGCGTCAGCATGAGAACATAATTAACCACTTAAGCTGCGGAAAGTTTTACCCCCTTCATTATCAGGGCATTTTTTGCTATTTAGCGCTGTGCTACTTTAACTAGTAATTACACAGTCATGCAACGATGTACTCAAACTAAATTTATATATTTTTTTTCACACAAATAGAGCTTTCTTTTGATGATATTTGATCATTTTTGCAAAAACTTAATTAAATTTTTGAAAAAAATTGTGTTTGTTAAAAAAATCCCAATAAGTGTATATTGATTGGTTTGCATGAAAGTTACAACATCTACAAACTATGGTTTATATACTGGAATTATTTTCTTTATACTAGTGATGGCAGTGATCAGTGACTTATAGTGGGAGTGTGGCAGGCAATCTGACACTAACTGACACTGGGGGGGAACTAACTGCTGCTGACATCACCAGTGACATTATTACAGTGATAATATTATAGACTGACACTGTAATAATGACACTGGCTGGGAAGGGGTTAACATCCAGGACACAGGTGTCAAATACAAGGCCAGGGGGCTGAATCCGGCCCTCCAGGCCATTTCATGTGGCCCTTGAGCCTCTCCTGCAGGTACCCTCTTGTCTCCACCCCCACCTTGTCTCAGCAGTTGGCAGCAGAGAGGAGAATAGAACTCCTCTGCCAAATCCTGCACCTCTCAGTGCAGCTGCAGCACCCCCTCATCTCTGCCTCCCCTGGTCTCAGCATTCAGCAGACTCTGGTAACTGACTCCACTCCTCCTCTGGTCCTCCTCCAGACCCTGTACTTTTGGCTTTCCAGCTCTGCTCCCAAAGGGGGTGCATGGCGATGTTAGGGAGGGTGTGATAATCTTGACATCTGATGTAATGGGGGGTTGGGTGCTCTGGAAATCTAGTCTTACAGATACAACTGGCCCTTTGAGGACAACCATAATGCTGATACCGCCCTGCAAAATATGGAGTTTGACACCCCTGATCTAGGGTGATCAAAGGGATAAAAATGTGTGCCCAACAATGTGTAAAGTGTGCTGCTTCTAACTAACAGATCTCTTTGCTTGAGATTGTTCCCTTTGTACAGAGTTCTGTGTTCATTGTCAACACAGAACTCTGGGCTGTGATTGGACACAGCCGATCAGCAGGTCCTGGCCATGAATCATTGACAGGCTAACACTATGTACAAAAAGTTTTGCCTATAGTTCTCCTTTAAAGGGCCTTATCTCTAAGAACTCAGTTTTGTTGAATGTGTTGATTTGTTTCGTATGAAACTGGCATTCGCTCTTCAGATTACTCATTAATCTTAAAATAAATAGAGGAAAAAAATAATTGCCTTATAAATGCACAGGAATTTCTAACCTGGGTTACTACCAAAGTAGGTAGGTACACAGGCTGCCCTGTAAGTGACCCCCAACTAATGTAACCTCTGTGATGGAAAATCAGTTCTGTGAATATTAAAGCAGAACTTTTTTTTTGTACATACTGTCACCCTAGGAGTACAGTATCACCATGGTGACACTGTACTACTTGTGGGGGGTGATGAAGATTTTTCTTTTCTTTTTTTACACTGATTGCTTTTACACCCATAAAGGCTGTAAAAGCAATAATTTCTCCTTCTCTCTGGCTGCATTCTTGCAGCCACTGAGAAATACTGTGAGAGTTGTGATTGGTCACAGCTTGTCACATTGTACAAGCCTATTCATAACAGCCTTGTACCATGTGACCTCTGTGATCATTCACAGATTTCACACGTAGTAAGCAATGATGTCAGAACTGCTCTTGCTTACTAATCTGCATGTGATCACTGATTGGCCAATCAGTGATCACATGATCGGGACCTCGTACAGAGGTCCCGTAAAGCGATCAGTGTTCCAAGGGAGCACGCACAACTTGAAAATGTGGGCACTGTTTATGAACGGCAACCCGCCCCTGCACTGCTCCCGCCTGGCCGTTTATGTACATGGGCCAGACAGGAAGTGGTTAAAGCATAAGTTTTGACTTGAGTTTATTTTTTTTTTTAATTCATGATTACTCAAAACAAATACTGACTGCATGTATCGTTTTGGCCTCATTCACGTGGGTGGCCGGAGGCAGTAAAAACAGGAAGTTAAGCTGTGGTTTTACCACCCCCTGACCGCCCACGTGCTGAAGGCTGTACACATGCAAAAACTACCCCTTGTCGCATTCGATGGGTGATAGTATTGCCAAACGTAACCCATTCAAGTGAATGGGGCTGCCCTGCAACTGCATGCAATACATGGCGATTCAGCCTTTTCAGGGTTAAAACAGGTGGTGAGGGGAGACAGTGGTGTCCCTAGGCAGGTGTGGGGGGTGCGCACCGCGCTGGGTGACACCGGACCCGCTCCACAAAAAGGTAAGTTTTAAAGCAAGCCAACGATCCCCGCAGGATGGATCGGATCTGCGGATTGTGCATAATGGATCGGAGTCCGATCCATTATGCTCCTCAATCTGCAGATCCGATCCATCCTGTGGGGATCGTCGGCTTGCAACCTATACGGGGTTAACTGATCACTCCACAAGAAGTTAAGTTTTAAAGCAAGCCGACGATCCCCGCAGGATGGATTGGATCTTCAGATTGAGCATAATGGATCAGACTCCGATCCATTATGCTCAATCCGCAGATCTGATCCATCCTGCGGGGATCATCGGAGGGGTGACACCAAGGGGTTTATTTACTAAAGCTGGAGAGTCCAAAATCAGACTCCCTTCTGCATAGAAAGCAATCAGCTTCTAACCTCAGCTTGTTCAATGAAGCTTTGGCAATGAAACCTGGAAGCTGATTGGTTTCTATGCAGAAGGGAGTCTGATTTTGGACTCTCCAGCTTTAGTAAATAAACCCCCAAGTGTTATCGCACCGGGTGACACCAACCTTAGGGACGCCCCCGAGGGAAGACATTTCACCTCTCCACCACCTGTGGAACTGCCCTCTTTAAAGCAATTCACTGTGGATCTCTTTTCAGAGGGGTGACAAGATCTGCCACCATGTGAAGGAGCTCTTTAGTCATTTATATGCTCGCATGTCTTTGAGAGTAAAATCGCATTTAACGTGCATGTCCGGGCAAAACATAGCTTATGCAGTATATTTCTGTAATACATCCCCCTCAATGTTTTATTTCTTTTAAAATACTTCAGGTACAGAAAAAAAATATATACAGATTTAGCCCGGGTTCACACTAATGAGGTGCGGGAAATGCTGCGAATCCTGTGCGTTTTTGGCACCACATTGCAATCGCATGGCATTCATATGATCTGGTGTGGGCGTCAATGATAAATTAATGACACCCCACAAACAGATTGCAAAGTGTGATGCGATTGCCAGAAATAGAAACACCCATGTAATACAGTTCAGGTGCAGAAAAAAAAAAAGTCCTGCACTTTTTTGGTGCAGATGTGATGCGATTTGAGCCATACAAAATGTATTGCACTGCACAGACATTGCATGTTATTCGCACAGGAATGAGGTGTGATTTCTGTGCAAATTACCTGCGGTGTCCCGCACCACATTAGTGTGGACCCAGTTTTACAGTGCACAGCTCTACCCTTGCCTTACAAATACAAAATCAGTATATCAATACATTATCTAAAATCTCAAAATTCAAACTGCATAAAAATTATCTAAATAATATAAAGTGCACCGTCAGTAATTGTGCAATTCTTCTGTAGTCACAATTGGCATGTAATACTTTCCTCAATAAAACTGTCCTAAAGTACAACCATAAATAAATAAAGTAAAAATATATATAATAGCCAACAAAAAAATCTTCAGTGTGGCAGCCACATAAAATGTTCTAATATTTACATAATGCGTTCCTTGTCTAAAAATATGGGCAGCACAGTGGCTAAATGGTTAGCACTTCCTCCTGGCAGTACTAGGGTTGTTGGTTCTAATCCCAACCACGGCACCACCTGCCTGGAGTTTGTATGCTCTCCCTGTGCCTGCGTGGGTTTCCTCCCACACTCCAAAGACATGCTGGTAGGTTAATTGGCTCCTGTCTAAATTGTCCCCAGTATGTGTATGTATGAATGTGAGTTAGGGACCTTAGATTGTACACCCCTTGAGGGTTAGGGACTGATGTGAATGCAATAAATATATATATATGTACATACATATACATGCAAAGTGCTGCGTAAAATTGACTGCGCTATATAAGTACCTGAAATAATTAAATAGGACCCGTGATCTACCCCTTCTCATCACCTACCAAGCAGCCCTCTAAATGGAGCTTTAAAGTATATGTAAACCCTCACCTTGTAAAACAATCCATCAGTTTACCCACTGGCCCTCCAGAGGATTCCCCTGCCTTCCTGAGCAGGCCATTTTTTTGTGTTATGGAGCTGAGTTACTTTAACTGACAATTGTACGGTCATGCAACGCTGCACCCAAATAAACTTTATGGCCTTTTTTGCACACAAATGGAGCTTTCTTTTGGTGGTATTTGATCACCTCTGTGGTTTTTATTTTTTGTGCTATAAACAAAAAAAAGGCTGACAATTATGAGAAAAAAAAAAACAATATTTTTGACTTTTTGCTATTAAACATGTCCAGTAAAAAAAAAAACAAAAAAAAAACAAAAAAAATAAGATTTTGTCATAACTTTTGGGCAAAATGTATTCTGATACATGTCTTCGCTAAAAAAAAAAAAAAAAAATCCCAATTATTTGGTTTACGTGAAAGTCATAGCATCTACAAATGGCAGGATATATACTGAATTTTTTTTTTTTTGCTAGTAATGGCGGCGATCAGCGACTTATAGCGGGACTGTGGCGGGCATTCTGACACTGGGGGGAACTGACTTGGTGTCACTGACATCCCCAGGGACACCAATACAGTGATCAGTGCTAATAAAAAGCACTGATACTGTACTAATGGCACTGGGCAGGAAGGGGTTAACATCTGGGGCAATCAAAGGGTTAACTGCGTGCGGTTTCACATTATGTGATGTGTGTGTGTTTCACTGTAACCACACTGCTTTGTTTGGCTGTGCTATGCAGATCCATACAAAGCAGTGTGCAGGAGCTGGCAGGGGAGAGAACTGTATTCTCGGAAATACTCAGCAATCACCGGGCACTGGCGAGTAATTGTGAGTATAATTAGTAACTTTGTCTTTAACAAAGGGCTGTGGAGAATGCATTGGGCGTTTACACCCTTTTGTGCTTCTTGTTTGTACAGTTCTAGATTTCCCGATCTGAAGAGGGCTGCACCGCCATAGCCATCCAGTCTGTTGTCCAGAGGTCAATGCTTTTTGTAAAAATAAGGCCAGCTTCTCTGCAATATCTTAGCTCTGCGGTGTCAAGTCTACACAGTTCTATACTTTGTAACATACCGGTGTGTACATCTTTGGGATGAAAGAGGATAGTGGATAGGAGTGACACCCTGGGATCCTTCACTTCATAATCTGAAAGAAAAAGAACATTTCTGTGAGCCAGACCACTGGAATGTCATATCCTGTATAAACACGAATACAAACACTATATTGCCAAAAGTATTGGGCCAGCCCTCCAAATCATTGGATTCAGGTGTTCCAATCACCTCCATGGACACAGGTGTATACAATCAAGCCCCTAGGCATGCAGACTGCTTCTGCAAACATTTGTGAAAGAATGGGTCGCTCTCAGGAGCTCAGTGACTCCAAGCGTGGCCCCGTGATAGGTTGTCACCTGTGCAATAAGTCCATCCGTGACATTTCCTGGCTACTAAATATTCCACAGTCAACTGTTAGTGGGATGATAACAAAGTGGAAGCAACTGGGAACAACAGCAACTCAGCCACCAAGTGGTAGGCCACGTAACATGACAGAGTGGGGTCAGCGCATGCTGAAGCACACAGTGCGCAGAAGTCACCAACTGTCTGCAGAGTCAATAGCTAAAGACCTCCAAACTTTGTGTGGGCTTCAGATTAGCACAACAACAGTGTGTAGAGAGCTTCATGGAATGGGTTTCCATGGCCGAGCAGCTGCATCCAAGCCTTACATCACCAAGTGCAATGCAAAGCGTCGTATGCAGTGGTGTAAAGCACGCCGCCACTGGACTCTAGAGCAGTGTAGACGTGTTCTCTGGAGTGACCAATCACGCTTCTCTGTCTGGCAATCCGATGAACATGTCTGGGTTTGGCGGTTGACAGGAGAATGGTACTTGCCTGACTGCATTGTGCCAAGTGTAAAGTTTGGTGGAGGGGGGATTATGGTGTTGGGTTGTTTTTCAGGGGTTGGGCATGGCCCCTTAGTTCCAGTGAAGAAATTTCATGTTCCCAACTTTATGGGAACAGTTTGGGGATGGCCCCTTCCTGTACCAACATGACTGCACACCAGTGCACAAAGCAAGGTCCATAAAGACATGAATGAGTGAGTTTGGGGTGGAGGAACTTGACTGGCCTGCACAGAATCATGACCTCAACCCCATAGAACACCTTTGGGATGAATTAGAGCGGAGACTGTGAGCCAGGCCTTCTCCTCCGACATCAGTGCCTGACCTCACAGATGCACTTCTGGAAGAATGGTCCAACCTTCCCATAGACACCCTCCTAAACCTGTGGACGGCCTTCCCAGAAGAGTTGAAGCTGTTATAGCTGCAAAGGGCGGGGCCAACTCAATATTGAACCCTACGGACTAAGACTGGGATGCCATTAAAGTCCATGTGTGTGTAAGGGCCGGCCGACCAATACTTTTGGCAATATAGTGTATATACATATTAAAGCTGAACTCCAGGTATGGATTTTATTCCATAGTTACATTGGTCCAGCTTGGATGTGAGAATGCATATGTCATACCTGTGGTAGCCCCGTGGAAGCAGACAATCATTGCAGTAGCTGTAGCTACTACAGTGATTGCAAGGGTCTTCCTGGTCCTTTTCTGAGTGTATGCCCTACTGCTTAGCAAGTACAGGTGTCATTTACAGAACGCCTTGTATTTTTTCTCAGCATGTTTCTAACCTATTATATTTACCTCTCAATTCTATCGTTGTTTGTGCATGGGTAAACGCCAACGCACCGGAGCATTGGCCTTAACCAGCATGTCACATGAGGCGATAGTAGTTCGGGTCCATGGCGAAATAAAATCAATTTTCAAACGTGTCTGATAATTTGAATTGGGACTACATATGGATCCGAATTTTGTTCCATTTGTTAATTTAGATGCACATAACATCTGTCCTTATTGTCCAATCAGCTCATGCCATGTTTCTTGGTGGATTGGACTGGCGCCCGAAAATATCAAAGCCTTCCTTTTCAAATCCGTCTGTTTCGTGTGTGTATATATATATATATATATATATATATGCGCGTGTGTATGTATGTATGTATGTATGTATGTATGTATGTATATACAGTTGCAAGAAAAAGTATGTGAACCCCTTGGGATTACGTGGAGTTTTGCATGAATTGGGCATAAAACGTGCTCTGAACGTCATCTAAGTCACAACAATAGAAGACCACAGTCTGCTGAACATAATACTACACAAACATTAGATGTTGCCATGGTTTAATTGCACATAACATGTAAACATTCACAGTGCAGGGAGGAAAAAGTATGTGAGGCCCTAGCTTAATGACTTCTCCCAGAGCTAATTGGAGCCAGGAGTGAGCCAACCTTGACTCCAATCAGTGTGATGATATTGGATGTGTTGCTGACAGCTGTCCTGCCCTTAAAAAACACACACCTGTTTTGGGTTTACTGGTTTCAAGAAGCACTGTCTGATGTGAACCACGCCTCGCAGAAAAGAGCTCTCAGAAGACCTACGATCAAGAATTGTTGACTTGCATGAAGTTGGAAAGGGTTACAAAAGTATCTCCAGAAGCCTTGATGTTCATGTGTCCACGGTAAGACAGACTGTCTACAAATGGAGAAAGTTTAGCACTGTTGCTACTCTCCCTAGGCGTGGTCGTCCTGTAAAAATGACTGCAAGAGCACAGCGCAGAATGCTGCAGGAGGTAAAGAAGAATCTCAGAGTGTCAGCTAAAGACCTACAGAAATCTCTGACACATGCTAAGATTTTTGTTGACACATCTACAATAAGGAAAACATTAAACAAGAATGGAGTACATGGGAGGACACCACGGAGGAAGCCATTGCTGTCCAAAAAGAATATTGCAGCACGTTTGAAGTTTGCAAAAGAGCACCTGGATGTTCCACAGCACTACTGCCAAAATATACTGTGGACAGATGAAACCAAGATTGAGTTGTTTGGGAAGAACACACAACACTATGTGTGGAGAAAAAAAAAGGCACAGCACACCAACATCAAAACCTCATCCCCACTGTAAAACATGGCGGAGGGAGCATCATGGTTTGGGGCTGCTTTGCTGCCTCAGGGCCTGGACGGATTGTTGTCATTGATGGGAAAATGAATTCCAGAGTTTATCAAGACATTTTGCAGGAAAACGTACAACCATCTGTCCGCCAACTGAAGCTCCTCAGAGGATGGGTGATGCAACAGGACAATGACCCAAAGCATACAAGTAATTCAACAAAACAATGGCTGCAACAGCACAGAATACGCCTTCTGGAGTGGCCCAGTCAGAGTCCTGACCTCAACCCGATTGAAATGCTGTGGCATGACGTTAAGAGAGCGATTCACACCAGACATCCCAAGAATATTGCTACACTGAAACAGTTTTGTGAAGAGGAGTGGTCCAAAATGACTCCAGATCGTTGTGCAGGTCTGATCTGCAACTACAGGAAACGTTTGGTTGAGGTTATTGCTGCCAAAGGAGGGTGTTAGGAATGGACTGGCCAGCAATGGTGGGACTCACCTGCCTTTTGATCTGCAGTACCAGGGCTGGCCAGCGGGTGCTCCCAGCAATCAGAGACTCAACCTTTCAGCCAGCTAACACCTGGAACTGATGATGCTGGGGTATTTAAGGGATGGCCAGACCCACAGACTCTGCCTTGGTGTTGTGTTTGTCCTGGGCCCTGTATCTGTCCTGCATCCTGTTTCTGTCCCTCTGCCTGACCCTCTGTACTACGCTGCTTGTTACCGGTTTTGATCTCTGGCTTGTGACCCTGACCATCCCTCTGCCTGACCCTCTGTACTACGCTGCTTGCTACCTGCTGAACCTGGCCTGTGACCCCGACCATTCTCTGCTTGCTCCCCCTGTACCTACCTGCCCAATTGATATTGACCCGGCCTGCCTGACGACGCTTGCTTGTATGTACTGTTATCTGTGGGTGGTTTGGTTTGTTTGCACTGTATTATGTTTAGTATTGCACTGCGTTTATGTTTGTATGGTTAGTGTTAATAAATTGTATTGTTTATCACATATCTGAAGTCTGCGTTTCCCTGCATCAGTCACACACCTCTGGTCATACCTGGGAGCCCTGACATTACACCAAGGCCAATCCTGACCAGAAGTGGCTGCACAGGGAAGCCATCTTGGCTTGTTGATGGGAAGGATGGATCTTGATGAAGTTGAATATTTATACCTGCTAGTGTTTGATGACAGGGAGTATGCTTATCAAACTCTGAAGGAGTATCCCCGGGATGAACTGCTAGAATGTATACGGCTCGCTCATGTTCTAGTAGATCAGGGCACAGAGTTCTCTGAGGTGCAGCCTTTGATTGAGGTTTGTGCTGAGTTGGTTTCATCTGGTTCCCCCGAATGCAGGGATGAATTTTTGCCACCATTTAGTGCAGACCAGGTAGAGTCCCTGGTGTGGTTATTAGAGGATGATGTGGGTTACTTTCTGGAGCGTTATTCCACATGTTCACCACAGACACTAAGAGATTGTATAAACGCAGTACAGTCATTGACCAGACAGGCTTTGTGTAAGCTCAGCTTTGTTCAACCCATACTGCAGACATGGACAGATTTGTTGCACCCAGCCTCAATCAGCTTACAAAGACCCAGTCCTGCTTCTAATCTATTTCCTCAAAACTCTATTCCTGCATTCCCAACAGCTCCTCCTGCCCTGCTATCTACCGCATGTCAGTCCCCTGTTCCCACTCGCTGCACCTATCCTGCCTTTAACCCTGTAAAAAAGCCCTCTGTAGCAACTGCTCCCTCTCCTGTTCCATCCTCCAGTTCTTCTGTCTCCAGCTGCTCCATTCGTTTGCAGACCTGCGTTTACTTGCAGTGCTCCAGTAGTTAAAACCAGAAAAAAGCGAAAATTCTTTCCAACCAATACCATCCTGCCAGTATCCAAACTGGTGAACCTGCCTTCCGTGGTTCAGCCTGAAGCCTCTACTCGGCCTGAAGCCTCTACTCGGCCTGAAGCCTCTACTCGGCCTGAAGCCTCTACTCGGCCTGAAGCCTCTACTCGGCCTGAAGCCGGCATTCAGCCTGATGCCTCTACCCAGCATGATGAACTGATCCAGCCTGATGATCCTATTAGGCCAGTTGACTCGATGCCCGCTGTTGATCCAGATGATCCGGTACCTGATCCGGTGCTCGCTGTCGTGCCAATTGACTCAGAGCCCGCTGTCGTACCTGGTGACTCGGTGCCCACTGCCTTGCCAGATGACGCGGTGCCCGCTGGCGAGCCAAATGACCTGATGCCTGGTGACCCAGTGCCCGCTGTCATACCTGGTGACCCGATGCCCGCTGTCGAGCCAGACGATCCAATGCCTGGTGACCCGGTGCCCACTGCCTTGCCAGATGACGCGGTGCCCGCTGGCAAGCCCAATGACCTGATGCCTGGTGACCCAGTGCCCGCTGTCGAGCCAGAGAATCCGGTACCTGATGACCCGGTGCCCACTGTCGTGCCTGTTGATTCGGAGCCCACTGCCTTGCCAGATGACGCGGTGCCCACTGTTGAGCCAAATGACCTGATGCCTGGTGACCAGATGCCCGCTGTCCAGTCAGACGATCCAATGTCTGACCCAGTTGACTCGGAGCCCACTGCCTTGCCAGATGTCCAGTCAGACGATCCAATGTCTGACCCAGTGCCCGCGGTCATACCAGTTGACTCGGAGCCCACTGCCTTGCCAGATGATGCGGTGCCCGCGGTCGAGCCAAATGACCTGATGCCGGGTGACCCGATGCCCGCTGTCCAGCCAGACGATCCAATGTCTGACCCAGTGCCAGCGGTCATGCCAGTTGACTCGGAGCCCACTGTCGTGCCAGATGACTCGGCGCCCGCCGCTCCGCCTGGGGGCCCGAGACCTGTCGCTCCGCCTGGGGGCCCGAGACCTGTCGCTCCGCCTGGGGGCCCGAGACCTGTCGCTCCACCTGGGGGTCCGGCGCCCGCCGCTCCGCCTGAGGGCCCGAGACCTGTCGCTCCGCCTGGGGGTCCGGCGCCCGCCGCTTTGCCTGAGGGCCCGAGACCTGTCGCTCCGCCTGGGGGTCCGGCGCCCGCCGCTCCGCCTGAGGGCCCGAGACCTGTCGCTCCGCCTGGGGGTCCGGCGCCCGCCGCTCCGCCTGGGGGCCCGAGACCTGTCGCTCCGCCTGGGGGCCCGAGACCTGTCGCTCCGCCTGGGGGCCCGAGACCTGTCGCTCCACCTGGGGGTCCGGCGCCCGCCGCTCCGCCTGAGGGCCCGAGACCTGTCGCTCCGCCTGGGGGTCCGGCGCCCGCCGCTTTGCCTGAGGGCCCGAGACCTGTCGCTCCACCTGGGGGTCCGGCGCCCGCCGCTCCGCCTGAGGGCCCGAGACCTGTCGCTCCGCCTGGGGGTCCGGCGCCCGCCGCTCCGCCTGGGGGCCCGAGACCTGTCGCTCCGCCTGGGGGTCCGGCGCCCGCCGCTCCGCCTGAGGGCCCGAGACCTGTCGCTCCGCCTGGGGGCCCGAGACCTGTCGCTCCACCTGGGGATCCGGCGCCCGCCGCTCCGCCTGAGGGCCCGAGACCTGTCGCTCCACCTGGGGGTCCGGCGCCCGCCGCACCGCCTGAGGGCCCGAGACCTGTCGCTCCACCTGAGGGTCCGGCGCCCGCCGCTCCATCTGGGGGTCCGGCGCCCGCCGCTCCGCCTGAGGGCCCGAGACCTGTCGCTCCGCCTGGGGGCCCGAGACCTGTCGCTCCGCCTGGGGGCCCGAGACCTGTCGCTCCGCCTGGGGGCCCGAGACCTGTCGCTCCGCCTGGGGGCCCGAGACCTGTCGCTCCGCCTGGGGGCCCGAGACCTGTCGCTCCGCCTGGGGGCCCGAGACCTGTCGCTCCGCCTGGGGGCCCGAGACCTGTCGCTCCGCCTGGGGGCCCGAGACCTGTCGCTCCGCCCGGGGGCCCGATGCCGGTCGCTCCGCCCGGGGGCCCGATGCCGGTCGCTCCGCCCGGGGGCCCGATGCCGGTCGCCCCGCCCGGGGGCCCGATGCCGGTCGCCCCGCCCGGGGGCCCGATGCCGGTCGCCCCGCCCGGGGGCCCGGTGCCTGCTGCTCCGCCCGGGGGCCCGGTGCCTGCTGCTCCGCCCGGGGGCCCGGTGCCTGCTGCTCCGCCCGGGGGCCCGGTGCCTGCTGCTCCGCCCGGGGGCCCGGTGCCTGCTGCTCCGCCCGGGGGCCCGGTGCCTGCTGCTCCGCCCGGGGGCCCGGTGCCTGCTGCTCCGCCCGGGGGCCCGGTGCCTGCTGCTCCGCCCGGGGGCCCGGTGCCTGCTGCTCCGCCTGGTGGCCCGCTGCCTGCTGCTTCGCCTGGTAATCCGATGTGCCTCTACCCGGAGTCCTGCCCGGTGTGCCTCTGCCCGGAGTCCTGCCCGGTGTGCCTCTGCCCGGTGTGCCTCTGCCCGGTGTGCCTCTGCCCGGTGTGCCTCTGCCCGGAGTCCAGCCCGGTGTGCCTCTGCCCGGAGTCCAGCCCGGTGTGCCTCTGCCCGGAGTCCAGCCCGGTGTGCCTCTGCCCGGAGTCCAGCCCGGTGTGCCTCTGCCCGGAGTCCAGCCCGGTGTGCCTCTGCCCGGAGTCCAGCCCGGTGTGCCTCTGCCCGGAGTCCAGCCCGGTGTGCCTCTGCCCGGAGTCCAGCCCGGTGTGCCTCTGCCCGGAGTCCTGCCCGGTGTGCCAGTCTTTGATATCCCGCCAGTTACCAGACCCGGGCGGTGGAACATTTTGCCCAGCTAGGACTGTTTGGAGCGTCCTGAGGCCGCTCCTTGGGGGGGGGGGGGGTACTGTTAGGAATGGACTGGCCAGCAATGGTGGGACTCACCTGCCTTTTGATCTGCAGTACCAGGGCTGGCCAGTGGGTGCTCCCAGCAATCAGAGACTCAACCTTTCAGCCAGCTAACACCTGGAACTGATGATGCTGGGGTATTTAAGGGATGGCCAGACCCACAGACTCTGCCTTGGTGTTGTGTTTGTCCTGGGCCCTGTATCTGTCCTGCATCCTGTTTCTGTCCCTCTGCCTGACCCTCTGTACTACGCTGCTTGTTACCTGTTTTGATCTCTGGCTTGTGACCCTGACCATCCCTCTGCCTGACCCTCTGTACTACGCTGCTTGCTACCTGCTGAACCTGGCCTGTGACCCCGACCATTCTCTGCTTGCTCCCCCTGTACCTACCTGCCCAATTGATATTGACCCGGCCTGCCTGACGACGCTTGCTTGTATGTACTGTTATCTGTGGGTGGTTTGGTTGTCTTTGTTTGCACTGTATTATGTTTAGTATTGCACTGCGTTTATGTTTGTATGGTTAGTGTTAATAAATTGTATTGTTTATCACATATCTGAAGTCTGCGTTTCCCTGCATCAGTCACACACCTCTGGTCATACCTGGGAGCCCTGACAGAGGGTCAACCAGTTATTAAGTCCAAAGGTTCACATAGTTTTTCCTCCCTGCACTGTGAATGTTTACATGTTATGTGCAATTAAACCATGGCAACATCTAATGTTTGTGTAGTATTATGTTCAGCAGACTGTGTTCTTCTATTGTTGTGACTTAGATGACGTTCAGAGCACATTTTATGCCCAATTCATGCAAAACTCCACGTAATCCCAAGGGGTTCACATACTTTTTCTTGCAACTGTATATATATTATATATATCGGATCTATAGCAATCTTCTAGAAAAATGTGGATGAGGCTTAATGGCACCACTCAGAAACTGGAAATGGGGAATACAAATCACCCCACCAGCAAAAGGAAAATGATGGGAGCAGGGCCCTGATGATAATCCAGTGTCTCAAGTGCAAATGAATGAGCAGACGTAGCTCAAAAACCACTTCGGGAGTCAGACCTATGAAGTATATAGGGTGTAGAGAGTAGCCTCAGCTCCGCTCTAGCCACGCCCACTGACGCATTTCACCCAGCCCATCGGGGATTGGTGACAGAGGCGCCTCTGTGACCAAGCCCTGATGGGCGAGGCAAAACACGTCAGTGAGTGTTGCTAGAGCGAAGCTGAGGCCACTCTATATACCCTACATTTCGGAAAAACTGCAAATTTGTTCAAATCCAGGGGCGGACTGACCATTTGGAAACTCGGGCATTGCCCGAGGGCCCGGGGTCAGTAGGGGGCCCCATGAGATGCCCCGGTACCTTTTTCATAGGCTTTTTTGAGTTTGGGCAAGGACACAAGGGCTCCAGGATCCCCTATTGCCTGGGGGTCTGATGAGTTCGCAGTCCGCCCCTGTTCAAATCCATCTGAACTAACAAAGATACAAAATGAAAGCCAAAGATACGAAATTAATTCCAAAAACGGATCCGTTCAACATAATGACTATGACAAAATACAATTCTTCAGTGTACGAATGCATCTTAAACTTAAAATTTCCATCGTACATGTCTACAGTAATAACATAACAAAGGTATCCGAAATTAATTTTGTTCCATTTGTTACTTTCGGATGCACGTGACTCTAGTCAATATCGTCCAATCAGCTCATTCCATTTCTATTTGTGGGTTGGACTAGCAGTAATGACTTTGAGTGCATAAGTACTCTCCCGAAATAACAAATTAACATTAAAATGAATATAGACAATCTTCCAAAATTAAATTGCATCCATCCATATTTTAGGAATGCTGTGAATTCACTTGGTGTTTTACTGGGGATATGGACCTTCAAATATTTATATAAGGTCTTAACTAATATTTCATGGATTTTTCACATATTCACATGAATTTATCAGCAATTTTGTACTTACATCATTTTTTGTTTAGGAGTATGATATTTTGCACTAGCACTGCCAACTGTGTGGATAATCTTCCAAAAATTACTTCTAAAAATTTGAATAGTTTCGAAACAACGAATATATGAAATTAATCCGAATATAGGAAACAAATTCTAAAAATGAATCATTCTAACATAACTAAGACAACAAAACGAAATTATCACAATACAGGATTTATATAACGCCAACAGTTTGCTCAGCGCTTTACAATAGAGAGGGAAACAATACAGCAATAATACAGTTCAATACAAGAGGGTTAGGATGGCCCTGATCCTGGGAGCTTACAATCTAAGAGGGAGGGGCTGGTGGTACAAAAGGTAATAACTGTGGGGGATGGACTAATGGGAGAAATAGAAAATTCTGTTATTAGCTGAGGGCAGGATAGGCTCCCCTGAAGAGATAGGTTTTCAGAGATCGCCTAAAAAAGGGCAGAATAGGCGATAGTCTGATAGATTGGGGTAGAGAGTTCCAGAGGATGGGGGAGGCTCTAGAGAAGTCCTGGAGATGAGCGTGGGAGGAGGAGACAAGAGAGCTAGAGAGCAGGAGGTCATGGGAGGAGTGGAGAGGACAGTATGGGTGATATTCAGAGACAAATTGGTGCAAAGTGATGTAATTTGGGTTATAAATGGCTTTACAATTGTCACATCTTTCTTAGAACTAGAAAATTCTGCCGCAGTTTTACACCGCGTTTGGGGTGTCATTCAAGAATAATGACACCCAAACGCATGTTGCACATTCTGCCATGATTCGGAAACTGATATTTACCTTTAATCATTATTATTATACAGGATTTATATAGCGCCAACAGTTTGTTCAGCGCTTTACAATATAACGGGAGACAATACAGCAACAATACAGTTCAATACAAGAGGGTTAGGAGGGCCCTGATCCTGGGAGCTTACAATCTAAGAGGGAGGAGCTGGTGATACAAAAAGGTAATAACTGTGGGGGATGGACTGGTAGGAGGAATAGAAGATTCCATTATTAGCTGAAGGCAGGATAGGCTTCCCGGAAGAGAGGTTTTCAGAGATCGCCTAAAAAAGGACAGAATAGGCGATAGTCTGATAGATTGGGGTAGAAGGTTCCAGAGGATGGGGGAGGCTCTGGAGAAGTCCTGGAGATGAGCATGGGAGGAGGAGACAAGGGAGCTAGAGAGCAGGAGGTTGTGGGAGGAGCGGAGAGGACGGTTTGGGTGATATTTGGAGACAAGATCGGTGATGCAATTTGGGGCAGAGTTATAAACAGCTTTATATGTTATTGTTAATGTTTTGAATTTTATCCGTTGGGCAATGGGAAGCAAGTGGAGGGATTGGCAGAGAGGGGTGGAGGACACTGAGTGGAGGCCAGTGGAGGGATTGGCAGAGAGGGGTGCCAGATATGGAATGGTTGATAAGGTGGATGAGTCTGGCAGCAGCATTCATGATAGACTGAAGAGGGAATAGCCTGCGATGAGGTCGGCCAATGAGGAGGGAGTTACAATAGTCAAGGCGAGAGATAACCAGGGAGGGAATAAGTTGCTTAGTAATTTCTGATGTTTAGAACGGGCTTATCTGATTTACTTAACCAATGAATCCGAAGTGAAACCACTTTTTCCATTGTGCACATCTCTATTCACCTTGTATGGGCGGCTGTACGTGGCACCTGCAGCTCCCCGGGTGTGGGAAAGTGCTTGGAGTTGAACGCTAGAAGACTTTTTGCCACGTAAAAACGTGTGTGCATAAGGCCTTAGTCACCGGTCACACCGCTGCAATTTAAAATTGCGTGATTTGTGTGCAATTGCTGAAGATATTATTGCTACTTGTGAAGATCTTCAATGATTTCTTGCAATTTGCAGTGCGATCTCCATTATATTCTATGTATATGAAATCGCAACAAAACTGCAGAATAAGTCATGCAAGAACTACTTTAGAAATCGCGCAAATTTTAACACACTGACATCACATTCATTAAATGCGATTTCAATTCCCAAATCGCACCAGGATGACCGGGACTTAGTCGTCCTGCATTCATCAGAGAAAACCTACATAACAGCCCGGAGTGATCCTAATGACCTCATGATGGTGACAGTGACCTGTGCATTGTGCAATATCAACAACAGGCGGTCAGCCGTCCCTCCGTCTGCTCTGAGCGAAACAAACATAAAACTAACAATTCAGAACGCCATTCAGTACTTAGTCATGCAAAACAGTTCTCAGTCAAATTCCCTAAGAACAGGCCTGTAACTTAATAGCTGATTACAACCTAAAGCCTGCGTTAATCATAGTTACATAGTTAGTCTGGCTGAAAAAACACAAAAGTCCATCCAGTTCAACCATTGCTAATTCCCTTCCCTAAGCAATTCTCTAAATCAGTGGTCTCCAAACTGCGGCCTGGGGGCCAGATGTGCCCCTTTGTTTGCTCTTATCTGGCCCTTGCTATTACACCAATGATGGAGTACCATTTCCCCTACTGGTGCCATCATTTTCTACTACCACTGGCCACAATCTGGCCTCCCTAAAGCCTGAAGGACAGTAAACCGGCCCTTTGCTTAGGAAGTTTGGAGACCTGCTCTAAATTATTTATTTAAAGTGTTACTAAACCCCAGACCCCGCATTCACTATATCTGGTCTCCCCGGACCCCGCATTCACTATATCTGGTCTCCCCGGACCCCGCATTCACTATATCTCGTCTCCCCGGACCCCGCATTCACTATATCTCGTCTCCCCGGACCCCGCATTCACTATATCTCGTCTCCCCGGACCCCGCATTCACTATATCTCGTCTCCCCGGACCCCGCATTCACTATATCTCGTCTCCCCGGACCCCGCATTCACTATATCTCGTCTCCCCGGACCCCGCATTCACTATATCTCGTCTCCCCGGACCCCGCATTCACTATATCTCGTCTCCCCGGACCCCGCATTCACTATATCTCGTCTCCCCGGACCCCGCATTCACTATATCTGGTCTCCCCAGACCCTGCATTCACTGTAGCCGGTCTCCCCGGACCCCGCATTCACTATATCTGGTCTCCCGGGACCCCGCATTCACTGTAGCCGGTCTCCCGGGACCCCGCATTCACTATATCTGGTCTCCCCGGACCCCGCATTCACTATATCTGGTCTCCCCGGACCCCGCATTCACTATATCTGGTCTCCCCGGACCCCGCATTCACTATATCTGGTCTCCCCGGACCCCGCATTCACTATATCTGGTCTCCCCGGACCCCGCATTCACTATATCTGGTCTCCCCGGACCCCGCATTCACTATATCTGGTCTCCCCGGACCCCGCATTCACTATATCTGGTCTCCCCGGACCCCGCATTCACTATATCTGGTCTCCCCGGACCCCGCATTCACTATATCTGGTCTCCCCGGACCCCGCATTCACTATATCTGGTCTCCCCGGACCCCGCATTCACTATATCTGGTCTCCCCGGACCCCGCATTCACTATATCTGGTCTCCCCGGACCCCGCATTCACTATATCTGGTCTCCCCGGACCCCGCATTCACTATATCTGGTCTCCCCGGACCCCGCATTCACTATATCTGGTCTCCCCGGACCCCGCATTCACTATATCTGGTCTCCCCGGACCCCGCATTCACTATATCTGGTCTCCCCGGACCCCGCATTTACTATATCTGGTCTCCCCGGACCCCGCATTCACTATATCTGGTCTCCCCGGACCCCGCATTCACTATATCTGGTCTCCCCGGACCCCGCATTCACTATATCTGGTCTCCCCGGACCCCGCATTCACTATATCAGGTCTCCCAGGACCCTGCATTCACTATATCAGGTCTCCCAGGACCCTGCATTCACTATATCCGGTCTCCCAGGACCCTGCATTCACTATATCCGGTCTCCCAGGACCCTGCATTCACTATATCCGGTCTCCCAGGACCCTGCATTCACTATATCCGGTCTCCCAGGACTCTGCATTCACTATATCCGGTCTCCCAGGACCCTGCATTCACTATATCCGGTCTCCCTGGACCCTGCATTCACTATATCTGGTCTCCCTGGACCCTGTATTCACTATATCTGGTCTCCCTGGACCCTGCATTCACTATATCTGGTCTCCCCCGGACCCCGCATTCACTATATCTGGTCTCCCACAGTACACACAACATGGCAATGCAATTATTATAGTTAATATAAACTGCTAAATATCTTTTCTCATCAGCAGTTAGAGCAGTCTTGTGACTTCTATCAGTATCCAGCCGAGCACGGGTTCAAGCTTGTAGGAGGAGTTTTCAATTCTGCTCTAGGAGGATGCAGAACCCCTGACCTCTGTCTGGACAGCGCCGATTGGCCCTGTGCTGATCACATGCACTCTCCCAAGAAAATATAACGCTCTCTAGCAATACACACAATACAGAAATATTCAAGCAACCCCCAACACTGGCTTTCAGACAACCCCCCCCAACCTCAGACAGAAACTAATCAGTAGAAAACTTCCTTGTGATGTCACAAATAATGGGAGCAAACCCTGCAATAAAAACGCTGCACACTGTGCAACCAAATGAATCTATCAAAAAGTGTCAGACACTCAAAGGGACCTTCAGTATCACTGGATCATACAGCTGCACCTCCAGTAATGTTGCCCCTTATCCAGTGCAGGAAATGCAGCAAAGGATCCTATGTTGGTGAAACAGGACACGAGTTGATAACAAGGATGAATCTGCACAGACATACCATCAAGGAACATGAAGAAGATGACTTCTCCACACCTGGGGGACACCAATTCTCACACCCGGACCACACTATGGGAAACCTCAATATCTCAGTTCTTAATGGGAATTTCAAAACTATCCAGGAAAGGAAAACTTTTAAACTAAGAATGATAATTCTATTTGATACAAAAGATAACGGCTTGAATTTGGACATGGGATTCCTCACTCATTATCCAACAGTTTTACGACCCCCCCCCGTGACTGTTGTCCCAATCAGGGGCGGACTGACCATTTGGAAACTCGGGCACTGCTCAAGGGCCCGGGGTCCATAGGGGGCCCCATGAGATGCCCCTGGTACCTTTTTCATAGGCTTTTTTGAGTTTGGGCAAGGACACAGGGGCCCCATGATCCCCTATTGCCCGGGGGCCCCATGAGTTGTTATTCCACCCCTGGTAACAGTGCTTCCTTTTGCAGGCTGAGAATGCTAATCCACTGCCTGCTTTTTTGAGTTAGGGCAAGGACACAGGGGCCCCATGAGTTGTCAGTCCGCCCCTGGTACCAACCCCCCCACCAGTCTTTGCTTTTTCTCTAAGGCCCTTTTGCACAGGCAATCCATATGTCCGTTTTCCATCTGTCCATTTATGGATGAAAAACAGACCCCCATGTATTTCTTTGGACTTGCGGATGTAAACGGATGAAAATCTTTTTACATCCGTTAATGTCGACATCCATTAACATCCGTTTTTTTGAACGGAAGAAAACCCAATTTTTCTTCTGCAAAAAACCCCAGAACGGACGAAAAACTGATGTCAACAGACCAAAAACAGATGTAAACCGATGAAAACGGACCAAAAATTTATGTAAAAGGATGAAAAAAACAGATGAAAAAATGGATGTAAACTCATCCCTTTTTTCTTTGAAAAAATGTGACAGAACTGAAGAAAAAAAAATGGAACGCCCGTGTGAAAGGGCCCTAACCCTAGGTTTACACCTATGCGTTTTCTGCCGCATTTTGCAGAAACAAAGTACAGTCCATTTATCATGATTTCCTATGGAACACGCTCATATCTCCACGTTTTCACCCTTTACATTTTTTGGAAAGAGTCAGACTTTTTTGAATGCAATCTTTTCAGCGTTTAGCCGCAGCATTTTTTAGTATTTTTTATCCCCCAAAAAATCATTTTTGCTCAAAAAAAGTCCAAAAATGCCGGTTTGCAGCGTTTTACAGCGTTAAGAGTGTTTTTACAGCTAAAAAACACCTCTAGAAACCCCACTAGTTCTGGGTTTTTTTCCAGCCAAAAAATGCTGATTAAAGCCTGTGTGTGCATGGACACATAGGATGACATTCTGGGGAGTTTACTGGCTGTAGAAAAAAACAAAAAAAAACAAAAAAACCCACCAAAAGCCAAAAACAGCCGCTGTAAAAACATCCAGTGGGCATAAGGACTAACATTCTGCTTTGTGAAGTAGTACTGCTTGGACCTTGAAGAAGGGGACACACTCCAAAAGCTTGTCCTGAAAATTGTATGTTAGTGCAAATAGAAAAAAAAAAAAAAGTATCATGGACAGTACTCAAGTGTTTTTGTAGCAATACCCACCAAACTGAGCATGTGCAGAGTGACTCCAAACCTCTTTTCTATCAAGAGAGGTTTAGGGGACACAGGAAGAAGGGGAGGATCAGAGAAAATGGGATCAAACAGCCTTTTTTTTTTTTACACAATGCGGAGGATTAACCCCTTAGGTTCCACAGTAAGTGGAATGCTTTACTGCATCTACAGACTGATTTTACTGTTGTGGGCTTAGTAACACTCTAAGTCACAAAATCCCTGATGATCTTTGCAGTCCCATCTTTAGGGTGAGTTCACGCCAGATGCAGTCCATTGTGGTTTTTTTCTGCATCACAAGAGGAGGAGGAGGAGGAGGAGGAGGAGGAGGAAGAAGAAGAAGCAGCTGCATTTTTTCTGCACAGAACTGTACTGGAACATAGCAAAATATCAAAAATGCATGGGAACGGAGTATGGTGAGAGAAAAAACGCACCTGGAATGCGTCCGGAGTGTGTTTTTGTGGTGTGAACTGGACCTTAATGTCCATCTAAATTGCCTGGTCTGAAGTCTGGCTCACTCCTGGCTCCAATTAGGAGAAGTCATTAAGCTAGGGCCTCACATACTTTTTCCTCCCTGCACTGTGAATGTTTACATGTTATGTGCAAATAAACCATGGCAACATCTAATGTTTGTGTAGTATTATGTTCAGCAGACTGTGTTCTTCTATTGTTGTGACTTAGATGACGTTCAGAGCACATTTTATGCCCAATTCATGCAAAACTCCACGTAATCCCAAGGGGTTCACATACTTTTTCTTGCAACTGTATTTTATGCATAGAAATATAGAAAAGTGATGGCAAAAAAGACCAAGAGGTCCATTGAGTCTGCCCGGTTTTTGTGGGGTTTTTCTTTTTTTTTTGTTAACTTTTTTGTCTGAGTATAGATCTGTGCTTGTCCCAAGCATGTCTGCAGCAATTTACTGTTGTCTGGCTCACTACCTCTACTGGAAGTTTACTCCAAGCATCAACTATTCTTTCAGTAAAATAGAACTTTCTGAGATGAGTTTTGAACTTTTCTCAAGTTAGTTTAAAGGTCATGCCCCCGTGTTCTTGATTTTTGTTTTGAAAATAATCCCCTCTGAACCTCATTTGCCCCCTTGATGTATTTAATTATACACATTATTTACCTGTAAATAATGTGGCTTTTGACACGGTTGACCATCCCCTCCTCCTCAAAAAAACTCCACTCTCTTGGCCTCAGAGACTCTGCTCTCTCCTGGTTCTCCTCCTATCTATCGCAGCGCTCCTTCAGTGTTACCTACAACTCTGCCTCCTCCTCTCCACTCCCCCTCTCTGTTGGGGTCCCTCAAGGTTCTATCCTTGGACCCCCTTCTCTTCTCCATCTACACCTCCTCCCTTGGTCACTTGATAAACTCCCACGGCTTCAATTACCATCTCTATGCTGATGACACACAAATCTGTCTACCCCTCACCTCACCCCTTCAGTTTCCACCCGCATTGCTAGCCTACTAAGCGACATATCGGCTTGGATGTCACTCCACTTCCTCAAACTCAACCTTTCCAAAACTGAGCTCCTAGTATTCCCCCCAGCCCGTACCCCCTCCCCTGACTTCACCATAAATATCGGTAACACCATCCTCAGTCCATCCCCTCATGCCAGGGTACTAGGTGTAATCCTAGACTCCAATCTGTCCTTCCAGCCCCAGATCCAATCACTGACAAAATCATGTAGACTTCACCTCCGCAATATCTCCAAGATACGACCGTTCCTAACCTCGGAAACCACTAAGCAACTCATTCACTTCCTTGTCATATCACGCCTTGACTACTGTAACTCCCTCCTCATTGGCCGACCTCATCGCAGGCTATCCCTCCTCCAGTCTATCATGAACGCTGCTGCCAGACTCATCCACCTCACTAACAGTTCTGTATCCGCCACCCCTCTCTGCCAATCTCTCCACTGACCTCCACTCAGTGTCCTCCACCCCTCTCTGCCAATCTCTCCACTGACCTCCACTCAGTGTCCTCCACCCCTCTCTGCCAATCCCTCCACTGGCTCCCAGTTGCCTAACGGATAAAATTCAAAACTCTAACAATGACATATAAAGCCATCCACAACCAGGGGTGGACTGACAACTCATGGGGCCCCCGGGCAATAGGGGATCATGGGGCCCCTGTGTCCTTGCCCAAACTCAAAAAAGCCTATGAAAAAGGTACCAGGGGCATCTCATGGGGCCCTCTACTGACCCCAGGCCCTCGGGCACTGCCCGAGTTTCCAAATGGTCTGTCCACCCCTGTCCACAACACTGCTCCAACTTACATAACCGATCTTATCTCTAAATATCACCCAAACCGTACACTCCACTCCTTGCAAGACCTCCTACTCTCTAGCTCCCTTATCTCCTCCTCCCATGCTCATCTCCAAGACTTCTCCAGGGCATCACCCATCCTCTGAAACTCCCTACCCCAATCTATCAGACTATCACCTACTCTACTTACCTTTAGGTGATCATTGAAAACGTCTCTCTTCAGGGAACGTCTCTCTGCTAATCCTGGAATCCTCTACGCTTTCAACCACTCCATCCCCCACAGTTTTACCTATTGTACCACCAGCCCCTCCCTCCTAGACTGTAAGCTCCAAGGAGCAGGGCCCTCCTATCCCTCTTGTATTGGACTGTATTGTCTCCCACTATAATGTAAAGCGCTGAGCAAACTGTTGTCGCTATATAAATCCTGTATAATAATAATAAAATGCCCTCCTGACTATTTTATTTTTGGTTTAAGCTTTTTTTTTTTTTGTTTATGATCCAACCTGCCCCCCCCCTCCAGCCACCATCCTCACCTAGATGAGAATGGTGTCTCCTCTGTGCTGAAACCTCCTGGGAGTAGTAGGAGTCATGGCTGAGACAAGGGGTAGGCTGTAGGGTCAGCTGCCCTGGGCACAGCAGAGCAAGGGAGGCAGAAAATTACTGTAGGGCGGTACACCCATTCTACAGCATGCATTAGCAGTGGGGGAGGGGGGTGCAATTCCACATCCTTGCCCTGGGTGCTGGATGGACCTTTCCCAAGACTGGTGGGAGGGGTTGTTGATACTCAATGTCAGGAATAAAAATGGTGGCACGGGACAATGTGCATGCCAGTGGAGCAGCAAGGCAAATGCTGGATTGGGAGGAGGATTAATGTTCCTCTAACATTCATGCTTCAAGACTGGGCAATGAGGACAGTGAAAGGCGCCACGGCCCAGTTGTGGGCGCTTCAATTTGTGAAATACAGAAAAAAGAACAGTCGAAAAAGAGGAAGAACGAATGTTGAGGTTCTTAAGGGTTAATGCTTTCCCAGCAAGAACTCTGACCTTTCCTCTTCACATTTTATTGCAGGATGTGGAATCCAAAGTGTTCTATTAACGGCAATAAGCCAGGCAGGAATAAAATAAAGATACTTAGACACAAAGCACAGAAAGGTCACATCGATAGTAACCAGAATGTATGTCACGTGAATTCTCCATGGTAAACACTGTTATTGTTTTTTTTTCCATGGTCACTATTATGGGAAGATTAACATACATGTCCAATGACTCAACTGTGGTTATGTTTAGGTGGATACTTACTGCTCCAAAACTTCGAAAATATATCTAAAGCCCTAACTTTTTCTTCTTTTTTTCAGTTTTAGGTATAGTAGGGAATGGGGAAACCGCTGTGAAGTTTTTGGTTTTGTGCCATTGGGGGGAAACTCCATTATTTGGGTTGTAGAGCCCCGTAGGAGTGATAGAAATCCCCTCTAAAGACTGGGAACAAGTCTTTCCCCTGTTATTGTGTATTTTCCTTCACTTTGAGTCTCAGTGACAATGGTGACAAGGACAAACAGAACCATGTAACAGAGGTGCCGCGCCAAGCTGTACAAAACATAATCACCCCAATGGCAAGGAAAAGGGGAGCAGTGTCCCAAGTTGTACCAGAAACTAGGGAATGTGCAAGGAGAAAAAATGGACACCGCTCACACCCGTCCCAAAGAGTCCTGTGAAGATGCTGTATTGTGGATGGCCTTAGATGTCCTCTGATGCGTTTCGCCCCACCTATAGGGGGCTTGGTCACAGAGGCTGCTGGGGCAAAACCAGGGGCAGACTAACAACTCATGGGGCCCCCGGGCAATAGGGGATCATGGGGCCCCTGTGTCCCAAAAAGCCTATGAAAAAGGTACCAGGGGCATCTCATGAGGCCCCCTACTGACCCCGGGCCCTCGGGCAGTACCCGAGTTTCCAAATGATCAGTCCGCCCCTGGGCAAAGCACATCAGTGTGCGTGGCCGGAGTGACGGCTGAGGCCATCCACAATACAACGACTTCACAGGACTCCTCAGGACGGGTATGAGCGGCGTCCATTTTTTCCCCTGCACAAGGGCAAACAGAAATAGTTAATTTTCCCAGGGGGGCACTGACATCAATAAAACCCTGACAGATGTTCTAAACCCCTAACTACTCGGAAAACATTTTTGTTTTAGATATGGTTTAACCACCTGACCTTCAGAAGGTTTTACCAGCTTCATGACCGGGACATTTTTTGCTACTCAGCATTGCATTACTTTAACTGGCAATTCCACGGTCATGCAACTCTGTACCCAAAATACAGTTATATCTTTTTTTCACACATATAGAACGCTCTTTTAGTGGTATTTGATCACCAAAAACCAGGGTTTTATTATATAAACGAAAAGACAAAAATCTCTCTCTCTCTCTCTCTCTCTCTCTCTCTCTCTCTCTCTCTCTCTCTCTCTCTCTCTCTCTCTCTCTCTCTCTCTCTCTCTCTCTCTCTCTCTCTCTCTCTCTCTCTCTCTCTCTCTCTCTCTCTCTCTCTCTCTCTCTCTCTCTCTCTCTCTCTCTCTCTCTCTCTCTCTCTCTCTCTCTCATAAAAAAAAAAACAATTTCTTCATAAATGTAGGCCAGAAATGTATTCTGCTACTTGTCTTTGGTAAAGAAAAAAAAAACCCCAATAAATGTATATTAATTGGTGTGGAAGTTCTAGCGTCTACAAACTATGATATATATACTGGAATTATATACGCAGCTATGATGCTATACTGGTAATTGTGGTAATCAGCGACTTATAGTGGGACTGTGATTGTGTGGCGGGCAAGCTGATGCTAACAGACATTGGTGGGGAGGGACACCAACTGAAACTGACACCAATTGTGACACTAATACAGTTATCAGTGCTAATATTGTACACGGTCACTATGCGAATGACACTGGCTGGGAAGTGGTTAACATCTAAGTGCAATCAAAGGGTTAACTGTGTGCCTAAAAAGTGTAATATGTGCTGCTTTTACTAAAAGATCTGGCTGTTTTTTTACTCTCTGCTGTGCAGAGAGAAGAAACAGCCAGATCAGTGCTCTTTTTACAGAGCCCTGTGTGTTTGCAAACACAGATCTCTGTGCTGTGATTGCACACAGCCAATCAGCAGATCTCAGCCATAAATCATTGGCCAGAACCTGCTGGCAAAATCGAGTTGTGTCCAGGGGCGGATTGACCATTTGGAAACTCGGGCACTGCCCGAGGGCCCGGGGTCAGTAGGGGGCCCCATGAGATGCCCCTGGTACCTTTTTCATAGGCTTTTTTGAGTTTGGGCAAGGACACAGGGGCCCCATGATCCCCTATTGCCCGGGGGCCCCATGAGTTGTCAATCCGCCCCTGGTTGTGTCCAACTACAGCATGGGTGAGCAGGGGGTGCGCACATGCATGCCCCAGACCCGAAAGCAAGTTTGCAACATTTATTTACATTGCTGAGCCTACAGCTGCTGGTTGGTCACGGTAAATCTGTGACTTGGTGGAAAGTGGTTACATTTTAATTGAAATGTTATTTTATTAGAATGTTTAATAACATATGGCTTGGCATCATATACAGATATAGAACACAACATTTCAAGTTCAGCCTAAAAAAGGCCATTTGTACAAAAACGAGACAGATGATACCAACACATACGTTATAATATAGGGGGTCCCAACTTGTTCAGAAGAGTCATTTGTTCATAGTATACATGTCATGTGCTCCTGACAACACACCTCGGAGATAGATGTTGTCAGTAGTAGAGATGATGATGGGGGGGGGGGTGGGGGTGGGGAAGGGGTAGGGTAACAGTTAGCCTGGGTCTACTTCTGAGTCAGAGTATATATTTTATGGTGAGGTGTCTAGGCACACCCAGGGATCCCACACCAGTTCAAAGGTCACAAGAGTATTAAGGTTTAACCTCTTAAGTGAGAGAATGTAAACTCAGTAATTGAGAGTTCAAAGTGTCCGCATCCATTGTAAAGCAATCAGGCATATGGTGACAGTAAGAACATGAAGAAGTAACCTTCTGGCAACCCTAGGCACAGGGCAGTCATAATAGCATCATGGGTCCCTGGACAATGTAATGTACTAGGGCCCCAACCAGCCTGCCCCAATTTCTGCACCTACTCTCAAGAATTAAAGTACAAATAGTTGATAGAATTGAACATATACACTATATTGCCAAATGTTTTGAGCCAGCCCTCCAAATCATGCGATTCAGGTGTTCCAATCACCTCCATGGCCACAGGTGTAGAAAATCAAGTACCTAGGCATGCAGACTGCTTCTACAAACATTTGTGAAAGAATGGGTCGCTCTCAGGAGCTCAGTGAATTCAACTGCAGTACTGTGATAGGTTGTCACCTGTGCAATAAGTCCATCCATGACATTTCCTTGCTACTAAACGGTTAGTGGTATTGTAACAAAGTGGAAGCAACTGGGAACAACAGCAACTCAGCCACCAAGTGGTAGCCCACGTAAAATGACAGAGTGGGGTCACCACATGCACAGAAGTCGCCAACTCTTCTGCAGAGTCAATAGCTAAAGACCTCCAAACTTCATGTGGCCTTCAGATGAGCACAACAACAGTGCGTTGAGAGCTTCATGGAATGGGTTTCCATGGCCGAGCAGCGGCACCCAAGCCTTACATCACCAAGTGCAAAGCAAAACGTCGGATGCAGTGGTGTAAAGCACGCCACCACTGGACTCTAGAGCTGTGGAGACATGTTCTCTGGAGTGACCTATAATGTTTCTCTGTCTAGCAATCTGAGGGCCATGTCTGGGTTTGGCGGTTGCCAGGAGAACAGTACTTGCCTGACTGCATTGTACCAAGTGTAAAGTTTGGAGGAGGGGGGATTATGGTGTGGGGTTCCTTTTCAGGGGTTGGGCTTGGCCCCTTAGTTCCAGTGAAGAGAAACCTTAAGGCGTTAGCATACCAAGACATTTTGGACAATTTCAAGCTCCCAACTTTGTGGGAACAGTTTGGGGATGGCCCCTTCCTATTCCAACATGAGTGCACACCAGTGCACAAAGCAAGGTCAATGAAAACATGGATGAACGAGTTTGGGGTGGAGGAACTTGACTGGCCTGCACAGAGCCCTGACCTCAACCCCATAGAACACCTTTGGGATGAATTAGAGCGGAGACTGCAAGCCAGGCCTTCTCCCCCATCAGTGCCTGACCTCACAAATGTGCTTCTGGAAGAATGGTCAAACCTTCCCATAGACACCCTCCTAAACCTTGTGGACGGCCTTCCCAGAAGAGTTGAAGCTGTTATAGCTGCAAAGGGCGGGGCCAACTCAATATTGAAGCCTACGGACTGAGACTGGGATGCCATTAAAGTTCATGTGCGTGTAAAGGCAGGTGGCGCAATACATTTGGCAATCTAGTGTATTTATTGGTACTTTTAATAAAATCAGTTTTAAACAATAAGAAAATGTACCATAACTCAAAGGGTGATCAACACATAGGGCACAGGATGGGGGAGAGGGGGAGGTATCAGGAGGGCACAGTAAAGGTTCCAGGACGCTGCCCGCGACAAAGCCATCCCAGGACAGCTTAGTTAAAATCATGACTGTCCCAGAAAATCCAGTACAGTTGGCAAGTATAATGTAATGTAAAATGATCATGGGGCCCCCAATGCACCTCGGGGCCCTGGGCTGTTTCCAAGGGTGCCCATGCATTAGAACAGCCCTGCCTAGGCACAGCCTGCAAGGGAAGACCCAACAAGTACAGGGATGCATCCAGTAGAATTTTTATTGAAGAAGAGTGCAGACTAAGGCTTCCACTCTGCCAAAATGGCTGTATCAGGTCCCAAAAAAATGTGATATAGTGTTCTTATATGCTTTACATTTTAACACACAGTTTTTGGATAGAGCAGAGAAGATTTATGACTTTTGTTACGATTTTTAAAGTTGCATGTGTCCCCATTTAAGAGATTGCCTCCCAACATCCAGTTAACTGGGTCTCAGAGAGAGCAGTAAATGATAAGAAATTTCCACTCTGGAGACAGCACCACCATTTTTAGACCAATATTTAAAGTGCTCTCTGGAGGAATTTTGAACTGCAGGCAGACAAAGAAGTCTTCTTATAGCTTGCTGTCCTCTTCCTAATGGAGTTATGGACAGGGCTGGCTCAGGACATTCAGTGCTGTTGCTCTCAATTACTCTTGAAGAACTTGGGATGGTCCTCCTAGACCTACCTGCCCAATGAGCACCCAAAATGGCCAGTTTTCTTGATGCAGTTGCAGTCTAAGTAAATTCTCCATATGTCTGCTAATTGAGTAAACTTTGGCAGGCAGCAGCACTAGTATTGAAGAACATGGAAGTCAGCAATACGTCAGACAGGCTAAGGGCTGGAGACCTCATCATTGGAGGGGGGGTAGACTATCTCTAAATTGCTCAATGTACGTGTCACTTGTAGGAGATGCACAGTATATATTTTTTTACAGTCTCATTATATCCTTGTATCAGCAGTCACAAAATAGCATATTCTTATCTAAAAGATAGGCAAGTGACACCTGTGGAATAGGGCATAGCTTACATTCAGTACTACCAGAGATAAAAAATGTTGCTACAACATACGTCAGGCTTTTAATAGCATCTGATATGGTGTCCTCTGTCTAGCTGCTGCATGTTTATGTAGCTTTTATTTGCTCTGAGGAAAAAAGAACAATCCTTGTTCAGGCACTTGTTTAGGGTATACTGTAAGATTCTGGTCAGAAGCTCTAGATACGGAAAGATGTTTTATATGAAATTTATACATTTACACAATCGTTTCAGTGTAACATGACATCAGTCTGGCTTCAGCTAAAGGGTAGTCTGGTTAGGGCTGGAGAGATCATCACTGAGATACTGGAGACACTGGAGAGTCTGGTTAGGGCTGGAGAGATCATCACTGAGATACTGGAGACACTGGAGAGTCCACTGAGATATTCATCTGATCAAGGACTGATTATGTTACCAGTCAGAACAGGTACTGAAAATGTCTTGCCAAAGAGATACCATCATTTTCTTCTGTATCTCTAATTCTAAGCTAATTAAAGTCTTGGGTAACCAACTAGGGCTGGATTTGCCAAGAAGCATGGTAGGCATGAGCTTATAGACAGCACTAAAAGGAGAGGCACTTGTAACAATAGGACTTCCCTTGTGACATTCCTCCTTGTCTTTTGTCCTATTGTTTATCTTTAGTGTGTTGTCCACCCTTTTTTCCCCAAAAGCAGTAGAACAGATTTATAGTCTCCATCATTTTGGCTTGTTCTTCATCTAAGGCTTGGAGGAACATGGCCACAAAACATATTATGCAAGATGACGGATGCAGAGATGGGGTGGTTGGGACTGTTGTGCGCACGACATATACTCACTGACCACTTTATTAGGTACACCTGTTCAATTTCATGGTATCATAAATTGCTAATCAGCCAAACACATGGCAGTAACTGCTAAAACCAATGGCCACTACTCCGTACTTACTACTTGACCTCTCTGCGGCTTTTGATACGGTTGACCATCCCCTCCTCCTCAAAAAACTCCACTCTCTTGGCCTCAGAGACTCTGCTCTCTCCTGGTTCTCCTCCTACCTATCGCAGCACTCCTTCAGTGTTACCTATAACGCTGCCTCCTCTTCACTCCCTCTCTCTGTTGGGGTCCCTCAAGATTCTGTCCTTGGACCCCTTCTTTTCTCCATCTACACCTCCTCCCTTGGTCAGTTGATAAACTCCCATGGCTTTAAGTACCATCTCTATGCTGATGACACACAAATCTATCTTTCTACCCCTCACCTCACCCCTTCAGTCTCCTCTCGCATCACTAACCTACTAAGTGACATATCGGCATGGATGTCACTCCACTTCCTCAAACTCAATCTTTTCAAAACTGAGCTCTTAGTATTCCCCCCAGCCCGTGCCCCCTCCCCTGACTTCTCCATTAAGATCAATAACACAATCATCAGTCCCTCCCCTCATGCCAGGGTACTAGGTGTAATCCTAGACTCCTAATTGTCCTTTAAGCCCCAAATCCAATCACTGTCCAAATCTTGTAGACTTCACCTCCACAACATCTCCAAGATACGCTCGTTCCTAACCTGGGAAACCACTAAGCAACTCCCTTGTTATATCTCGCCTTGACTATTGTAACTCCCTCCTCATTGGCCGACCTCATCGCAGGCTATCCCCTCTTCAGTCTATCATGAATGCTGCTGCCAGAATCATCCACCTTACTAACCGCTCGGTATCTGCCACCCCTCTCTGCCAATCCCTCCACTGGCTTCCCATTGCCCAACGGATAAAATTCAAAACACTAACAATAACGTATAAAGCCATTTATAAAACTCTGCCCCAAATTACATAATCGATCTTGTCTCTAAATATCACCCAAACTGTACTCTCCACTCCTCGCAAGACCTCCTACGCTCTAGCTCCCTTGTCTTCTCCTCCCATGCTCATCTCCAGGACTTCTCCAGAGCTTTCCCCATCTTCTGGAACTCTCTACCCCAATTTATCAGACTATCGCTTACTCTGCTCACTTTTAGGCGATCTCTGAAAACCTCTCTCTTCAGGGAAGCCTATCCTACCCTCAGCTAATACTGGAATCTTCTACTCTTCCAACCAGTCCATCCCCCACAGTTACTACCTTTTGTACCACTAGCCCCTCCCTCCTAGATTGTAAGCTCCAAGGAGCAGGGCCCTCCTATCCCTCTTGTATTGAACTGTATTGTTGCTGTATTGTCTCCCGTTATATTGTAAAGCGCTGAGCAAACTGTTGGCGCTATATAAATCCTGTATAATAATAATTATGCATTTAGGCATCTAGACATGGTGAAGATGACTTGCTGAAGTTCAAACTGAACATCAGAATGGGGAAGAAAGGGGATTTAGGTGACTTTGAAAGTGGCATGGTTGTTGGTGCCTGACAGCTGGTCTGAGCATTTCAAAAACTGCTGATCTGCTGGGATTTTCACGCCCAGCCATCTCTAGCGTTTACAGAGAATGGTCCGAAAAAGAGAAAATGTCCAGTGAGGGAGAAACAAAATGGTGGGATTTCAAGAAGAAACATGGGGCTAAAAGGCTGCAGAGGCAATAAACGTTTACAGTGAAGACATTATGGAGAGATTTAAATGGTTTCAGTAGGTAGGAAGGTGAACTTTTATAAAGGCCGCTTCTCACAGGCCAGAATGTGAGCTATCGCATTTGATAAATGAAAGCCATCTGTACTTCACAGTAGGGATATCACCTTGACAGAACTAAGGAAGTGGCTTGTCAAAGCAAATAATGACCCTCCATTGTTGAAGCCACTGCCCGTTCAGTTATTGACCATATGTGGAAAAAAAAAAATGTTGTTTTTTGCAGGCCAACACAAATAATTTTTTCTTCTTCCTTGAATGATAGTTTATTTCAGTGGATTATCAATATTTAAATAATGCAATTGAATGTGTTTATAATTTTTGGATACATTCTCACAGCTCTATTTTATGTGTACTTGAAAATACCCGAGGTCAAGAGGTCCTGAGAAAGCAGGCGATCCTGTGAAACGCGTCAACCTACCGGTATATACATTGACCGGATCTAATTTTTGAGAATATTTGATGAAGCTGGTTGATGATGAATAGATACAAACTATATATATATATATATATATATATATATATATATATATATATATATATATATATATTTATTTTAATCATTGTAAATTAAAAAATTCTTATTATAATAAAGCTTTTTATATTTCGTAATAACATTTTTGACTATTTGAGGCATATGTAAAGCCCCATTAAGATGTAGTTATTTAACAATGCAACTGAAATATGATAGCCACACATGCAGAATAATTGTTTATCAGCATGATTTAATCAATACAAAAACTTTGCACATCACACCTCAAAATTCTATTCAAATGATTTACAGCTGATCACCTGCTAAGCTTCTCAGCTTTGCATGGAAGCCTTCTAGTTATCGGCGCACACACAAGGTATGTAGCTCTATCACGTATACAACGTGTCACGCTGGTTTACACACCTTCAACTTAATCTGGAAGAGACCACAAAGATCAAGGAAAATGTACAATGTGTATGAATCTCTAACACACACACACGGTCAAAAATACTGGCACCCCTGCATTTGTCAGATAATGCACCACTTCATCCAGAACGTTGTTGCTATTAACAAATGTTTCGGCATTCTCACATTTATTTCTTTTGTTTGTATTGGTACGACAGAAAAAAGTGGAGAAACAAAACATTCCACATACCCCCCCCCCCCAAAAAAAAATGGACTAGACAAAATTATTGGCACCCTCAATTTAACCACATGCCTCCCAGCCACTGTATAAATACAGCGGCAGGGCGGCACGGCTGGGCAAAACCACGTTTTAAAACGTGTGTTTTGTAAACAGGTAGGGGGCGCGCGCGAGGCGTGCCTCCGTCCTACCTGTCCCGCCGATCACAGCCGCGGATGTCAGTCGCCGGGTCACAGTCAGTCGTTACCGGCTATGTCCCGGCGATCGGCGGCAATCGCTGACAGAGAGCACAGCTGCAGTAGCTGTGCTTTCTGTCAGTTCCCTGACAGCTTTAGGACACGCTGATCGGGACAGAAGAGTTTCTCTCTCCGGATCAGTGGTGTTCCCTGCAGTACACACCCCGCCCCCTAGTAAAACACTCCCCTCACACAGATAACCCTTCCCTGAAAAATAAACTTAACCCCTTCCTCCCCATTGCCATTAGTACAGTGTTTTTTTTTTTTGCACTGATCACTGTATTGGTGTCACTGGGGATGTCAGTGACCCCAAGTCAGTACCCCCCAATGTCAGAATGTCCGCCGCAGTCTCGCAGTCCCGCCAAAAGTTGCTGATCACCGCCATAAGTCCCTGATCACCGCCATGATTAGTATTAAAAAAAAAAAAAAAACTAAAAATCCCAGTATCTTTCCCGCCATTTGTAAATGCTATAACTTTCACGTAAACCAATTAATTTACACATATTGGGTTTTTTTTTTTTTTTAGCAAAGACATGTCGCAGAATGCATTTTGGCAGAAATTTATGACTAAATTTGATTTTTAAATTTTTTTTTACTGGACATGTTTTATAGCAAAAAGTCCAAAATATTGTTTTTTTTTCTCAAAATTGTCAGCCTTTTTTTTTATAGCGCAAAAAATAAAAACCGCACAGTCATTCAAATACCACCGAAAGAAAGCTCAATTTGTGGGAAAAAAAGGATGTAAAATTTCATTTATGTACCATATTGCATGACCGCGCAATTGTCCGTTAAACTAGCGCAGAGCTGTATAGCAAAAAAATGGCGTAAATTGCAGTATCTATACCATAGATTGTAGACGCTATAACCTCCACACAAAGCAATCAATATACACTTATTGGGATTTTTTTTACCAAAAACATGGAGCAGAATCCATTTTGGCCTAAATTTATAACCAACTTTGAGTTTACTATATATTTTTATAGTTGAAAGTAAAAAATATTGTTTTTCTTCAAAATTTTTGGCCTTTTTTGTTTATAGCGTGAAAAATAAAAAGCGCACAGGTGATCAATCACCGAAAGAAAGCTCTATTTGTGTGAAAAAAAGGACGTAAATTTAGTTTGGGTGCAGCATTGCATGACCGCGCAATTATCAGTTGAATTAGTGCAGCGCCGAGTAGCAAAAAGAGGCCTGGTCATTAAGGGGGGTAAATCCTCAGGAGGGCAAGTGGTTAATATTTGGTAGCACACCCCTTGGAAAAAAATAACTGAAATCAATGGCTTCCTGTAACCATCAATGAGTTTTCATTCCTTATAACAGAAACCAAAGAATTGTTGTTGGTCTTCGAAGGCACCCCCAAACGATCCAAAATGCACCTGCGGACAACCATATACACTAGGCCTCCAGCCGCAACCAACCAGCTCTGAGACAACCATACCGTCTGCAGTGCAGCACCACCACCTTCCAGTTAAACCTTGTCCCCGGGCACCCCATACCACCGATGGGTCCCACACCATTGTTTTTACCTTCCAAGATGAGAACCGCATCCAAAGACCAACAACCGCCCATGAACCGACATAACCCCCCCTCTCCCCGGGAGGGACCCAATACTCACCCAAACAGGGAGGGCGGGAGGGAAGCTCTCACTCCTAACGTCCAGCTCCAACTGACGCCCCCTCAACAGAACCCCCCACCCTAAGGTGCAGCAGACCCCACCTACACTCAACCTCTACCAACCAGATCCCCCACTATCAAATACAAACCCCCTGGAGCTAACTTTAACCCTTTCTGTTCCTCCTTCCCAGGGGCGGACTGACAACTCATGGGGCCCCCGGGCAATAGGGGATCATGGGGCCCGTGTCCTTGCCCAAACTCAAAAAAGCCTATGAAAAAGGTACCAGGGGCATCTCATGGGGCCCCCTACTGACCCCAGGCCCTCGGGCACTGCCCGAGTTTCCAAATGGTCAGTCCGCCCCTCCTCCTTCCCCACTCTGGGCCTAGTCATGCATGCCCTGCGCTATTTATTTTCTTTATTTTCCGCTACAGGCATTTCTTTTTGACTGCTGAGGCCAGATGGAGTGTTTATTGTACACGCATGTAGTTAGACCTCCATGCAGGGAGAGCAGAGCAATGCAGTGTTGGATTCAAAGTAATGCTGTGACTAGGGCAGGGGTGGGCAACTGTGGCCCTCCAGCTGTTGTAGAACTACAACTCCCATGAGGCAGTGCAAAACTGACAGTTACAAGCATGACTCCCAAAGGCAAGGGCATGATGGCACTTGTAGTTTACCAACAGCTGGGAGGGCCACAGTTGCCCACCCCTGAACTAGGGAAATTGAATACAATTTGTATGTCCTAAGATGGGTGGGAACCTAGCTATCTAAATCATTCTTTGAAGTTCCATTCTGGTTTCTGGTGGAGTTCTTTGAAATGTAAATTGACATTCACAGAAATATGCTACTTCCCATAGCTCCTATAGATAGCAATCTTCCCAGCTGGAGGTGTAAATCGCATTCTAACACAAGAAATACAGCTGTTACACAATAAGGCTCCATGCGGGGGCGGACTGACATCTCATGGGGCCCCCGGGCAATAGGGGATCATGGGGCCCCTGTGTCCTTGCCCAAACTCAAAACAGCCTATTAAAAAAGGTACCAGGGGCATCTCATGGGGCCCCCTACTGACCCCAGGCCCTCGGGCAGTGCCTGAGTTTCCAAATGGTCAGTCCACCCCTGGCTCCATGTACACTGCAGCTGATAAACTGACATTTAGGAGCTTTTCTGCTCTTTTTTCAGCAGCCCCTGAACTCTCCCTAATGTTTTCCTGTCAGTTTACAGTCATTTTTTGAACACACCAAACTTGCGTTCAGGAGTAGATTTTATCAGCGTTTTAAACACCAAACGCTTGTAAACGCAGCTAACCATGTTTATAAGCGTTTGGATTTTTTTTTTTTAACTATTCCATTTCCAGATGCTGTTCAGAGCCTTTTTTCATCATGAAAAATACATGCAGAGCGTTTTCCTGGTACTCAAATGGACCCGGTACACCGTACTTTGAGGTTTTGCATGAAAGAAAATATGTTAGACACGGCTGCAATAATTTCTGCACAGAAATGAGCCGGAACATTCAAACACCACAAAAAAAAAAAAAGGCAGCTAATCTCAACAAATACTGCTCTCTCTGCTTCTGCTCTCTCTATTTCTCTCAAAATGTCTGAAATAGTAAATTTTGTACTGTTTTTCAGTGCATTCTGGGCATTTTGGAAGGTCTCCTGAGGTTATCTTTAAAAAAAACGCTTCTAAACGCAAACGCACATAAAACGCGGTATGCAAACGCGGCTAACCAGACGCTTTTTAATCTACATTTTCCAGCAGTCAGTTTCCATCGTTCAGAAGTGTCCCGTGTACATGGACCCCAAGGGCTCATGTACACTGCAGCTGATTAACTCGCATTCAGGAGCTGTTCAGCGTTTTTTCAGCAGCCCATGAACTCTTCCTAATGTTTTCCTATGTGTCCATGTACACATCTTCATTTACAGGCATTTGAGTTTACAGTCGTTTATTTGAACGCAGAAAACTTGCATTCAGCAGCTGATTTTATCAGCATTTCAACCACAAAAGGTTTGTAAACGCAGCAAATCGCATTTATAACCGTTTGCATTTGAAATTTTTTTTGTTAACTCTTCCAGTTGCTGATGCTGTCCAGAGCCTTTTTTATCATGAAAAATGCATGCAAAGCGTTTTCAAGGTACTCAAATGGACAGAACACTGAACACAGGATGTTCCTACCAAGCTTGCCACAGGTTGTAATGACAAATTCACACCTCAGACCTCTCCCACCCTTGGAAACAAAAGATATGTTAATGACCATTCACACCTCAAATTCCTCAGGTGGACCCCCTGCCAGGTGGCCTTAATTACTCCCTCCACCAGACACCTTTCCCACCCTTGGAAACAAAAGAAATGTTAATGAGCAACTCACACCTAAGCTAATCTCAACACATACTGCTGTCTCTGCTTCTACTCTCTGTATTTCTCTGAAACAGTCTGAAATAGTTAATAATTTAACACTTTCCAGTGCATTCTGGGCATTTGGGAGGTTCTCCTGTGCTTATCTTTAAAAAACGCTTCTAAACACAAACGCTCATAAACGCGGTATGCAAACGCGGCTAAACTGATGTTTTTTAACCTACGTTTTCCAGCAGTCAGTTTCCAATCGTTCAGAAGTGTCCCGTGTACATGGGGCCTAAGACTTCCAATAACAAAATGTACATTCGATATATATCCACTTAATCAAAACTAAATGTTAGATATATATGGCTGTTCCATTTTCCCTCACACACCAAACAGAAGGGGAGGACAGAGGGATAACACATAAGTAAACAAGTCGTAGTGTCTCTAAATTATATGCAAGCATATGACAGAATAATAAAAATTATGAGTAGCACGGTGGCTAAATGTCAGGAATGGACTCAGCACTGGTGGTGGGACTCAGCACTGGTGGTGGGACTCAGCACTGGTGGTGGGACTCAGCACTGGTGGTGGGACTCAGCACTGGTGGTGGGACTCAGCACTGGTGGTGGGACTCAGCACTGGTGGTGGGACTCAGCACTGGTGGTGGGACTCAGCACTGGTGGTGGGACTCAGCACTGGTGGTGGGACTCAGCACTGGTGGTGGGACTCAGCACTGGTGGTGGGACTCAGCACTGGTGGTGGGACTCAGCACTGGTGGTGGGACTCAGCACTGGTGGTGGGACTCAGCACTGGTGGTGGGACTCAGCACTGGTGGTGGGACTCAGCACTGGTGGTGGGACTCAGCACTGGTGGTGGGACTCAGCACTGGTGGTGGGACTCAGCACTGGTGGTGGGACTCAGCACTGGTGGTGGGACTCAGCACTGGTGGTGGGACTCAGCACTGGTGGTGGGACTCAGCACTGGTGGTGGGACTCAGCACTGGTGGTGGGACTCAGCACTGGTGGTGGGACTCAGCACTGGTGGTGGGACTCAGCACTGGTGGTGGGACTCAGCACTGGTGGTGGGACTCAGCACTGGTGGTGGGACTCAGCACTGGTGGTGGGACTCACCTGCCGTGTGGGCTGCAGTACCAGGGCTGACCAGCAGGTGCTCTCAGCAGCCAGAAGCTCACTTCTGCAATCAGCCAAACCTGGGGCTGATTGCAGAAGGTGTATTTAAGGCATGACCAGGCCTGTGAACAGGGCCTTGGTGTATGTTTTCCCATGAGCCCCTGTACCTGGTATCCTGTGTTCCTGCCTCGTTGCTGACCCTGCTTTGATCCTGACCTCTGCTGACTGTCTCCTGTTGAACCCCTGGCTTGCCCGACCATCCTTCTGCCTGATCCTTGGTACCGCGCTGCCCGCTACCTGCTGAACCTGGCTTGTTACCCCGACCATTCTCTGCTTGCTCCTCCTGTACCACGCTGCCCGCACGATACCGACCCGGCCTGTCTGACTACGCTTACTTCACCCGACGATCCATCCATCCCGCACGGATCACCTCTAGTAAGTCTGCCTGCCTCTTCCCATCAGACTCCGTTCCTGCACTCCCCTGCCAGTACTCACTACCACAGCCGGACGCACTCAGGGGTCGCGACCTGGTTCCAGTCTGCACCAAGTCCATCCCCACCATCAGGGGACCTGGTGAATAGCAGGCTGGGACTTAGACCCTGCGCCCTGAGGAAATCCGTGCTGTGGGCTCGGCCTGCCTGACCGCTCCACCTCTCCAGCCCTGACTGCACTGGTACCTATTAGTTTAAGGTTTATTGCACCTGGTTGTACATATTTATGTATGTGTTGAGTTTGATTGTTTGCACTGCGTTTATGTTTGTGTTGTCTTTAATAAATTATATTGTGTTACATGTTATACCTGAAGTCTGTGTTTCCCTGTGTTGGTCCACACACCTCTGGTCATACCTGGAGCCCTGACACTAAATGGTTAGCACTTCCGCATGGCAGTACTAGGGTTGTCAGTTTGAATCCCAGCCACGGCACCACCTGCCTGGAGTTTGCATGGTCTACCTGTGTGGGTTTCCTCGGGGTACTCTGGTTTCCTCCCACACGCCAAAGACATGCTGGTAGGTGAATTGGCTCCTGTCTAAACTGGCCCTAGTATATGTATATATGAATGTGAGTTAGGGACCTTAGATTGTACACCCCTTGAGGGTTAGGGACTGATGTGAATGTACAATATATATGTAAAGTGCTGCGTAAATTGATGGCGCTATATAAGTAATAATGTAATAAATAAATATCCTGATGCAGTTCAATATAACACAGAAAGGAAAATTACACAGAAGCGGGAGAGAACACCTACGGCCACCTAGTCATGTGGAAATCAGCCAAATCAGGCTCCAATCTAATCACATGTGTATGTTTAGGAAGGAATTGTGCCAGGTGAGGACGTCATCGTTCCTTAATGCCTAGCATTCCTGATTATGGTCACAAAGCATGAACAGAGGTGTGCCAGCGATTACTCAGCCCTGCGTGTTCACCTTTGTAGAAGACAATTGAGAAAGGTGACTGGGAAGTCACTGCATCTTACAAAACAATGTTCTTCCCGATGAGCAGATGGTATAATGTGGTCATGGGACAGCTTGGAGGGGAGGAAGAACTCCGGCAGCTTACCAAGTTTGCTTTCGCTGTGAAACCAGCAATGTCATATGATAGACTAATGCAGGCCATAGATGGGTCGAAAATCGGCCGATTTTTCAGCCGAAAATAAAATCGGCTGATTTTCGGATCGTTAGTGGGTTAATTGTTTGGCTGTTATTCGGTATTTTGGCAGATTTTTTTTATCGGTAAAGTTGGAAAAAGAAAAAGATTTTCGCGGCAATTATGGGCAAATCGGCCGATCTTTTTACCGATAAAAAATCTGCGCATGAGCAGTGACCTGCAAGAGGAAGACAAAAAGAAGAAGAGGATGAAGAAGAAGAGGAAGAAGAAGAAGAAGAAGAAGAAGAGGAAGTGGAAGAAGAGGATGAAAAAGAAGGAGAAGAGGACGAAAAAGGAGAAGAGGAGGAAGAAGAAGAAGAAGAAGAAGAAGAGGAAGAAGAGGAAGAAGAGGATGAAAAAGAAGGAGAAGAGGACGAAAAAGGAGAAGAGGACGAAGAAGGAGAAGAGGACGAAGAAGGAGAAGAGGACGAAAAAGGAGAAGAGGACGAAAAAGGAGAAGAGGACGAAGAAGGAGAAGAGGACGAAGAAGGAGAAGAGGACGAAGAAGGAGAAGAGGATGAAGAAGGAGAAGAGGATGAAGAAGAAGAGGAAGGAGAAGAGGATGAAGAAGAAGAGGAAGGAGAAGAGGATGAAGAAGAAGAGGAAGGAGAAGAGGATGAAGAAGAAGAGGATGAAGAAGGAGAAGAGGATGAAGAAGATGAAGAAGAGGAGGAAGAAGGAGGAAGAAGAGGAAGAAGAAGAAGAAGGAGGAAGAAAGAAGAAGAAGGAGGAAGCAGGAGGAAGAAGGAGGAAGAAGGAAGAAGAAGAGGATGAAGAAGAAGAAGAATTCCAGTCCGGCAAAAAGTGTCCCTGCAGAGAGCTCCGCTATTTCTTTGACAGTGCTTTGACATTTATAGCGGTTGCAACAATGTATCTATTTGTTTCCAAATAAAAACATCTGTATCCAAAATGGATACAAATAGATACATTGTTGCAAACGCTATAAATGTCAAAGCACTGTCAAAGAAATAACGAAGCACTCTGCAGGGACACTTTTTGCCGGCTGTAGATGGGATGAAAATCGGCCGATTTTTTTTACCATTCCTGGGAATGTCGGCCGCTTGAATGACCGATTTTTCGTTTTTTTAAAGAAAAATCGGCCGGTTTTCTCCCCATCTATGGCCTGCATAAGAGGCACAAACAACGCTCACTATGACACATTGAACTCTGCTGCTATAGAATAAAAGTAACAAGTGAGAAGATTCCGTGAATTCCTATTGCTATCCGCTAAATATAGCAACTGTCATAAATTCACATAATTTGCATAATTGAGTTCTTTGCAATCTCGTGCATTAGTCATCATACCACGCCATGCAGGGGAGCGGTACCAGCGTGTAGGCAGGTACAGTCTGTACTCCCTGCTGCAGGTGGCGCCAGACCGAAGCACCAGTGCAGAAGGGGAAGGAATTTGTGGGGGACTTGGTTACTCTATGACTCTTGGTCACAGAGGGACAGTTGTCTGATTGGACGCTGGCGCCCTATGTGACTCCAGCAGCCATCTTGGGTCAGGCAGAGTCTATTTAAAATGCTGAGCCTAATGACCTCATGACGATAACACAGTGACCATTGCATTGTGCAATATTAACAACAGGCGGTCAACCGTGCCTCCGTCCGCTCTGAGCGCAACAAACATAAAACTAACAATTCAGAAAGCCATTCCGTACTTTGTGTCATGTTTCACATGACTGTCATATGCCTTTACGTGTTCTTTGTATTTTGTCTCTGCTCCTCCCTTTCCGCAGGTTTAGTTCTTGCTGTATAGATAGCCCACCCCTTTCCCAGTAAGGCAGCTTCAAGCCTCATGTCATGAAGTAGATCACATTATGATCTTTTGACCTATCCGATGTTTGTTGTTGTAAGATTCTCTCAATTTATGGATTAAACCTCACAAGATCTACAGAGGTGTCATCTGATCGAGACACTGCCTGTGTTATTCAACTAAGATTGAAGTTATCGCTATCTCATCACAACTGTAAATTACAGAGATCACACTTTCAATGCTTAGATTGGAGAGACAGAATACTTTGCCTTGACTGAGAACTGTTTTGCATGACAAAAATTCCCCAAGAACAGGCCTATAACTTAATAGCTGATTACAACCTAAAGCCTGCATTAATCATAGTTACATAGTTAGTCTGGCTGAAAACCCCCCCACAAAAGTCCATCCAGTTCAACCATAAATAAATAAAAAAAAAAAAAAGGTTATAATCCTATACTGACAGTTGATCCAGAGGAAGGCATAAAACCCAGCAAAGCATGATCCAATTTACTCCTGCAAGGGAGAAAAAAATCCTTCCTGATCCCTCGAGAGGCAATCGGATATTCCCTGGAACAACCTTACCCATAATCCTGAAATCCATTCAGTACTTAGTCATGCAAAACAGCTTTCAGTCAAGGCAAATTCCCCAAGAACAGGCCTGTAACTTAATAGCTGATTACAACCAAAAGCCTGAAAACAAAACAAAAAAAAAAACAAAAAAAAACACAAAACTTTGAAAAGTTGCTTATTCCCTTCCCTAAGCAATTCTCTAAATGATCTGCTCATCCATTTGCCCTCCAGAGGATTTACCCCCCTTCCTGACCAGGCCATTTTTTGCGTTACGGGGCTACGTTATTTTACCGGACAATTGTGCGGTCATGCAACGCTGCACCCAAATGAAATTTACGTCCTTTTTTCCCCATAAACAGAGCTTTCTTTCTGTGGTATTTGATCGCCTGTGCAATCTTTTTTGCACATTTTTGCTGCTGAACTTTATGAATTGATATATTTTTAAATTATCTTTATTTTTATTCATTAAGATTTCACTAATCTATATATAATTTATTGTTTACTTTGCATCATTTGCACATTGGATTATATGAATTTATACAATTTTTTTCATTATTTTTAATTTATTTATATTCAGTTGATTTTCACACTGGCAAAGTGAATTTTATTAATTAATTTATTTTTAATGAAATAATCACACTGTATAAATATCATAATTGGATTTAATTACACTTTTATTTTTATTTTTTTATTAAGCACTAGGATAATATAAGAAGATTAATTTAGGCAATCCAGGTAAAAAGTTGATAAGATGATAGTATCACAGCATATATGAATTAATGGTATTGCTATGGTATTATATAATATATAGCATTTGCAAGGTAACATTAGAGCGCGGATAATTATTTATTGATTTTATAGAATTCACATCTTATGAGAGTGAGAAAAATTCCAGCGATCTAATACATTGATTTCTAACTCCAGTGGCTCACAAGTTCATCTTATTAATAATGATCGCCTGTGCAGTTTTTATTTTTTGTGCTATAAAAACAATTACCGACAATTTTGAGAATATTTTTGACTTTTTGCTAAACATATCCAGTGAAAACATGTAAATCTAATTTCGTCATAAATTTAGGGTAAAATGTATTCTGCGACATGTCTTTGCTAAAAAAACAAATCCCAATACGTGTAAACTAATTGGTTTACGTGAAAGTTATGTTTACAAATGGGGGTGTATATATACACAGTGGGATTTTAAAAATGTATTTATTTTTACTAGTAATGGTGGCGATCAGTGACTTACAGCGGGACTTCGGCAGACATTCTGACATTGGGGGGAACTGAACAGTTACCCCCCTTCTCCCGACGGAGATCCTCGGCAATCACTGAGTGCCAGCAAGTAATCACCAGCCGGGACCTGGTGATTGACAGCTGAGGCCGTGAATGGTGGTGCGGGTAGGGCTTGCGGGCGCCCCCTACCCAGAAATGCAAAATCTCACTATACTTCCTGAGAACATTAGGAAGTATAGTCCACTGAGTATTCTGAGGAGCATTCATGTCCATTTGGCAACTGTGGGACTGAAGGCTCCTTAAAGTTGAACTTCGCTCTCTCAGTCAACATGGCCTATTTGTATTCCTTATGCTACTAGCTTTAGTAAATAGATCGGAAAGTATATTATATTTACTTGTTTTAACCACTTGCCCTCCAGAGGATTTACCCCCCTTCCTGACCAGGCAATTTTTTGCGATACGGCATTGCGTTACTTTAGCAATTGCACGGTCATGTAACACTGAACATAAATACAATTTATGCTCTTTTCCCCAAAAATAAGAGCTTTCTTTCGGTGGTATTTGAGCGCCTGTGAGTTTTATTTTCTGTGCTATAAGCAAAAAAAAAAAAAAAGACAATTGTGAAAAAAAAAATACAATATTTTTGACTCTTTGCTGTAAAACATATCCAGTAAAAATATAAAAAAAAAAAAAAAAAAAAAAATTTCGTCATGAATTTAGGTCTAAATGTATTCTGCTCCATGTCTTTGCTAAAAAAAAAATCCCAATAACTGTAAATTAATTGGTTTATGTAAAAGTTATAGAGTCTACAAATGGCGGTATACATACTGGAATTATTTATTTTTTAATTTTTTATACTAGTAATGGCAGCAATCAGCAACTTATAGCGGAACTGCGGCGGGCATTCTGACAGGGGGGGGGGCTGACTAACTGCCACTGACATCCCCAGTGACACTAATACAGTGATCAATGCTCATAAAAAGCACTGACACTGTACTAATGGCACTGGGCAAAAAGGGGTTAACATCTGGGGCGATCAAAGGGTTAACTGTGTGCTGTGTTTTACATAATGTGCTGTGTGTGTGTTTTACTACGGAGACATGCTGCTTTGTATTTCTCTGCTGTACAGAGAGATACAAGGCAGCATGTCCATGCTGACAGGAGAGAGACCTGTGTTGTTTACACACAGGTCTCTCCTGTTAGCTTTCCCCAATGATCGCTGAGTGCCGGCCGGGACCTGGTGATTGACATCCCCAGCCGCCAATAGTGGCACAGGTAGGGCGGCACCCAGAAATACAAATCACGTGTATATATAAGTGATTTTGTGCAGCTCTGCTGCCCTGTAGCTGTACTTCTACTATAGGGTGGCAGGCAAGTTAAACTTTTTTTTTTACATTTCTTCAGTTACTTCCTGCTTTCCAAGTCTAGGCAAATGATGTCATACATCCCAGGAGTCTTCATTAGGGGAGGGAGAGTTTTCAGCTCAGTCACTGCCTAAGCTAATGGCAGATGGATTCCAGGAGGTAAATGCTACATGAATCATCCACCCTTACTCAAGATGGCCACTGCCAGAAATACCAGGGGGTGTTTTATTAATTCTCACCAAAAAAAAAAAAGCATGGAGACATGAATGGATGGAGGAATTTGCTTTGAATATTAACAATGAATTAAATAGCATTTTTTGGTTTGTGGTGCTCAGATGTAGTGCAGTCAGGGGCGGACTGACCATTTGGAAACTCGGGCACTGCCAGAGGGCCCGGGGTCAGTAGGGGGCCCCATGAGATGCCCCTGGTACCTTTTTCATAGCTTTTTTTGAGTTTGGGCAAGGACACAGGGGCCCCATGATTCCCTATTGCCCGGGGGCCCCATGAGTTGTCAGTCCACCCCTGAGTGCAGTACTACTTTAAGCCAGCCATAGATGGTTCGAATCACGGCTGGTTCAGCAGTGGATGGCCGACATTCATACCATGTATTGGCAGGCTGATTGTACCCAAGTTGATCGATCAAATAACTTGGGTGCAACCAGCATTTTGGATATTTCATGTGTTTATTGCTGGTGGCTATAACCTCTAACAATCACTGTGTTCTGCCTGGCGGGGACTGCTCCCTGTACACCCCTGCCGGGAGAACACAATAGCCCCACAGGAGGGATTCCCCCATCCACATGGACTATGTTGATAGGGGAATCAAAGGATTTTCTTGCAACCATCTGTGGCCTGCCTTAGAGTTGTGTTTGCATCATTACTTGTCGCAATGCAAACATATTTTTAGGCAGCATTTGATCCCATGTTAATGACCAGCTTTAGATCAGAAAGTACACAAGCTCATTTGGCAAAGCAGAAGTAAATCTCCCTGGAATTGTGAGATTGTGTGTTGCATGATGGAAGGAAATTCTCTAGGGGCTTTACAGAGTTGTATACAGAGGTCCCTGACAGGTGAGATTTTCTAATGAGGCTGCGAAAAGGCAAGCACTGAGCCAACTGCCCAGAGGGGAAAAGGCAAGAAGCAAGGCTCTGCCATGGTCCGCATATACAGGTCCAAACCCGCCACTGTCACTGCTACCTCTGAAGGATCGTTGTAAAGCCAATGGATGTAAAACCGAGCCTCAGAATTGTTTTTCATTTTAAATGTGGGGGAAATTTCAGGGTTTTTTTTTTTTTATTTCTGTCTGCAATTCCGTGGGAGAGATTTTCCTTCACTTTCTGACCCCGTTGTTATCAAGACAAGATCCATAGATGGCTAGAAGCCCCAGTGAAACGCTGAAGCTACTTCAGCGCAATTTCAAAGCCAACAATCAGTGCGATTTTAATATGCAATTTCATGGTGGCTTAAAACTTTATTGAATAGGTGTTAATGCAAGCGCACAAAAATAGTGCGGGAATCTTTTTCAAATGAATGGTTCCATTGCAGCAAATGGTGCGACTTGTCATGCAACTTTGAGCTGTCAAGTCCCATGACAAGTCGTACTGGTGTGAACCAGGGCTTAAAATCTCCAAATTTTGAAGAATTCCAGCAATGAGTATTTTCTTTTTTTTTTTTCTTGTTTACATTTTATTGTATAAAGATAGACTGTAAAACAACAGTACATTGTCGCAAAGAACTTACAACAAAAACAAGACATTTTGAATAGTACAATACAGAAAAGTATATTAGTGTAAGAAAGAGAAGAAATAGAAAAAAGATAGATTGCAAGAACATGAAATGTGTAATAAGGTAGGTTAAATGATACATCTGTCAATAGTGTATGCCTTTCAACTTTCACTGGGAATGTTATCAATCATGCAATAAATGTCTATAATCCCCCCATGACTCCCATTTTTTATCAAATAAGTGCATCTTATCCAGTAGGGTATAAAGAATGCGTTCCATGAGCATTACAGTATCAATTCTGTGTAAGACGGAGGTCAAGGGTACAACATTGGACTTCCAATGTACGGCAATAGACCATAAAGTGGCAATACATATAGTATGTATCAATCTCATAATGGCATCAGGGACCCCCGCGATATGAGCCCCCAATAAACAAGTCTGCATGGACTATCGTATCTGGGTACCCGCCAGTAAGGTAGCCACCTCAGATATCTTATACCAGATCGAAGATATGATCGGGCAATCCCAAAATATATGAACCAAAGTTCCTATAAGGCCACAGCCCCGGAAACAGAAGGGGGACGTTTGTGGGAACAGTACATGTAGTCTTGATGGGGTGTAATACCATCTGGGCAAAACCTTAAAGGGCCGTCTCACAAACAGAAAGAGATCTAGAACTCTTACATATGTTATCCACCATGGAATCCCAATCCTCATCCGAAAAGGTGATGCCACTATCCTCCTCCCATTTTTGTCTGTATAAAGGGGGTGTATGAGAAAGACAAGTCAAAGATTGGTGATAAAGATCAGAAATAAGACCCCTACCTCTGGGAGAGTCACGGCTGATACGTTCAAAAAAGGAAATCGGGGAGGATGGTAGAAGGCCAAAAGGTGAATTAAAAAAAAAAGTGTCAAGTCTGTCGGTAACGATGGTACTCGCGAAGAGGGATATCAAAAAACTCGCGCAGCATATCAAAGGTAATGTACGATCCTCCTCTCTGGAAATCAGATAATCTGATAAAGGAACAATCGTACCACCAATGGGGAAGAAAAAGCTGTAACAAAAGTAGGATCACCAAAAAATGAAACACCTGGGGGAATAAGAGAGACTAGATTCAATTTAATTTTGTATTTGGACCAAAGTGTCAGTGAATGGGTCACTATGGAGTTATGGAAAGTAAGCGATCGGGGGGAGATTTTGGACCACAGAATACCCAGTAAATAGAATGGGTGTATAGACGGAGATTCAAATTTAATCCATGGGGTCTGAGAGTTAATAGTTGCCCATTGTGATAGTTGCGCAAAACGAGCAGCAATGAGTATTTTCTACAGTTACATTGGTGCAGGTGTGAATTTGCTTATATTGTAAGAATTTCCATGGTTTTGTAGAAGTCACGAAGATGCTATACAGACTAAGGCTCCATGCACACTGGGCTTAAAAAAAACAAAAAAAACGACAGTTCCCTTGACATAAACAGGGATTATCTTAATGCATGGGCACCCCTGGGCACAGTCCAGGGGCCCCAGATGCTTTGGGGGCCCCATGACCATTTTGCATTACATTATACTTGCCAACTGTCCTGGATTTGCTGGGACAGTCATGTTTTTAACCAAGCTGTCCCGAGATGGCCTTGTCCCAGAACCTGTACTGTGCTCTCCTGATCCCAGTATTGGGCTCTCCTGATAACCCCCCCCCCCCCCGCTATTGTGCCCTTTGTGTTCATTAGCCTTTGAGTTATGGTACGCTTTCTTATTGGTTAAAATTGATTTTATTAAAAGTACTAATAAATATATGTTCAATTCTATCAACTATTCATACTTTAATTCTTGATAGTAGGTGCGTAAATTGGGGTGGGCTGGTAGGGGCCCCAGTACATTACATTGCCCAGGGGCCCATGATGCTATTAACCAGGGGCGGACTGACAAATCATGGGGCCCCTGGGCAATAGGGGATCATGGGGCCCCTGTGTTCTTGCCCAAACTCAAAAAAACCTATGAAAAAGGTACCAGGGGCATCTTATGGGGCCCCCTACTGACCCCGGGCCCTCGGGCAGTGCCCTAGTTTCCAAATGGTCAGTCCGCCCCTGCTATTAACCAATTCAATACCGGGCAATTTTACACCTTCCTGCCCAGGCCAGTTTTCAGGTTTCAGCGCTCTCACACTTTGAATGACAATTGCGCGGTCATACAACATTGTACCCAAACTAAAATTTTATCATTTTCTTCACACAACTAGAGCTTTCTTTTGGTGGTATTTAATCACCGCTGGGGTTTTTATTTTTTGCTAAATTAACAAAAAAAGACCAAAAATTTTGAACACGTTTTTCTTTGTTTCTGTTATAAAAGTTTGCAAATAAGTAATTGTTCTTCATAAATTTAGGCCAAGATGTATTCTGCTACATGTCTTTGGTGAAAATAACCCAAATTAGGATGTATTTTTTAGTTTGTAGGAAAGTTATAGAGTTCACAAACTATGGGATAGATCTGAATATTGATCAATCCTGAAGTACTGACAGCCAATCTAATTTCTTGAGGTCCAAGAATGTCAGAACAGTACAGATATCCCCCAAATGACTGCTTTTTGCAAAGTAGACAGTCCGACGTACTTCATAAGAGGTATGGCGAGTTTTTTGAAGCTGTATTTTTTTTGTCATAATTTTTCGGAAAATGAAAAAATTAAAAAAATTAGTTTCACTATTTTTTTTTTTTTTTACATATTGTCACCAGTGCAGTACAGCGTCATCATATAACTGGCATGGCGGTGATCAGGGACACTGACTGGTGACCGTATGAAAAAAAAATACATATATATTTTTAATTTTTTTTTTTTCTTTTTTTTAAGATTTTTTTTCATATTTCACTATGACCAAAGTAGTTGTACTACTTTGGGGAAGTGATCAGTATTATTTTTTTTTAACACAATTTGCTTATAGCAAAGAATTACTTTGCTATAAGCAAGCATTTACCTGAATGACATCGATTCATTCAGCGGTTGTTTTTTTTTTTTTTTTTTGTGCTTAGCTGTGATTTGGCCACAGCTAATCACATGACATGTGCATGTGATTAGCTGTGACCATTCACAGTTAGACACTAGTATACAATGGATGGCATGAATGAAGCCATCCATTGTATACAACTGTCATGTGACAGCTGCGATTGGTCACAGCAGGTCACATGGTACTGGCAACGGGGGCCGATACTCAGATCTGTCATCGGCCCTTTCCGAGGTACACAACCGGTGACAGATCGCGCCGCTGTGCGGCTCTGCAGGAGCGTGATCTACGCATGTGCGGTAGGACGCCATATGGCGTCCACCCGGAACGCTGATGACATTTGCCAGCCACCATTCGTCCATAGGGCAGGCAGCAAATGGTTAAGACGGCCCTGATATAGAGCATTTTTGTACACAGTTTAGGCGAGTTTAGCATTTTTTCTGCCAGAAAGCTCCAATCAAAAACACAATCCAGAAGGGTTATTTTCCTGCCTCTAAACATTGAGCTTAAAATATGCCTCTAATCATGATAATGAGACAGGATAACACTGAGCTGCTTCTTCAGGCCAAACAACTCAGGTAGCAGCAGTGATTTTTAAGCCAGTGTGCTGGAGGAGTACAGACTGTAGGGATGATTTACTAAAGGCACTTACTCCAGAGTTTAGTAAATGAGGGAAAGCTCTGCTGACTTCTATCATCCAATCACATGTAAGCAAAAATGCTGTTTTTGTTTTTTTGTTTTTATTTCCTTGCATGCGATTGGGTACTCTTTGCAACGTGAAGCTTTACCTCATTTACTAAGCTCTAGAGCAACTGCACTTGCAACGTGCACACTCTTATTCACCTTTAGTAAATCAACTCCTGTTTGTTCAACAAAGTGACTGTCCAGTGAGCTTCCAGTCTTCCAGTTATGTGCATTTTGTATTATTTTTTCCAATTCCCTTTCACATGATTGGTCAAAGTGAAAACAGCTTCAACTTAGTGGTTGGACGATGGTTTACATATACACTATATTGTCAAAAGTACAGGGACGCTCCTCCAAAAATCACTGGATTCAGGTGTTCCAATCCCCTCCATGGCCACAGGTGTATACAATCAAGCCCCTAGGCATGCAGACTGCTTCTACAAACATTGGTGAAAGAATGGGTCGCTCTCAGGAGCTCAGTGACTCCAAGCGTGGTCCTGTGATAGGTTGCCACCTGTGCAATAAGTCCATCCATGAAATCTCCTGGCTACTAAATATTCTACGGTCAACTGTTAGTGGTATTATAACAAAGTGGAAGCGACTGGGAACAACAGCAACTCACCCACCAAGTGGTAGGCCACGTAAAATGACAGAGCGGGGTCAGCGCATGCTGAAGGACACAGTGTGCAGAAGTCACCAACTGTCTGCAGAGTCAATAGCTAAAGACCTCCAAACTTCATGTGGCCTTCAGATTAGCACAACAACAGTGCGTTGAGAATTGCATGGAATGGGTTTCCATGCCCGAGCAGCTGCATCCAAGTCTTACATCACCAAGTACAATGCAAAGCGTCAGATGCAGTGGTGTAAAGCACGCCGCCACTGGACTCTAGAGCAGTGGAGACGTGTTCTGTGGAGTGACCGATCACGCTTCTCTGTCTGGCAATCCGATGGATGTGTCTGGGTTTGGCAGTTGCCAGGAGAAGGGTATTTGCCTGACCGCATTGTGCCAAGAGTAAAGTTTGGTGGAGGGGGGATTATGGTGTGGGGTTGTTTTTCAGGGGTTGGGCTTGGCCCCCTAGTTCCAGTGAAGGGAACTCTTAAGGTGTCAGCATACCAAGACATTTTGGACAATTTCATGCTCCCAACTTTGTGGGAAGAGTTTGGGGATGGCCCCTTCCTGTTCCAACATGACTGCGCACCAGTGCACAAAGCAAGGTCCATAAAGACATGGAGGAGCCAGTTTGGGGTGGAGGAACTTGACTGGCCTGCACAGAGTTCTGACCTCAACCCAATAGAACACCTTTGGAATGAATTAGAGCGGAGACTGTGAGCCAGGCCTTCTAATCCGACATCAGTGCCTGACCTCACAAATATGCTTCTGGAAGAATGGTCCAACCTTCCCATAGACACCCTCCTAAACCTTGTGGACGGCCTTCCCAGAAGAGTTGAAGCTGTTATAGCTGCAAAGGGCGGGGCCAACTCAATATTGAACCCTACGGACTAAGACTGGGGGGCCATTAACGTTTATGTGTGTCCCAATACTTTTGAGAATATAATATATATATATATATATATATATATATATATATATATATATATATAAAAAATACATTAATTAATATCACAAGATATCCATTACCATTTTCCACCAAATGAAAGCCCACTCTGAAAGCACATCTGGATACACTCAGTAGTAGTGAAACAATATAAAATGCTTAATAAACATGTCAAAGTTGCAAAACTGTTTTCAGGCGTTTAAAATGTACTTTACGTTCATGAAGGAGTTAAGCAGTGATGTACAAGTCACTGGTAGTAAATAACTTGCCAGTGACTACAAGCACCTTGCCCAAACTGTCTGGAACATTCCATAAACTTGCCAAAAGCCAGCTCATACTTCAACTCTATTGTCAGCTCCTTTATTTTCTCTTACATGCTGCGTCTTGAAAACTGTCTTCTCTAAATGCGTATTTTTCTCAGTATTGGCTGCAAGGAAAATACTGTTTTACAGCAAGCAGGAGGATGACATGCTGACATTCAAAGGTGGGATATATTGTACCCAATAGCAACTGTCCAAGTTGGGATCAAAAAGGGACACTTCATGCTAAATATTTAGACAAAAGACTCATCATAGGTTCTTCTATCCTTTCAGACAAGCAAAGGAGAGAAAAAAAAAATGTCCAAAATCAGAAAAATAAGACAAAAATCACAAAAACGCTGTAGGTGATCAATGTACATAGCAGGGATCTTTGTACTTTATAGCAGATTTCTACCTTTGGTTGATGTGAAGAAATAACAGTTTGTTTTACCAAATTGATTCTGAATAGGAGTGTCTGGTTCATTATAATCACCTGGTGCACTCAGTGTTCTAATGAGGAAAGCTACAGGGTCTGCATCCCTTTAGAAGCGTTTAACATGTACGGAGTATCTCACCAAAACTCCTATTGCAGAGGATTCCTAAAACTTGACTTGAACCTTAGTGCAGACTTCTGGGAAAATCAATGAACCAAATCACAAAGCAGGAAATGACATTTCACAACATTTTGTACACTAACAATGCTAGGTTGCCATATTGCATTGTATTTTACAGAAAACGGCAGCTCTGCAGATTGAAAAGGAAAGGTCATTTTAATAATATTAAATAAGGCTTGTGCAGCTGTATTTTTTGATCTGCTATATTTTTTTCCACAAAGGTCAAGTTACCCCAGGGGCGGACTGACAACTCATGGGGCCCCCGGGCAATAGGGAATCATGGGGCCCCTGTGCTTGACCAAACTCAAAAAAGCCTATGAAAAAGGTACCGGGGTATTTCATGGGGCCCCCTAATGACCCCGGGCCCTCGGGCAGTGCCCGAGTTTCCAAATGGTCAGTCCGGCCCTGAGTTACCCTTTAATTTTCTGATTTTGTTTGATCCAAGGGGTTAAGCCATCATTACAAGAGACTTTTAGGTGGGACCTGGTGGGTTGAGTCAACTCCTGGCTTCTAATAGGTCTTGGATCATCCAACAGTGAAATATTCTTTCCAAAATGATGAATTGTGTTCCTGTCCACCTGGGAGTTTTGGGTGTCCCCACTCCTCTGGTTATGTTCTCCAAAAATATAGACAAAACAATCCAGCAGAGATGGTAAGAACCCGTTACTATTGGCACAGCAGGTGTGCAGACCTGACAATCCCCTACTGACCATGCACATGCCATCATTTGTACCTGTAAACGTTTACTTCCACCTAATGTCTACATTTACACAGAGCCGCAAACAAGCAATAACAATGAATGAATGAACTGATGCTGGCATTCTATGTGTGGAAGGAAAACATGTAGAGAAACGCTCAGCAAACAGGCGATAATAGGGACTGTCAGGATCTGACAAAGGAGACTTGTCCCAAGTTTCAGCCAAAGGCACAATGCAGACACAGCAAATTCAGCTTTACATATCAAATCAAAAACCACGCAATTTTTTTGTGGGGCAGTACAGTGGCTAAATGGTTAGCACTTCCGCCTGGCAGTACTAGGGTCGTTGGTTCGAATCCCAACCACGGCACCTCCTGCCTGGAGTTTGCATGTTCTCCCTGTGCCTGCATAGGTTTCCTCCTACATTCCAAAGACATGCTGGTAGGTTAAGTGGATCCTGTCTAAAATTGGCCCTTGTATATGAATGAGAGAGTTAGGGACCTTAGATTGTACACCCCTTGAGGGTTAGGGACTGATGTGAATGTACAATATATATGTAAAGAGCTGCGTAAATTGATGGCGCTATATAAGTACCTGAAATAAAAACCCCCAAACCTAATGCTGTACAAAAGCAACAAACACACCAAAAGGATATCCTCTCTAAATCACAAATACAAATAAATCTCTAGTGTTGTGCTAAGTGAAAAAAAAAAAAAACTAAAAACAAAAAATAGTGTACAATTAACCACTTGTACTCCTGAGGATTCCCCCCCCCCCCCCTCTTCCTGACCCAGCTGGTTTTTGCGTTACGGCGCTGCGTTACTTTAACTGACAATTATGCGATCATGCAACGCTGCACCCAAAATGAAATTTGCGGCCTTTTTTCTCCCCATGAATTGAGCTTTTATTCAGTGGTATTTGATTGCCTGCACATTTTAAACTTTTTCCGCTATAAAAACAACAAACCGACAATTTTGAGAACAATATTTTGCTATTAAAGATGTCCAGTGAAAAAAAAAAAATCTAATTTCGGCAAAAATTTAGATTTATTTTGCAACATGTCTTTGCTAAAAAAAAAAAAAATCCCAATACGTGTAAATTAATTGGTTTATGTGAAAGTTATGTTTACAAATGGCGGTATATATACTGGGCTTTTTAAAAATTATTTATTTTTACTAGTAATGGCGGTAATCAGCGACTTATAGCGGGACTGCGGTGGACATTCTGACACTGGGGGGGAACTGACTTGGTGTCACCGACATCCCCAGTGACACCAATACAGTGATCAGTGCTAATAAAAAGCACTGACATTGTATTAATGGCACTAGGCAAGAGGGGGTTAACATGAGGGGCGATCAAAGGGTTAACTGTGTGCTCTTTTACTAGGGGCTATGTATGTGTGCTTCACTGCAAGCATGGCTGTGCTGTGCACAGCCATGCAAAGTTTTTTATTTTTTGCATTATAAAAAACAAAAGACTAACAATTTTGAGAAAAATAACAATATTTTTGACTTTTTACTATTAAACATGTCCAGTGAAAAAAATTAAAAAAAGGACACACACACACACACACACACACACACACACACACACACACACACACACACACACACACACACACACACACACACACACACACACACGTCCCTACCCCTCAAGGGGCGTACAATCTAAGGTCCCTAACTCACATTCATACATACACATACTAGGGACAAATTAGACAGGAGCCAATTAACCTACCAGCATGTCTTTGGAGTGTGGGAGGAAACCGGAGCACCCGGAGGAAACCCACGCAGGCACAGGGAGAACATGAAAACTCCAGGCAGGTGGTGCCATGGTTGGGATTCAAACCTATGACCCTAGTACTGCCAGGCGGAAGTGCTAACGATGTCCTGGAACCTGTGCTGTGCCCTTCTGATCCCAGTATTGTGCCCTCCTGATCCCCCCCATGTACTGTGGTCTTCTGCCTCCCCCTATACTGTGCCTTTTGTGTATATTAGTCTCTGATTTAAGGCATGTTTTCTTATTGTTTAAAATGGATATTAATAAAAGTACTAAACATAAATATAAGCTTAAAGTGTTACTAAACCCACAACAGTACAATCAGTCTGTATATGCAGCAAAGCATGCTTGTTCTACTCACTGTGGAACCTAAGGGGTTAATCCTACACATTGTGTAAAAAGGCTGTTTGATCCCATCTTCTCTGATTCTCCCCTTCTTCCAGTGTCCCCCTATCATCTCCTGATAAGTCATTTTGTGTGGAGTCACTCTGCACATGCTCAGTTTGGTGTGTATGACAAGAGAGAATTTTTTTGTTTTCTTGGGAGAGTGCATGTGATCAGCACAGGGCCAATCAGCTCTGTCCAGACAGAGGTCAGGGTCCTGCATCCTGCTAGAGCAAAATGAAAACTCTTCCTACAAGCTTTAACATGTGCTCCACTGGACACTGATAGATGTCACAAGACTGCTCTAATTGCTGATGAGAAAAGATATTTAGTAGTTTATATTTACTATAATAATTGCATTTCCATGTTGTGTGTACTGTGGGAGACCAGATATAGTGAATGCAGGGTCCGGGGAGACCAGATATAGTGAATGCAGGGTCCGGGGAGACCAGATATAGTGAATGCAGGGTCCGGGGAGACCAGATATAGTGACTGCAGGGTCCGGGGAGACCAGATATAGTGAATGCGGGGTCCTGGGAGACCAGATATAGTGAGTGCAGGGTCCGGGGAGACCAGATATAGTGAGTGCAGGGTCCGGGGAGACCAGATATAGTGAATGCAGGGTCCGGGGAGACCAGATATAGTGAATGCAGGGTCCGGGGAGACCAGATATAGTGAATGCAGGGTCCGGGGAGACCAGATATAGTGAATGCAGGGTCCGGGGAGACCAGATATAGTGAATGCAGGGTCCGGGGAGACCAGATATAGTGAATGCAGGGTCCGGGGAGACCAGATATAGTGAATGCAGGGTCCGGGGAGACCAGATATAGTGACTGCAGGGTCCGGGGAGACCAGATATAGTGACTGCAGGGTCCTGGGAGACCAGATATAGTGAATGCGGGGTCCTGGGAGACCAGATATAGTGAGTGCGGGGTCCGGGGAGACCAGATATAGTGAGTGCAGGGTCCGGGGAGACCAGATATAGTGAATGCAGGGTCCGGGGAGACCAGATATAGTGAATGCAGGGTCCGGGGAGACCGGATATAGTGAATGCAGGGTCCGGGGAGACCAGATATAGTGAATGCGGGGTCCGGGGAGACCGGATATAGGGAATGCAGGGTCCGGGGAGACCAGATATAGTGACTGCAGGGTCCGGGGAGACCAGATATAGTGACTGCAGGGTCCGGGGAGACCAGATATAGTGACTGCAGGGTCCGGGGAGACCAGATATAGTGACTGCAGGGTCCGGGGAGACCAGATATAGTGACTGCAGGGTCCGGGGAGACCAGATATAGTGACTGCAGGGTCCGGGGAGACCAGATATAGTGACTGCAGGGTCCGGGGAGACCAGATATAGTGACTGCAGGGTCCGGGGAGACCAGATATAGTGACTGCAGGGTCCGGGGAGACCAGATATAGTGACTGCGGGGTCCGGGGAGACCAGATATAGTGACTGCAGGGTCCGGGGAGACCAGATATAGTGAGTGCGGGGTCCGGGGAGACCAGATATAGTGAGTGCAGGGTCCGGGGAGACCAGATATAGTGAATGCAGGGTCCGGGGAGACCAGATATAGTGAATGCAGGGTCCGGGGAGACTAGATATAGTGAATGCAGGGTCCAGGGAGACCAGATATAGTGACTGCAGGGTCCTGGGTTTAGTAACACTTTAACGCCACCCCAAAGCAGAAATACTGCTACAGGGCGGCAGTGGTGTGCAAAATCACACACAACACACATTATATATTTATATATATGCGCGATTTTGCATCACTGGGTAGGGGGCACACACGATCCCTAACCTGCCCCGCCATTCGCAGCCTCGACTGTCAATCACCGGGTCCTGGCCGGTGATTACTCACCTGCGCCCGGTGATTGCCGAGGATCTTCGATGGGGGGGGAACTGTTTGTAAACAAAACAGTTCTCTCCCCTGTCAGCTCCTGCATGCTGCTTTGTATGGCTCTGCATAACACACATACACAGCCCCTAGTAAAACAGCACAGAGTTGACCCTTTGATCGCCCCACATTAACCCCTTTCTGACAGTAGGCGAACAGGCTGGTAGGGGCCCCAGTGCATTACTTTGCCCAGGGGCCCATGATGCTATTGACAGGGCCCTGGGTACTTATACTAGCTGTATTATACAATATATTCAAATCCTAATTACATTTTAAAAAAAAATATATAACTGCATGAAATGGTGTTTGTTGGGTCTGCCTGGAGTCCAGCTAGTAACATATGGTTTAGATCTCACACTACATAGATCCTGGAAACAGGGGCGGACCGACAACTCATGGGGCCCCCGGGCAATAGGGGATCATGGGGCCCCTGTGTCCTTGCCCAAACTCAAAAAAGCCTATGAAAAAAGGTACCAGGGGCATCTCATGGGGCCCCCTACTGACCCCGGGCCCTCGGGCAGTGCCTGAGTTTCCAAATGGTCAGTCCGCCCCTGCCTGGAAATGTAATCTTCTTATCACAATAAAGAAAAGGAAAAGCAAACATCAATTTAACAGCCAAAGATGTATCAGCACTATTGTTCGATCACATGCCAGCAGAAAAAGGAAGTCATGGAGCAGGCAGAGAGCATTGTATGCAAGGTACAGGTGTTGCTTGAAATATAAAGAAAGCCAGAGAAGACAAATAAACCTCAGATTAGTTTTTTTTTCTCATCTAGAACACATTTCCACGAGTCAGTTACTACAAAAACACAACTATTGATATTGACATTCCCTATACACTCACCTGCCTCTTTATTAGGTACACCTGTTCAATTGCTTGGTAACACAAATGGCTAAATCAGCCAATCACATGGCAGCAACTCAATGCATTTAGGCATCTAGACTTGGTGAAGACGACCTGCTGAAGTTCAAACTGAGTGTCAAAATGGGGAAGAAAGGGGATTTAAGTAACTTTGAACGGGGCATAGTTGTTGGTGCCAGACGGGCTGGTCTGAGTATTTCAAAAACTGCTGATCTACTGGGGCGCTCGTGTAACAATTGTGCAGTCATGCAACACTGTACCCAAACTACATTTTTAATTGTTTTGTTCACACAAATAGAGCTTTCCTTAGTGGTGTTTAATTCCCATTCTTTTTGGAAATAAATGAAAAAAGACTGAACATTTGAAAATTTTTCTGATATACAATTTTGCACATAAATAGTTCAGAAATTTAGGCCAGGATGTATTCTGCTATATTTCCTCCTTGAAAATAACCCAAATTAGTATTATTATACAGTGTTTATATAGCGCCAGCGGTTTGCTCAGCGCTGTACATTACAATGGGAGACAGTACATGAGACCAGGGGTGGACTGACAACTCATAGGGCCCCCGGGCAATAGGGGATCATGGGGCCCGTGTGTCCTTGCCCAAATTAAAAAAAGCCTATGAAAAAGGTACCAGGGGCATCTCATGGGGCCCCCTACTGACCCCAGGCCCTCGGGCAGTGCCCGAGTTTCCAAATGGTCAGTCCGCCCCTGCATGAGACAGTACAAAAGCAATACAATGCGATACACGAGGGGTTCGAGGGCCCTGCTCCTTGGAGCTTACAATCTAGGAGGGAGGGGATAGTGGTACAGGACGAAAAGCTGTGGGGGATGGAGTGGTAGGAAGAGTGGAGGAGGCCTGGAATTAGCAGGGGGTGGGGTAGGCTTCCCTGAAGAGATGGGTTTTTAGGGTGCGCCTAAAGGAGAGGAGAGTAGGTGATAGTCTGATGGATTGGGGTAGGGAGTTCAGTGTCTATTATTTAGTCTGTAGGACAGTTCTAGAGTCCGCAAACTATGGGGTATATATCTGAAAGTCAATCGATCCTGAGTGTACTGACGCACGATCTCGTTTCTTGAGGCCCAAAAATGTCAGAACAGAAATCCCCCAAATTACCTCTTTTTAGAAAGTAGACAGTGTGTGACATTTAGTAAGAGGCATGGCGATTTTTTTGAAGATGTAATTTTTTGTCATAATTTTTGGGAAAATAAATAATCTTTTTTTGCATATTGTCACCAGTGCAGCACAGCGTCACCATATAACTGGCAGTGATCAGGGACACTGACTAGTGACAGTAAGGAGAAAAAAAAATTATAATTAGGAAACTTTTTTTTTTTTAACATTTTTATGACTTTTTTTCTCTTTTGTTACAATTTTCTTTTTATAAAACACTGTAACCAGAGTTATATAATGTTACCATAGCAACATTGTACTACTTTGGAGTAGTGATCAGTATTTTTTTTTTTTTACTGCCTACAGCAGTTAATTTCACTGCTATAGGCAAGCATTTATCGATAATTCAGTGTTTTTGGCTGGGATTAGCCACAGCTAATCACATGAAGCAGATGGGCTGTGATTGGCCCAGTCTGTACCATGTGCTCACTGCGACCAATCACAGCTAGCAACACAATTGTATACAATGGATGGCATGAAAGGAAGCCATCCATGGTTTACAATTGTCTTGTAACCTATTGTGATTGGCAGGGGCGGACTGACAACTCATGTCAGTCCCCGCCAGGCAGAACACAGTGATTGTTAGAGGCTATAGCCGCCGGCAATAAACACATGAAATATCCAAAATGCTGGTTGCACCCAAGTTATTTGATCGATCAACTTGGGTACAATCAGCCGGCCCACACATGGTATGAATGTCGGCCAGCCACTGCTGAACCAGCTGTGATTCGAACCATCTATGGCTGGCTTAAAGTAGAACTGCACTCAGGGGCGGACTGACAACTCATGGGGCCCCTGGGCAATAGGGGATCATGGGGCCCGTGTCTTTAGCCAAACTCAAAAAAGCCTATGAAAATGGTACCAGGGGCATCTCATGGGGCCCTCTACTGACCCCGGGCCCTCGGGCAGTGCCAGAGTTTCCAAATGGTCAGTCCACCCCTGGTGATTGGTCACAGCTGTCACATGGTAAGTACACAGATCGGTCATCAGCTGTGTCCAATGGACACAGCTGGTGACATTTCTCACCACAGCGTGGCCCCAGGTGAGGCGAAGATCCGGGAGGACGTCATATGACTCCCACCTAGATCGAAGACAGTCCGGCTCAGCCTTCAGTTTGCTATTGGCCAGGCAAGAACTGGTTAAAGTACCCCTATAGGCAGGGCTGGGACAAGGGGTGGGCAGCAGGGGGAGCCGCCAAGGGCTCAGCAATAGGGCACCGCATGTAAGCTCCAGATCTGTGGCTAGCAACCAGCAGGCCGCAGCTTCATGTCTGCTCTGACAATTGCGGTCACGCCGTGCTCCAACATGCCCACTCAGTCCACCCAAGGGTGACACAAAAACAAACTTTGCATGGGCAGCTAAGTCTTCTAGCCACAAGAATTCAAGTGATCGGCCATGCACAGGTAGTGCATACTCCATACCAACCATGGACAGCCAAAGCAAGAGGGCAAAGAATGGACGCAAGGTGGTACACCCATTCTACACCATGTATTTGGAGGGGCTGCATTTCTGCATCTTAGCCCTGGGTGAACTTGTCCCGGTAATGGACTGTAGTGCATTTTTGCAAAACACACTAAAAAAAAAACAAAAACAAAACAAAAAACCCGCATGGGTGTGAACCAAGGCTAAGAGATACATAAAGTTTCCTGCACTACTTTGATGCGACTTGGATGCTACTTGAGTGCCAGAGAGTGTAAAGTCGTAACAAAGTTGTATTACATTAACCACTTGCCGTCCGCCTGCTGTTTATAAACGGCAGGGCGGTGGCAGTCCAGGGTCGGGTTGCCGTTCATAAACGTCACCCACCTTTTCTAGCTGTGCGCACTCCCTGGGAGCGCGCAGCACCGCGATCCGGTGCCCGCTGTGTCCTCCGGACACAGTGAAACACCGAACGTCGGACGGGACCTCTGTACGAGGTCCCGATCATGTGATCACTGATTGGCGAATCGGTGATCACATGCAAAGTAGTAAGCAAGATGTCACTTGTGACATCATTGCTTACTACGTGTGAAATCTGTGATTGGTGACACTGTACTGCTAGGGTGACAGTATGTAAAAAAAATTAATAAAAAATAATAATATAAAAAAATAAAATAAAAATGTAAAAAAAAAAAAAGTATAATTTTTGGTTATAAACTAATTTGGATTTTTTTTTTACTAAAAAAATAACGGAATAAATTTTGGCCAAGATTTATGATGAAATATTATTTATTTGCAAAATTTTATTTAAAAAAAAAAACTTTTTTTCAAAATTTTTGGGCTTTTTCATTTACATAGTAAAAAAAATAAAAATCCCAGCGGTGAATAAATACCACCAAAATAAAGCTTTATCTGTCTCAAAAAAATGGTAAAAAATTTATATGGGTACAGTGTTGCATGACCGCGCAATTGTCATTCAAAGTGTGATAGCGCTGAAAGCTAAAAATTGCCCTGGACAGGAAGGGGGTAAAAGTGTTCGGACAGGAAGTGGTTAACTGTCATACTTTCCTAATAGCCCCCAAATAACTCCTGCAAAACGCGTTAAAACCGCTTGTTCAAAAATGCAAAACGCGCCGCAAAAACGCATCAACTGCAACCTGCATAGATGTGAACCTAGCCTTCAAGGACATCTAAACTCTGTGATCTCACCTTCCTTCAATGGTCCGATGTACCTCACCGGCACCTTCTACCTGGCCAAAAAGTACATGTGAACTAGATCCTTAGGAAACCATGTTAAATGGACTGTAGCGTGTTTCTGCAAAAACGCATAGGTGTAAACAGGGCTGTGGATAAGGGGGTACCACCAGTCCTCCTGTATGGGGCCCAGGTAGCTGGGTGAATGTGATGTGGGCAGGAAGGGTGATCAGTATGACAGGGGGAAAATTACTGGAACCGTTCCCCTGTATGGCTCTCTCTGCAGCAGCTGAAAGCTGGCTTCTTCTCCTTTCCCTCCCACTGGCTTTCAGCTGCTGCAGAGAGACCCGTACAGGGGGATCAGTTCCAGTAATTGCCCCCTCCCGCCCGCTGCACCCATCACCCGCCCTGTGAACCGTATGTTTCCTACAAGGCCACCCTGTGAGCCCCCACCCCCCAGTACTGCAGGTTTCCCTCCTCTCCTTCCCACCAGCAGCTGCAAGCACACAATAGAATCCTTCAGGATGGAGCGTGGGGGAAGGGTCCTGTAAATATTTCACATTTACCAGCCCTTCCTTTCCTGAATGAACACAATGAGTGATCAGTACCAATCACTCACTATTTTCATTCACAACTGAAAACTGTTTTTTGGGGGGAGAAGGGGGGGGGGGGGGCTGTCAGGTTGGCTGTGGTTTCTAACAGCAGCCCTGGGTGTATACCAAGGCTAGGTTGATACCTATGCAGTTTGTGTTTGATCCATTTCTGCAGTGCATTTTTCATTTTTGCACATGAGCTTTTTTTTTTCTAATATTTTTTTTCCCCTTGTTGCTAGGCAGGGTTAAAACGCATCAAAACGCGGCAAAAAACGCACTACACGCTTTTCTGCAGCGTTTCCATCATTGAAGTTTATAGAACCAAAAATGCAACTTTTTGCTTTTAAAAAAAGTCCCTGACCTTTTCCAAAAAAAAAGCCCTGGTTGAAAAAACACTGAGATGTAAACGTGTCCCATAGGAAATCATGTTAAATGGACTGTACTGCGTTTCTGGAAAACGCATAGGTGTGAACCTGGGGTACAGGAGGGGAAATCCATAATATGGATCTCCCGAGGCAAGGGGAGATCTTCCAATGCAGACAGCAGTCTAAAATAGAAATTGCACTCTCTTTGGGGAGATTTCCTCTAATTTCCTGTTGTGTCCTCAGAACAGGAAGTGAAGGGTAAATCTCCCCTGGGGTACAGACAGAATCCAATGAGCTGACAGGGGTTCTAACCCGCCCCTGCACTAAGCAAACATAAAAAGCTTGGGCTATACATACAACAGGATAGACTGCTGACTACCCCAGCCCGGCAGGACTGGCGTCCATTACTTTCTATGAATATATACCAGACCAGTATATAGGCGCCGATAGGTCAGCTGTAAAATTACAACATGACAGAGCTGCCTGGACGTCATGCTTCACCCAGGTCGCCCCAGGTCACGTGTTATTTACATGAAGCAAACATGAGCAGAGAACAGTATACACAAAGAAATACCACGTCCTGCAAGAAATCATTTCTCCTATGACGAAGAGGGCACAAAGTCTTAAGTCTTAGTGATTACAAAAAAATCCGGACGTAAATAACAGGCAGGGCAGGGGAGGGGAGGGGAGGGTGCGTCACTTCTCTGCCCCATATAGCGATGTATGAAATTCCAGCTTCAAATATCAAACTGTAAAGAACAGATTTTTTTTTTTTCAGTATAGCAGTTAAGATTAGCCTGGTTACCCTGCAGAAAGCAACCCACTGCTCCATCTGCTTGCTGGAAACCATAAATGTTTAATATTTCACTTTTAGGCTACAGTCATACTTTTGCGACTTGTCTTGCGATTTTGGGCTTGAAGTTGCATGACAAGTCGCAGCCTATGTATTTCAATGGAAGCAGTTCAAATCTATGCGAATTAAAGTCGCAGCGACTTTAACCAATTCCCTAGCGCCCTATAGCAGAAGTACTGATACAGGGCTGCACAAAATCAGGTATATATACGTGATTTTGTATTTCTGGGTAGAGAGGGCGCACGCCACCCTACCCGCACTGCCATTGGTGGCTTCAGCTGGCGATCACCGGCAATCGCCGACAAACACTGACAGGGGAGAGGTCTCTATGTAAACAATACAGATCTCTCCTGTTAGCTTCAGCGTGTTGCTTTGCAGGGGCGTCCCTAGGCAGGTGCGGGGGGTGCGCGCCACACTGGGTGACACCTATCACACGGGGTGACACTGGACCCGCTCCACGAAAAGGTAAGTTAAGTTTTAAAGCAAGCCGACAATCCCGCAGGATGGATCCGATCTGCGGACTGAGCATATTGGATCAGAGTCCGATCCATTATGCTCCCCAATCTGCAGATCCGATCCATTCTGCGGGATTGTTGGCTTACTTTAAAACACCTTTTCGTGGGACAATTAGTTAACCCCATATAGGTTGCAAGCCGACAAAACCCCGCAGGATGGATTGGATCTGTGGATTGGGGAGGATAATGGATCGGACTCCGGTCCAAGGGTGGACTGACAGCTCATGGGGCCCCCGGGCAATAGGGGATCAACGGGCCCCTGTATCTTTGCCCAAACTCAAAAAAGCTTATGAAAAAGGTACCAGGGGCATCTCATGGGGCCCCCTACTGACCCCGGGCCCTCAGGCAGTGCCCGAGTTTCCAAATGGTCAGTCCGCCCCGCTCCGGTTCATTATGCTCAATCCGCAGATCCGATCCATCCTGCGGGGATCGTCGGAGGGGGTGTCACCAAGTGTTACTGCATCGGGTGACACCAACCCTAGGGATACCGCTTCTGCTTTGTATGGCTCTGCATAGCAGAGCCATACAAAGCAGTGTGCTTACACAGTAAAGCACACACATAGCACACAGTTAACCCTTTGATCACCCCAGATGTTAACCCCTTCCTGCCCAATGCCATTAGTACAGTGTATTGTATCACTGTATTGGTGTCACTGGGGATGTCAGTGGCAGTTAGTGTCAGAATGCCCGCTGCAGTCCCACTATAAGTCGCTGATATTACTAGCATAAAATAATAAAAAAAAATATTTAAAAAAATCCAGTATCTATACCGCCATTTGTAGACGCTATAACTTTCACGTAAACCAATTAATTTACATGTATTGGGATTTTTTTTTAGCAAAGACACGGAGCAGAATACATTTTGGCCTAAATTTATGATGAAATTGACTGGATATGTTTAATAGCAAAAAGTCAAAATATAGGTTTTTTTGCTTCAAAATTGTTGGTCTTTTTTGTTTACAGCGCAAAAAAAAACAAGCAAAAAAAAAAAACGTACAGGCAATCGAATACCACTGAAAGAAAGCTCTATTTCTGGGAAAAAAGGATGTAAAATTGATTTGGGAACAGCGTGGCATGACCGCGCAATTGTCAGTTAAAGTAACGCAGCGCCATGACGCAATAAATAAAAGGCCTGGTCATGAAGGGGGGGGGAGGGGTTAAAAAGGTTCCTGCACTACTTTGATACAACCTGAGTGCCATAGACTAATGTAAATATTCAAAAGTCGCATCTCAATGTTATCAGTGCGCCAGTTGTGCAACAGCCAGAGCAATAGTCAAAGTCACATTCAAGTCTTTGATGCAACTTTTTCTTTTCTTTTTTTTGCGAATAGGAAAGTATGACAGTTTTGTTCATGTAGTGTGACTTTGATACGACTTTACACTCTCTGACACTTAAGTAGCATCAAAGTCGCATCTAAGTCACACCCATCCAAAGTTGCATTAAAGACGCAATGGAAATCGCACGACTTTGGTGTCACGCAAATGTGAATGGAGCCTTAACTGATCACATGCAAAAAAAAATGTTTAGTTTTTTTTTTTTTTCGGTCCTGAATTTATTAATGAAAATATAAGCAAATACACTATGAAATCTATTTCGAGTCCATTCACACTTGTCATGCAACTTTGGGGTCTAAAGTCACATGACAAGTTGCACCCCATGCAGGGGCGGACTGACAACTCATGGTGCCCCCGGGCAATAGGGGATCATGGGGCCCCTGTGTCTTTGCCCAAACTAAAAAAAGCCTATGAAAAAGGTACCAGGGGCATCTCATGGGGCCCCCTACTGACCCCGGGCCCTCGGACAGTGCCCAAGTTTCCAAATGGTCACTCCACCCCTTACCCCATGTTTCCGAAAGAGTACCATTCATATCTGTGCGACTTCAAGTCACAGCGACTTGAAAGTAGTTCCTGCACTACTTTGGTCTGACTTTCATGTGACTTGAGGGCCATAGACGTCAATGTAAACCCTCCAAAGTCGCATGAAAGTCACACCTGAATGATAGGCATGTGACTTGTGTGCGACTTTGCAGAGCACAATCATCCTTGGTGAAAATCAAGTTGCACTCATCCACAGGTGTATCAAGTCGCAGTGAAAATCGTTTGATTTTAAGGTCGCACATGTGTGAATGGAATCTTAAAGCAGATGTGAAGAAAACATTTTTTAGAATGAACCTAATGCACAATCTTATTGGCTAGTGAGGCAACCCTTCACAGTGATGGGCCAATAGAAATGAGGGCAATCAGGAGGGAGCAGGGATTCTCCGACGTTACCTAAAAGTGACTCCACATTTCCCCAGTATGCAGTTATACGACCAGGGGCAGACTGACCATTTGGAAACTCGGGCACTGCCCGAGGGCCCGGGGTCAGTAGGGGGCTCCATGAGATGCCCCCGGTACCTTTTTCATAGGATTTTTTGAGTTTGGGCCCCATGATCCCCTATTGCCCGGGGGGCCCCATGAGTTGTCAGTCCGCCCCTGCATACGACCGATATAAAGACATTCCTTGTGTGGTCTCTACCAGAAGATCTTGCAGGACTTGTGTTCAGGTAGAACTGGTTTGTGGTTGAATAGTCACCTGAAATGTTACTTGGAGAAACAAACAACATGTAAAAATATTTTGGTGGAGCAATTTTGTAGCATGTTCTCCCTGTGCCTGTGTGGGTTTCCTCCAGGTTCCTTGGTTTCCTACTGGTACTCCAGTTTCCTCCTGAATTCCAAAGACATGCTGGGGCAGCACAGTGGCTAAGTGGTTAGCACTTCCACCTGGCAGTACTAGGGTTGTTGGTTCAAATCCCACCCACAGCACCACCTGCCTGGATTTGCATGTTCTCCCTGTGCCTGTGTGGGTTTCCTATCAGTACTCAGGTTTCCTCCTGCACTCCAAAGACATGCTGGGGCAGCACAGTGGCAAAGTGATTAGTGTATTCACCTGGCAGTACTATGGTCCTTGGTTTGAATCCCAACCATGGCACCACCTGCCTAGAGTTTGCATGTTCTCCCTGTGCCTGCGTAGGTTTCTCCTGGGTACTCCGGTTTCCTCCTACATTCCAGAGACATGCTGGGGCGGCAAAGTGATTAGCGCGTCCACCTGGCAGTACTAGGGACATTGGTTTGAATACCAACCACCTGCCTAGAGTTTGCGTGTTCTCCCTGTGCCTGTGTGGGTTTCCTCCCACATTCCAAAGACATGCTGGTAGGTTAACTGGCTCCTGTCTAAATTGTCCCTAGTATGTGTATGTATGAATGTGAGTTAGGGACCTTAGATTGTACACCCCTTGAGGGTTAGGGACTGATGTGAATGTACAATATACATGTAAAGCGCTGCATAAACTGACCGCACTATACAAGTACCTGTAATAAATAATTGGCTCCTGTCTAAATTGGCCCTAGTATGTGTATGTTTGAATGGGAGTTAAGCCCGGTACGCTCGATGAGAATATCAGACCAATAATTATCCTCTTTTTTTCTTGCTAGTCTCATATAAAAAATGAAGAGGTTACTAAAGTTCCAAAAATAAACGTATGACCGAACACAACTGCGGAAGTAATAGCGTGTATTCTTTCGTTTCCGAGCATGCGCGGCCTTGGTCTTCCAATTTTTTCCAGATGAATACTTTACTGATTAAACGAAAATTGTTCGTTCTGTTATTGTAGAAGAAAAATGTTTGTGTTTGTCCCTTCGGATAACTTGGCATGAACTGTTGTGTTCGGCTCTCAAAAGCCATGTACCAACAACTATATTATTGGTTGACCGCTTCGGTGTTTCTTGAAATCCGATTTTCAGTGTGTACTAGGCATTAGGGACCTTAGATTGCAAGCTCCTGGACAACAGGGATCAGATGGGAATGAGAATATATACATACTGTGTATATATATATATATATATATATATATATATATATATATATATATATATATATATACATACATACATACATACATACACATATATACATACACACACATATATATATAGAAAAATATACATATACACATATATATTATATATATACACACACACACATATATATTATATATATACACACACACATATATATTATATTATATATACACACACATATACACACATATAGTTGCACTTTACAAGTGTTTGTATCATGACACTAATGCATACAGTACAAGGGCCAGTTCACACTATAGAAACGCAGTCCAGATGTGTTTTTGCCACATTCCAGTGCGTTTTTTATGCATTCCAGTTCATTTTTGCCCCTCTCTTTTTCATATGCGTTCCAGTGCGGTTTTGGTTCCTTTCAGTGCTTTTTTGATGCGTTTTACCGTGTTCCAGTACAGTTCTGTGCAGTAAAAAAATGCAGCATGTCCTAATTTTTCTTCTGCAACTTGAACGCACTGAAACTGCAAGCACTCGTGAACTATGACATTGACAACCATATAACCTACTTTCTGCACGTTTTCGATGCAGAAAAAAAAGCAACGGAAACACTTGTAGTGTGAACTGGCCCTAAGGCTGAATTCACACCTAGGCAGTTTGCATTTGATCCATTTCTGCGGTGCTTTTTGTATTGCATTTTTTGCACATGTGTTTTTGATGCGTTATTTCAACTTGTTGCTGGGCAGAATAAAATGCAAAACGCATCAAAAACGTGCCACGAATGCATAAACACGCTTAACATGCTTTTATGCAGCGTCCCCATTGAAGTCTATTGAACAAAATGCAATGTTTTGGGTTTAAAAAAGAAGTCCCTGATCCTTTCCAAAAACACACCGTGTGAAAAGATGTCCCATAGGAAATCATGTTAAATGGACTGTAGTGCGTTTCTGGAAAATGCATAGGTGTGAACCTAGACTAACAACATATTGTACTCTCTTTTTTAATTTTAATCTGTCATTCTATACACCCAGATAGACACACATGTGGTATGGGTGTAGGTTGATATATGACATGCAGGCGATGTATAGATCTGACTACACTGTACAGAAATCACAGCAAGGTGTAATGGGAGAAGAAGGACTTACCTGGATCTCAGTGCTGATGACAGCCCCAGGCTTCCTGCACACAGTACTGAGCAGTGCAGGGAGTGAGTTACCTATTGACACAGGTGCAGAACGCCTCTCCTCCCCCAGATCCTGAGCTCACACCTCCTGCTAAGGTAAAGGAGGCAGATTCCCAGCCTTAACCCCTTCTGGGCTGGACCTCCGCATAAAGGCAGCTCATGGCTGAGTCTTGTAGCCCTGGGGATCTTGCAAAACATGTCTAATTACGTTGCGCAGGTGAAGAAGACGGGAGAAAACACCAGCCTAAGGCCTGTTCCATAAGGTGTGCTCATCACCATGACATACAACATGACACAGCACATACAAGTTGGTTTCATACACACCTCTGCTGACCCTCCTGGGGAAACCAGAATTACAGCAGGTTCCAAATTTGATAGGAAATGGAGCTTATGCAGGCCATTTATGGGTCGAATTCTGAAGGAATTTTCTTTAGAAAATCAGAAATGTCCAGCGTTTTGTAATCTGATGGTGTCACCATTGATTTCGAGGTTCGACCAACCAAGCCTTCAGTTTCACCTCCTGTTGCTACAGAAAATAATTTTTGTGGTCAAGAATTTTCTTTTCTTTTCAGGTTGCAGCTCATGCTTGTTACTTTTTTAATTACATTTCTCGCACGATTCTCCCATCATTGATTAGAGATTTGTTCAGTTTTCAAAAAAATGCCAACATGCCCAATCACTCAAATTCGATGTTCGCTCAAAAATCAGCTATTGCTGTTGCCCATTAATGGTGTGAAATTCGACTGAAAATTCTTATGTACAGGGATTTATTTCTCAGAGAATAGGTGCAGTAACTCCCCAGTTTTTGAGTCAACCCTTGTCTCTGCCCCCTACCCACCTCCAAGCACAATCCCTTGGTTCCACCCCCTACCCACCTCCAAGCACAATCCCTTGGTTCCACCCCCTACCCACCTCCAGCACTATCCTTTGGTTCCACCCCCTACCCATCTCCGGGCATCATCCCTTGGTTCCACCCCCTACCCACCTCCAAGCACTATCCCTTGGTTCCACCCCCTACCCACCTCCAAGCACAATCCCTTGGTTCCACCCCAACCCACCTCCAAGCACTATCCCTTGGTTCCACCCCCTACCCATCTCTGGGCATCATCCCTTGGTTCCACCCCTTACCCACCTCCAAGCACTATCCCTTGCTTCCACCCCCTACCCATCTCCAGGCATCATCCCTTGGTTCCACCCCTACACATCTACAAGCACCATCCCTTGATTCCACCCTCTACCCACCACTGAGCACCATCCCTTGGTTCCAACCCCCTACCCACCTGCGAGCACCATCTCTTGTTTCCACCTCTACCCACCTCCAAGCACCATCGCTTGGTTCCACCCCCTACCTACCTCCGAGAACCATCCCTAGGTTCCAGCCCTACCCACTTCCGAGCACCATCCCTTGGTTCCACCCCCTACCCACCTATGAGCACCATCCCTTGGTTCCACCCCCTACCCACTGCCGAGCACCATCCCTTGGTTCCACCCCTTACCCACCTCTGAGCACCATCCCTTGGTTTTATCCCCTCCCCACCTCCAAGCAGCATCCCTTGATTCCACCCCCTACCCAGCTCCGAGCACCATCCCTTGGTTACAACCCCTATCCACCTCCCAGTACTGCCCCTTTTAGAGAATACAGGCTCAAGGATCAGTTTGTGGTGCTAAGTAATTTGTATGGAATGTGTTAATGATAAAAAGAAAAGCAGTAAAATACAGTAGATCCCCTGCAGCCAGCAAAAATAGATACCTCACACAACAATAGACCCCCAGCAGCAGCAACAGATCCCCCAGCATCAACAGGCCCTCCAGCAGCCAGCAAGAATAGACTCCTCCCTGCAACAACTCATCCCTAAGAAACATAAGACCCTCCCAGCAACAATAGAGTCCCATGCAAAAATAGATTCCCACCAGTGAAAACAGATCCCCCAGCAGCCAGCATCAATAGACCCTCCAGCAAACCCCAGAACCCCTTGCCATTACGTACATTCAAAGCTGGAGGTTCAGGAACTGCGCTCCCCCGTGTTCCCGCTGAAATAAAGCCCTGGTTAAGTATTTTGAAAGAAAATTCTTTTGGAATTTGACCCATGTGTGGCCGGCTTTAGGGAATAATCAATACTGTAGACAACGTAGTTGACAATGAATGAAAGACTATGAGGAAAGACTACAACGTTCAGTGCAAAGTGCTCTAGGTACAACCACTGCTATCCCTCTGACCATAGATCTTTCAATTCCTATGTACACCAATGCTGTCCTTGGGTCCATATCAGGGTTTCTCAGCCAGGGTTCCATGAAAGTCTAGGGTTCCTCCAGAGGTTGCTAGGGGTTCCTTGAGCAATTTCTGCCTCTCAGATAAGTTCCCACTGACACTATTGGTCTTTTTAACTATCTGTAAGGCTAGGTTCACACCTCTTCGTGTTGCAATTAATGTGTTTTTCCAGCACATTTTGCATTTTTTTGACACACTTTTTTGCCGTGTTTTGCAATTTTTTAATTTTTTTTGCAATTAGGAAAGTATTAACTTTAATTCTACTTTGAAGTGACTTTGGATGGGTGCGACTTTGGTGCAAGTTTGGATGGGTGCGACTTGGATGCGACTTTGGATGGGTGCGACTTGGATGCTACTTGATTGCCAGAGAGTGTAAAGTCATATCAAAGTCACACTACATGAAGAGAACTGTTGTACTCCTATTAGCAAAAAAAAAATTTGCGTCAAAGATGCACCCATCAAAATTCATGTGAAAATGGCATCAAAGCCAATACTTTCGTATTGGCAAAAAAGAACCTCAGCAAAACTACATGCCTTTCTGCTGTGTGTTTACTAAACCCAGGACCCTGCATTCACTATATCTGGTGTCCCAGAACCCTGAATTCATTATATCTGGTCTCCCTGGACCCTGCATTCACTATATCTGGTCTCTCCGGACCCTGCATTCACTATATCTGGTCTCTCCGGACCCTGCATTCACTATATCTGGTCTCCCAGGACCCTGCATTCACTATTGTTAGTCTCCCCGGACCCTGCATTCACTATTGTTAGTCTCCCGGAATCTACATTCACTATATCTGGTCTCCCAGGACCCTGCATTCACTATATCTGGTCTCCTCGGACCCTGCATTCACTATATCCGGTCTCCCCGGACCCTGCATTCACTATATCCGGTCTCCCCGGACCTTGCATTCACTATATCTGGTCTCCCCGGACCCTGCATTCACTATATCCGGTCTCCCCGGACCTTGCATTCACTATATCTGGTCTCCCCGGACCCTGAGTTCACTATATCTGGTCTCCCGGGACCCTGCATTCACTATATCTGCTCTCCCCGAACCCTGCATTCACTATATCTGGTCTCCCCGGACCCTGCATTCACTATTTCTGGTCTCCCCGGACCCTGCATTCACTATTTCTGGTCTCCCCGGATCCTGCATTCACTATATCCGGTCTCCCCGGACCCTGCATTCACTATATCCGGTCTCCCCAGATCCTGCATTCACTATATCCGGTCTCCCGGACCCTGCATTCACTATATCCGGTCTCCCCGGATCCTGCATTCACTATATCTGGTCTCCCCGGACCCTGCATTCACTATATCCGGTCTCCCGGACCCTGCATTCACTATATCTGGTCTCCCCAGACCCTGCATTCACTATATCTGGTCTCCCCGGATCCTGCATTCACTGTATCCGGTCTCCCGAACCCTGCATTCACTATATCCGGTCTCCCTGGATCCTGCATTCACTATATCTGGTCTCCCCGGACCCTGCATTCACTATATCCGGTCTCCCGGACCCTGCATTCACTATATCTGGTCTCCCCGGATCCTGCATTCACTGTATCCGGTCTCCCGGACCCTGCATTCACTATATCTGGTCTCCCCGGACCCTGCATTCACTATATCCGCTCTCCCCGGACCCTGCATTCACTGTATCCGGTCTCCCAGGACCCTGCATTCACTATATCTGGTCTCCCCGGACCCTGCATTCACTATATCCGGTCTCCCCGGACCCTGCATTCACTATATCCGGTCTCCCTGGACCCTGCATTTACTATATCTGGTCTCCCCGGACCCTGCATTCACTATATCCGCTCTTTCCGGACCCTGAATTCACTACATCCGGTCTCCCACAGTACACAGAACATGGAAATGCAATTATTTTAGTAAATATAAACTGCTATGCTTCAGTTATGAATGAACACAGTGAGTAATCGGTACTGTTCACTTATTGTGTTCATCATCCTGAAGGATCCTATTGTGTGCTTGCAGTTACCGATGGGAGGGAGAGAGGAGGGAACCCAGGAGCACTGGGGCGGTGGGCACACACAGAGGTGCTTGGCAACATGGGGAATTGTATGGTGCACAGGGAGGGTGATGGGTGCAGCGGAGGGGTAATTACCGGAATCAATCCTCTGCATCAGGGGCGGACTGACAACTCATGGGGCCCCCGGGCAATAGGGGATCATGGGGCCCCTGTGTCCTTGCCCAAACTCAAAAAAGCCTATGAAAAAGGTACCAGGGGCATCTCATGGGGCCCCCTACTGACCCTGGGCCCTCGGGCAGTTTCCAAATGGTCAGTCCGCCCCTGCTCTGCATGGTTCTTTTTGCAGCAGATGAATGCCCTGCCCACATCCGATTTACCCAGCTGCCTGGGCGCCCCCTGCTGGCCTGGGCCCCATACAGGAGGACTGGTGGTACCCCCTTATCCACGGCCCTGACTGGGGGACAGCTTCAAGCAATGTAAAGTGCTGTAGGTGCAGGTGGGGTGGTACAACCACTGCCAGGGTCTCCGCTGTCACTCCTGACAGAGACCTTTCTAGTCCTGTGTACACCACAGCTTTCCCTAGTTTGGGTCCCTGATACAGGTCTGCATAAACAAATCTGTAATTAATGATCAGGGGAAAGCTAGAGAAGCTCCTTACAAGAGCTACCATGGACATATATGTAAAAGTAACACTGATGAAAATATATAGAAAACTAACACTCAAGCTAGAATAATAGAAACACTTGCATCAAAATAATCTCAGAGACTAAAAGACCAATTACAGGGCAAAGTAAAAGGATCAATTAGCTCTCATTAGTATGGTATCAAAAAGTTTTGAGACTAGTTTTGTAACAGCACAACAGATGGCAGCACAAGGCTGCATGCACAGAAACAGGGAGCACCGACGTTTATAAGTCAGTGTGCCAAAAGACATCGTCCTGTGCACAATGGGAGCTGTGCAACTGTTGCTAATCTGACCATGTGTGTTACCACCAGGGCTGCTGTTAGAAACCACGGGGCCCCATACAGCAAACCTGTCAGGACCCTCCGTTCCCCAAAGAACAGAGTTTAACCACTTGCCTACCAGGCACTTATACCCCCTTTGCTCCCAGGCCAATTTTCAGCTTTCATCACTGTTGCACTTTGAAAAACAATTACGCATTCATGCGACACTCTACCCATATGAAATTTTTAGCATTTTTTTTTCACACATAGAGCTTTCTTTTGGTGGTATTTAATCGCTGCTGGGTGTAATATTTTTTGCGCTATAAACAAAAAAAGAGCAAAAAATTTGAAAAAAAAAGTTTTTCTTTGTTTCTAATATAAAATTTTGCAAACAGGTAATTTTTCTCCTTTGCTGATGTGCATTGATGAGGCTGCACTGATAGGCAGCACTGATAGGTAGCACTGATGGGGTGGCACTGATATGTGGCAATGATTGGCACTGATAGGCGGCACTGATGGGCAGCACTGACTGGCAGCACTGATGGGCGGCACTGATGAGGGGCACTACTGGGCACAGGTGGGTGGTACTGCTGGGCACAGGTGGTTGGCACTGCTTGGCACAGGTGGGTGGTACTGCTGGGCACAGGTGGGTGGCACTGCTTGGCACAGGTGGGTGGCACTGCTTGGCACAGGTGGATGGTACTGCTGGGCACTGATGATCAGTGCCGATCTGTTCTGACAATTGCCGGTTAATGGCAGTACTTTCCTTGCGCTGTGACAGCGTGAGGGAAGTGCAGCCGATAACCGGCAATTGCGTGTCATTTGGACACAGCTGATCATGTGGTAAAAGGCTGCTGTGATTGGTCTTTTACCACATCACGTGATCAGCTGTGTCCGTAGGACACATCGATCGCGGAGATCGCTGGGTGTGCGCCAATGGGGGTGATGAACACAATACGTGATCAGTACCGATTACTCACTATGTTCATTCATAACTGAAGCATATTAACCACTTGGCAACCGTGCTATAGCCAAATGACGCATACAGTGCAGTTGTCCAGTCCTAGAATGCACCCTCCCGCGTTATCAGTCTCACGGATGTTTGGCTCTTTTATCTTCTTTCCAGGTTCTCTGTTTTCAGTGGCTTGAATGGCCAGGCTGCGATTATGTCACTCCCGCACATGCATGTGGGAGTCGCATCGCCACGGCACAGATCAGGGGCAGTAAATGTACACTGAGCTGCGCATGCGCGGCTCAGTGTACATGACGTCTGACAGCCAGGAGGAAACATTTATGAGAGAAGAGACCGGCATGGTCTCTTCTCTCATAAATGTCCTATCTGTGAGCAAATTTTGCAAAACATGGCTTTACTACCACTTGAAAATTCCCTAGGATGATATTGTACTTTGGGTTGCCATCTCATTCCTTTAAAACTGAACACGTTAATTACACAGGTTCTGTGGCAGATTAAAAGTACTTAGTGCCTTATATGCAGTGAGGGGTATCTGACCAGACCCATATAGGATCCTTGATGTCCTGTGGTTACCAACTTTAAGTGCGCATTTTGATTGCGTATCTGGTGAGTGCGCAATCTTTACATACTATATCACCTCATCCACGGATCCAGCCACTGGATTTCTGAAGATCATCTGGGATCTCATTTGCACTTACACTATGGACTGTATTTGTTTTAGTGTGTAACACCTATTCACGTTACCAGTCACTAAATACTTTTATCTGCACTTTTTCACCTATTTTATGTGATTTTCATTGTATTGCATTTTATATCATACATGAGAATATTTGAACATAGTGAGATTTAGCGGACTATTTTAGCGCTGCACCCTGCTTTATTTGCACAGCATCCTAGTTTGACCCTCCCCTGCCCCTCTATCAGTGCTGGGGCCACATTAGCTCAGTGATGGAGAAAAACTGAGGGAGAAAAGAAACATTGGAACACTAGTCAGTACCAGTGTGCAAAAGTATATTTGCTTTGGAAGAATAAATCCCCTCTAATGTTGAGTGTCCTACATGTGAGGATGTTGCTGCGTTATATAAAACTATTAGAATAGTTTTTCACATTTTAGAATGCAGCGCCCTTTTAAAATTATGGACAGTCTTGAGGCACCCCATTTTAGAATGGGGTGCCTCAAGACTGTCTATAATTTTAAAGGGTGCCTTGGGACTGTCCATAGTTTTAAAGGGTGCCTTGACTGAAAAAAGGTTGAGAAACACTGGTCTAGATAGCTGCATCACTATCTGTCCCACCAGCAGATAGAGATTTGAGTCTCCATTGAGAAAAGTGTTAAAGAAATATAAATTGAATGATTGATAACTCTTGCAATCCCATCAAACAGTACTTGGGCACAAAGACAATCTGGAAAGGAGGGATGATGAACACAGATCAACTTCTGAAAGTAAATTGGGTTTTTGGGAGAACTGTCCCCAGGTTTGACTACATAGGGCTGCTTCAATTGTTTGATCTCTTCCAGGAAAGCATGGTTGCCTTGACCATAGGATCTTTGTAGGTTCTAAACAGGATTCCCAAAGGTGAAAGAAATTTTAATTGGTACCCAACTCAACTGGACAATCTGGGGAAAAGTGCAGGTTTTGTATGTATATTTGTCATCAAATAAAGGATAGAAAGGACTGAATGGGATACCTGCAGCAACAATTCTGATTTCTTTAACACCTTCTTCTGTTAGGTCCTGCCTAATCTGTTTATGTATAACCATTAGGAGGTTGGAGACTAATGGATTGTACACATTACTCTACCACCAGGAGATTGCTGTATTCACTATCAATCCGTCCTGGCATGCCAGGGTGATAAGGGTAACCCTAGATTCTGAACTCTGCTTTCAGGCCCACATCCAATCCCAAAATCATGCCACCTCAACCTCCGCAACATCTCCAGAATACACCCCTTTGTAACCAATGATACCACAAAGCTCCTAATTCACTCCCGGGTTATCTCTCGCCTCCACTATTGCAACTCCCTCCTCATTGGCTTACCTTTACACAGGCTACCCCCCCTCCAGTTCATCATGAATACTGCTACCAGGCTCATCCACCTTACCAACCGTTCAGTGTCTGCTACCCCTCTCTGCCAATCCCTCCACTGGTCTCCATTCAGTGTCCTCCACCCCTCTCTGTCAATCCCTCCACTGGCTTCCACTCAGTGTCCTCCACCCCTCTCTGCCAATCCCTCCACTGGCTTCCACTCAGTGTCCTCCACCCCTCTCTGCCAATCCCTCCACTGGCTTCCACTCAGTGTCCTCCACCCCTCTCTGCCAATCCCTCCACTGGCTTCCATTCAGTGTCCTCCACTCCTCTCTGCCAATCCCTCCACTGGCTTCCAGTCGCCCAATGAATAAAATTCAAAATACTAACAACTTACGAAGCCATCACCAACTCTGCCCCCAGCTACATCACCAACCTGGTCTTAAAATATCAACCAATTTGCACTCTTCGATCCTCCCAAGACCTTCTGCTATCTAGTTCCTGTCTCACCTCCTCCCTTACTCGCCTCCAGGACTTCGCCCGTGCTTCTCCCATCCTATGGACCTCCCTACTCTAATTGTTCCGACTATCTCCTAATCTATCCATCTTTAGAAGAAACTGAAAACCTTTCTCTTTAAAGAAGTCTATCCTGCTTTTAACTAGTAAACTGCCTTTTATTTCCTCCATCAGCTCATCCAACACAGCTTTTATCTTTTGTATCACTCAACCCTTCCTCCTAGATTGTAAGCTCTAATGAGCAGGGCCCTCTGTTTACTCTCGTACCAAATTGTATTGTAACTGTAATGTCTGCCTTCATTTTGTAAAGCGCTGAGCAAACTGTTGGCTCTATATAAATCCTGTATAATAATAATAATGCTTATAGGTCACAGAAAAACCTTGTCCAGAGTTTTTTTGACCTGGTAATTATGCATTAAAGTAGAACTAAGGGCAAAACATTATGTTTTTTTTATTTTGACTAGTGTAAGTGAGGGTTATAACCCCTGACAGGTTTTTTTTTTTGTTACCTGTGCCCCAATGGGGAGAATTCCCTTTGTTTTCTGTCCCATAGCCAGAACAGGAAGTGAGCAGAAATCTGTCCAAAGTTATGAAATCTCAAGCTGTCACCAGAACTAGTGTCCCCCACTGGAAAATGTCCCATTTATTCTCGTTCTGGTGACAACCCAAAATTGGGGATTCTCTTTCACTCAGTGATAAAGGTAAACAGGACAAATAGGACAAATCTACCTTACAGGGACACAGATGGCAATAAAAATCCCTCCCCACTCAGTTTAAAATTTTAAAAATCTATTTTTTAACCACTTGCCTACCAGGCACTTTCACCCCCTTCCTGCCCAGGCCAATTTTCAGCTTTCAGCACTGTTGCAGACAGATAGAATCACTGGGATTTTTATCCTTTGGTAAACAAATGAAAAAAACCCAAAAAGTTTGAAAACATTTTTTTCCCCTTAGTTTCTGTTATAAAATTTTGCAAACAGGTCATTTTTCTCCTTCACTGATGTGCACTGATATGCAGCACTGATGAGGAGGCACTGATGAGGCTGCACTGATGGGCACTGATAGGTGACACTGGTGGGCACTCATGAGGAGGCACTGATGAGGCTTCACTAATGGGCACTGATAGGCTTCACTGATGGGCACTGGTATGTGGCACTGATGAGGTGACACTGATGGGCACTGATAGGGAGACACTGATTAGGCAGTGATGAGGCGTTCCAAGTTATTTAGTCAGAAGCATGGTTATTCCTCTCACACGGCATATGCATACTTGTAGCTTCACCCCAAAATACATTCTGCTGCTCCTCCTGAGTATGGGGATACCACACGTGTAAGACTTTTCCACAGCCTGGCTACATACAGAGGCCCAACATCCAAGTGGTGCGCGAGTTCCGGGGACATTCGAGGCAGCACCCTGTTCTTTGAGTGGTACCTTCTCACAGTTGGCCACCTATCTTCCAGCAGAGCAGCTCACAGGATTCCTCTCCACCTCCTCCTCCACCCTGGTCCGGATGTACCTGTTTCCTCAGCAGTACGCCAATTTTATTGACCACATTCACACATTTGGGCTATACCACCCACTTTTCCTTCGTTTACATTGGACATATGACTATGAACAATGGTTTTAATGCCTTTCAAGTGGAAAATAAAATCCTTTTTTTACTCTGGATAGCATTGTCATCATCCTTGCCAATTTTTATTACTTTACTGGTCACTATTTGGCTGTATACCAATAGCGCTCAGTATCAGCTACTGATGAGGCTACACTGATGGGCACTGATGAGGCGACACCTATGGGCACGGATAGGCTGCACTGATGGGCACGGATAGTCGGCACGGATGAGGAGGCACTGATGAGGCTGCACTGATATGCAGCATGGATAGGCTACACTGATGGGCACTGATGAGGCAACACTGATGGGCACGGATAGGCTGCACTGATGGGCACTGACGAGGAGGCACTGATGAGGCTGCACTGATATGCAGCATTGATAGGCTACACTGATGGGCATGGATAGGCTGCACTGATGGGCACTGATGAGGAGGCACTGATATGCAGCACTGATAGGCAGCACTGGTGGGCACTGATAGGTGCACTGACTGGCAGCCAATAACCGGCAACTTTGTTTACATTGTAATCAGCTTTGTCACTGGACACAGCTGGACATGTGGTAAAGGCAGGGGCGGACTGACAACTCATGGGGCCCCCGGGCAATAGGGGATTATGGGGCCCTATGTCCTTGCCCACACCCAAAAAAGCCTATGAAAAAGCCAATGAAAGGTACCAGGGGCATCTCATGGGGCCCCCTACTGACCCTGGGCCCTCGGGCAGTGTCCGAGTGTTCGAATGGTCAGTTCGCCCCTGGGTAAAGGGCCGCTGTGATTGGCCCTTTACTGTGATCTGTGATCAACTGTGTCTGCCTCAGGGGGTGTTCAGGAGGCACAGTGAGTCCTCATGCACACGGGACATTTAGATAACGCTGGTAATGTTAGCTGTGTAAAGGCACGTTAAAAAACTGAGTTTTTCACCTTTTTTTTTAGAGTTTTTGCATTAGCATTTTTCGTGTTTGCATTTTTTAGCACCCAAAAATTTTTTTTGGTCAAAAAAAGTCCACAAACACCAGTTTGTGGCGTTTTACCGCATTTTTCAGCTTTAGAGTGTTTTTACAGCCAAAAAACTCCTCTAGAAACTCACTAGTCCTGGGTTTTTTTCCAGCCAAAAAATGTTGATTCCAGTCTATGTGTACATGGACACATAGGATAACATGCTGGGGGAGTTTACTGACTGTAGAAAAAAAATATCAAAAGCCAAAAACAGCCTCTGTAAAAACATCCCGTGTGCATGAGGACGTCATATGACGCCCTCGCAGAACTGGACGACCGTGCTGTAGTCATCATTCGGCTTTAGCCCAGTCATCCAGTGGTTAAGCAAATTTGTTAAAGCCCTCTCTGGACTATATTAAATTTACCTATGCAGTGGATAACCCCCACCCCCTCTGCAGTGGATAACCCCCATCCCCCCTGCAGGATAACCCCCATCCCCTCTGCAGTGCATAACTCCCATCCCCCCTGCAGTGGATAACCCCCATCCCCCCTGCAGTGGATAACCCCCATCCCCTCTGCAGTGGATAACCCCCATCCCCTCTGCCGTGGATAACCCCCCTGCAGGGGATAACCCCCATCCCCCTTGGAGTGGATAACCCCCATCCCCCCTGCAGTGGATAACCCCCATCCTCCCTGCAGTGGATAACCCCCATCCCCTCTGCAGTGGATAACCCCCATCCCCCTTCAGTGGATAACCCCCACCCCCTCTGCAGTGGATAACCCCCACCCCCTCTGCAGTGGATAACCCCCATCCCCCCTGCAGTGGATAACCCCCATCCCCCCTGCAGTGGATAACCCCCATCCCCCTGTAGTGGATAACTCCCATCCCCTCTGCAGTGGATAACCCCCACCCCCCCTGCAGTGGATAACCCCCATCCCCCCTGCAGTGGATAACCCCCATCCCCTCTGCAGTGGATAACCCCCATCCCCCCTGTAGTGGATAACCCCCATCCCCCTGCAGTGGATAACCCCCATCCCCCCTGTAGTGGATAACCCCCATCCCCCCTGCAGTGGATAACCCCCATCCCCCTGTAGTGGATAACCCCCATCCCCCTGCAGTGGATAACCCCCATCCCCCCTGCAGTGGATAACCCCCATCCCCTCTGCAGTGGATAACCCCCATCCCCCTGCAGTGGGGAACCCCCATCCCCTCTGCAGTGGATAACCCCCATCCCCCCTGTAGTAGATAACCCCCATCCCCCTGCAGTGGGTAACCCCCATCCCCCTGCAGTGGGTAATCCCCATCCCCCCTGTAGTGGATAACCCCCATCCCCCTGCAGTGGGTAACCCCCATCCCCTCTGCAGTGGATAACCCCCATCCCCCCTGCAGTGGATAACCCCCATCCCCCCTGTAGTGGATAACCCCCATCCCCCTGCAGTGGATAACCCCCATTTCCTCTGCAGTGGATAACCCCCATCCCCCCTGCAGTGGATAACCCCCATCCCCCTGCAGTGGATAACCCCCATCCCCCCTGCAGTGGATAACTCCCATCCCCTCTGCAGTGGATAACCCCCATCCCCCTGTAGTGGATAACTCCCATCCCCTCTGCAGTGGATAACCCCCATCCCCCCTGTAGTAGATAACCCCCATCCCCCTGCAGTGGGTAACCCCCATCCCCCTGCAGTGGGTAACCCCCATCCCCCCTGTAGTGGATAACCCCCATCCCCCTGCAGTGGGTAACCCCCATCCCCTCTGCAGTGGATAACCCCCATCCCCCCTGCAGTGGATAACCCCCATCCCCCCTGTAGTGGATAACCCCCATCCCCCTGCAGTGGATAACCCCCATTTCCTCTGCAGTGGATAACCCCCATCCCCCCTGCAGTGGATAACCCCCATCCCCCTGCAGTGGATAACCCCCATCCCCCCTGCAGTGGATAACTCCCATCCCCTCTGCAGTGGATAACCCCCATCCCCCTGTAGTGGATAACTCCCATCCCCCCTGCAGTGGATAACTCCCATCCCCTCTGCAGTGGATAACCCCCATCCCCTCTGCAGTGGATAACCCCCATCCCCCCTGCAGTGGATAACCCCCATCCCCCTGCACTGGGAAGGTTATAGTGGTAGTAAAGTCTGTTATTTGTACTTGTACCTACAGGTAAGTCTATAAAGAGTTGTACCTGTAGGTACTATATATACCTCCTAGTTGTGCACCGTTTAGGAGATAATTACTTGTGCAGTAGCTCCAGCTCATGCATGGGCATACACGTGCCGTTCCTTCACAGCTGTGCGTCGTCGCGACTCGGTCATTCAAGCCACTGGAGCCCACAAACCCGGAAGAAGGACGGGGTGAAGTTGGAAGCTCTGTCCACAGTGACAGCGCACCCAGGGGTGGACTGACAACTCATGGGGCCCCTGGGTAATAGGGGATCATGGGGCCCCTGTGTCCTCGCCCACACTCAAACCACACCCAAAAAAGCTTAAGAAAGGTACCAGGGGCATGTCATGGGGCCCCCTACTGATCCTGGGCCCTCAGATAGTGCCGCCCCTGGCACATTTTAAAGTAAATTTCACATAATGTGTATAGCATGCAATGCACACTAGAACATTATGCCATTTTCATGCAGAGGAACAGTTTTTGGGTTTTTTTTTGGAATGATCAGGTTTACTTCCACTTCAAATGTTCATTTTGCAAGGGGAGGAAGCACTAAGTACAAATAATGACTTTATTCCCCCCCTTTATTCCTCGCTCTCGCAGGCTTCCTCCTCTCCATGTGACTGGAAAATTCACTCAGTGATAAAGGTCAGGACAGATAGAGAGGGGGAATCTCCCTAACAGGGGCACAGACAGCAATAAACACTGACAGGGGCTCTAATCCACCTCCACTCTATTCAGAACTTTAAGCATTAAGTACAAATAAATACCTTATTCTTCCCTCCCGCAGGCTTCCTTCTCTCAGGTCCTCCGAAGCCCCTTTATTTTGCGGCTTGGATGCTCCCTGACATCACCACATACTATCCAGGACTAGCAGTCATGTATGGTACAGGAGGATGCCGGGGGTTGCCGGGAGTGTCGGACAGCGAAGGAGAGCGCCTACTGCTGGAGGAGTGACGAATAAGGCTACCTTCATGCTAATCCGTAGCATAAACATGGTAAAAACGCATATGGGGCTTGCTGCACGTTTGCAGTGCGTTTTTCATGGGTGCGGTTTTCATGCATTTTTGCCACAATTTCAATGAATTTCAATGGGGAGGTGAGCTTTTGGTGCTTTTTCTTAACCGCAGAAAAAAATGCAGCAAGCAGGATTTTACTAAACGCAGTGGGCCCGCAACGGATCAGTGTGATGAGTTCCATAAGAATACATTTGAAAGTGTATGTATTTACTCCCCCCCCCCCAGAATTTAACCCTTGCAATGCAGGGTGACCCCCAACTACATGGATAAATTTAATGCCGGCCATACATGGGTCGAATTCTGAACAAATTTTCTTTAGAAAAGTGGAGATTTCGTGCATTTTGTAATCCGATGGCGCCACCATTGATTTTGGAATTCAACCAGCCAAGCCTTCAATTTCATCGCATGTTGCTAAAGAAAAGAATGTTCATGGCTGGGAATCTTCTTGTCTTTCCAGGTCACAGCTCATTTCTTGTTTCATTTCTCACACAATTTTTCCATCATTGATAAGAAATTAATTCATTTTTCAAAAAATATCCAACATGCTCGATCACTCAAATTTGATAGCTGCATGAAAATTGGCTGATACTGCAGCCCACTAATGGTGTGAAATTCGAACAAAACTTCTTAGGCCCCTTTTACACGGGCATTCCGTTTTTTTTTTAATCGGTTCAGTCACATTTTTTCCAAGAAAAAACGGATCAGTTTACATCAGTTTTTTTCATCAGTTTACATCTGTTTTTCATCAGTTTACATCTGTTTTTCATCAGTTTACATCCGTCTTTCATCAGTTTACATCCGTCTTTCATCAGTTTACATCCGTCTTTCATCAGTTTACATCTGTTTTTCATCAGTTTACATTCGTCTTTCATCAGTTTACATCCGTCTTTCATCAGTTTACATCTGTTTTCCATCAGTTTACATCCGTCTTTCATCAGTTTACATCCGTTTTTCATTAATTTATATCCGTTTTTCATCAGTTTACATGTTTTTCATCAGTTTACACCCGTCTTTCATCAGTTTACATCTGTTTTTCATCAGTTTACATCCCTCTTTCATCGGTTTACATCCGTCTTTCATCAGTTTACATCTGTTTTTCATCAGTTTACATCTGTCCATCAGTTTACATCCGTTTTTCATAAGTTTATATCTGTTTTTCATCAGTTTATATCTGTTTTTCATCAGTTTACATCTGTTTTTCATCAGTTTATATCCGTCTTTCATCAGTTTACATCTGTTTTTCATCAGTTTACATCCGTCTTTCATCAGTTTACATCTGTTTTTCGTCAGTTTACATCCGTCTTTCCTCAGTTTACATCCGTCTTTCATCAGTTTACATCCGTCTTTTATCAGTTTACATCCGTCTTTTGTCAATTTACATCCGTCTTTCGTCAGTTTACATCCGTCTTTCATCAGTTTACATCTGTTTTTCATCAGTTTACATCCGTCTTTCATCAGTTTACATCCGTCTTTCATCAGTTTACATCTGTTTTTCATCAGTTTACATCAGTTTTTTTTATCAGTTTACATCAGTTTTTTCATCAGTTCACATCAGTTTTTTTCATCCATTTACAACTGTTTTACATCCGTGTTTCATCCATTTACATCTGTTTTCATCCATTTTTCATCCCTTTACATCTGTTTACATTTTTTTGTCCTTTCAGTTTTTTATTCTACGGAAGAAAAATAGGGTTTTCTTCCGTTCAGAAAAACAGATGTTAACAGATACAGACATTAACGGATGTAAACAGATGATCATCCGTTTACATCCACTAGTCCATAGAAATACATGGGTGTCCGTTTTTTATCCGTAAACGGACAGATGAAAAACAGACATACAGAACACCTGTGTGAAAGGGGCCTACGTTACATATTTTGAAAGAAATTGTTTTCGGAATTTGAAGCATGTATGGCCCGCATAAGAGTAATCCACAGTTTAAGTGATGTATTATAAAAACTTCTTGTATCACATTACATTCATATAGCATCATCATAGCATTGTTATAATGTATTTACAATAGTTGTTTGGTGTGCCGATCAAAGGATTTTCCTTTGATTGGTTTATAACATCAATTAAAGAAACTTCAGAGTTGTTGCTATTTAACTGCATACTAACCTTAAGGTAATCCTAATCATCTTTATATCATTTATTTATTTCAGGTACTTATATAGCGCCGTCAATTTACACAGCACTTTACATATATATTGTACATTCACTTCAGTCCCTAACCCTCAAGGAGTGTACAATCTAAGGTCCCTAACTCACATTCATACATACACATACTAGGGACAGGATCCAAGTAACCTACCAGCATGTCTTTGAAGTGTGGGAGGAAACTGGAGTACCCAGAGGAAACCCACGCAGGCACAGGGAGAACATGCAAGCTCCAGGCATGTGGTGCCATGGTTGGGATTTGAACCAGTGACCCTAGTACTGCCAGGTGGAAATGCTAACCATTTAGCCACTGTGCTGCCCCAATAAATTCCTTCCTTCTATTCTCCCTTCAAAATATATCCATAATCCAAGAACATAGTTGTAATATGTTGCAGCTCTCTAGTCCTAAGAAGTAGTAGCTGCATTATTTTTTTATATACTTTTTTCCCTTTATTTTCATCTGGTGATCCTGCCGGTAACAGACTTCCTGCCCTATGGTGATGGCCACCCTGAGGAAGGAAGTGTTGAGACTACAGAACCACCAACGTTCCTCCTCTCCATAGCATAGGGAGGTGTTTTGTAGTTCAGAAGTAACTTGGGTGGGGCTGATAACTAAAAGAAGACGCTCAATACTTAGGTTGGCCATACATTATACAACTTTCTTGAGAATTTTGCTTTAGATTTACCAAAAACCATATAATATGCGGTCAAACCTAAACAACACTATCAATTGTATCCAATCAGGCAGCCCTTGTGCTGCATAATTGAAGGTAAATCTAAAGGAAATTGGACAGAAAATTGTAAGAAAATTGTATAGTGTATGGCCAGCCTTACCTTTCCGGCTCAACCAGAATGCGGCTCCAGTAGAAATCTTTTGCTAAAGTCTGTAGGGAAATCCAACACTTCCAAGAATGTTGATCTCCTTGGTTCCCTGCAACTCACGGGTTCCTACTACTAACCTCCACATCACCATGGTCTTCTGTAGTACATGAAGGCCAGAGACTGGAACCAGTGGGAGTTGTGGGGGACTCAGGAGAACGACACTTTCAGAAATGTTGGTTACCATACAAGCTGCAACAGAAAATTTCCACTGAAGAGGGAAGTGTTCTGGCAGCACAGGCAACAAAAATGGTGAGTCCCAAGAGCGAGAGCATGTTTCGGCAAAAATACAGTACGTAGTTGTGGCTACTGGGTGTGAGTGTAAAGGGTTAACTGCTTAGTTAACCTGCTTCAAAGACAATCTGCTGGTGGATAGACTGTTGTCCTGCAAGCTGGAAAATCTCTGCACATGGATCTGAGCGTGTAATTATCACAGGAAGGATTAGAACATCTGTCAGGTTTTTATTGCTGTCTGTCTCCACTGGGTAGGTCAGCTCTTTGATTGTTCCAGTTGAGTTGTCATCAGAACAGCAATAGAACGGAAATGGGACTTCTTCCAATGGGACCACTTGTGCAGGGCGTCTACAAGACAAGAAGTGAAGGGAAATCTCTCCAATGGGACCACTTGTGCAGGGCGTCTACAAGACAGGAAGTGAAGGGAAATCTCTCCAATGGGACCACTTGTGCAGGGCGTCTACAAGACAGGAAGTGAAGGGAAATCTCTCCAATGGGACCACTTGTGGAGGGCGTCTACAAGACAGGAAGTGAAGGGAAATCTCTCCAATGGGACCACTTGTGCAGGGCGTCTACAAGACAGGAAGTGAAGGGAAATCTCTCCAATGGGACCACTTGTGCAGGGCGTCTACAAGACAGGAAGTGAAGGGAAATCTCTCCAATGGGACCACTTGTGCAGGGCGTCTACAAGACAGGAAGTGAAGGGAAATCTCTCCAATGGGACCACTTGTGCAGGGCGTCCCTATCTTCATTGGGTATTATATTGTGTGTTTTTGCACTGAAAATGGCAGTTCAGCGGCTAAATGGTTTGCACTTCCACCTGGCAGTACTAGGATTATTGGTTTGAATCCCAACCACGGCACCACCTGCCCGGAGTTTGCATGTTCTCCCTGCATGAGCAATAAAAATGTCTCCTGAGCATAAATATGGAGGACTGAAGATAGTGATCTTAATTGGGCTCCAGTATGTGTGTGTTTCAGAGTTGAGCAACGGATAGACCAAGCCTTTCTGCTCACACACACAACTGGGGTAGTCCAGACAAAATTGCAGAAAGACAAACCAAGAGCGCACTGGCCTAGCGCATCATCCCCAAAAGATTTATTGTATTATAGATAAAAACATACTCACAAACATATGATGAGATTTCGCATATCTGATGTCTGATGGAAACCAATGGACCCAGACGCCTAGATGAGAGCCATCTCAGGGCCAAGGTAAGGCTGACATGTTTCGAGGGTAACCCTCTTCTTCAGGGGGTGAGTTTCCTTCCACACTGCAAAGACATGCTGGTAGGTTGATTGGCTCCTGTCTAAATTGGCCCTAATATGTGTATGTATGAATGTGAGTTAGGGACTTTAGATTGTACGCCCCTTGAGGGTTAGGGACTGATGTGAATGTAATATATATATATATATATATATATATATATAAAATATATATATATATACACACACACACATATACATATAAAGCGCTGCGTAAATTGACAGTGCTTTATAAGTACCTGTAATAAATAAAATTCATTTTATTATATTTTTTTTGAAAATTTGCATTTACTAAACAGTTACACAAATATCACGTGAGAAAAAAAATGTTCAACACCTTTTTATTCTACAGGTCCTCTGCTTTCATAAAATATATAATGTTCTGGGGGTTTAAGCAATTTTTTTTGCCAAAAATTGATTTTTACATGTAGGCGTTAAATAAAAATAAATTGCTCTAGAGCTGAACTAAGCCCACAATACTAAAATCAGTCTGCTGATGAGAAAAAGTATTTAGCAGTTTAGTCCTTATGCACACGGGACGTTTTTACAGCGGCTGTTTTTAGCTTTTGACGTTTTTTTCTACAGACAGTAAAGTCCCCAACATGTTATCCTATGTGTCCATGCACACATAGACTGTAATCAACGTTTTTTGGCTGGAAAAAACCCCCAGAAGTCCTCATGCACACTGGACGTTGTAAATATAGTGAATGCAGGGTCCAGGGAGACCAGATATAGTGAATGCAGGGTCCAGGGAGACCAGATATAGTGAATGCAGGATCCGGGGAGACCAGATATAGTGAATGCAGAGTCTGGGGAGACCAGATATAGTGAATGCAGGATCCGGGGAGACCAGATATAGTGAATGCAGGGTCCAGGGAGACCAGATATAGTGAATGCAGGGTCCAGGGAGACCAGATATAGTGAATGCAGGATCCGGGGAGAGCAGATATAGTGAATGCAGGGTCCAGGGAGACCAGATATAGTGAATGCAGGATCCGGGGAGAGCAGATATAGTGAATGCAGGGTCCAGGGAGACCAGATATAGTGAATGCAGGGTTCGGGGAGACCAGATATAGTGAATGCAGGATCCGGGGAGAGCAGATACAGTGAATGCAGGGTCCGGGGAGACCAGATATAGTGAATGCAGGGTCCGGGGAGACCAGATATAGTGAATGCAGGGTCCGGGGAGACCAATATAGTGAATGCAGGGTCCGGGGAGACCAGATATAGTGAATGCAGGGTCCAGGGAGACCGGATATAGTGAATGCAGGGTCCGGGGAGACCAGATATAGTGAATGCAGGGTCCGGGGAGACCGGATACAGTGAATGCAGGGTCCGGGGAGACCACATATAGTGAAAGCAGGGTCCGTGGGAGACCAGATATAATGAATGCAGGGTCCGGGGAGACCAGATATAGTGAATGCAGGGTCCGGGGAGACCAGATATAGTGAATGCAGGGTCCAGGGAGAACAAATATAGTGAATGCAGGGTCCGGGGAGACCAGATATAGCGGATACAGGGTCCGGGGAGACCAGATATAGTGAATGCAGGGTCTGGGGTTTAGCAACACTTTAATTTTGTTTCCAAAGAGAGTGAAAGGTAACCTCTGTACAATAATAAAGAAAATGTGCTGCTACAATTGTCACATCTTTATTAGAACTAGAAAATTCTGCCGCAGTTTTACACCACGTTTGGAGTGTCATTCAAGAATAATGGCACCCAAACGCATGTTGCACTTTTCTGCCGCGATTCGGAAACTGATATTTATCTTTAATTATTATTATTATTATACAGGATTTATATGGCGCCAACAGTTTGCTCAGCGCTTTACAATATAACGGGAGACAATACAGCAACAATACAGTTCAATACAAGAGGGTTAGGAGGGCCCTTTTCTTTGGAGCTTACAATCTAAGAGGGAGGGGCTGGTGGTACAAAAGGTAATAACGGTGGGGGGTAAACTGGTAGGAGGAATAGAAGACTCTGTTATTAGCTGAGGGCAGGATAGGCTTCCCTGAAGAGATAGGTTTTCAGAGATCTACATACAAAGAGAGGGGGTGCAGCGCTAATATAATCAACAATGTCAGCAAAGTACAAATACCAATAATTAAAGTGACAAGGTGCAAATGCATAAGCCACTGATTGGTGGCCAATGGTGCTAGAAGGTGTTGACCCAATTATAAGTCCACAAAATAAAGGTGCTGATAAGATCTCAAATGATCTCAAGATATCCAATGGTGAGGACCGTGGATCAGGTGATAAGTGATTGTAAGATTGCGCACTCACCAGATGCGCAAATCAAATGCGCGCTTATAGTAGAAAACCACTGTTCATCGGATAACATCAGGTAGGTTTGGTCAGATCTGGTCAGATTATCCCTCACTCCCTGGCACTGTCACACATGGGGGTCACCACACAATGGATGCAGCTTGCTCACATGGGGATCTCCTCACAATGGATGCAGCTTGCTCTGCGGGTGTGGTTTGCTCCCAAGAGAGCTCAAAAAGACAAAGGAGCCCACATAGTGCAGTATCTTTATGGATAATTTATTCCATACAAAGGTATGTGTACAATAAGGAGTGAAAACTACTGACCATGAATAGGTGGGTAAGATGGCCTCCAGGCCCCTCGGGGCATGGCGTCACACTTGCTGTAGCTCTACTGATGCGTTTCGAGTGACTGCTCGTAGTCATAGGGGTTCTGCTTTGATGAGGGCAGTATAGGCTTCCCTGAAGAGATAGGTTTTCAGAGATCGCCCAAAAGTGGGCAGAGTAGGCGATAGTCTGATAGATTGGGTAAGAGAGTTCCAGAGGATGGGGGAGGCTCTGGAGAAGTCCTGGAGACGGGCATGGGAGGAGGTGACAAGGGAGCTAGAGAGCAGGAAGTTGTGGGAGGAGCGGTGAGGACGGTTTGGGTGATATTCAGAGACAAGATTGGTCATATAATTTGGGACAGAGTTATAAATGGCTTTATATGTTTAATATAATCTCTGGCTCTGTTGGCTTTCAGCAGCTCACTGGATTTTCAGCAGGATCAATAATATTGTACCTAAATAAATATGATAAATACATTTTAATGGCATCTTGCATTGTTATGCAATGCAGCATCATGCTGCGAATAGGTGCATTGATCCTGCATTGATCTGTGCAGTTCGGCACGGCTCAACTGTGAGCACTGATGGCTACATCAAGTCACACTACGCATACAGAAAAACGAATACTTGTGGGGCATTTTATCGGATTAAGGAGGAACTCCTTTAAAATGGCTAGATTTGAGGCCAAGACACATACGGAATGTTTGGAGAAAAGTGGCTATCCGCTACAGATGGTTTAACATAAATATACAATAGGTGAGGCAATAAGGTGCCTTACTGTCTGCTGGCTTTGTTGATAGAAGAAAAAAAAAAAAAAAATACTCAGTTAAAGTTCATGTAAACCCTAACAATGAATTTGTCTTTATTTTGGTACCCTTTGATCTGTTAAGTATACCATCGAATGTGTTTTGTCAGATCTGTTTTTTTATAAATTGAAGGAGCGGTGTAAAATTGTTGCCCGAATAATGACTGCATCTAGTTGGATTCATCCACTGCAGTTGCATCCCGAGGCAGATGCGGTGGGTGCGCGCCGCACCGGGTGACACCTACCACACGAAGTGACACCGGACCCGCTCCACGAAAAGGTAAGTTGTAAAGCAAGCCGTTGATCCCTGCAGGATGGATCGGATCTGCAGGGGTGACACTGGACCCGCTCCACGAAAAGGTAAGTTGTAAAGCAAGCCGATGATCCCCACAGGATGGATCTGATCCATCCTGCGGGGATTGATGGCTTTCTTTACAACTTACCTTTTATAGGTTCTCACCCCTTATAGGTTGCTTGCAAACAAACCCTGCAGGATGGATCGGATCTGCGGATTGGGGAGGATAATGGATCAGACTCCGATCCATTATGCTTAGTCTGCAGATCTGATCCAACCTGCAGGGATCAACGGCTTTCTTTACAACTTACCTTTTCGTGGAGCAGGTCCGGTGTCACCCTATATAGGTTGCATGCTGACGATACCCACAGGATGAATCGGATCTGCGGATTGGGGAGCATAATGGATCGTAGTCCAATCCATTCTGATCAAACCGCTGATACGATCCATTCTGCGGGGATCGTCGGAGGGGGTGTCACCAAGTGTTATCGCCCCGGGTGACACCAACCCTAGGGACGCACTTGATCCACTGTTCAGGTATTTTGACTGGCTGTCAGTATAGAATAGCCCAGCAGAGGGATTCGGCCCTCTGGATGGATGAATCAGTATTTTTTTTTTTTTTTTAAACCTGCAAAAATCATTGTGTAAAAATCAACATGTATGGCCAGCTTTAGGAAAGCCAGAGATGATGCGATTTTCTTTCCTGAAACCACAGGTAACAGGAAAACAATTGCTTGATTCCTCAATCAACACAGTCAGTGTTGATGGGGGAATCCCTCCCGCAGCACTCTTCTCGGAACGCTTCCTGTTGGCAAAACACGATTACTGCTGGTGGCTATAGCTGCTGGCAGTAATCCAATGCAAAAATCCAACCAAGCTGAACTGGCCAAGATTCAATCCAACTATGGCTGGCTTTAGTCAAGTAGGTGGTGTTTGTAAGTAAGATTCCATTGTGAAAATTGCAGCAACAAGCAGCTGGGCTTATGGCACTTGGAAACCATGACTAGTGCACCCGAGATAGGTTCATCCAGACCCCACTACACCACCGTTACCCTTTACCCTTCCATACCAATCCCCTTTACTTACTATACTTACAGAAAACACAACACCAATTTTGGAGTAAAATGGGTAGCACGGCCTTTTATTAACAAATCAAGTTTAAACACATCAACCATTCCTTATACAGAAAACAGAAAGAATTGTCGTTGGTCTTTGAAGGCACCCCCAAAACGATCCGAAATGCACCTGCAGACAACCATATACACTAGGCCTCCAGCCGCAACCAACCAGCTCGGAGACAACCATACCGTCCGCAGTGCAGCACCACCACCTTCCAGTTAAACCTTGGTTAACTGGGAATGTTCCCGGGCACACCATACCACCGATGGGTCCCACACCATTTTGTATCTCCAAGATAAGAACCGCCTCCAAAGACCAACCACCGCCCAGGAACCAAAATAACCCCCCCCCCCCCCCAGGAGGAACACAACATTCACCAAACAGGGCGGGCGGGAGGGAAGCTCTCTCTCCCACATCCAGCCCCCAACTGATGCCCCTCCCCAGAACACCCCACCCTAAAGTGCAGGAGACCCCACCTACACTCTCCTCTACCAACCAGATCCCCCAGCTATCCTTTACCAACTCTAAACAATCATTAACCCTCACACGTCTTCCTTCCCACTCTGGGCCTAGTCATGCCTGTCCTGCGCTAATTCTTTTCTTCTTTTTTCGCTGCAGGCATTTCTGGACTGTTGGGGAACTGATGGTAATTTTAGGAAATTAGAAGGCATGTATGAGATGTTTGCCCTGGGCCTACCTATTTCTTCTTATGGCCTTTTGTTTAACTTGTAATCCTCTATGAAAGGGATCTTCAAACTACGGCCTGCTTCAATCACATTTTCAGAATCGCAAGTGGGAACTAAAGGGATATCTGAATGTCTTAAGAAGATACATTTCTCTAAATTGGAGGTACTAAAGAAGCAGAGGTTCTGGTCTTGTAGGATCCTGACTTAGATTGAGCTCTCAATTTGTATGTAGGACAATGGTGATGTGAATGGTTCAATGTTACCTGAAAAAAGCTTCAGAAAATGTCTGAATGATATAATATATAATATGTCTGATGAAATAAATGCAAACATATTTTATTGAACTTGCGGCTTGGGGTTAAAAACATGTGGCTGATCAGCATTTTTACTGCCCCCCACCAACCACTCACCCAAATGCTTCAAAGTCAGTGGACCAAGGCATACACATCTTGGCATGGCAAAAATTTATCCTCGTAATGTCAGTTGAATAGGTCCATGTTGCCATGTCCGTAACCACATGCAATGTATGTGGTTGTGGCTCGGTGACTCTGGCGTCTGGGCCTAGACACCGAGCGGGAGCACATTTGCGCGCAATTAACAAAAAACATATGTGCTGAGAGCGCGCACCCTGCGCACTCCCAGCACACATGTTCGGTACTCACGGAAAGGTCCCGGTCTGCTCTTTCGATCGGGACCTTTCTCGATCATGTGACCGCTGTGATGACACATCACGGCAGCCACATGATCCCTAAACCCCGTCCTGCTTCCCGGCTTCTGAAACTCTTAAAGGGCCAGGAGGCGCCGGCGGGTAGGGGTTAAACTGATATAGCTCAACACTCTAAGTCCCCGGTCACACCAGTGCGAATTTTAATGCGATTTGATTGTTTCAAATTGCATGACAAGTTGCACCCTATTGTCCGCAGTGGAAGCGGTCAAATTGGTGTGACTCCCGACGGATTTTGAAAGTAATTCCTGCACTACTTTTTGCAAGTTCAGGTGCAACTTGCATAGACATCGTTGCATGAAGTCTCACAGATGTCTTTCAAGTCGCACCTGAAGAGGCACTGGCATCCGAGTTTGAAATTGTGCGAATCCAAGTGAAGTCGCATGGTTTTCAAGTTGGATTCGGTGTGACCGAAGCCTTAATGGTATATAATTTCTAGAACAAATATTGGACAGAACAAATTAGTGAAGTTCTTTGTCAGGGTTTTCTTTGCTATAGTTTGAAGAAGTTGGCTTTCAGGGAAAATTTTCCTGCAGTTTGGGGAAGTCCCTGTTTGGGGAAGTCCCTAGTCAAACTTTTTTGTCACATAATTATATCAGGATTCATCTTATTATTCTGCAGTAAAAAGGGGAATGCTAAACAACTATTTCCTTAAATTGTTACAGTCACACTGCCATTTGATAGATCTGATCTCCAGGGCTTCTTTGTCTCCAGACAATAAATGAAGCAAACTGATCTTTATTTAAAAGTGATCTCAGGTTAAGAAACTACCATTTCCCACTTGTGTAGTCTATATGCAGTTTATATACTATATTGTAAAAAAATCAACATCAATGCCCCTATTACTTAAGGGTCCAGTCTAAATTGCCTACATCTATTTCTGGTGACATGGTCATTGCATTCTGATGTCTTCAAGCATGACATTATGCAGACACATGACTGGTCTGCTGAGCAGCGCAGAAAGCAGAGAGCAGCTTCTGATCCCTACTACCGAAACAGGTGTGGAGGTTCATGTGACAGGGTCCAAAGGTACACTGGTACTGGTGATGTCACCAGGGTGTAGGCAGGGGCCTACGTGTCAATGTTGCCTGTTTTGCAAAAGGTTAATATATAGTTACATAATTACATAGTTAATCTGGCTGAAAAAAGACAAAAGTCCATCCAGTTCAACCATTAAAAAAAAAAGTTATAATCCTATCCCCACAGTATAGGATAGATAGGCAATCGGATATTCCCTGGATCAACTTTACCTATAAATGTTAGTATCCAGTTATATTCTGTGTATCTAGGAAAGAATCCAGGACTTTTTTGAAGCAATCCACTGAGCTGGCCAGAACCAACTCTTGAGGGAGTCTATTCCACATTTTCACAGCTCTCACTGTGTTTGGGGATTAAATCTCTTTTACTCCAGACGTAAAGAGTGCCCCTTGTCCTCTGTGATGAATAGCTCTACACTGAGTTCACTATATGAACCACTGATGTATTATACATGGAGATCATATCCCCCTTATGTATTATACATGGAGATCATATCCCCCCTTATGTATTATACATGGAGATCATATCCCCCCTTATGTATTATACATGGAGATCATATCCCCCCTTATGTATTATACATGGAGATCATATCCCCCCTTAAGTATTATACATGGAGATCATATCCCCCCTTATGTATTATACATGGAGATCATATCCCCCCTTATGTATTATACATGGAGATCATATCCCCCTTTAATCTCCTCTTCTCAAGAGAGAATAAATTCAGTTCCTCTAATCTTTCCTCATAGCTGAGCTCCTCCATGCCTCTTATCAGTTTGGTTGCCCTTCTCTGTACTTTCTCCAGTTCCCCAATGTTCTTTTTGTAAATTGGTGCCCAAAACTGAACTGCATATTCCAGATGAAGTGTTACTAATGATTTGTACCGGGGGAATGATATCTCTCTCTCTGGAGTCTATACCTCTTTTAATACAAGAGAGGATTTTGCTCGCCTTAGAACCCGCAGCTTGGCATTGCATGCCATTATTAAGCTTGTGATCTACCAGAACCCCCAGAACCTTCTCCACCATTGATTCCCCCAGTTGTACCCCCCCTAGTATGTATGATGCATGCATATTCTTAGCCCCCAAGTGCAGAACCTTACATTTTTTTTCGTATTAACAATTTTTATTGGTTTTCAAGTAAATCAAGTGTTACAGAAAACAAAGGGAAAATAAAACAAGCAAAACATAGAAGTACATCGATGGCTAAGATTACATTTGGTCAGGACCAGTGGAGTCATATAGTAACAATGCAAAAAAAAAAATCATGGTCTTACAATTTGGGCTGGCATAGAGGAAGAGAAGGTATCCCACGGGAGCCAAATCATCTCAAATACAGCAAACGAACCACTATGTGAAGCAGTCAAACACTCCATCTGTCTTACATCGGTAATAAGTTTATACAAAGTTTGCAATGAAGGTGGGTTAGAGGATAACCAACACATAGGAATACTTCTCCTGGCCGCTGTTAGCACATGTGCAGCAAGTTTTCTGGCCAGTTTAGATAGACCCGGGAATGGCAAGCCCAGCAAAAAATGCAGTGGGTCAAATGGGAGAGAAACTTGCAACAATGATTGCAACAAGGAGCGGACCTCTTCCCAAAAAGGAGCAATGGAGCTGCAGGTCCAAAAAATATGATAAAGAGAGCCAGAAGCGCTACTACAGCGCCAGCAGGCAGGAGAAGCACTCGGATTATAAACATGAAGAACTTCCGGGGTTTTGTACCACAACATCATAATCTTGTATATGTTTTCCTTAAAAACCACACAAATAGAGGATTTAGATGCATTATCCCATATTTTCTTCCACGTTAATAAGTCAATATCACGTTGTATAAATTGAGACCACCTACGCATATAAAGGTGAGCGTCATTGGACAAAGGGGGGGCCTCCATAAGAATTTTATAGGTGCTAGAGACAATACCCCTTTGATGGGGACCTTCCATACATAGACGTTCGAAGGGGGTAGGTTTCCCCAAGCTCAATGAGGGTGATAGAGTAGAGAAAAAGTGGCGTATTTGAAGGTATACATATAGATGATGAGGGGGTAGAGAGGCTTTCCTCTGGAGATCCGAGAATGAATGTAACTTACGAGTCACCGGGTGTACCAGGTGACGTAGTTGAAAAAGGTTAGATACTACCCAAAGAGACATCCGGGACATGGCCATATTGTCTGGAAGATTAGGGTTATATAGGGTATTTGTCAGTGGGGAGCATTGAGAAGCCAATGTGAATTTAGCCTTACATTTCTGCCAAACAGTCAATGAAAAAAGCATGGGGCCTAGGAGTGAGTGGCGAAAAGAATGAACATCCACCGCCGAGGTCGACCAGAGAAGGGAACACAGATGAACTGGGGACAATTGTAAAGACTCGATCTCAGTCCATGTATTGGGAGGGTAGTGAATGGACCATGACAGAAGAAAGCGAAGGTGGGTTGCAAAATAGTATGTTATTATATCCGGTGCTCCGAAGCCTCCCCTAGAACGTGGGGAAAGCAGAACAGAACGAGCAATCCTGTGCCGCCTGTTGTGCCAAATAAAATGTAAGAAAGATTTCTGAAGGGAGTGAAGCTTGGACATAGGAACGGGTACGGGGAGGGTTGCAAACAGATATAAAAGTTTGGGTAGTACGGTCATTTTTAAGACATTAATACGACCGAGGAAAGAGATAGGCAAGGCATCCCAGTGTTTCAGGGAGCGAGAAATTGCTATAAACAGTGGGGGAAAATTGGCCTCGTATATGGATTGGTAAGAGGAAGTAAGGTTGGTGCCTAAATATTTTAAAGAGTGGGTGCACCACCGGTAGGGAAAGGCTGCCTGAAGGGAGGAAAGAACAACAGGAGAAACATGTATTGGAAGTGCCTCAGTTTTGGACGTGTTGACCTTATAACCTGATAAAGCCCCAAATTGTTTCAAAATTTTGTGCAAAAATCGGTAAAGAGGTGTGGGGACTCGTAAGTGTGAGGAGGATGTCATCTGCAAATAATGATAATTTGTACTCATGAGAATGGGATTGTATCCCCCGGATATCCGGATTCGACCTGATGGCAACAGCCAATGGCTCCAGACAGAGAATGAACAGCAGGGGAGAGAGTGGACATCCCTGACGAGTGCCATTTGACATCTGAAAGGGGGGTGAGAGAAAGGAAGCTAATCTGACCTGTGAGAAAGGGGATGAATAAAGGGCCTTCAAAGCTGCAACAAATGAACCCCTGAAACCAAATCGCTCCAAAACCATGAACATATAGGGCCAGCTTAAACGGTCAAAGGCTTTTTGGGCATCCAAGCTCAATAACACAGTAGGGGTAGAGGAACGGTTGACCAGATCAACCAGATCAATAGATCTCCTGGTGTTATCCGCAGCCTGTCTGGCAGGTACAAAGCCCACCTGATCTCTGTGAATGAGCTTGGAAATAATACTGGATAGTCGATTGGCCAAGATTTTAGCAAAAATCTTATAATCGGAATTAAATAGGGCAATAGGGCGATAGTTATCTACGATAGAGTGATCCTTATCAGGCTTAGGAATAACCGAGATATATGCACGGGAGAAGTCAGTCTGGGGTATGATTCCCTTAAATAGATCTCGGTAAAGGGATAGGAGATGAGGGGCCAGAGTACCAATAAAAGATTTATAGTAGGAGTAGGGCAGTCCGTCCGGTCCCGGGGCTTTACGGGAAGGGAGGTGTTTAATTGTATCCAATAATTCCTCTAGCGTAATATCCGCATTAAGAGCGTCAATGTCTGAGGGTGATACTCTCGGAAGTAGCAAGGGGTCAAAAAAATTATCAAACGATGGTTGTGTGAGAGAAGGGTGAAGGTCCGGGGTTAAACAGTTATACAATTTCCCATAGAATGAGCCAAAAAGGGTTGCCATGGCCCGAGGATCATAAGTAGGGCATCCATCAGGCTGTAGTAGAAGGTCGGGCATCGTGGAGGGGGACTGGGCTTTGAGACGGTTGACTAACATACGGTGTGGCTTGTTAGAAAATTCATAAAATTTCTGTCTAACCCAAAGGAGAGATTGTGCAGTCTTACTGGAGTCAAGGGCTTTAATTCGGTCATGTAGAAATGTTACCCCCTGAAGCCCTGAAATAGATGGCTTATTCAGTAACTGACGTTCCGCCAACGAGAGCTGTTGTATGAGAGAGGCCCTAGCACTCGCCGAGGACTTTTTTAAACGGGAACCCATGGAGATACAGAGTCCACGGAAAACCGCCTTGTGGGCCTCCCACAGAGATGAGGAAGAAGTTACGGAACCGACATTAAGAGTAAAGTATGAATCGAGTCCCTGTGACAATTCATCCCTAAGATGGTCTGTGGAAAGAAATGTCTCATTAAGGCGCCAGTGACACGGTTTGGGCATAGCAGGGGGAAAAAAAAGATTTAAGGTCAAAGAGGCATGATCAGACCAAGTGATGGGATTGATTTCAGAGGAAACCAGAAGTGGGAGCAAAGAGGCAGAGATGAAAAAATGATCTAGGCGGGAATAACTACGGTGAGAGTTGGAGTAAAATGTAAATTGTTTATGAAGGGGGTGTTTAATCCGCCAAGCGTCAAAGAGACGATGCTCCCTAATCAATTTACGGAAAGATTTTGAAGAGGAGCATTGCCGCTTCGAGGGGGTGGACTCAAAAAGCACTTTCCTGTCTTTATGGGGGGAAACAATCAGATTAAAATCTCCCCCTACAATCACCTGCGAGGTAGTAATAGAGTCTAGATTAGCGAGCGTTTGGGATAGGAATTGCAGTTGACCTGTATTGGGAGCATATAAATTCAACAGAACAAGGGGAGTCTCGCCATGCATACACTTTAAAATAATAAAACGACCCTGATGGTCAACCTTGGAGGAAACAACCCGAAGGGAGCAGTGTGACCCAATAAGGATTGCCACCCCGGCCTTCCCAGAAGGATTAAAGGCCGAGTAGGCTTGGGGAAAAAATCTCGAGGCAAAACGAAAAGAGCCAGTTGATTTAAAATGGGTTTCTTGGACAAAAATAATGTCTGCTCCAGAGGATCGGAATTCCCTCAAAGCCATCCACCGTTTTTGAATGGAGTTGAGGCCCTTGACGTTATATGACAGAAACCTCAATGTCATTATGAAACAACGACAACTGACCTACATGTAATAGCATGAAAAATGAATGGAATACCATCGATGTAATATAGTGAAAAACAAAAAACATAAGACAGTTGAATAACACAGTACAGTGCAAAGTAATAGTATAAAAAACAAAAAACAGAGAACTAACACTAATAAGTATCCGCAAGGATATAAACTCGGGGATAACAATGGGACCCAAGTCGTCTAGGCCTATGGCTAGACAAAGTCGGGGGCAACACGACAACCAGGACATCGGAAAGATCGTCAAGCCCGGCCAGAAAAAAAAAAAAAATCAACCATGAAAAACACCCGACAATTTGGCCGGACAGATAAGGTAAACCTGTGGGAAAATTATGTAAAGACAAAAAGAACCAAAAACCCAGGAAGGAAGGTTCATCACCGGATTCAGAAGGGCGCCCCAGAGAATCGTCAAGCAGGTGGATCAGTTGACCGAGGAAGACGCGGACGTTGTGGGGTACGAGAAAGTCTCTTCCGACCTCTGCGAACTGGGGTCCAGATCTTGTTGGGGGTAGCGGATGGACGAGACGGAGTTGGTGGCAGTGGGGATACATCTTCAGACAGAGGTGGAAGTCCCAGGCGTTTTAAGAAGGAGTCCGCCTCATGAAGATCACGGAGCACAACTTGGGTATTGTCCCTAGTTACGATCAGCCGAAAGGGAAACCCCCAGCGGTAAGGGACACGGTGTTGTTGAAGATGTGTGGTGATCGGTTTCAGATCTCGTCGCTTAGCCAGTGTAATCGGGGACAGGTCGCAGAAGAGTTGGAGTCTGTCCCCCTGAAATTCCAGAGACGATTTATGGCGAACAGCAGAAAGTAGAGCTTCTTTGCTTTGAAAAAAATGAAAGCGAACAATAACGTCGCGAGATCTGGTGCCTTCAGCAGGTTTTGGGCCCAAGGAGCGGTGAGCCCTATCCATACGCCAATCTGCTTCTGGAACCAAGGGGGCAGTCGCGGTAAAGAAGGACAGAAGATGACGGTGCAACTGTGCATCTGCAATAGACTCGGACATACCGCGGATACGGATATTTTGGCGCCGTTCCCTGTTTTCCAGATCCTCTTGCTGGAGCTGCATTTGGGACATGGAATGCTTCAGATAAGCGTTATCCTCTTCCAGCACGTGGACGTATTGTACCAGATCATCAAACTCATTTTCCAGTTTGTCCGTGCGGTCTCCAATCTGGGTAATTTCCCCTCTAAGGTCCAAGGCCAGCTTTCCAATTTCAGCGGATATGGACGCGGTAATGTTTGCGCAAAAAATTTTGTAGCTTGTCATCCAACGCTGACAATGTGAGGGAAGGTGACTGGGTGGCCTGTTGAGGTGCCAGGGTGGAAAGAGGATGCTTCTCTGAGGCATAGTGCTCCGCAGCCCTTGCAGTAGCATGCTGGGGCTCATAGTCCTCCAGCAGGGAGTGTGTTAGGGCAGAGGCTGGAATGTCTGTGGGTGCAGTACCGTCTGCGACCACCGGGGGGCCGCGATCTCTCCCTGGGCTCTCAGTCATACCTGAGGCTGGGGATTGTGGCTGGCCGGGATGAGCGGAGCTCACTTAAAGTGCGGCCGCCATCGTCCCTGGCCGCGCATGCGCCCCAGAACCTTACATTTATCAACATTAAACCTCATTTGTCACATAATTGCCCAATTACACAGAGCATTGAGGTCGGCTTGTAAGGTGGAGACATCCTGTAAGGACGTTATTCCACTGCACAGCTTGGTGTCATCTGCAAAGACTGAAATGGGATTTTTAATCCCAGACCCTATATTATTTATAAATATATTAAAAGTAAGGGTCCCAACACTGAACCTTGGGGTACACCACTGACACCCCTACACCATTCAGAGTATGAATCATTAACCACTACACTCTGAATTCGATCTTTCTATTCAGTTACATACAAATCTATCCAAGCCTGTAGACTTTACCTTACACATTAGCCGTGCGTAGGGAACTGTGTCAAACACTTTTGCAAAATCCAAGATATACCACGTCCACTGCCACCCCTCTGTCCAAGTATACCACGTCCACCGCCACCCCTCTCTCCAAGTATACCACGTCCACTGCCACCCCTCTGTCCAAGTATACCATGTCCACCGCCACCCCTCTGTCCGAGTATACCACGTCCACCGCCACCCCTCTGTCCAAGGTTTTGCTCACCTCCTCATAAAAAGAAATCAGATTTGTTTGACAACTTCTGTCTTTCATGAATCCATGCTGTCTGTTGCTTAAAATATTTTTTTCCAGCAAGAACTCATCTATGTGGTCTGTTATTAAACTCTCCAGTATCTTACCAACTATAGAAGTTAAACTAACAGATCTATAATTACTTGGTAAAGATTTTGACCCTTTTTTAAATATTGGCACCAAATTGGCCTTACGCCAATCCAGTGGTACTATGCCAGTCATTAAAGAGTCCCTAAAAATTAGAAGCAATGGCTTTGAAATGATAGAGCTCAATTCTTTAAGGACCCGTGGGTGTATGCCATCCTATCCAGGTGCTTTATTCACCTTTATTCTGTCTAAATATTTCTGGATCATATCAGCTGTGAGCCAATGTGGATCATCTGGAGTTGTGTCAATATCATGCCCATTATGGACAAGAGCTCCCCCAAGCTCCTCTGTATACACAGAGCTGAAGAAGGTATTTAATAAATTTGCCTTCCCTTTGTCCCCAGTCACCCACTCTAGATTATTTTGTAAAGGGCCTACATGCTCGGACTGGACCTTTTTACTAATATATTTAAAGACTTTTTTGGGGTTTCTCCTGCTATCTTTTGCAATCTGTAATTCGTTTTCAATTTTTGCGGCCTTTATTTCCTTTTTGCATATTCTGTTATATTCTATAATTGTAATCTTTAAACGATGACAGTGTTCCTTCATATCTATATTTAATAAAATCTCTTTTCTTATTATCTATAGCTTTTTTAACTTTGGCTGTAAGCCACATAGGTTTGATTTTTAGCCTTTTAAACTTGTTGCCCATGGAAATATAATTTGCAGTGTGTTCACATACAGTCTTTTTGCAGAACTCCCATTTCTGTGTTGTGTTCATCAATGCCAATATTCCCTCCTAGTCTAAGTCTTGGAGAGCAGCTCTCAGCCTTGGAACATTACCTCTCTTAAAATTGAGCATTTTTATTTTTCCCATATGTGCTTGCTGTTTACAGCTAACAATAAATGAAATCATGTTATGGTCCCTGCTACCCAGATGTTCTTTTATATGGACATTCGTAATAAGCTCTGCATGGTTTGAGATTACCAGGTCCAGCAGAGCATCATTCCTAGTTGGGGCCTCTATGGACTGTACCATGAAATTGTCCTTTACTAGGTTTATACATTTTTGCCCTTTAACTGTTCCTGCAGTACTATTACTCCAGTCAGTTTCCGGGTAGTTAAAATCCCCCATTAATATCACTGTCCCAGCCCTTGCAGCCCTTTCGATCTTTGCAAGGAGCTGAGTCTCCACCTCCTCATTAACACTGGAAGGCCTATAACAAACTCCAATGATTACCTTTGTGGTACACACCCCCATGTGCAGATTCAGCCTCATCACACTCTCCATCAACTAGGTCCTCTTTCACACTCGCTCTAAGATCACTTCTCACATAGAGACAGACACCACCACCTTTCCTATTTACCCTGTCTTTCCGAAAGAGAACATAGCCAGGAATATTAATGGCCCAGTCATGTGAAGAATGAAGCCAAGATTCTGCAATACCAATTAAATCATAGTTCTCTTCATGCACCAAAGCTTCCAACTCACCTACTTTGCTTGGCAGACTTCTGGCATTGGTGAACAAACACTTTAATTCATTGACACCTTGTGGACACATATTTTGCATATTTTTTATTTTCATACAAATGGTACCAATTCCACTGGTTGTTTGTAACATGGGAACCTTCTTTTCATCTGTCATAGTCTTCCCCCCATCTTTCCCCATTCCACCCACCAATAAATACTGACCCGTCTGATCTGTCTACCCCGTTATAATCTAATTTTCCCTCCCCCCCTCAATCCTAGTATAAATACTTTTCCAGCCTTCCCATGGAGACGTCTCACAGTGGAGGAGTTCAAATTATTTTTTGGGCCTCACCATGGGGCTTTCAAAAAATAAAATAAAGGACATGTTTACTGGTCCACCCACCCCATCCACCACATGTCCTTTTTTTCTGCTGTAATGCCCAGGTCACTCTATAGGATGATCATGCTCTTCCTTCATTTCCTTCATTTCAATGACAATACCCAGTGTCCTTTTTCCCAGAGATTTGCTGAACTTTACGTACCTGACTAAAACATCTGTGTGCACGAATCCCTTGTCCACTTCACTGGTCGACTGGGAATCAAGCTATACATTCCAAGTAAAAGGGCTAGATATGGATTAAAGCTTTACACACTTTGTGAAAGAGCCACAAGATATTTGTATACGTTCTGTGTGTATGAAAGCATAGATTCCCAGCTCCAGCCCCCTTAGTGCCCAATCTACATCGGCACAAGTGGAAAATTGTCTGGGACATAGCATTTCCACTTTTCAGGTAAGGTTATCACATCTACCTAAATAACTTCTATACAGGTCTGCCCCTTTTTCGCCACTTGTACCTTGAAAAAACCTTTGTCTGCTGTACCACCCGAACAAACGGAGAGTGCTTACCACAAAGTTTAGTGACCACCAAGCTACAAAGGGGGGAATCTGTAAATCTAAGAAATGACGAAGTGTTGGCTGTGAAGTGGAAGGATAAGAGAGATGTTTACGTCCTGTCCACCATCCGCAATGGCACCTCAGTGGAAATTCCTGAAAACAGGGTCCCATCCAAAAGCCTGCATGCATCCAAGATTATAATCTGTGCATGGGAGGAGGGGGGGGGGATTTCAACAATCAGATGCTACAGTCCTATTTAGCTACAAGAATTTCTGGTATAAAAAAGTTGCAATTTATTATACTCATGTGCCCATTTATAATGCATATGTCACTTACCATAAATCCGCAGAAAGACCCACCACCTTTGTCAAATTTATAGAAGAAATCGGCACTTCTCTTATCTACCAGCAAGGATACCCCCCCAGAAAACTTTTGCTCTGATTCTGTGAGCAGACCTCATGAGTATCATTTCCCTGGAAACATTCCACCAACAGAAGCAGGCCGAAGACGCTGAAAAAGATGTCGGGTATGCAGCAGAGGGGGAGTTAGAAAAGACATCAATTTTTATTGTCCCCAATATTCCTCCCAACTGGGCTTATGCATCAGAGACTGCTTCTGACATTATCACACGTCACTAAAATATAAGCCCATATTTCTAACGGCCTGCCATTTCCCTGTTTTCAATATCTGTGCTGATCAGTTGCCTGTTGCCTCAACCAACCATGCCGCTGCCTTCCACCTTAACTGACCCTAACCTGTTAAGCGACCATGTTTTTTGCCTGCCGCTTGGACTGATCTTTTGTCCTGCTACTGTAGTAGTGGGATTCAGATAACACAGGGGCCTCACATATGTGAGGGGCTTCAGAGTGGAGTTCTGAGTAGAGAAAAAAGTTTTTTGTTTTTCTCCGGGTTTTGTAATTCCCGAAACAGGGTCTGTTAATCTGGAGGCTTCAAAGACATTGGGTAGGATGAAACCTCCACGCCTGTGCCCAGGTCTTACCTGACCAAGGCCCTAAGCCTGATGTTCCTGCTTGCTGCCTGGACAAATACATTGGCTGTGCTGGCCACATCTCTGCCTGCTGCCTGTAATGACCCAGGACTTTTTAAGTACCATGTTCCTGCTTGCTGCCTAGACAAATACATTGGCTGTGCTGACCATATCTCTGCCTGCTGCCTGTAATGACCCAGGACTTTTTAAGTACCATGTTCCTGCTTGCTGACTGGACAAATACATTGGCTTTGCTGACCATATTTCTGCCTACTGCCTGTAATGACCCAGGACTTTTTATGGGCCATGTTCCTGCCTTGGGCTGGGAGCCGGAAATAGGGAGGGTGAGGCTGGGAGGTGGAGCAGCTCTAGGGCAGAAAATCCCATGTGTGCACAGCAGCTGGGCTAAACGTCATTGGCTCCTAGGACAACTGGTGGGGGGTGCCACCACCGAGGGGGAGAAGGCATAGAGGAGAGGACAGACAGGTGTAGCCGATTGCTGACAGAAATCACTTTGGTGAAAGCTAGGAGTGATACCCCCACTGAGTTCCCTTACTGGCTGCATGACTGATGGTATGCTGTTGTGTCCGGGTTTCAAGTGAACAGAAACCAGGGTACAAGTGTCAAAACCCGGACTGTCCGTTTCAATCCCGTACAAGTGGCAACCCTACCCCCCAGAACACCTGGAGGTGCTGTCCGTATGTAGGGCCTCTATATGTGGTCAGGCTGTGGAAAAGTCTCAGTAGCACAATGTATTTTGGGTGTATTTGCAAGTATGCCTATGCTGTGTGAGAAATAACTTAATATGACAATTTTCTGTAAAAAAATATACATATTTAATTTCTTCATTTTCCAAAGAATTGTGGGAAAAAATTACAACTTCAAAAAACTCATTATGCCTCTTACTAAATACCTTGGACTGTCTACTTTCCAAAAAGAGGTAATTTGGGGGGCATTTCCGAGCAGTCAGTACATCAGGATTGATCACTTTTCAATAAAACGTAGCATAGCTTGTAGACTCTAACTTTCTCACAGACTAAATAATATACACTTATTTGGGTTATTTTTTACCAAATATATGTAGCAATATAAATTCTGGCCTAAATTTATGAAGAAAAATTAATTATTTGCAAAAGGTTATAATATAAACCAAAAAAAAGGTGGGTATTTTTTTCCAAAATGTATGCTATTTTTTCGCTTAGTGATGATTAAATACTACCAAAAGAAAGCTCTATTTGTGTGGGAAAAAATGATAAAAATGTTGTTTGGGTATAGTGTAGCATAAGTCATTGTCATTCAAGATGTGAGGTCACTGAAAGCTGAGAATTGGTCTGGGCAGGAAGGAGGTAAATGTGCCCAGGGTAACCCAGCGATAAAATGTTTATTTGCAAGCCACCCATGTGATATGTTCTGTGCAGTCAATGCCTGGTTCTGTCAATTTGTCCCAATGAGACTTCCATCTCTAATTGTGCAATGATTTCTTTAACCGGTTATGCACCGCACTATAGCAGAAATACTGCTACAGGGCGGCACATTTATTTTAAATAATTTTAAATAAATAAATACATGTTTTTTAAATATATTAAAGATTATAATGAGGGGTGTATATGGTTAATGTTTATTGTCCCACTTTGTTGGCTTAGTGTTATATTTCAGAGTAGTGGCCATTATATACTGTATGTGTACGTTTCAGTTTTTGATCTATAATTGGTAGATATAGGGTATTAGTTATAAATGATATCTAATATATGTTATCAGTAGAGATGAGCGAATTATTCAAAAATTCGATTCGGCTGATTCGCCGAATTTGCGGAAGAAATTCGATTCAATGCGAATTTATTCGCTGCGAATTTAACTTATTTAAAGGGTTTCTAGGCTTCAGAGAGCCTTTATATTAGTGCAGAACACTGTACCTTTAGTTTAAATGCCCTTGGAGTCTGCTGGGGAAGAGAAATAATACTGTCAGTCAGTATGACATGCAGATGAGTGCCGTCGATCTTAGAATCACCGCACACTTCACTCATTTGGGCAGTCACGGGGCACGACGAAGAAGAAGAATGAAAAGAAGAAGAAGAAGAAGAATGAAAAGAAGAAGAAGAAGAATGAAAAGAAGAATGAAAAGAAGAAGAAGAAGAATGAAAAGAAGAATGAGAAGAAGAATGAAAAGAAGAAGAAGAAGAAGAATGAAAAGAAGAATGAAAAGAAGAAGAAGAAGAATGAAAAGAACAAGAAGAAGAATGAAAAGAAGAATGAAAAGAAGAAGAAGAAGAATGAAAAGAAGAAGAATGAAAAGAAGAAGAAGAAGAATGAAAAGAAGAATGAGAAGAAGAATGAAAAGAAGAATGAAAAGAAGAATGAGAAGAATGAAAAGAAGAATGAAAAGAAGAAGAAGAAGAATGAAAAGAAGAAGAAGAAGAAGAATGAAAAGAAGAAGAAGAATGAAAAGAAGAAGAATGAAAAGAAGAAGAAGAATGAAAAGAAGAAGAAGAAGAAGAATGAAAAGAAGAGGAAGAAGAATGAAAAGAAGAAGAAGAAGAATGAAAAGAAGAATGAGAAGAAGAATGAAAAGAAGAATGAGAAGAATGAAAAGAAGAATGAAAAGAAGAAGAAGAAGAATGAAAAGAAGAAGAAGAAGAATGAAAAGAAGAATGAAAAGAAGAAGAAGAAGAATGAAAAGAAGAAGAAGAAGAATGAAAAGAAGAATGAAAAGAAGAAGAAGAATGAAAAGAAGAAGAAGAAGAATGAAAAGAAGAATGAGAAGAAGAATGAAAAGAAGAAGAAGAAGAATGAAAAGAAGAAGAATGAAAAGAAGAAGAATGAAAAGAAGAATGAAAAGAAGAATGAGAAGAATGAAAAGAAGAATGAAAAGAAGAAGAATGAAAAGAAGAATGAAAAGAAGAAGAAGAAGAATGAAAAGAAGAATGAAAAGAAGAAGAATGAAAAGAAGAAGAAGAAGAATGAAAAGAAGAAGAAGAAGAATGAAAAGCAGAAGAATGAAAAGAAGAGGAATGAAAAGAAGAATGAAAAGAAGAAGAAGAATGAAAAGAAGAAGAAGAAGAATGAAAAGAAGAAGAAGAATGAAAAGAAGAAGAAGAATGAAAAGAAGAAGAATTCCAGTACAGCAAAAAGTGTATCTGCAGAGAGCTCCGCTATTTCTGACAGTTCTCTGACAGTTCCTTCACATTTACAGCGGTTGAAACATTGTATCTATATGTTTCCGAATAAAAACATCTGTATCCTAAATGGAAACAAATAGATACAATGTTTCAACCGCTGTAAATGTGAAGGAACTGTCAGAGAACTGTCAGAAATAGCGGAGCTCTCTGCAGGGACACTTTTTGCCGGCTGTAGAAGGGATGAAAATTGGCCGACCGGGAAAAATTCGATTCGCGCATCTGAAGTTTGCTAATATTCGGATTCGGTGCGAATCGAATTTTTCCTAATATTCGAAACGAATTCCACTTCGCCAAGTTCGATTCGCTCATCTCTAGTTATCAGTTTAACCGTTTCAATACCGTGTGATTTTACACCTTCCTGCCCAGGCCATTTTTCAGGTTTCAGCGCTCTCACACTTTGAATGACAATTGCGCGGTCATACAACACTGTACCCAAACTAAAATTTTATCATTTTCTTCACACAACTAGAGCTTTCTTTTGGTGGTATTTAATCACCGCTGGGGTTTTTATTTTTTGCTAAATTAATAAAAAAAGACCAAAAATTTTGAAAAAAAAACACATTTTTCTTTGTTTCTGTTATAAAAGTTTACAAATAAATAATTGTTCTTCATAAATTTAGGCCGAGATGTATTCTGCTACATGTCTTTGGTGAAAATAACCCAAATTAGGATGTATTTTTTAGTTTGTAGGAAAGTTCACAAACTATGGTATAGATCTGAATATTGATCAATCCTGAAGTACTGACAGCCAATCTAATTTCTTGAGGTCCAAGAATGTCAGAATAGTACAGATATCCCCAAATGACCCCTTTTTGCAGAGTAGACAGTCCAACGTACTTCATAAGAGGCATGGCGAGTTTTTTGAAGTTGTATTTTTTTGTTATAATTTTTCGGAAAATGAAAAAATTAAAAAAATTATTTTCACTATTTTTTTTTTTTACATACTGTCACCAGTGCAGTACAGCGTCTTCATATAACTGGCATGGCGGTGAACATGGACACTGACTGGTGACAGTATAAAAAAAATAAATATATATATATATTTTTTTATTATATTTAATTTTTTATTACATTTTTTTAAAGATTTTTTTTTCATATTTTACTATGACCAAAGTAGTACAATGTTACCATAGTAACATTGTACTACTTTGGGGGAGTGATCAGTATTTTTTTTTTTTTTTTTTTATACACAGTTTGCTTATAGCAAAGAATTACTTTGCTATAAGCAAGCATTTAGCTGAATGAAATCGATTCATTCAGTTTTTTTTTTGTTTTTTTTTTTTTTTGTGCTTAGCTGTGATTTGGTCACAGCTAATCACATGACATGTGCATGTGACCTGCTGTGACCATTCACAGCTAGGCACTAGTATACAATGGATGGCATCATGAATGAAGCCATCCATTGTATACAACTATCATGTGACCTGCTGTGATTGGTCACAGCAGGTCACATGGTACCAGCTACGGGAGCCGGTACTCGGATCTGTCATCGGCTGTGTCCGAGGTGCACGGCCCGTGACAGATCCCGCTGCTGCGCCGCTCTGCTGTGCCGCAAACTGCGCATGTGTGGGAGCACGCCAAATGGCGTGCACCCGGAATACAGGAGCGCATTTCAAGCCGCCAAACGGCCATTGGCCGGGCGGCTAATGGTTAATATCCCTATTTCTATTTATGATCATACGAGAATAGGTGTATGGAATAAGAGAAGCACATATATATATAGATATATCTGGCCGAGATTCTAGTGTTTGTCCCCATTTTTACATTCCAGCTATATTGGGCTGTGTAATGTATTTTTAGCTACAAGAATATGGCCGCGGAAGATCCTGTAGAGCGGGTATTGACCCGCCTTTGGGGAGGTACATTTGATTTTGCTGGGTACTTATAGGAAGTCCTTCACTACGCATGCCAGCCCTGAGGAAGTCACATGGTACTGTGACGCAACGTGTAGGCCCGACGTAGTGACGTACTTCCAGCGTGGCGGCCATTTTGGTACACCTCTTTGTACTTTGTACATCCATGCAGATGACATCCAAGAGCATGTGGTGGGAGCCCTGATTTACAGCAAATTGATGTAAGTGCGCATTCTATTATAGCATTTTTGTGGCAATAAACATATTACACAATGGAGGCTTGTGTTTTATGTTACATGTGAGTGGTTAGCGCAGCATGTGACCCTGCCTGGAGAAGGAGCCAGTATTGGAGTTCTGATCCCCAGAGGGAAATCTGCACATAGTGGGAGCCGTCGTTTGAAGTGATATTAACCTGGAGGATCTGTGAGAGGGATCCTATTAAAATGCTGTGACTCGCAAGGGTCGAGTCTGTAAGGTGGGAGGCTAATCCAGCCGTTGATCGGATGATTTTTTTGTATAGTCATCAAACCATGTTTTAACACGGATATCAGCACGAGTTGTTTTGTTCACTGGAGTGTGATTATTGAAAGACTGGACTCTAAAAACGCATGAAAATAGATTATTGTGTGTATACTATGTCACTAATCAGAGTTCACTCTTGCACATGAGGTTGTTTTATCCACTTTATGGGATTTGTGCAGGTGTGTATATATATTAGTGTACATTGTGTGTTTATGTATATTTGTTCAAATATGCACTGTTATGTCAGTCAATAAGACTGTTTTTTCACCATCACTATAGGAATTTTTGGTGTTTCTTTGTAAGCATGAGGTTATTTATAGTAGCACATTTATTCACTTATAATTGAGGGGATTTTATTTGCTCATTGATTTATTTGAACACTAAGCGATTAGCGCTACATTTGTTTCACATTTTAATTTTTATGTTAAGTTAACGCCCCCGAAATCGGTTCACAAAACGCGGTGCGATGTGAAGAATCGGATCACATAGATGTGAATACCCATGCGATCCATTTCTAGTGCGGACCTAAAAAATGGTTCTGCACCTTTTTGGTGCGGGTACAAAATGTATAGCTCCAGTCGCACCGCACTCAAATAGCATGTGATTTGCAAAGGAATGCGGTGTTGTTCCTGTGCAAATCACATGCAATATGCCGAACCGCATATATGTGAACCCAGGCTAAAGAATGATTTTATCTAAATGTAGGGTTGCCACCTCATCCCTTTAAAACTGAACACATATTAATTACACAGGTTCTGAGGCTAATTTATAGCAGATAAGGCACTAAGTGAGTTTAATTACCACCTTAATCAGCCACAGAACCTGTGTAATTAATATGCATTCGGTTTTAAAGGGATGAGGTGGCAACACTGTCTGAATGGGGCTTTGTCCTGGGGCATTGATGAGCACGCAGACGGGAAAGGTACCCCATATGCAGGGCAAGTGATCTCGCCCACGCTGCCTAGCATAGCCCAAGGACCCCATGGACTTACAGTCATGTATACGGCAAGCGAGGACCACCTGCCACCAGCCCTCAAACGTACATTGTGTATGAGACCTACATGGACACAGATTTTCTATGCTCAGTTTGCCTCAAGAGGTTCCCTAATGCGGCCCCCTTTCATCACCAGGCCCATAGCAGGTGTGCGGGCTACTATGGCTATTGTTCTGCACTGATGTGAAGCTAGATCGACATCATTGTAACCAACTAGTCACAGTGCAGATACAGGTATTATCTGAGCAAAGGTTCTGCAGGACCTAAAGTCATTATCTGATCACCACGGTGTTGCCTTTATATTGAGCAGGTGTGATTAGGTGCTTCTTCTGCAAGTCATTAACTAATTGAGGGGTTTTAAGTTGATACTCTCAGCCTGGGTTCACATACATGTGCTGCGGTATATCCAGGGGCGTATCTACCGCGAGGCAAACAAGGCATTTGCCTAGGGTGGCAATTTTTAGGGGGGCAGCACTGCCTCTCCAGAAGAAGGGACCTTTTGAGAAGCAGCGGACAGAGCCATGCAGGGCTGCCATCAGAGGGGTACCTTCGGTACTCTTGCAGTGGCCGGACAGCAGGAGGATCAATGTGGGGGAGGGCAGTTGCAGAGCGATGGTCCTGTACCTCTCCCTCCAGCAGCTGACAAGCCGAGACCAGGGGACAGCCAGGAGTAGGGAGAACTCAGGAGAACCCCAACTCAGCCACCAAGTGGTAGGCAACGTCACATGACAGAGCGGGGTCAGCACATACTGAAGTGCACAGTGCGCAGAAGTCACCAACTGTCTGCAGAGTCAATAGATAAAGACCTTCAAACTTCGTGTGGTCTTCAGATTAGCACAACAGTGCGTAGAGAGCTTCATGGAATTGGTTTCCATGGCTGAGCAGCTGCATTCAAGCCTTATATCAACAAATGCAATGCAAAGTGTCAGATGCAGTGGTGTAAAGCACGCCGCCACTGGACTCTAGAGCAATGGAGACATGTTCTCTGGAGTGACCAATCACATTTCTTTGTATGGCAATCCTATGGATGTGTCTGCACTTGGTAGTTGCCAGGAGAATGGTACTTGTCTGACTGCATTGTGCCAAGTGTAAAGTTTGGTGGAGGGGTATTATGGTGTGGGGTTACTTTCAGGTGTTGGGCTTGGCCCCCTAGTTCCAGTGAAGGGAACTCTTAAGGCCTTACCTCAACCCCATAGAACACCTTTGGGATGAATTAGAGTGGAGACTGTGAGCCAGGCCTCCTCCCCCGACATCAGTGCCTGACCTCACAAATGCACTTCTGGAAGAATGGTCCAACCTTCCCATAGACACCCTCCTAAACCTTGTGGACGGCCTTCCCAGAAGAGTTGAAGCTGTTATAGCTGCAAAGGGCGGGGCCAACTCAATATTGAACCCTACGGACTAAGACTGGGGGGCCATTAAAGTTCATGTGTGTGTAAAGGCCGGCCGACCAATACTTTTGGTAATATAGTGTTTAATTGTTTTAAACTTTTTTTTCCATTTCATCAATTATTTCCTGGTTTCCACGCCTAGACAAATGATGTCATACATCCCAGGAGTCTTCAGGAGGGGAAGAGGGACTTTTTCAGCCTAGCGCGCCATCCTGCCTGCATGCCTGAGCTAAGGGCAGATGGATTCCAGAAAGTAAATGCTACATGAATCATCTGCCCTTACTCAAGATGGCCATGGCTAGAAATGCTAGGAGGGTATTGCTCAAAGTGATTTCTCAGCAAAATAAAGCATGGAGACATGGATGGATGCGGGAGATTGCTTTGAAAATTAAAAATGAGTTGCATAGAGATTTTAGCTTGTGGTGCTCAGATGCAGTGTAGTTCCACTGTAAAGTGTTCAGATCTACAATGCTCTTGTGTCTTGTTTGAAAAAAACGAACCTTAATCCTCTTTATGTAATTGCAGAAGATCTCTGTTGCCAAGTGAAAAAAAAAATCTCTGATAATTCTAAAATAGCAAGTTAGAATTCTGAGATAATATCTCCGATTACTGACATATTATCTCAGAGTTATCACTTGGGGTTGGGTCTCTTGCACAGTATGAATGAGTGTTTCAGAAGAACGGTCCCCATACCATTATTAATAGTGAAATTTATCCTTCCTATTTTCACAAAGCATTTTATTTAACTTTGTATTTTCTATATGGTTGCTGTTTGCATTGACCTGTTCTCTTGAGATAAATTTGTTTGCTGTCCACCCAGCTAATGTTTGCTTGTTTCATTAAACATTATTCTACTTTGATAAAGACATCTACATAACAAACATTCAGACAGGTAAAGTGATTGGTCTATGTTCTCAGTATGATAAATTGAAATAAACTGGTCCCAGAACTGTGAAAGGGACCGTCTTTGGCCATATACAAGCATGATACCCACTTGGAAGAAAAATATATTTTAAATATATTTAAAAAATATTCTTCCCAAATATATTGACATATATTTGAAATACTACAATTTTGGCCGTATTCAATATATATATATATATATATATATATATATATATATATATTGTATGTTGAAATACGGTTTTTATATATTACAAAATATAGGAAAAATATTTTTAAAAATACATTTTCAAATATACTGTATGTCTTTAAAAATGCGTTTAATCTACATTTTTGGAATGGATTTATAAATATATATAAAAATGACTTTTTTATACATTCAAAAAAAATCTGAAGAATATATTTGAAAAAATATATTTAAGAAATATTTTTCCTATATTTTGTAATATATAAAAAACGTATTTCCACATACAGTGTATATTTGTGTATATATATATATACACACACACATATATATATATATACAGGGGCGAACTGACTATTTGGAAACTCGGGCACTGCCCGAGGGCTCGGCGTCAGTAGGGGGCCCCATGAGATGCCCCTGGTACCTTTTTCATAGGCTTTTTTGAGTTTGGGCAAGGACACAGGGGCCCCATGATCCCCTATTGCCCGGGGGCACCATGAGTTGTCAGTTCGCCCATATATATATATATATATATATATATATATAGATTAAGGCCAAAAATTTGGGAAGAATATTTTTTAAATATATTTTTCTTCCATGTGGGTATGTATATACAATATAGGATGGTAGAGAAGAGGGGCCACATGAAACAAGTTATCAGTTAGGCCTCTTGCACACTTGGTGTTCAGTCCCGGTCCATGAGGATCCGGCGTTTGGGTGCTCCTAACCTGCCGCTACAAATCTGTAAGAGAGTCTGAACGTTGTACCAACATTGAGGGCAGTGTGTGCGCAGCGACAGGGGCGGACTGACCATTTGGAAACTCGGCCACTGCCCGAGGGCCCGGGGTCAGTAAGGGGCCCCATGAGATGCCCCTGGTACCTTTTTCATAGGCTTTTTTGAGTTTGGGCAAGGACACAGGGGCCCCATGATCCCCTATTGCCCGGGGGCCCCATGAGTTGTCAGTCCGCCCCTGGTACTGATCACTCATTGTGCTCATTCAGGAAAGGAAGGGGCTGGTAAATGTGACATATTTACTGGCCCCTTCCTCCACTTTCCATCCTGAAGGATCCTATTGTGTGCTTGTAGCTGCCGGTGAGAAGGAGAGGAGAGAAGCCCGCAGCACTTCAGGGCACACAGAGGGGCCCCAAGGACATAGGGGCCCCATGATCCCCTATTGCCCGGGGGCCCCATGAGTTGTCAGTCCGCCCCTGCGCAGCGATGAATGTCCACAATGCATATTGCTTGTGTGTCTGGGTGTATACTGCCCTAAATGTTAGTACTGCTTGGTGCACCTTCCAACCATGGCAACTTTCAGTCTCTCATGTGATTTTACAGGCTGCCAGCAGTGGGGCTGGACAGTGTGCTTGTGTCTTTTGCTTGCACCTAAATGCTGGAGTCTTATGCATCAAGATCTATCATTATAATTTTTATTTTACAGTTCTATTCCTGTCAGGGCTGGGATGTGAACCCACAACCTCTGCTGCATCCAGCACAAGCACTTCTTCCTGAGCCACCCAAGAGGCTGGACAGCACCATGCCTAGATTTAAGCTCTAACAAGCAGGGCCCTCTGTTTCCTCTTGTACTAAATTGTATTGTAACTGTAATGTCTGCCTTCATTTTGTGAAGTGCTGCGCAAACTGCTGGCGCTATATAAATCCTGTATAATAATAATAATGTCTAATCCTTTGGACAATCCTTCCTTGTTTCTTGTGAACCTTGAATCCTTTGCTCCTCTCATGAACTTGCTATTTAAGCCATGCTTTTGTACCTTCTGTTTTTTAGACTATTGCGCTCTCTCCTCCGATATCTTGATCCTTTGTGTACCTGCAGCTGTCCTTATCTCCACTACCATACTTTACCAACCTTTGGCTGGTTCTTTGGCTACTCTTCCATTTGATCCTAACCTGCAACCATCTGTTATCAACCTTTGGCTTGTTCCTCAACTATGCTTCCACTTGATCTCCTCCTGCAATCGCTTGTTACCAACCATTGGCTTGTTTACTGACTACGCTTCTGCTTCATCCCTACCTGCTATATCTGCTACTGGACCCTACTAATCTCCCAGTGGGCGATCCTGAGGACTGCAACCTGGTACTAACATACAGCAAAACCCATCTCCACCATCAGGAGCTCTGGTGAATACCAGTTAGTGCATAGACACCGCGCCTTGGGTGAACCTGCGTCATCCATCAGGGTGACCTTCTGGTTGCTGGGAGCCTCCACTGTTATAACTACTGGTCTCTGAGCCTGATACATGACAAGGACATGTAGTACTTTGTCCCATGTTTCTAAGTGCTTTAATCCTAGTTATGAGAACCAACTTGCTCCCCTCCCCACTTGTGGTCGATCAAATAACAGCTACAACGGAAAATGTTGATTCATAGCTTTAGCTTGTATTGGCTGTGAACACTTTCCCCCAGACAAACAATGGCAAGAGGAATGCAGAGGGAACAGGTCCTGTCAGCCTCTGCATTCCTCTTACCATTGTAGGGTATTTTCAACAAACATATTTTGAGCTGTTGTTTTAATATTCACTTTAAGCCTCACTCCAACCAAAATCGCCCCCAGGATCCCAGCACTGGTCACTCCGTGAACACCTGTAGACAACCAGTCCTAACAAGTACTTTCTGGAGTCTTCTTGCACCCGTTCCAGATTTAGCCAGTAATGGCTAATATAATTTACAATTGTAATTTACTTAATGTGCCTTTTAGCAATGTGTAGAAGCTGTTGACTTCTAAGACAATGTAGTCCGTGCTGAATTACAGGATTTAGTTAGGGATTCTTATCTGGTCACATAATCATGTAGCAGATGATCTCACTTTAAAGTCTCCATGAACTGGATGGCATGACTCACAGTTCTGAAAAGCAGGCTGGTCTGGTCTTCACCTTCCTTGTCAATACACTGGATTTCCTCATGTATTCAACCAGAAAATATTCATGCTCTACCTACTATGGGAAACTAATAAATAATTTGCTTCCTGCTCTCTTTTGTTTACTCTGATTAGGTCTCTGATTATTTGTAGGAATCAAAAGAATATATGTACATCATACTTGGTGACACGACACAGGAGGAAGGAATACTCCTACATGACCTGACCTCCTATGTCAGCTGATGTGTCGATTTTCTGAATTCCTTCCTATTACTGCAAATTTTTTCATTAGCCTTTCAAAACTTTTGTCGTCCCAGGGGAACCCTTGAAATAGTTTTCAGGTCTTGGGGAACCACTGCTAAAACCAAATTATTGGCAGTCAGTGGGGAAAAAGCCACTTAGATTGGTGGCCAGTGGTAAGAGTGCCCCACTTACAGTGGTGGTCAAAATGCCACCCTTACAAACAGTGAAAAAGATCTTTGGTGTCATGAAGATAGCTTTGCCAACTGGTAAATGTGGGGTTAATCATCTCAAGGAACCCCTAGCAGCCTCTGAAGGAACCCTAGGATTCCACAGAACCCTTGTTGAAAATGACGGAGTTAGATCAACCAAAATTTCATCTGTGAGTTGGAAAATTAGGGACATCACAAGCATACGCCTCATGGCAGACTGCACTTTTGCCTTAAATATACGGCCGTTCTTAACCTCGGAAACCACTAAGCAACTTATTCCCTCCCTAGTTATCTCTCCTTGACTATTGTAACTCCCTCCTCATTGGCCGACCTCATCGCAGGCTATCCCTTCTTCAGTCTATCATGAATGCTGCTGCCAGACTCATCCACCTTACTAATCATTCTGTATCAGCCACCCCTCTCTGCCAATCCCTCCACTGGCCTCCACTCAGTGTCCTCCACCCCTCTCTGCCAATCCCTCCACTGGCTTCCCATTACCTAACGGATAAAATTCAAAACATTAACAATAACATATAAAGCCATTTATAACTCTGCCCCAAATTACATTACCAATCTTGTCTCCAAATATCACCCAAACAAGACCTCCTACTCTCTAGCTCCCTTGTCTCCTCCTCCCTTGCTTATCTCCAGGACTTCTCCAGAGCTTCCCCCATCCTCTGGAACTCTCTACCCCAATTTATCAGACTATCGCCTACTCTGCTCACTTTTAGGCGATCTCTGAAAACCTATCTCTTCAGGGAAGCCTATCCTGCCCTCAGCTAATAATGGAATCTTATACTCTTCCTACCAGTCCATCCCCCACAGTTATTACCTTTTGTACCACTAACCCCTCCCTCCTAGATTGTAAGCTCCCAGGATCAGGCCCTCCTATCCCTCTTGTATTGAACTGTATTGTCTCCCTTTTTATTGTAAAGCGCTGAGCAAACTGTTGGCGCTATATAAATCCTGTATAATAATAATAATAAAGCGCACCTCCCATCCTCCTAGAAAAACCTGACTACATTAAAGTGGTAGTAGTTTTTTTCACTATATATAAAGCTTACCTGTAGGTACTTTAAATATCTCCTAAACATGCGCCGTTTAGGAGATATTTACTTGTAAAGGAGAACTGGCGCATGTGCTCTGAAGGTACGCCATGTACGTGCCGCTTCTTCAGAGCTGTGTGCCGTAAAAAGTGACTCCCATGCGCATGCATAGGAGTGATGTCATCGTGGCTTAGCCAGTCAAGCAGCCAAAGCCTGTGAACCCGGAAGAAGGACCTGGTGAAGATGGAAGCCCTATCAGGGGTGACAGCGCGCCACTGGAGGGCTTAATGTAAAGTTAAATTTCACATAATGTGCTAGTATGTAATGTATACTAGCACATTATGCCTTTGTTTTGTAGGTTTTTGTTTTTTTAAAGGTCATGGTCCACTACCGGTTTCATGCAAACTATTTACTAAAGCTAATACAGTTACTAGTACTTACCTGGCTCCTTCTTGTGCCATTTCCCCCAGTTTTCCTGCTATGTACCCCCTCCCAGACAGAAACCTGTACCACCATTTCACGCTTACACTATACCAGGAAATGGTATTGGAAGCTTACTTTCACCTGGTGATCCTGCCAATACCTCACTTACTGTCCTAGGGTGACACTGCCCGCTTATTGTGCTGTATATATAGAGGACCAGTGTTGTCAACCTTGGCTGCTCTCCTGAGTCAGAGAGAACACTCCCCTCCTTCCATCTTTTTTACATTGAGGATTATACTACACTGAAGATAGCTGAGAAGGCTAATACATTGTTTTATATTTTAGTTCAATACACAAGAGGTTACTGGATTTCTAGCAGGATCAAGGGGATTTTGTTTTGTACTTGCAGAAAATGTACATTGCCAGAAAAAAACCCCAAAAAAATGCATGCAGCCACCACCACGTCTATGGACTGGTACTCTGTACTATAATACATTTTTTCCTTGGGTTTAAATACACATTTAGGTGATGGAGTCCTTTTTTTAATTCCTTCCACCACCCTAAATGAAATTTTACTGTTTTTTTTTAATAGACTATTTGGCCATAGGTCACACCTATTTATATGGCCAATAGCATGTAGGCAGGTGTTGGGCTGTAGCTTGTTTGCTGACTTGAAGGTGGCACTGTGCCACTTCTTTGGGCTGGCAGGAGACCATTGGGGACTAATTTGTCCACTGTTATGAGCTCCAAGTGGCCTTCCTGGGTTGTCATCTCCTATTGGATGCTGAAATCCTGTGGGATTTGGGCATCCATCTTGACAAAGAAGTGCTTAAATAGCAGATTCTGTGTTATTTGGTGTGCCTGCATTGTGGTCAGGGACTATAGATACACATTAAGGTGATGGAGTCCTTTTTTTGAATTCCTTCCACCATCCTAAATGGAATTTTACTGTTTTTTTGTATAGACTATTTGGTCATAGGTTTGTGGTCACCTGACCATCACACCTACTATATGACCAATAGCATGTAGGCAGGTGTTGGGTTGTAGCTTGTTTGCTGACTTGAAGGTGGCACTGTGCTACTTCTATGGGCTGGCAGGAGACCATTGGGGACTAATTTGTCCACTGTTATGAGCTCCAGGTGGCCATCCTAGGTTGTTATCTCCTATTGGATGCTGAAATCCTGTGGGATTTGGGCATCCATCTTGACAAAGAAGTGCTTAAATAGCAGATTCTATGTTATTTGGTGTGTCCGCATTGTGGTCAGGGACAGAGCTCTATTTTTTAGGTTGAGAGTAAGAGCAGTGACAGGGTCCTGAAGGGCGGGGGAAAAGAAGGTTTTCTGCTCTCCTGCCATTTTTTTGGGAACTGTCTATACCATCAGCAAGAACTTTTGTCCATCTCATGGTGACCCAGTAATCTGGATACCTCCTCCAAGGGAGTTGCTCCTAAGACATTCTGTGGTCTGTAAGCTCATGTTATGTTACAACTGAAAAGGTGGCTTGTTAGTGGATGGGACCTTTCTTCTTGAAGAAATGTCTACCCTACAACATACAGTATGTGGTGCCATTTCCATAAACTACCTTATTTCTGTGATCATCTAAATTCTACAATATAAAGTAACGTTTAGGTACCGATGTGTGTTAACTTCACCTACTGTTCAGGAATGCTGGTTAGGCCTTACCTACAAGCATGTGACATCCCTCCAAATCATTGAGATCAGATGTTTCCAATGAGGGGCACTAATGATGCTACAACATACAAAGACATCATAAAGAGGAGCTGCGGTTTCCTGCTCCAAAATGCAATAAAAACATACCCATGATTCTTAGAAAATGTTTTTTTTTAATGTGAATATTGTCAGTATTGTATATAAATTGCTTACTTGTCAAATGTGCGGGTTAGTTGTCCCTGATAAAATTCTGGCGGTGGCCATCTTAGGTGTGGGCATCTGAAACCGACGCCAGTTAGTTCCGGGATGTAGCGCAGCTGGTTTACTCAGCATGCACCTCATGCATGTGCACTACTGACAGTGTCCAGTGCATAGGCTGCAATAGCAATGGAGGTGAAATACAAGATCAGGCTTCCTGATGACTCCTGGGATAGAATGACACAGATATCCCAGGAGTCCAAGGGAATCCCCTAATGATGTAATTGCCTAGGCAGCCAGGACTGGAAGTGTCGCCAAATTACAACAAAAAAGGCATTTGTAAACTGTATAAATTTGAGAATATCTATTTAGCACTATACCATGGATGGGCATTGTGATCTGAGAAAGATGTAAAACTGGTTGAAGCTCCATTTTAAGCTGTAGCTCTTGTTTCTGAAAAAAAAATAAAAATAAATAAATATGATTGCAGATAGAAAAAACACAACGCCCAGGACCAACTCACTAATACCCTCTTTAAGTGAAATGCCGCTGTGCACAGGTATAAAAACCCAAAAATTTTTTTTCAAATATAAAAACCAGCGCAAAACACAAACTATCTCACACCAATCATTGTAAGTGAACAATAATAAATAATAAACATATACTTTGGTATAGGTGTTAAAAAAAATATTAAAATTAAAAGTCCAGTGATACATATAAAAACAAAAAACAAAAAAATATTAACAAAAATCAAGTGACCCATACAAAAAGTAAAAGTCCAGTGACACATATAAAAAAAGAAGAAAGAAAAGTCCAGTGCCCCAAAAAACTTTTTCCTTTGATTTTTTTTGGTGTGTCACTGGACTTTTTCTTTTTGTATGGGTCACTTGATTATTTGTTAATTTTTTTTGTTTTTTGTTTTTGTATGTATCACTGGACTTTTAATTCTAATTTTAATTTTAATATTCTTTTTGACACTTATACCAAAGTATATGTTTATTATTTATTATTGTTCACTTACACTGATTGGTGTGAGATAGTTTGTGTTTTGCGCTGGTTTTTATATTTGAAAAAAATAAATAAATATATATATATATATATATAGTAAAGCTCAGGGGTATAGCTCCTTGGGACCATGTGCAAAGCCATTTGTTTAACCACTTTCCCACCACCCTATAGCAGAAATACTGCTACAAGGCAGCAGGGTTGCGAAAAATCACGTATATATGTGATTTTGCATTTCTGGATAGAAGCGCGCGCGAGCTGTCAATCACAGGGTTTAGGACGGTGATTACTCACCGACACCCGGTGATCGGCGAGTACTCCCGATGGGGGAAGAGAAATGTACGTAATCAATACAGTTTTCTCCCGTCAGCTCCTGCACACTGCTTTGTATGGCTCTTCATGTCAAAGCCATACAAAGCAGTGTGCTTACAGCTGAAAGCACAGACACAGCTTACTGTGAAACAGCACATAGTTAACCCTTTGATCGCCCCCCATGTTAACCCCTTCCTGCCCAGTGCCATTAGTACAGTATTACACTGTATTGGTGTCACTGGGGATGTCAGTGACACCAAATCAGTTTTCCCCAGTGTCAGAATGCTCACCTCAGTCCTGCTATAAGTCGCTGATCACCGCCATTAGTAAAAAAAGAAAAAATCCAGTATATATACCGCCATTTGTAAACGTTATAACTTTCACATAAACCAATTAATTTACACGTATTGGGATTTTTTTTTTAGCAATACATTTTAGCCTACATTTATAATGAAATTTGATTTTTAAAATTTTTTTACTGGATATGTTTTAAAGGAAAAAAAAAGAACGCACAGGTTATCAAATACCACCGAAAGAAAGCTCCATTTGTGGGGAAAAAAAGGACGTAAATTTCATCTGGGTGCAGCGTTGCATGACCGCGCAATTGTCAGTTAAAGTAATGCAGCGCCGTATTACAAAAAATGGCCGGGTCCAGAAGGGGGGTAAATCCTCTGGAGGACAAGTGGTTAATGCGCTTTATACTGTGCATACAGTAGATACAAAATTGTATTCTATTTTCATAAACAGGAATGCTCATCTAAGCAGCCCAGCATCCATATTCATGTGTAAGCCAGCTGCGAGGCATACACAAGGGCTGCTGGGTAAGTCTGACCAGACATTTACTTCTATGGCCAGCTTTGGAATGACATTTGTCCTGTACACTTATCACCATCTTGACAAAGTATGATAATAAATCATGCAATGGTAACGTGGTTTCGTTCCTGATAAATGTACACATTCATTGATTTGTGTCTATCATATGTGAGCTGTGACATCATATAGTCTCTCCAATTCCAAAGTACAATCAATGTTAGCCAGCTGTGCGTCCATACTCTAGTCATCTCAGACCATTAACCTCCCTGGCGGTATGATTATTTCAGATTTTTGGTGCTGAAAGCGGTACCATTATTTTGCATGGAAATATGTAGTTTTTTATTGTAGGCTGTAATTCTTAGGAATAACTCACTGAAATCTGTCTGAACAAGAGTCTAGTAAACATTCCGGGTATGATAAAATTTGAAACACAAAATCATAAATTATAATTTAATAAATAATCATAAAAAATAATAATATAATAATAATACATTTAATTCAATAATATAATCAAACCAAAAACACTGAAATTTGAAATATAGCGCCAAGTTCGCACATCACTGAGCAAAGTCGCAAAATCGTTTTCAGTGTCTGATGACGAATTTCCCCCACAAATCATTATCACTCAATTCTGCAAGTGGTTCTGATTTACTATCGCTGTTCTCTAGCCGGTCTAAAACCGCTTTTGACCTAAAGGGACACTTTTTGGACGCCATGGACGTTTCTCAGTTTCCAGGCAGAAAGAACAGACAAAATGCAGGCAGGGCGCAAGACAAATCACTAGGGACAAAATGTATGTGAAATGGTTTGATACAGGAATGTTTTGCTATGAAAAATTTGTTTGGAAGGGAGGTTAAAAGCAGAAATGAGAAAAAAATTTTAAGGCTAGGTTCACACCTATGCAGTTTGTGTTTGATCCGTTTCTGCAGTGTGCTTTGTGTTTTTGCACATGCATTTTTGATGCATTTTGTGTTTTCTCAACTTGTTGCTGGGCAGATTAAAATGCAAAATGCATCAAAAACGCACTACATGCTTTACTGCAGCATCTTCATTGAAGTCTATAGAACTAAAAATGCAATGTTTTGTGTTTAACCGCTTCACGTCTGGACACTTTCACCCCCTTCCTGTCCAAGCTAATTTTCAGCTTTCAGTGCTATCACACTTTGAATGACATTTGCGCGGTCATGCAACACTGTACCCATATGAATTTTTTGCATTATTTTGAGACAGATAAATCTTTATTTTGGTGGTATTTATTCACCACTGGGATGTTTATTTTTTTTGCTATATAAATGAAATATCCCAAAAATTTTAAAAAAAGTGTTTTTCTTATAACATTTTGCAAATAAATAATCCTTCTTCATAAATCTTGGACAGAATGTATTCAGTTATCTTTTTAGTAAAAAAAAAAATTTACCGAAATTAGTTTATAACCAAAAATTATAACTCTTTTAAATTTGTTTATACATTTTTATTTAATTTTTTTATATTATTATTATTATTTTTTTACATACTGTCACCCTAGCAGTACAGTGTCACCATAGCGACACTGTACTACTTGTGGGGGGGTGATGAGGATTTTTTTTTTTTACACTGATTGCTTTTACACCCATAAAGGCTGTAAAAGCAATCATTTCTCCTCCTCTCTGGCTGCATTCTTACAGCCATTGAGAAATACTGTGTGAGCTGTGATTGGTCACAGCTTGTCACATGGTACAAGGCTGTAATAAATAGCCTTGTACCATGTGATCTCTGTAATCATTCACAGATTTCTCATGTTGTAAGCAGGGGCAGACTTACCATTTGGAAACTCGGGCACTGCCCGAGGGCCCGGGGTCAGTAGGGGGCCCCATGAGATGCCCCTGGTACCTTTTTCATAGGCTTTTTTGAGTTTGGGCAAGGACACAGGGGCCCCATGATCCCCTATTGCCTGGGGGCCCCATGAGCTGTCAGTCCGCCCCTGGTAGTAAGCAATGATGTCAGAAGTGACATCTTGCTTACTATTCTTCATGTGATTACTGATTTGCCAAACAGTGATCACATGATCGAGACTTCACACAGAGGTCCCGTACAACGATCGGTGTTCCCAGGGAGCATGCACAAGCAGGGAAGCGGGGAGGACGTTTGTAAATGGCCACCCGCTCCTGCACTGCCACCATCTGGCCATTTATATACATGGTCCGGACGGGAAGTGGTTAAAAAAGCCCCTGACCCTTTCCAAAAAATGCACCCGGCGAAAACGTGGAGATGTGTACCTGTCCCATAGGAAATCATGTTAAATGGACAGCTGTGTGTTTCCGCAAAATGCAATGGAAAACGCAGACTAAAGTATAATTTTGCTGGCGTAGTAGAGAATGTTTGGAGCTACATTGCAGCAGGTATACATCAAACACAATTAAAGACATGCAGGTATACAATCAAAGACCCCAAAACAAAAAATGTAATATATTTCGTCTAACCACTCCCTAAATGTGGTGGTTGCATTAGTTTTTTTTTTCACAGCCTTTTTTCCTTTATTTTCATCAGGTGATCCTAAAAGTAACACACTCCCTGTCCTAGGGTGACAACACTCTCATATTGTATATTTGGACTATAAACACCATCCACTCTCCTCATCTCCAATACATAGGTGGGAGGGTTGTATAGTTTACGGAATATAGCTGGGACATCTGATAACATTGTTTGACAATTTCGTTTTGTGCTCAGGACGTTACAAGGACGCTGGAATTTCCTTCAGGTTTAATAAATGTTTAGCTTTACTTCCAGAACATTTTCTTAGTTTGAAAAGACAAGACGAACAGCCATCACAGGGACTGGTAAGCTGCAATGTGTGACTTTTTTTGGCCCTGGGTTTAGGTTTACTTTAACAAATATGTAAACCCAATATTTCCTATTCATGATATGTCCCTGCTGTACCATGTACATCTATGACAAAGTCTCCTGTTCTCTTTGTATTACTTCCTTTGTGTGAAATCTCTGGTGATTCTGACAGTCCCTCTGCGTTCGTATTACAAAACTGACCACACTAGGCGTTAGAGAGCAGCGTGGTCAGTTCTCTAGCTGTACTGAGAACTCAGCCTGCTATTCTCCAATCATCAGACTTATGCTCACAAATCCCCTCCCTTCACAGCCATTCAAAGGGAAGATCAGTGTTCTGCTGTTTTTTCTCCCCCAACTCTGTGTGCAGCTGAGAACAGAGGGTATGTGATCATTTATAAAAAAGGGAAAAAGTGTTCAAAATGTGTTTTTATATCTATATACAAATGTTTTGCCTTTCATCTTTCTTTTAAACTGAATGGGTTATTTTACATGGTGAAGGTTTACATATACTTTAACACAAGGATGAGGATTCTTATTACAGCTATGTGACTATCATTTTTACATTGATCTCAGCTGAAAATAACTGTCATTTTTTTGAAAATAAAGATGTTATCTTTGTGAACTGAGCCTATTGTGACTGCCAAAGCGCTCATCAGTGTGGGTATGCACCAGCACAATATGTTTAATTACAGATTGACCACGAAGCACACTGCGCTCTCCATCTTCCATCTGTACTCTTTACCAAGTAATTATAGACCTGTTAGTGTAACTTCTGTAGTTGGGAAGATACTGGAGAGTTTAATAAATGACCACATAGATGAGTTCTTGCTGGAAAAAAATATTTTAAGCAACAGACAGCATGGATTCATGAAACACAGAAGTTGTCAAACAAATCTGATTTATTTTTATGAGGAGCTGAGCAAAACCTTGGACAGAGGGGTGGCTGTGGACGTGGTATACTTGGACAGAGGGGTGGCGGTGGACATGGTATACTTGGACAGAGGGGTGGCGGTGGACATGGTATACTTGGACAGAGGGGTGGTGGTGGATGTGGTATACTTGGACAGAGGGGTGGCGGTGGACTTGGTATTGTTGGACAGAGGGGTGGCGGTGGATGTGGTATACTTGGACAGAGGGGTGGCGGTGGATGTGGTATACTTGGACAGAGGGGTGGCTGTGGACGTGGTATACTTGGACAGAGGGGTGGCGGTGGACTTGGTATTGTTGGACAGAGGGGTGGCGGTGGATGTGGTATACTTGGACAGAGGGGTGGCGGTGGATGTGGTATACTTGGACAGAGGGGTGGTGGTGAACGTAGTATACTTGGACAGAGGGGTGGCGGTGGACGTGGTATACTTGGACAGAGGGGTGGCGGCTGACGTGGCATACGTGGACAGAGGGGTGGCGGTGGATGTGGTATACTTGGACAGAGGGGTGGCGGTGGTCGTGGTATACGTGGATTTTACAAAAGAGTTTGACACAGTTCTCCACACACGGCTATTGTCCAAGGTAAAGTCTACAGGCTTGGATAAATCTGTATGTAAATATAGAAAACTGGCTAAAAGATCATATTCAGAGAGTAGTGATTAATGATTCATACTCTGAATGGTCTAGGGGTGTCAGTGGTGTACCCCAAGGTTCAGTGTTGGGACCCTTACTTTTTAATATATTTATAAACAATATCGGGTCTGAGATTCAAATCCCATTTCAGTCTTTGCAGATGACACCAAGCTGTGCAGCGGAATAACGTCCTTACAGGATGTCTCCAAATTACAAGCCGACCTCAATGCTCTGTGTAATTGGGCAACTATGTGGCAAATGAGGTTTAATGTTGATAAATGTAAGGTTCTGCACTTGGGGGCTAAGAATATGCATGCATCATACATACTAGGGGGGTACAACTGGGGGGTCAATGGTGGAGAAGGATCTGGGAGTTCTGGTAGATCACAAGCTTAATAATGACATGCAATGCCAAGCTGCAGTTTATAAAGCGAGCAAAATCCTCTCTTGTATTAAAAGAGGTATAAACTCCAGAGAGAGAGAGATATCATTTCCCCCGGTACAAATCATCAGTAAGACCTCATCTGGAATATGCAGTTCAATTTTGGGCACCAATTCACAAAAAGAACATTGGGGAACTGGAGAAAGTACAGAGAAGGACAACCAAACTGATAAGAGGCATGGAGGAGCTCAGCTATGAGGAAAGATTAGAGGAACTGAATTTATTCTCTCTTGAGAAGAGGAGATTAAGGGGGGATATGATCTCCATGTATAATACATAAGGGGGGATATGATCTCCATGTATAATACATAAGGGGGGATATGATCTCCATGTATAATACATAAGGGGGGATATGATCTCCATGTATAATACATAAGGGGGATATGATCTCCATGTATAATACATAAGGGGGGGGGGATATGATCAACATGTATAATACATAAGGGGGGATATGATCTCCATGTATAATACATAAGGGGGGATATGATCTCCATGTATAATACATAAGGGGGGATATGATCAACATGTATAAATACATAAGGGGGGATATGATCTCCATGTATAATACATAAGGGGGGGTATGATCTCCATGTATAATACATATGGGGGGATATGATCTCCATGTATAAATACATCAGTGGTTCATATAGTGAACTCGGTGTAGAGTTATTCACCCTGATGTCATCACAGAGGACAAGGGGGCACTCCTTACGTCTGGAGGAAAAGAGATTTAATCTCCAAACACGGAAAGGTTTCTTCACAGTAAGAGCTGTGAAAATGTAGAACAGACTCCCTCAAGAGTTGGTTCTGGCCAGCTCAGTGGATTGCTTTAAAAAAGTCCTGGATTCTTTCTTGGATACACAGAATATAACTGGATACTAATATTTATAGGTAAAGTTGATCCAGGGAATATCCGATTGCCTCTCGGGGGATCAGGAAGGAATTTTTTCCCTTGCAGGAGCAAATCGAATCATGCTTTGCTGAGTTTTTTGCCTTCCTCTGGATCAATTTTGGGTGTGGGATCATAACTTTTTTTTTTTAATGGTTGAACTGGATGGACTTTTCTTTTTTTTCAGCCAGACTACCTATGTAACTATGTAACTCTGCCAAGTATTAACTTTATTCCAGAAACTCAGTCACGTTGATACTACAGTATCATAGATACCACAATAACAAAGGTGTGCTGTATTTAACCTCTTGAGTCCCTAGGCCTTTGTTTCCATAAATCCTCTTGACTCCTAGTGTTTTTTTTTCACCAATGTCTCAGTTCCGCACATTATATCTTTTAATGTTTCCAATATAAACAGCGCGAGTGCAGTGCGGTCATGTATACCACTTAGTATCATAAACAGTTGTGTTCAAAATAATAGCAGTTAGACATCACTAACCGGATCAATCACTGTTTTTGGTAGAAATGATATTTCTACATGGAAAATAATTTACTAGCAGGTGTAGTAGAGTAATAGAAATCCAACAGACGCAACAGTCATGACATGCATGCTGCTGATTCTGTGTAATTGAATCACTAATTGAAAGGGGCATGTTCAAAATAATAGCAGTGTGGAGTTCTATTAGTGAGGTCATTCATTCTTTGAAAAACAGGTGGCAATTATTGCCCTTATTTAAGGAAGGAAGGCAGCAAATGTTGTACATACTGGTTACAGTGCATTTCTCTCTGAAATTCTGAGGACCATGTTCAGAAGAACAGCGTACCTTGATTAAAAAGTTGATTGGAGAGGGAAAACATATAAAGAAGTAGAGAAAATTATAGGCTGCTCAGCTAAAATGATTGCAAATGCTTTAAAATGGCAACCAAAACCTGAAAGACCTGGAAGAACGCGAAAAACTACCATTCGAATGGATAGAAGAATAGCCAAAATGGCAAGGACTCAGCCAACAATCAGCTCCAGGAAGATCAAAGAAGGTGTGACGTTCCCTGTGAGTACTGTTACAATTAGAAGACGCCTATGTGAAGCCAAGCTATCTGCAAGAAGCCCCCGCAAAGTCCCACTGTTGGAAAAAAGACGTGCTGAAGAGGTTACAATTTGCCAAAGAGCACATTGACTGGCCTAAAGAGAAATTGCGCAACATTTTGTGGACTGATGAAAGTAAGATTGTTCTTTTTGGGTCTAGTGGCCGGAGACAGTTTGTCAGACGACCCCCAAACACTGAATTCAAGCCACAGTACACTGTGAAGACAGTGAAGCATGGTGGTGCAAGCATCATGATATGGGGATGTTTCTCATACTGCGGTGTTGGGCCTATTTATCGCATACCAGGGATCATGGATCAGTTTGAATACATCAGAATACTTGAAGAGGTCATGCTGCCTTATGCTGAAGAGGAAATGCCCTTGAAATGGGTGTTCCAGCAAGACAACGACCCCAAACACACCAGTAAACGTGCAACATCTTGGTTCCAGACCAACAAGATTGACGTTATGGAGTGGCCAACCCAATCCCCGGATCTTAATCCAATAGAAAACTTGTGGGGTGACATCAAACATGCAGTTTCTGAGGCAAAACCAAGAAATAGAGAACTGTGGAATGTAGTCCAATCATCCTGGGCTGGAATACCTGATCACAGGGGCCAGAAGTTGGGTGACTCCATGCAACACAGATGTACAGCAGTTCTCAGAAACAGTGCGACTACAACCAAATATTCATGAAGTGATTCAAAGGAAAGCAAAATCTTCAAACATTTCTCAGTTTATATAGTGAATGTTTGAGTTTGTAAAGAAGAATACAAACACTGCGATATTTTTGAACCGTCTAATATTCACTTTTCTTCAATTTTTTTTAGAGGAACAACACAAATTTGATATATTTTTCTTCATGTTTTGATTTGGAATAGAATGTGTCGTGTTCCCAATGCATTTGTGTGTATGGAAATAAAAGCTATTAGAAGGATTTTGAGCTTTATTCACTTTTTTCAACACACTGCTATTATTTTGAACACAACTGTAACTCCGTGTCTTGTACATATACACTATTAGTGAAACTTGTGCATACCATACAAAAATAATGCCAAAATTCATAAACCATACATAAATGAGTCCTTTAAAAACAATATATTTATATGCAAAAAAATATCCTTCTATTGTGTGTGATTGTCCTTCCATCCAATGGTAAAAGTGTTCAAATCTTGCTTTCAATTAGTGCTCATTATCACCAAAATCGAGGAAGTCCTCCACTGAAATACATAAATGCTCTCACCTCCTTTGTATGACCTATAAGATTTAGGTCAGATAGCGCTTTCTCTTTAACCAGGGTTGGTATAGCTGCACTCTCCATCCTCCAGTTCCCGATGTAAGTCAATCCATTCCCATCTTCCTAATCCATACACAATATTACCTCCAAATTTCAGAAGGAATACACCATCATAGCATATCAAACGTTTCCCACCAGTATTTATTAAAAATTATATTGTATTCAAATTAAAAAGTGCCCAACTAGAGGACCACAGTAAGAAGCCTTCCGTACCCTTAAGAGAATAGGTTCCTTGGTTACAAGATGGCAGCTCGCAAACTTTCGGGTGTGTGGCTTGATGTTATCGGCCCACCCTATGCGGTACGTCACTACCACATGACTTCATCAGAACTACCTGATTCTACTATCACCAAAAACAGTGGAACTGTGCTTATTACACAATAAACTTAAGAAATAAACTGACGTATCAATCAAGAAATGGTAGATTTGGAAGCCATCTGACCCTTCCTTGGGCCTTCAGGAAGTACAAAGAGAGAATCCGATCGCTGAATAGCAGCAGTTGACTTCAGGTTAACACCTGATAGAACGAACCACCTCCAAAGTGTGAGGAGCCTTCTCTCCAGGCGTTTGAAGCTTAGGACAAAAAGACACTAGCAAGAAACTGAAGCCTTATCTAATGAGATGGGTGGGGTGGGGGTGTTTGGAATAGGAGCTTTCTAGCTGAGTCTGTCCAGTGGTTTGTGAGAATCCAACTGTGTAGATTCTTCCCTTTGGCACTGCAGCTTGAATGTAGCTTTCTCCCTTCCAGGTAGGTCAGCTCCAGTCCTTGACCGAGTCCTGACCATCAAAGGCAGCAGGCCTAGGGGGTTAGCAGCATTGACAGTACTCCTCCACAGACCTAGGCCTGGGGGAAAGGCCCTCTCCTAAAGGTTTATCAAATATTTATATCCTTCTCCGGCGTGCATCTCTAAGAACAAATCTCTGATTATTTGACCAGAGAAGGTCACAAAGGTTCATACTCCAGCCCTATTGCCTCTCCCCTCTCTATTGCCAGATACACTCCTTGGTAGCAGCACCATCTGAAAATTAAAGTCGAACTTCACCCAAAAGGGGAAGTTCTGCTTGTTTGTATCTTCCTCCCTCCACTGCTATATTCGGCACTTTTTATGGGGAGGGGGTGTTTTGACAAGTACCCGCTCCCATTACTAGGTCAGATTGCAATGGAGAACTGAGCAGGAAGTTTGCCTCTCCTTCTTCCCCCACACTTACAGGTCCCAGAAGACTGCGGGATCATCCACAAAGTGCAATGCGCTTCGCGCATGTGCAGTAGGCAACCGGCTGTGAAGATGCTAGCACCTGCCTATTATGGAATCAGCTCAGGTGAGGACATTGCTGGATCCCTGGACAGGTAAGTGTCCCCGTATTTGTAGCTGCTGACTTTTAATGTTTTAGGGGGAGCCTGGAACTCTGCTTTAAGCACTAGTTGGATACAGACAGGCAGTACTAAATTTTACAAGACACTCCTGCTTAAGACATGGTGACTATATAGCAATTACTAGCTACCATGTTTACCTTACCAGACACCTCTGAATTAGTTTTTTAGGGTGTAGTAAAGGAGAAGGTCTTTGAGAGGAAGCACCACACAGAGTACTATGCAGTGTCATAATCAGGGCCGTGGATAAGGGGGTACCACCAGGCTATCAGGGGCAGCAAAGCCAGCTGGGTGAATTGGATGTGAGCAGGGAGGGTGACTGACATGGCGGGAGGGGGCAATTACTGGAACCGATCCCCTGTATGGCTTTCTCTGCAGCAACTGAAAGCCGGCTTCTTCTCCTCTCCTTCCTGCAGGCAACTGCTGCAGAGAGAGCCCTACAGGGGATCAGTTCCAGTAATTGCCCTCCCGCCACACCCATCACCCTCCCTTTTTTTACTATACATTTTCCCCTACTGCCCAGGCCACCCTGTGTGCCCCCACCTCCACAGTGCTACCAGCTTCTCTCCTCCACCGGCAGCTGCAAGCACACAATAGAATCCTCGTGGATGTAAAGTTGGGGAAGAGCCTGGTAAATATGTTGCCAGCCCCTTTGTTTCCTGAATTAACACAATGAGTGATTGGTACTGAACACTCACTGTGCTCATTCATAGTTGAAGAATAGTACACTGGGGTTTTTTTTTTTTTTTTAAGGGGGAGGGCCCTGTCAGGTTGGCTGTATGGGGTCCTGTGGTTTCTATCAGCAGCCCTGGTCAGAATGTCAGGGACAGGTTTTATGATTTTGACCTAAGAGACCAAACTTGACAGTAAGTACTATATTGTTTTCAGAAATGATCCGATCAGTAACCTACTTTTGGTTCACTATATTTATATACATACTGTGAAGGATATAAGTATTTGATCCCCTGCTGATTTTGAATGTTTGCCCACTCACAAAGAAATGATCAGTCTAAAAATCGAATGTTCGGTGTATTGTAACACAGAGAGACAGAATAGCAACAAAATATTCAAAAGAAATGCATGTCTAATAAATGATGCACTGATTTGCATGCTCATGAGGGAAATAAGTATTTGATCCCCTATCATTCAGCAGGATTTCTGGCTACCAGGTGTCTTGCATACAGGTAACAAGCTGAAATTAGAAGCAGTCTCTTAAAGGGAGTGCTGCTAATCTCATTTTGTTACCTGTATATAAGACACCTGTCGACAGGAGCAATCAAACAATCAGATTCCAAACTCTCCACCATGGCAAAGACCAAAGAGCTGTCCAAGGATGTCAGGGACAAGATTGTAGGCCTACACAAGGCTGGACTGGGCTACAAAACTATCACCAAGCAGTTTGGTGAGAAGGTGACAACAGTTGGTGCAATCATTCTCAAATGGAAGAAACACAAAACAAGTGTCAGTCTCCCTAGGTCTGCTGCACCATGAATGATCTCACCTCGTGGAGTGTCAATGATCATGAGAATAGTGAGGAATCACCCCAGAACTAGACATGAGGATTCCTCAGGGATCCCACATGTGGGATCCCTGAGGAAGCTGGAAATCACTGTAATAGACAACGCTTTTACAGTGATCTCCACTAACTTTTGAGTCCTGTGCCACTGTCCTACATTGTGAACACAGAAGGTTGCCAACATGGGCACCATTGTGCATGGGCACCATTCAGGGAATGGGAATTCCCTCAAAGAATGTAAAGCATTCTGTAATTGAATGAAGTAGAGAGGCAGGCAGCAACATCACAGTCTCTACTTCATCCAATCGGGGGACGCTGGGCATTCTTTGAAAAAATGCAATGTGTTCCCTGAATGGTGCCCGTGTTGAGCTGGTGATCTCCTGTGTTCACAAAACAGCAGGGAATCCACTCAGCACAGGACCCGGAAGTAATCTCCAGTTTCCTCAGGGTTCCTACTAGTGTTGGTCTATATGTTAGGTAAGGGCGTTCGGCAGGCTATTTGCCTGCCGTACCCCACAATGCACTGAGCCCTGACAGTGCATTGTGACTGGCCAAAGCAAGGCACTTGACCATTGGTCAGGTTGCAATGGTTTGGCCAATCATGGCACATGGTGATGTCACAAGGGGGCGGGGTGATCCACAAAAAATAATAAATGCATATTTTTTTGCAGGTAAAAAAATATGCATTGATTATTTTTTGTGTTAGGAGCCTGTAAGGCATTGCAGCAGTGATCAGCAGATCAGAGGCTACAGGATCGGGAACATGTTAACCACTTCCAGTCCGGACACTTTTACCCCCTTCCTGACCAGGGCAAATTTCAGCTTTCAGCGCTATCACACTTTGAATGACAATTGCGTGGTCATGCAACACTGTACCCAAATTAATTTTTTACCATTTTTTTGAGACAGATAAAGCTTTATTTTGGTGGTATTTATTCACCGCTGGGATTTTTATTTTTTGTGCTATGTAAATGAAAAAGTCCACAAATTTTGAAAAAAAGTGTTTTTTTTATAACGTTTTGCAAATAAATAATATTTAATCATAAATCTTTGCCAAAATTTATTCCGTATTCTTTTTAGTAAAAAAAATCCAAATTAGTTTATAACCAAAAATTATAATTTATTTACATTTTTTTTTACATTTTTATTTTATTTTTTTATATTATTATTTTTTATTTATTTTTTACATACTGTCACCCTAGCAGTAATTGTAGGGGGTGATGAAGATTTTTTTTTTTTTTTTACACATTGCTTTTACACCCATATAGGATGTAAAAGCAATCATTTCTCCTTCTCTCTGTCTTGTTGTGGTGGTTTATGTAAGGATATATATTATTTATAAAGGGCGTGTCCCTTTCCCTTAGATGAAATATTACAGTGCCTCCAGCCGTTAAAATACGGCTGGAGGCACTGTAATATTTCATCTAAGGGAAAGGGACACGCCCTTTATAAATAATATATATCCTTACATAAACCACCACAACATAAATTTGGAGGCACTGCTGAGATCCATAGAAATCGTACCATAACACAAAACGCACTGGTGATTGTATATTTGTACACGTTATCAAACATATATTTTGTATCAAAATGGCATCCAGTAATCACGGATCCACCTCTTCCAAGCATAACGAGGAAAATATGGCGGCTCAAGGCATTGAGCAGGAAGTTATGAAGCCAGCTCGGAAAGCTGCCGGTGCTTGGCAGAAGTATGTTGAAAATGAAGTAATAAATTATCTCCGCAAGAAATTGAATTTGGGGGATAGTAATAATGAATTTGTGGATGAAGAGAAAGAGCAGGCCATGGGCACCTTTGAGGACCTGTTTAACCAAAAGGGCCAGGTTGTTGGGTTTTTAATGGCATTTGCTGGAGCAGAAAGTGATAGAGGCCGTGACAGACTTCTCCTAGAAGCTTGGCCCATGTTATGGTTCATGACCGCTGGAGCTGCCCAGCAGACCAAGACTCTAAGGGAAGAGTTGTCAGAGGCCCGCCTCTTGTTAGAAAGCAAAAATCAGGACATTGAGTCTTTGAAAGGGAAGCTTGGTCATGCCGGTATTCGTTTAGACGAATCCGAGAAACATTATGATAGATTGGTCGGAGACTTTCGAAGTGCTCAGGACCTATATGAAAGAAACTTTCAGGAATTAAAACAACTTCAAGAGAAGTATCAGGACTTAAAAGATGAGGTGAAGTACTTCAGATCAGAGAGGTTATCTCCTGTTAAAATTAAAGTTCACCCAGGGGATAAGCATGACCAGTCAGAACTTACCTTGATAAAATCTGAGCAGAAAACTCTGGAGGAGCAGATTATAAGGTTGACGGCCCAAATAAATTCTGGGGTCCAAAGACGGACTAACCCAGTCAAGCCAGAGGCTGATGAGCGGAGATACCCGCATCACAGCGAAGTATCTGATAGTGAGTCAGGGTCAGAATATAGGTCACCTCCTAAGCTTTCAAGATACACTCCAGAGCGCTCTGAAGAAAGATATGAGGTTTCATATAGGCAGGAAGGGAAATCCCAGGGGTCATTCAGGAGATATGACACCCCAAAGGTTATTAAGTTCCTGAAGGACACTGTTCCTATGTTTTCTAAGAAAGGGTCCCTTGAAATCACCGGACACATGAAAACATATGAACAGACGTTAGAGATTCTGGGCATTAGAGATGACCACACCAAAATAGAATTGCTGCCATGGGTGTTTGAGGAGAAATACCGGCAATTCTTTGAGACCTTGAGGGCCTATTCCAATCAGTCCTGGAGAGAGGTTAAACATAAGTGCCACATGGAATTTGGGCCTTATAAAACCGTAACCTCTGCCAAGGCTGCGGCCTACAATTTAAAGTGTGGTCCTCACCAAAGCCCTGCAGAATTTCTGGCTGTCCTCAGAAATGCCTATTTCCTGGCTGAAAAGGATCCCAATCCTAACCAGCCAGAATTCAAGACACTATTCTATGAAGCATTACCTGCTTACATAAAATTGGGACTTGCAAAGGATTACAGAAAGGGATGCTCTCTTGATTGGTTGGTAAGAGAGAGTGACTATTTATTCTCGATCCAACAGTCCAGTGAGGGCGGGATAAAAAGAGAACCTAAAAATAGCCCCAAGATAGTAGCAGCCACTACCGTTTCCCCTCCAAATCCAAATTTGCAGGCAGAGAAGAAATCATATGCGGAAGTAGTCCGTGGGGGTAAAACCAATGGTTCCCCTAGATTTGCACCTCAAACCCAGCAAGTGAAGGAGGTCCATAACTTTGCACCCCAAAACCAGTGGGTGAGAAAGGATAGGCAAAAGCCAGGGAACTACGGTAGTGGAAGTGAGAAGAATAAAAAGTATGGTAAGGGCCAGTACAGTGATGAAAATCAAAGGAGGCAATGGTATCCTCAGAGGTTCTATTATCCTCGCCAAAACCAACATGGGAATTTTTATGGGAACCCCAATTTCAACAGGAACCATAATTACAATAAGAATCCCAATTTTAATAAAAACTCCGACTTCCAAAGATTTCCTCCACGCCAAGAACACCCTCAAGCTCAAAGGGGGGATACAGTACCCCAGGCTCCCTTTAATAACAGGGAGACCCCAAAACCTCAGAGAGAACAATGGCGTCGGGACCAGAGCAGTAGTTCTGACTCTGAGTCTCATTACCAGTCTCGTCCAAAATACAAGCGCAAGTATAAGAAGAGGGAGAATCAACAGAATGACTCCTCTGAGCGTATTGGACAAATAGAGGCACAGGTCAGCAAAATGGCTGAACAAATGGACAGGCTTGTCACTCAATTTCCATCCAATCCTTTTTTAGGAGCAGCTCCTGTGACCAACCAAGGGTCACAGAATTAACAGGCAACCAAGCCTTAAACCAACAGGGGAGGACACTGAGTCAAATGACAGGAGATGTGTGCCCCGTCCCTGACACGCCTACTAATGGAGAAGCTAGTTCTCAGGCAAAGGGGGACCAGTTGTTGGTTATTAATGATTCTCCTGTTTTTCAGTGTCCATCTATTGCCCCTAATATAGTTGCGGCATCGGAAGTCGTCGGGATTGACAAGCCAGACGGAGCACCAACTTCTAGTTGTGCCTCTGTCTTGAGACAGTCCAAGAATCCCACCAGGGAGGATAAGGGTGATGTGTCCACCACATGCGGTGAGATAAGAGCTAGTCGCATGTTATTGAAGGGCCCACAGATCTTCAACCACACTAATTTCATGTGTGAGCTGACTGAATCTGATGGGAGATATTATGCCACGGTGCAGGTGCAGGATGCCAGTGATCTTTCGATTGTCGGCTTAATAGACACTGGATCCCAAGCAACCATCATGTCACAGGAACATTTTGACAAAGTGGCGAATGTCATGCCCACCAAGCCGAGACTTAAAAGTTTTGACAGCTCATTGATTGGTGTAGGTGGAGACCCGTTACAAGTCATGGGTACCGCCTGGCTTAAACTGAAACTGGGTAATAAGGAACTGAGACACCCCATCATCATTGCTAGCATATCACAGCACCACATGATAATTGGGATGGACTTCCTAAAAAGGCTGAACACCATAGTTGATTGTGTGAACCAAGTGCTGTGGTCACAGGTAAATACCCCGATTAAATATGGGAAACTTAAAACTCCCCATTCCCGACAACACTGCCACCTGGTGGAAGAAAGGCCTGGATCATTAGAAATCCATTTCAGGAACAGCCAACTTCCTGATATAACGGTTATCAAACCTGATGACCATAACCCTATCAGAAGAGATGAGGAACACATTTTTAGAATTCCCCAAGATAAAATAAAAGATATTTCCCTCCAAGATGACATCCTTACGATATCTTTTCATCAGGAGGATAAACCAAGAAAAGGGGGAGATCACACCCAATTCTTGACAGGTATTGAAAGGGTTAACAGCGACTTGTTTATCCCCATCCGGATAAATGGTCTTAATAGGTCAAAATATGCCAAACTAGATTTGAGACAGGAACACAGCTTTGTAAGCCATGGGTTGATAAAACACCTGACCGAAATGGAAATGATCCGTTTCTCCACACCTCAGCGTCATTGGATTTCAGACTCCCTTGATGACTCTGATGATCACAATTCAATGGCTAGGTGTCTCTTAAACGTCACTGTAGGAAACAAAACAGCCGCCCATGTGTTCCTAGTCTTGGATAATTCCCAAACTAAAATTTATTTTGGCAACGATATATTACATCGCTTTGCAATGCAAGTCGACCTAATTAATGACTGTTTATGGAGTCGACTAAAGGGGGACCCCGAAAAATACCAAAATCTGGACTTAGCTTTAAAATCCCAGCAACAGATGCCTTATGCTGTTGAAGTCCAGGTAGCCCAAAAGATTACAATTCCTAAGGGCATAAATAATTTCATACTCCCCATCCAAGTTAAAAAGGGACATAGACTGAAGGGGTCAGATGCATTAGTATGCCTCTCCCATAAAATGCAGGGGGAGGGACTGAACATTACACACACGCCCTTAGTCAACACACATCAATCCCCGATGTACATTTACGTACATAATCTGTCCAATCAGGACATCGTCTTACCCAAAGAGACCCTTATTGGTCTAGCGGTAGAGACTGAATATTACACCTTTGGGGTCACTAACCAGGTGATTGGACTCATCCCCGATGAATATTTGTCGGAGGAACAATTAATTGAACAAACATTCCATTCATTACCAGAGGGTATTTTCACCATAGAGTCCATTTATCCATTCGATTCTAAAGATGGCATCTGTCGAATCGAAGAGACATCAATTGTCTTTGATCACCCAATCAAAGAACAAGAGTACCCCAAAGAACCTGGATGGCAGGAGAACACACACACACATCACATACCCAATGACCTCACCACGAAACTTGAAGAGGCATATGAGATAGGTCAGCCGGAAAGCTTTCCTGGATTCAAGGAGTTAGTGGAAGAGATGGTGGCCCTCGCCGACGCGTGTGCCAGTGATCTCGACCGACAATTGCTCCGAGAGCTTCTCCTTGAATTCCAAGAGATCTTTGCCAAGGATTCTTACGATTGTGGGACTACTGACCTACACATCGCTAGGATCCAAACAGATCCAGATGCCCCACCAGTATTCGTAAGACAGTATAGGTTACCATTAGCTTCCTATGAATCTCTAGCTGAGATTATCAGGAAGTTACATGAAAGGGGTATAATTAGGCCCATCCACAGCTCCTACAACCACCCGATCCTGGGTATTTTAAAACCCAATGGACAATGGCGTTTATGCGCTGATCTCCGTCAGCTGAACAAACGTGTGTACATGTCAGGATGGCCGGTCCCATACATAGACCAGTGTCTCGCCCAGCTCCAAGGATCCCAGGTTTTCACAGCTTTGGATTGTGCACAGGGGTATTGGACCATAAAGGTGAGTGAGGAAGACCAATACAAACTGGCCTTCAGTTTTGGGAATCGACAATATTGTTGGGTACGAATGCCTTTCGGATTCATAAATTCCGGACATGAATTTGCTGTGTTCATGCACAAGGCCATGCCAGACGCCTTCGAAAGGGGGACGTTGGCATATGTGGACGATATCCTGATCAAAAGTACAGATATGGCCAAACACATTACAGAACTTCGGCATGTCCTGGGCCAATTAAAAGCAGCAGGAGTTAAACTGTCCTTACAAAAAGCCCAGTGGTGTCGCACGAAGGTAAACTTCCTAGGCCATGAAATTACTGCTGAAGGTTTGAACCCACAAAAGAAGAAAGTTGAGGCGGTTCTGAACTGTAAAGTCCCTACTAACCTTAAAGAATTGAGATCATTCCTAGGTATGGTAAACTACTCGCGTAAGTTTATTGACAATTACGCCGAGATAAGCAAGCCACTGCTTCACCTACTGAAGAAGGATGTCGAATGGTCGTGGGGTAAGAAACAGGAGGACGCCATGAAGGAATTAAAGGAACGTCTCACACAAGCGCCGTGTCTCGGATATCCCGAAGGGGGTAAAAATTTCTATCTAGAGACAGGGTTTACGCAGGTAAGTATGAGTTCTGTTCTTTACCAGAAACGTGATGATGTCAGTAAGGTGATTGCCTATGCCAGTAAAACTTTGTCCCCGGTTGAAGTAAAGTTCAGTGACTGTGAAAAAGCTCTATTGTCCACCGTGTGGGCATTACAGAATTTCCGCAGTTACATTCAGGGAGAGAGAATCATTGTTGAAACGGCACACCAGCCTTTACAGTATTTAAAGAGTGAACGTATCAAGGGAGGAAATGTGTCTAATAGCCGCATCACTGCTTGGACTTTGTCTTTGCAAGGGTGGCCTCTTGAAATTCGGTACAAACAGAACAAGGAAAGTCCAGTAGCCCAGGGCCTAGCCGAGCTCCATGATTGTTCCGCAACTACGCCTACTATGGAGGGCCCGGACACTGACTTTCTGGAAGAACAACTGTTCTCTCCCTACAAGGTTTACGATGAAGAATACTGTAAACAGCTGCCGTGTGTATATGTGGATGGTTGTGCTTTTCATCACAAGGATGGGGAACAGCTCCAACTAGTGGCAGGTATTGGAATCGTTTGGACCCAAGGTGTCACCCCAATTTCTGTGGGATACAAACTTGGACCAAAAAGCAGTCAGGTTGCTGAACTTACTGCAATTCTTAGAGCAGTTGAGATGGCTATAGAGTTCAACATCAGAGAGTGTGCCATCATAACCGATTCCAATTATGTCAGGAATAGTTTTGTGGAGTATTTCCCTAGGTGGAAGCGAAACAACATGAACAAGAGTAATCACAAACCCGTGAAACATGGTAAGCTCTTTTGTCACATCGATGAACTGGTAAGGTCCAATGATCTCACCCTGCACTTCAAGAAGACCAAGGGCCACTCCAAGGTTCTAGGTGCCGAGAAAGAAGGGAACGATCTGGCCGATTCTCTAGCCAAGGAAGGGGCAATCACCGGTGAACTGTTAGACATTGATCAATTTTTAGGTACCGTACAGGTTGAAGCTGTCACCAGGCAACAGGCCAGAACAACTGGTGATCCAAATGCATTACAATGGAGTCACGATTCTCCTAGTGAGGATTTAATTACTGCCCAAAAAGAAGACCCAATAATTGGCTTGTTTTATAGTCATATAGAAGATCCCAACCAAAATCCCATAAATAAGGAAGTATATAGTGGGAAGGAGGATTTACGTATCTTAATGAAATCCAAATCCCAATTTTCTTTATACCAGGGATTGTTGATACGAACCTCAAAGGGTGGCGTACAACAATGGGTCGTCCCACTTAAATTTAGAGGTTTGATGCTACAGCATGCCCATGATGCTCCCACTTCCGGTCATCGTGGAGAGAAGATCACGTATGAGATCCTGCGGGATTATGCCTACTGGCCTCATATGTTACGTGATGTGAAGGAGTACTGCCAAGGTTGCCTAATATGTCCCCAATTTCAACCTACCAAGCCAACTCACAGAGCACCTCTCCAGAAGAGGGGGATATGTATGCCTTGGTCAGACCTTCAGATGGATTTTATTGGGCCAGTAACAAAATCTTCACGAGGAAATCGGTATATGTTAACAGTTACATGTTTATTCACCAAGTATGTCGAATGTATACCAGCACCAAATAACAGCTCCGAGACATGTGCTGCATTGCTAATAAATCATGTATTTTCTCGTTTTGGTTTACCTCAGAGGATAGAGTCTGATAGAGGATCACACTTCACTAGCGAAGTGATGGCCAAATTGTGGAAAATTTTGGGGGTTAAAAGGAAATTGCATATCGCCTATCGGCCAGCCTCTAGTGGTGGTGTAGAACGATACAATCAGACCATCGTTAATGTCCTTAAGAAATTTGTTAAGGAAACAGGCAAAGATTGGGATGTCAAGCTCCCGCTGGTCCTGATGGCGTTGAGGGCTACTCCGAATACAGTTACAAAAATGTCATCTTTTGAACTGATGACAGGTAGACGGATGGTACTGCCCCAGCACTTATTGTATCGCACTACAGATCAAAATTTGATCAATGCTACCACCACACACCAGTACATAGAGGATTTACGTAAACATCTGCAATATGCTTTTGCCTTTGCCCAGCGAAATTTGGAAAGAGCTGCAACTAGTGCTAAGACATACTATGATCTCAAAACCTCCAAGAAGGAATATGAGATTGGTGACAAAGTCTATCTATACAACTTTGCAAGAGACCAGATCAAGGAACGGAAATTCCTTCCATCTTGGAAAGGTCCGTTCTCTATCATTGATAAAATCTCTCCGGTCGCATATAAATTGCAGGTTACCCGGTATGGTGAAATCAGTGATAGATGGGTGCACATCAACCAATTACGTGCTTGCCATCCGAAGTCTCAATTGCAGTTGTTGGAAGACTGAACCCACCAATTCCTATCTGGAGATATTGAGATCATTATTAAATTTCCTTTAAACATATAATTCATCTTTTGCCTTACAGGATCCAGTAATATAATTTTATGTATATCCATTACTCAAACTGTTCATTTTAATAATTTAGAAAGGAAGGCCCAGACTATGACCAGACCGGCGATCGGAGGTGTCAATGACCGGACCCTAGAAGGAAGCTATAATGTCCTGTGGGAAAGACCAGATGCCAGAGATCGATCCGGAGACGATAACCTGATGTCCCAGGCCACCAAGGGCTAGTCCAGAGGAAAAGACCCGCCTAGGAGACCGTCTAAGAGACCTGTCGTGCGGAGGACCCATGGACCCCAAGGTGGATGTGTCAGGCCAGGCCGGCCTCATCACAAGACCAGGATCGTCATCGGAAGTGTCCATCTAAAGACGCCGAGTCAAGTTGAGGACCAACCAGCATCACCGCTGCCATTTTATTATATAAAAAAAAAAAAAAAAAAAAATTTTTATTTTTTTTTATTTCATTCACTTCACCGGAGAAGACGAACAATCACTCTAGCCAAAAGCCCCACTCATGTTTTGCGACACAGACACCCCTATACACGTGCCTGTACCCCAAACAAAGGGGGATTTTGTTGTGGGCTTTTGAATCATGTCTCAAGAATATGACTTTTATCAAGACATAATATTATATGGCAAACAGCTCAGCAATAGCCGGATGCTAAGAGTTAATTTTGTCTTGGTTGAACCATCTAGCTAGAGAAATGTAATGGGTAAAGGGATTGTTTTTCTTTCCTCCTAGAGACAATACTATTTTAAAGTTCTCAGGTGATCAAACACCATTATTCAGACTTCAATAAGCAGGTAAACATATACAAGGTCTGGACATGACAATAGAGGAACCAAACTGATTGTCTGAGAGCTTACCCAAACCTTGTAGAGTGTGATGAACCAACAGACCTCTGAAACTATTACTATCTACTATTGTTCACCAAGGGTGAAAGCATTAACAATTGTTTACTATGAGTCCGATACAAGGGCTAGGCAAACAGAGATTTTTTCCCTACAACAGAGGAAATGTTGATGCTGAAACCAAGGGGTGAAATTCAGGACATTTAAGTTTAAAAGTTCACTGTATATCATTACAAAAATGTACTACAAAAACAGATTATGAATAAGATGTCATAGACTTTAAACACCACTAAATACTCAGCAATGGGAACTATATATCACTAACTTGAGTATTGAGATGATGGGAAGTAAGATGTATTATAAACTAGCATTAGTTACATGTCTTATCAAGAAACAAACAGGATGATACTTCAAGGAGGAATAACCTAATATACACCTATATTCCATGGTCCCTATTTAGAATAATATAGGTATCACTGCTATATCTGGAAAGAGCCGTATATTTTATTCCTGAAATTACCTGAAGATTTCACCCAAGGTATGAGTCATCTCAAGTGCTCACATTGTTCTGTGATACATGACCGCCACCTGGCGGGCAGGTGAGAAATAGCTTATGTACACACATTTCTCAACTAGCCAATCAGGAAGCCTGGTGGGAAGGTATCTTAGAACAATGGACTAGTGGATATAAAAAGCCCATGTGCTGTAACAGAAAAAAAAACCTCATGAAAAAGAAGAACCCTCATAAGACCTCATGGAAAGACCTGACATCTGAAGAAGATCTCTGCTGAAATAACTACTCTTCCATCTTTTCAAACTTCCTAAACTTTAAACCTCTAAACTTATAACTTCCTACATTCTCCCCTATTGAATCTATCACTTGCCTATATATCAGTCTAAAGGCGTTCCACTGTCAGCTAAATCCACGGGAGAGTTGCCTAGTCTGACGTCCGGGTGTGGTGAGATGTTTATTTGATTTGTATTAATTACTTTCTCTGTTGTGTAGAATCATAAAAATTACCGTAGTGTATTACAACAATATTGGATAGTTAGATATATGTAGTCAGATACTGTGTTACTGTTAAAAAAAAAAAAAAAATTGTTGATGCCATATTATAAATTTCTCCATATTTCATAATTTATTGAATATTAATAACCAGAGTATCATATATCAAGGGCTTACTTCTTGCAAGCCTATGGCCACGGCATGTAAGAATATAACCTTTGAGATATTCGAAATTATTAATTATTAATAAATTTAATAAATATCATATCATTTAAAATTTGTGATTGATGTAATTAGTTAGAGACCTTATTATTGTGTCTTACATTGGTAGGATATATCTTTGATTGTGTGTACCAATATTCATTTATCACCAGTCTTTTGTGTTTTGTGTTAATATATATATAATTTTTGTACATAAATAAATTTTTATATTTATCTATTATAAGGCAAATTTTGTGTGTATGGTACGAAATCATATTGGCTAAAAGAATTCAAGGTATAATAATAAGTGGTGATCAAATTATCAAGGTGTCCAAATTATTTGTTTACTAAATATTTGCCGTATTTTAACGGCTGGAGGCACTGTAATATTTCATCTAAGGGAAAGGGACACGCCCTTTATAAATAATATATATCCTTACATAAACCACCACAACAGTCTGCATTCTTGCACTCATTGAGAAGTACTGAGTGAGCTGTGATTGGTCACAGCTTGTCACATGGTACAAGCCTGTTGTGAATAGGCTTGTACCATGTGACCTCTGTGATCATTCACAGATTTCACACGTAGTAAGCAATGATGTCACAAGTGACATCTTGCTTACTACTTTGCATGTGATCACTGATTGGTCAATCAGTGATCACATGATCGGGACCTCGTACAGAGGTCCCGTCCGACGATCGGTGTTTCACTGTGTCCGGAGGACACAGCGGGCACCGGATCGCAGTGCTGCGCACTCCCAGGGAGCGCGCACAAGCAGGGTGCGGGGAGGCCATTTATAAACGGCCACCCGACCCTGCACTGCCACCGTCCGGCCATTTATATGCAACAGCCGGTCGGGAAGTGGTTAAATATTCCACCCTAAAAATGGGTGAAACGTGTAACATGTTCCCAAAGGTGAACTTATCCTTTACATTATCCAGACCTCAAGCTTGTTATTGTGGCGTCTATGATACTATCGTTTCAAGGTGACTGTGTTTGTAAAATTAGGTAATGGTTGGATCTGCAGTGGAGATTACAGTGTGCTTTAGTCCAAGTTCACCTAAGCGTTTTCCGCAGCGTTTTGCAGAAACGCAGTACAGTCCATTTCACATGATTTCCTATGGGAAACGTTCACATCTCCCCATTTTCACCCGGTGCGTTTGTTGGAAAGGGTCAGGGACTTTTTTAAACACAAAACATTGCGTTTTTGGTTTTGTAGACTTCAGTGGAGACGCTGCAGAAAAGAATGTAGTGCGTTTTATAAAAACGTGATACTTGCAAACTACTATGGTGTATTTAGTGCATATATGTCTTAATATAGAGAATCAAAAAATATAATTAAAGTTAAAAAAACAATACATACACCCTGTTCCAAATTATTATGCAAATTATATTTTTCTCATTTACCTAAATAATTGATGTGAATAACAGTCAGCATAATTCTCATGTTATCAACTATTAAGAGTACAATTCACATTTTATTGAACAAACCTCCTAATGATAACAGGATTTTTGTTAAACATAAAACACTTCCAATGACTGTTCCAGATTATTCCGCACAGTAAGTTTCAAAACACTTTATAGGTTGTAAAGAACTGAAAACTGTCATTTGTTGTGTTTGCAGCATATTTACTGAAATCAAAAGCTATTTCAGTCAAACGTTTAACAACATTTTAACTTTTTAAACATTTAACAGGTCACGTTACATTGTAACATAGCAGCCCTTATTTGATAGCAGCTTCACAAGTCTTGCATCCATTGAACTTGTGAGTTTTTGGACAGTTTCTGCTTGAATTTGTTTGAAAGATGTCAGAATAGCCTCCCAGATCTGCTGTTTGGATGTAAACGGCCTCCCACCCTCATAGATCTTTTGCTTGAGGATGCTCCAAAGGTTCTCAATAGGATTGAGGTCAGGGGAGGATGGAGGCCACACCATGACTTCCTCTCCTTCTATCCCCATAGCAGCCATTGATGCAGAGGTATTCTTTGCAGCATGAGATGTTGCATTGTCATGCATGAAGATGATTTTATTACGGAAAGCATAGTTCTTCCTTCTGTACCAGGGAAGAAAGTGGTCAGTCATAAACTCCACATACTTTGCAGAGGTCATCTTTACACCTTCGGGGACCCTAAAGGGGCCGACCAGCTCTGTTCCCATGATTCCGCCCCAAAACATGACTCCACCACCGCCTTGCTGACGTCGCAGCCTTGTTGGAACAGGGTGGCCGTCCACCAACCACCCACTGCTCCATCCATCTGGACCATCCAGGGTTGCACGGCACTCATCAGTGAACAGGACTGTTTGAAAATTAGTCTTCATGTATTTTTCTGCTCAATGCAGCCGTTTCTGCTTGTGTGCATTGGTTAGTGGTGGCCGAATAGAAGGTTTATGCACAGTTGCAAGACTCTGGAGGACTCTACACCTTGATGTCCGTGGGACTCCAGAGGCACCAGCAGCTTCAAATATCTGTTTGCTGCTATGTAATGGTATTTTAGCAGCTGCTCTCTTGATCTGATGCATGGATCTGGCAGAAATCTTCCTCAATGTGCCTTTATCTGCAAGAACCCGTCTGTGCTCTGAATCAGCCACAAATCTCTTCATAGTGCGATGATCACGCTTAACTTTTCGTGAAATATCTAATGTTTTCATACCTCGTTCAAGGCATTGAACTATTTCACTCTTTTCGGCAGCAGAGAGATCCTTTTTCTTCCCCATATTGCTTGAAAATGGTGCTCTGCTTAATAATGTGGAACATCCTCCTTTAGTAGTTTTTCCTTAAATTGGGCTCACCTGCCAATCTAATTATCACAGGTGTCCGAGATTGTTTTCAGTGATCAAAAGAGCCCTGACACACAATGCCATCCATGAGTTAAACTGAAAAACAAAATATTTCATCTTTGTGACATTTAAATAGAATTTGCATAATAATTTGGAACACGGTGTATATTATGTGCAAAATTAATGTGCTTATGTATATACTTATTGATTAAATAAGTGGGCCGCCTACACCATACACATACTAGTGTGTTGCTATAATCAAAATTAAATCCAAAAGTGTATATACCTTTTTTGCATATTTCACATTATTTTATTAGTGGAGCGCAACACGTGTGGATTTAATTTGGAATGTAGTGTGTTTTGCTGAGTTTTTATGCGTTTTGATGTATTTTTGATGCGTTTTGTGTTTTAATCTGCCTAGCAACAAGAAAAAAAACATCAAAAAAGCGGCAAATATTAATGTGCAAAAAGTACTGCAGAAACGGATCAAAAGCAAACTGCATAGTTGTGAACCTAGCATTATAGTACGTTTTTTATGTAATGTGAAATGTTACTCTGTACACCTGCTACTGCTAAAACAGTGTTGCTCCATACAAAACAGTGGATTAACTAGCAATTTAATCATGTAACAACAACAGTCTGTAAATATTGTTGCAAACTATGACGGGTATTTAATTATTTGCAGGAATAAAATGAATGTATTATATGTATCAATCATACTCGGTGACACAACACAAAGGTAAGTAATACATAACAAAAGCTCTAATGTGACACGTGTCAGCTAATGTCAACTTTCCAAAAATGTTTCATTACTGTAAATTGTTCACATTGCACTTTTTGCTATAAAGTGATCCTGTCATTGGGTAGGTATGAGGGCTGCCCATGCTGGCCTCATTTTAAAATACTTGCTGCCTAGCCAGTGTCTGGTATCAATGCCTTTTTAAATCATCAGACCCTGTTTGGCTGCTCTGTTGTCTTCTGCACTAGTTCCTTTTACTTGGCTCAGTCTGCCACTCTGCACAGTGAACTGCAGTTTATAATTTTCCTTCTTACTGCATGCAGATTTAACAGACATCCTTTAGCATGCCAACATTGTCAAGGGCCCCTACATCAGCCGGTAGAAGATTACAGTTGCATGAAAAAGTATGTGAACCCCTTGGGATTACGTGGAGTTTTGCATGAATTGGGCATAAAATGTGCTCTGAATGTCATCTAAGTCACAACAATAGAAGAACACAGTCTGCTGAACATAATACTACACAAAGATTAGATGTTGCCATGGTTTAATTGCACATAACATGTAAACGTTCACAGTGCAGGGAGGAAAAAGTATGTGAACCTTTGGACTTAATAACTGGTTGACCCTCCTTTGGCAGCAATAACCTCAACCAAACGTTTCCTGTAGTTGCAGATCAGACCTGCACAACGATCTGGAGTAATTTTGGACCACTCCTCTTCACAAAACTGTTTCAGTGTAGCAATATTCTTGGGATGTCTAGTGTGAATCGCTTTCTTAAGGTCATGCCACAGCATTTCAATCAGGTTGAGGTCAGGACTCTGACTGGGCCACTCCAGAAGGCGTATTCTGTGCTGCTGCAGCCATTGTTTTGTTGAATTACTTGTATGCTTTGGGTCATTGTCCTGTTGCATCACCCATCCTCTGTGGAGCTTCAGTTGGCGGACAGATGGTCGTACGTTTTCCTGCAAAATGTCTTGATAAACTCTGGAATTCATTTTCCCATCAATGACAACAATCCGTCCAGGCCCTGAGGCAGCAAAGCAGCCCCAAACCATGATGCTCCCTCCGCCATGTTTTACAGTGGGGATGAGGTTTTGATGTTGGTGTGCTGTGCCTTTTTTTTCTCCACACATAGTGTTGTGTGTTCTTCCCAAACAACTCAATCTTGGTTTCATCTGTCCACAGTATATTTTGCCAGTAGTGCTGTGGAACATCCAGGTGCTCTTTTGCAAACTTCAAACGTGCTGCAATATTTTTTTTGGACAGCAATGGCTTCCTCCGTGGTGTCCTCCCATGTACTCCATTCTTGTTTAATGTTTTCCTTATTGTAGATGTGTCAACAAAAATGTTAGCATGTGCCAGAGATTTCTGTAGGTCTTTAGCTGACACTCTGGGATTCTTCTTTACCTCATGCAGCATTCTGCGCTGTGCTCTTGCAGTCATTTTTACAGGACGAACACGCCTAGGGAGAGTAGCAACAGTGCTAAACTTTCTCCATTTGTAGACAGTCTGTCTTACCGTGGACACATGAACATCAAGGCTTTTGGAGATACTTTTGTAACCCTTTCCAGCTTCATGCAAGTCAACAATTCTTGATCGTAGGTCTTCTGAGAGCTCTTTTCTGCGAGGCATGGTTCACATCAGACAGTGCTTCTTGAAACCATTAAACCCAAAACAGGTGTGTGTTTTTTAAGGGCAGGACAGCTGTTAGCAACACATCCAATATCATCGCACTGATTGGAGTCAAGGTTGGCTCACTCCTGGCTCCAATTAGCTCTGGGAGAAGTCATTAAGCTAGGGCCTCACATACTTTTTCCTCCCTGCACTGTGAATGTTTACATGTTATGTGCAATTAAACCATGGCAACATCTAATGTTTGTGTAGTATTATGTTCAGCAGACTGTGTTCTTCTATTGTTGTGACTTAGATGATGTTCAGAGCACATTTTATGCCCAATTCATGCAAAACTCCACGTAATCCCTAGGGGTTCACATACTTTTTCTTGCAACTGTATTCCTAAGTACTGAGAATTAGTTTATCTCCTCCCTTAATTACTGGAGTTGCTGGTGATAGACAAATATGTTAATGCTAACAGTGTTCCTAACTGTCCTACCGCCAGGGTACCCCGTCAGCCTAGCCCCTTTTTATTGGTATTATCGCCTTTCTGTTGACCGTTGTCACACTTCAGGTGGCGAGGCTATTGGTTACCCATATGGAAGAAAAATATATTTGAAATATATTTCAAAAATATTCTTCCCAAATATATTGCCATATATTTGAAATGCTAAAATTTTGGCCATATTCAATATATTTAGAAATATATTTCAATAATATATATATATATATATATACTGCATGTTGAAATGCGTTTTTATTACAAAATATATGAAAAATATACTGTATGTCTTTAAAAATACAAATCTACATTTTTGGAATGCATCTACGTATGTATAAATATATGTTAAAATTACTTTTTTATATGTTAAAAAAATTTGAAAACTATATTATAAAAAAATATATTTTTAAAAATATATATTTTTAAAATATATTTTTCAGGTTTTTTTTTAACATATAAAAAAGTCATTTTAACATATGTAGCACTCACCCCCGAAGGAGCCGCTGGAATTAACGGGCACTTCTGTTCTTACTTCAGTGATGAACCATATATATATATTGGATCCACAGCACACCAGTACACCTTGTGGGAAGTTTTATAACAGGTTTAATAAGACAGGTAAAACTCTGCAAATAGACTGCAAATTAACTTGGAAAATAGCAGTTAAATGCACTGAATACACAAACCTTCTAGAATTGGCACAATAACATCAATAAACACAATATTCATGTATATACTGGTACAGCTATATCAAAATTAACCCTCTGCAACTACAACAGCAATATGTCCCCAGCTAAACTGACATCTCTTTAGGCTCAGTCCCAAATTCACTTGTATACTGTAGGATTGTAACACTGCCAGACACCGCCTGGCGGTATCTCTAGCAGCCCACAGTGCGGGGTTCCTCAGGGTGCGGGGTCTAAGTCCCAATCTGCTTATTCACCAGGGTCCCTGATGGTGGGGATGGACTTGGAGCAGACTGAGACCAGGTCGCGACCCCTGAGTGCGTCCGGCAGTGGAAGAGAGTACCGACAGAGGTGTTGCGGGAAATAGAGCCTGACGTGAAGAGGCTGGTAGGCCTGGCAGCAGGGACTGATCCATGCAAGATGGATGGATGGACAGTCAGCGTAATGTAAGGCGTAGTCAGGCAGGCCGGGTCAGCAACGTGCGGGCAGCGAGGTACCAGAGGAGCAGGCAGAGAATGGTCAGGGTCACGAGCCGGGTTCAGCAACTAACGGGCAGCGAGGTACCAGAGGATCAGGCAGAAGAGTGGTCAGGTCAAGCCAGGGGTCAAGCAGGAGACAATCAGCAGGGTCAGAATCAAGCAGAGGTCGGGAACAGGAAGCTTCACAAATCAGATCACAGGAACAGGACAATAAGACCAAATGGCAATTGCACATACCTTCTGTCCCGTTTAAATAGTGTGCCCTGCGCTGTCATTGGTGCCAGGCACGTCTGCGTTCGCGAGTGCGCATGCGTGGCCGTCTCCCATGCCGCGATTGCCCAGGTCCCGCTGCCCGCTGGCTAGAGCATGTCGGTGCTCTGCGCATGCGCTGCCCGGCGTATCGCGGCAGAACACCCGATCCCTGACAAACACTGTGTGAGTCTATGTGTTGCATAGGCCTGTGTTAGTGAATCGGTGGAGTGCTCTTAAGAACTGACATGTCACAGGTTAGCAGTTGCTCACCACATCCACGAAAAACAGTCTCCAGGGGTTAAGATAACTGTAGATAACCGTTGTCCTTAGCAACCTCTGCTGTTCTGGAAACAGGGTCAGTGTACTTCAACAGTAGGGGCTGCAGACTAGCTCCCACATGTCCTCTGCAAAGGCACACGTGGCTCCCCTCCCCCTCCTTCTTTGCCAAGCATCCTGGTCCTGTAGTCCTGTGCAGTATAAAGTTACATTGTCTGCCTCTGTGATGGAACTGCAACTCCCACAAACACTCCAGTACTGCTGAGAGCTGAGCCAATCAAACCCTTTCTGACAACATGCAGTCTTAAAAGGGAAACAATTCTTTAAAAGGGAAACAGCAATGGCCCTACTACACATATATTTTTACATATATTTGTAAATGCATTCCAAAAATGTAGATTTGCATTTTTAAAGAGATACAGTATATTTGAAATGTATTTTTAAAAATATTTTTCATATATTTTGTAATAAAAACACATTTCAAAATGCAGTGTGTATATATATATATTTATTGAAATATATTTTGAAATACATTGAATATGGACAAAATTGTAAAATTTCAAATATATGGCAATATATTTGGAAAGAATATTTTTAAAATATATTTCAAATATATTTTTCTTCCATGTGGGTATGCTTGCCTAGATAAGGTCTGTTATTTCTTACCTGCATATCTATTGTAGTATCAGTTGCGTTTAAAGTGTTACTAAACCCACTACAGTACAATCAGTCTGTATATGCAGTAAAGCATGCTTGTTATACTCACTGTGGAACCTAAGGGGTTAATCCTCTGCATTGTGTAAAAAGGCCGTTTGATCCTGTCTTCTCTGCCTCTCCTCTTGTTGAAATGACCACCTGATATAGACTGAATCCGTAGTCACACGCACATGCTCAGTTTGGTGTGTATTGCTAGAGAGGTTTTTTTTTTCTTGGGAAAGTGCATGTGATCAGCACAGGGCCAATCAGCACTGTCCAGACAGAGGGTCAGGACTTTCACATCCTGCTAGAGCAGAAAGAAAACTCCTCCTCCAAGCTTTATTCAGTGCTCTGCTGAAGTCACAAGACTGCTCTAACTGCTGATGAGAAAATGTATTTAGCAGTTTATATTTACTAAAATAATTGTATTTCCATGCTGTGCATACTGTGGGAGACCAGATATAGTGAATACAGGGTCCGGGGAGATCAGATATAGTGAATGCAGGGTCCGGGGAGACCGGATAGAGTGAATGCAGGGTCCGGGGAGACCAGATATAGTGAATGCAGGGTCCGGGGAGACCAGATATAGTGAATGCAGGGTCCGGGGAGACCAGATAGAGTTAATGCAGGGTCCGGGGAGACCGGATATAGTGAATGCAGGGTCCGGGGAGACCGGATATAGTGAATGCAGGGTCCGGGGAGATCGGATATAGTGAATGCAGGGTCCTGGGGGACCGGATATAGTGAATGCAGGGTCTGGGGAGATCGAATATAGTGAATGCAGGGTCTCGAAGAGACCGGATATAGTGAATGCAGGGTCCGGGGAGATCGGATATAGTGAATGCAGGGTCCGGGGAGACCGGATATAGTGAATGCAGGGTCTGGAGAGACTGGATATAGTGAATGCAGGGTCCGGGGAGACCATATATAATGAATGCAGGGTCCGGGGAGACCAGATATAGTGAATGCAGGGTCCGGGGAGACCGGATATAGTGAATGCAGGGTCCGGGGTTTAGTATCACTTTAAATTGTGTACTTTACACTGCTGATGACCTGGAAATTGCTATTCTTGATTTAATGTTGCTAAGTGATAATATACTCAGTGGTTTGCTATACATTAAATTGTGTTTAATTCTAAGATTTAACCTGGAGCACCAGAGGGGCTTAGGCCTGTAGCGGAGTTGTGGCAGGAACAGAGGACCTGATCTTACACAGGTTCATGCTGAGGTAGAACAGATAGAACAGTAGAAGTAGAAAATGCCCCAGGGTCAGTGGGAATAAGAAAATTATATAGTGCCTGTGGTCAATAGCTTAGTAGGCAGAGGAATAGTGTCTTATCATTGTGTCAGTGGAAGGAGTAGTGCCTCATCATTACTATCAGTGTGAGGAATAGTGCTCAAATGTTGGTATCAGGGGGAGGAAAAGTGACCCATCATTGGTGCCAGTGAGAGGGATAGTGCCCCATTTTTGGTGTCATTGGGATGAATTGTGCTCCATCTCTGGTATCAGTGGGAGGAATAGTGCCCCATCATTTATATCAGTGGGAGGAATAGTGCCCCATCATTGGTGTCAGTGGGAGGAATAGTGGCCCATCATTGGTATCGGTGGGAGGAATAGTGCTCCATCATTTATATCAGTGGGAGGAATAGTGCCCCATTAATGGCATCAATGTGAGGAATGATGCCCATTGTTGCTTTCATTGGGAAGAAATTGTGCCCCATCATTGGTGTTAGTGGAAGGAATAGTGCCTCATCATTGGTGTCATTGGGAAGAATAGTGCCCCATTTTTGGTGTCAGTGGAAGGAATATTCCCCATCCCTGCTATCAGTGAAAGGAATAGTTCCCCACTGTTGATGTCCATGGAAAAAGTAGTGCCCTATCGTTGTTGTCATTGGGAGAAATAGTGCCCTATCATTGGTGTCAGTGGAAGGAATAGTGCCCTATCTCTTGTATCAGTGAGAGGAATAGTGCCCCATCGTTGGTGTCAGTGGAAGGAATAGTGCCCCATCATTGGTGTCAGTGGAAGGAATAGTGCCCTATCTCTTGTATCAGTGGGAGGAATAGTGCCCCATTGTTGGTGTCAATGGAAGGAATGATGCCTCATCATTGGTGTCAGTGGAAGGAATAGTGCCCTATCTCTTGTATCAGTGAGAGGAATAGTGCCCCATCGTTGGTGTCAGTGGAAGGAATAGTGCCCCATCATTGCTGTCAGTGGAAGGAATAGTGTCCTATCTCTTGTATCAGTGGGAGGAATAGTGCCCCATTGTTGGTGTCAATGGAAGGAATGATGCCTCATCATTGGTGTCAGTGGAAGGAATAGTGCCCTATCTCTTGTATCAGTGAGAGGAATAGTGCCCCATCGTTGGTGTCAGTGGAAGGAATAGTGCCCCATCATTGCTGTCAGTGGAAGGAATTGTGCCCTATCTCTTGTATCAGTGGGAGGAATAGTGCCCCATTGTTGGTGTCAATGGAAGGCATGATGCCTCATCATTGGTGCCATTGGGAGGAATAGTACCCTATCATTTGAAATAGTGGGAGGATTAGTGCTCCATTGTCAGTGGAAAGAATGGTGCCTCTTTGGTGTTGGTAGGAATAATAGTGCTCTTAGGGCCTGATAAAAGCATGCAAAGGGCTACATTAGGCCTGCAGTCCATTGCTATACTATAAAGGTTGCTCTGTGGCAAATAGTTGATACTTGGCACAAACAATGGGATATGATGTGGAGAGCACGGTGTGCTTGTTTTACCTACTGCTGGTAACTCAGAGTTGCTCCATAAAGAATAGTGGATTAACTAAAGATTTATCTATGTAGAAACAGCATTAGCAAATATTGTGGCAGACAATGACTTCTTATTGGTTATGATATTTACACTGAAATATAAACATAGGATTAAAAACCTCAATCCAAATATTAGTGCTGCACTCCCGTGCTATTAATAGTGTTTACCCTTGATATAATGTGATCATAAAATAAATAAAAAAATAAACTTATGTATATCTGTGACTAGTATTCATATGCAAATAATAAACCTGATTATTAACCTAAACCAAGAAATACATGATTTGTGATGAGAAAAAAAAAAAAAAAATTCAATAAAAATCCAATAAACCATATAAACAATCATAGCTCAAAAAATGTCCGTATTAGGTGAGTAGTCCTCTCAATATATTGAACAATCTGGTGACATCCAATGAGTGAAAGACCAATGAACACTGCTATATTATGCGCTCACCTCCTTTTTAGCCCAATAAATTTAGGCTAAAATCGCTTTTTGTCCTGGGAGGACAGATGTAACTATTCCTAATCCAAAAATCCTTTACGGGTGATTCCTCATGGTGAAATATTTGTAATCCACTTGGTGATTCTCCAAAAAGATACTCCCTGTACTGGATATGGATGGATGGATATCTCACCTCCAGGGGTCTATCTCTCCTTATATCCCCTCCAGAGCTTGTCGGAGTTTAGAATGACTTCATCTTCTTCCTCTACAGATCCTGGGTCATCTGATCAACTCCCTTACTCCAGGCTCCATTGCCAAAATCCAGGCCTCCGATATGGCCTTCAAACAGATGGAGCAGGTGTCCCAGTTCCTGAAGGCATTCTCCGATGTATTAGGAAGAGGTTTGAGATGGCGATAAACAACATACAGCTGTACCAGCACCTGATCACATAAACATAGGATTAATATGTATAATCCAAAATGCCCGATGAAGCCATGTGACCTGGAGGCGAAACATGTAGGGGAGGGGCTCTGATGTCATGACGCTTAAAGGAATATTACACAGCAAGTATAAGGAGTGTGGCAAACACAGAGGATTTGATATATTGCACACAAAAAGCATATATATTATGTATATCATGTGAATGCACTATATATTACTGCTAATAAATACTTTTAAAGGAGATAAGGCACTATATTACATTCTTTAATTACATGATACCTATGCACATGGAGAGATAAGTCAGAAAAGAGGGAAGAGACCCCCTAGAGGAAAGAGGGATTACTCCATCCATCCAACTCCAGGATAGCAAGCCTCTGGGAAACAGCAAGACCCCCTGCTGGAAAAAGGCCAACGCTCCACTCATCCATCCATCCATCTGGGACAGGGATATATATGTCCACTCATCTCTAAGTCCATTTAAAGGGACACAAGCTGTATTTGACCTCACGTAATGGTTTGGTCATATACGTTAGGTGAGCGCACAATGGTGAAGGAGCACACAAGTTAAAGTTTTTGTGGACTTTTTCAAATACAATTTTTTATATATAAATTTATTTTTTTTAACTTTTTTTTATATTTTATATGATTTATTTTTCACTAGTGAATAACACAAGTCACGGATTGTTTTTGTAAATAAACACACAGGATTGCAATTTAAAGCTGGACTCACTTTTGTTACTTAACCTCCCTAGCGGTATGATTATTTCCGAATTTTTTTTGCTGAAAGCAGTACCATTTTTTTGCATGGAAATATGTAGTTTTTTATTGTAGGCTGTAATTTTTAGGAATAACTCACTGAAATCTGTCCGAACAAGAGTCTAGTAAACATCCCGGGTAGGATAAAATTTGAAACACGAAATCATAAATTATAATTTAATAAATAATCATAAAAAATAATAATATAAAATTTAATTCAATAATATAATCAAACCAAAAACACTGAAATTTGAAATACAGAGGCAAATTCGCACATCGCTGAGCAAAGTCGCAAAATCGTTTTCAGTGTCTGATGATGAATTTCCCCCACGAATCATTATCACTCAATTCTGCAAGTGGTTCTAATTTACTATCGCTGTTCTCTAGCTGATCTAAAACCGCTTTTGACCTAAAGGGACGCTTTTTGGACGCCATGGACGTTTCTCAGTTTCCAGGCAGAAAGAACAGTCAAAATGCAGGCAGGGGACAGGATAAAGCGTATGTGAAACAGCAATGTTTTACTATGTAATAGTCATTTTAAAAAAAATTACATTTTTTAAAAATTTCAAATTTGCCGCCGGTTCCGGCGCCCGTACGTCCCGACATCACAGGGACCGGAACACAGAAGCCAGATGCCGGCATCGGCCGGAGGAGATGGCTGGGGACGCTGCAGGGGACACATCGCGGGAGCGAAGGACAAGGTAAGTGCTGCAGGGACCCCCAGAGCAACGCCGCATGGTAAGCCCGAGTGTAGCTCGGGGTTACCGCTTTTGGTACTGACATTTTACCCCGAGCTACACTCGGGAATACCGCCAGGGAGGTTAAATCATTTTGGATTATACATATTAATCCTATGTTTATATTTCAGTGTAAATACCATATTTAATATTAGTGGAGCGCGACACATTTTGCATATTTATTTCTGATTATAGTGACACACGTGTATGAGTGTGTGTGAGGTGTAGGCGACCCACTTCTAAGTTTTTTTTAATTTTTTTTATGTTTTTATGTATTTATTTACTCATTTACATTTAATAATTTATATTTCACTCACCAATTAAGATATTTATGTGCATATACCATAGTAGCTCACAAGTATAACGGTTTTATATGACTTTTTATTGGTTGACATATAAAGTACACATGGTACAGATAGGGTTGCAGAAGCTCATTTTTAATTTACATTTGAGTCTGAAGCTGAGCTTACAATCTAATAATACAATCAAAGCATGTATTGCCCAAGAAGGCTGCTACAGGTAGTAATTGTGCTGCCCTTGGCATACAAGGATCTTGAATTTCTTGATGGCTCCCACTGAATAGTTATATTCCATTACAAAAAAAAAGAAAATACATCATTTTACCTACTTTAGTCTTCATGCTCGTTGGGAGCTTAGTCCCGATACATGAGATCCTGACGTTTTTGTGTAGGCAGAAGGCACAGGCGCACCATCCAACCCCACTGCAGACAGCCTGTAACACTCAATGAGAGGCTGAAAGCTGCTGTGGCTTGATGGGGCAGGTTGGTGCACCAAGTGGTACTAACATGTAGGGAACAGGGGCGGACTGACCATTTGGAAACTCGGGCACTGCCTGAGGGCCCGGGGTCAGTAGGGGGCCCCATGAGATGCCCCTGGTACCTTTTTCATAGGCTTTTTTGAGTTTGGCCAAGGACACAGGGGCCCTATGATCCCCTATTGCCCAGGGGCCCCATGAGTTGTCAGTCCGCCCCTGGTAGGGAAGTATGTGCAAAGGGATGGATGCCTGGGCCATGCTGGATTTATAAGGATGTAAAAGGTGCAACTGCCCCGGGCCCCCTGACAGAAGGGGACCCCTCTATACAAAAATATTATATAACAATAGAAAAAAATTATATAAAATAAAAAAAAAATAATAATAAAATAATATAAAATACTATATAATAATAAAAAATTATTAAATGTATCTTGGGAAGTAATATTTTGATGGCTATCATCTGTAAAAGTTATTACTCTGGACTGGTATATTGTATGATTTTTTAAAAAAATTTTGGCCGCTCAAGTAGCTCATGCATAGAATGCTTGTTTTTAACTCCTTCCCGCCAACCGCACGCATATATGTGGCTTCTCGGTGGGTGGGCCTTAAAGTGTTACTAAACCCCGGACCCTGCATTCAATATATCCGGTCTCCCCGGACCCTGCATTCACTATATCCGGTCTCCCCGGACCCTGCATTCACTATATCCAGTCTCCCCGGACCCCTCATTCACTATATCCGGTCTCCCAGGACCCCGCATTCACTATATCCGGTCTCCCCGGACCCTGCATTCACTATATCCGGTCTCCCCGGACCCTGCATTCACTATATCTGGTCTCCTCGGACCCTGCATACACTATATCTGGTCTCTCCGGACCCTGCATTCACTATATCTGGTCTCCCCAGACCCTGCATTCACTATATCCGGTCTCCCCGGACCCTGCATTCCCTATATCCAGTCTCCCAGGCAGGGGTGGACTAACAACTCATGGGGCCCCTGGGCAATAGGGGATCATAGGGCCCCTGTGTCATAGCACACCCTAAAAAGTCTATAAAAAAGGTAACAAGGGTATTTCATAGGGCCCCCTACTGACCCCGGGCCCTCGGGCAGTGCCCGAGTGCTCAAATGGTCAGCCCGCCCCTGCTCCCAGGTCTCCCCGGACCTTGCATTCACTATATCCGGTATCCCCGGACCCTGCATTCACTAGATCTGGTCTCCTTGGACCCTGCATTCATTATATCTGGTCTCCCCGGACCCTGCATTCACTATATCTGGTCTCCCCGGACCCTGCATTCACTATATCTGGTCTCCCCGGACCCTGCAGTCACTATATCCGGTCTCCCCGGACTCTGCATTCACTATATCTGGTCTCCCCGGACCCTGCATTCACTATATCTGGTCTCCCCGGACCCTGCATTCACTATATCTGGTCTCCCCGGACCCTGCATTCACTATATCTGGTCTCCCCGGACCCTGCATTCACTATATCTGGTCTCCCCGGACCTTGCATTCACTATATCTGGTCTCCCCGGACCCTGCATTCACTATATCTGGTCTCCCCGGACCTTGCATTTACTATATGCAGTCTCCCCGGACCTTGCATTCACTATACCCGGTCTCCCCGGACCTTGCATTCACTATACCCGGTCTCCCCGGACCCTGCATTCACTATATCCGGTCTCCCCGGACCCTGCATTCACTATATCTGGTCTCCCCGGACCCTGCATTTACTATATGCGGTCTCCCCGGACCTTGCATTCACTATACCTGGTCTCCCCGGACCTTGCATTCACTATATCCGGTCTCCCCGAACCCTGCATTCACTATATCCAGTCTCCCCGGACCCTGCATTCACTATATGTGGTCTCCCCGGACCCTGCATTCACTATATCCGGTCTCCCCGGACCCTACATTCACTGTACCTGGTCTCCCCGGACCCTGCATTCACTAGATCCGGTCTCCCACAGTACACAGAACATGGAAGTGCAATTATTTTAGTAAATATAAACTGCTAAGTACATTTTCTCATCAGCAGTTAGAGCAGTCTTGTGACTTCTATCAGTGTCCAGCCGAGCACATATTAAAGCTTGTAGGAAGAGTTTTCATTCTCCCCCAATTGTCCTATGAGGCTGCAGGACCCCTGACCTTCTGTTTGGACAGCGTTGATTGGCCCTGTGCTGATCATATGCACTCTTCCAAGAAATAAAAACAAAAAACACTGTAGCAATACACACCAAACTGAGCATGTGCAGCTTGCCCCCGAGGCTCTGTTCTATCAGCAGATGAGTCGGGGACACTGGAAGAAGGTGAAGATCAGAGAAGACAGGATCAAACAGCCTTTTTACACAATGCAGAGGATTAACCCCTTAGGCTCCACAGTGAGTATAACAAGCATGATTTGCTGCATATACAGACTGATTTTACTGTTGTGGGTTTAATAACAATTTAAGATATTTTGGGCAGTGCCCCCTCCACCGTGCTATTGTTGTATGTGTAGCGCCCTCCTAGTCAGCTAGGGGGAGCTAGATCCTAATGGTTAGTCAGAGGCTGAGTAGCAGCTCGGGTGTAATAGTCAGAGGGGTCAAATTTCAATCAGGAGCCGGAAGGCTCTGCAGACTCAGTCCTCCGAGCTCCTCCACCGCTCCTGGCTCCATCCACTGTAGCTGGTACATTCCTTACTGGAGCCCACACCGCTGCGGACATCACAGAGGATGGATGGCGATCTCTTCTACTGGAGTCATTCAGTTCACATTGCCTGTTACTTCTTTAAACATGTGAGTCTAATACGTTCAGTTTATTAAAATCACTTCTAAATACTGCACTTAGTGGCGCCCCCTTGTATCCTCTTTGGTCTTACAGAGATTATTCCAGTCTCATGGTGGAGCCCATCCCTCCTTAAGGCTAGGTCAGGGGTGGAATGACAACTCATGGGGCCCCCGGGCAATAGGGGATCATGGGGCCCTTGTGTCCTTGCCCAAACTCAAAAAGCCTATTAAAAAGGTACCAGGGGCATCTCATGGGGCCCCCTACTGACCCCGGACCCTCAGGCAGTGCCCGGGTTTCCAAATGGTCAGTCCGCCCCTGGGCTAGGTTCACATCTGTGTAGGTGGTGCCACTGCAGATCCGCATGAAAATCTGTGCAGCCGCATCACCCGCACAGAGAAATGTGGACCCGCCAATGCCAAATGTGAATGAGGACTTAGAGCTGCTGTAAATTGTAGTTGCAGTTCTCCCTATAGCTCTTAGCGGTTGTCAGCAGCCGCCGGCACTGTTCACTAAAGTGACAGGTCACTGGTGGTCGCACCTATTCGTGGCTTTATGCGCAGCCACCAATTACCTGCAGTGATCGCTGATGGATGCAGACAGAGTGCTCCCAGCACCAATCACCGCAGGTAATCACCGGCTGTGCAGAGAGCGGCGAATAGGTGCGACCACCAGTGCCCTGTCTTGATAGTGAACATTGTTGGCGGCTGCATCTACCCGCTGATACCTGCTAAGAGCCACTGGGAGAACTGCTGCTACAAATCGCATCAGCCCTAATTGCCTTTTTCAATGTAGCCTGAAGCTTTGGCAATAAAACCTGGAAGCTGATTGGTTTCTTCGCAGAGCTGACCATTTTTTGCACTTTCCAGTTTTAGTAAATAACCCCCAGTATTTGCAATCACACACTTACCCCAGGTTCACACCTAAGCGTTTTCCACAGCGTTTTGCAGAAACGTGGTACAGTCCATTTAACATGATTTCTTATGGGACACGTTCACAGCTGCACATTTTCACCCGGTGCATTTTTTGGAAAAGGTCAGGGACTTTTTAACCCCCCCTGGTGGTATTCCCGGGTGTAGCTCGGGGTAAAGTTTCAGTACCGCGCTACACTCGGGCTTACCATGCGGCGCTGCTCCGAGATCCCTCAATCACTTAGCTTGTCCTGCGCTCCCGCGATGTCCCTCCTGCAGTGTCCCCGGCAATGTCCTCCAGCCGATGCCGGCATCTGTCTTCTGGGTTCCGTCCCCTGTGAGCGTCGGGACGTACGTATGGACGGAAATTTGGAAATGACAAAAAGTGACATTCACTAAATACACTAAAATCATATAGTATAACATTCCTGTATCAAACCATTTCACATACATTTTGTCCCGAGTGCTTTGTCCTGTCCCCTGCCTGCATTTTTACTGTTCTTTCTGCCTGGAAACTGAGAAACGTCCATGGCGTCCAAAAAGCGTCCCTTTAGGTCAAAAGCGGTTTTAGACCGGCTAGAGAACAGCGATAGTAAATCAGAACCACTTGCAGAATTGAGTGATAATGATTCGTGGGGGAAATTCCTCATCAGACACTGAAAACGATTCTGCGACTTTGCTCAGCGATGTGCGAACTTGGCGCTATATTTCAAATTTCAGTGTTTTTTGTTTGATTATATTATTGAATTAAATTTATTATTATATTATTATTTTTTATGTTTATTTATTAAATTATAATTTATGATTTCGTGTTTCAAGTTTTATCCTACCCGGGATGTTTACTAGACTCTTGTTCGGACAGATTTCAGTGAGTTATTCCTAAGAATTACAGGCCTATAATATAATATTTTTTTTATAATTTTTTTTTATAAAAATATAAAAATTTCCAAGCAAAATAATGGTACCGCTTTCTGAAATCTGAAATAATCATACCGCCAGGGAGGTTAAAACGCAAAACATTGCATTTTGGGTTCTATAGACTTCAATGGAAATGCTGCAGAAAAGCATGTAGTATGTTTTTACTGTATTTTTGACGCATTTTGATGTGTTATGCATTTTAATATACGTAGCAACAAGAAAATAAAAAAAAAGCAAAACGCACCAAGAATGCTGCAAAAACGTATGTACAAGAACTCAGACTGTACTGCAGAAATGAATCAAATGCAAACTGCATAGGTGTGAACTGAGCCTTAAACAGGCAAAAACACAAGTGCACTATTGCACCTGCATAGATGTGAACCGAGCCTAAGCGTGAGTCTGGAACAGCCAATGGAGCAGTTTATGAGTGCGTTCACATCAGAAGCGGACTGACAACTTATGGGGTCCCCGGGCAATAGGGTATCATGGGGCCCCTGTGTCCTTGCCCAAACTCAAAAAAGCCTATGAAAAAGGTACCAGGAGCATCTCATGGGGCCCCCTACTGACCCCGGGCCCTCGGGCAGTGCCCGAGTTTCCAAATGGTCAGTCCGCCCCTGGTTCACATACAGTACTTGGGGAATGGAATAGTTCATTTTAACTAAGCATGCACTAGTAGAATGTGTCCAGCAGAGGGCAACAAAGTCCTCAAATGTTTTCTCCAGCAAACCCATTGCTTCAGACCTTTCCAAATGATCGAAATCCTCAGCCTGGTTATTAAGTGCCCAGTCACATCAATGTGATTTCAGGTGCGATCTGAAAATTGAAATTGCACCTGAAATCGCATCTAATAAATATGATGTCAGTGTCTTAACATTTGCTCGATTTCTAAAGTAGTTCTTGCATGACTTTTTCTACAGTTTTGTTGCGATTTCACATACATAGAATATAATGGAAATCTCACTGAAAATTGCTAGAAATCATTAAAAATCTCAAGTAGCAATAAAGTCTTCAGAAATTGCACACCAATCGCACAATTGTAAATCGCAGTGGTGGGACTGGTGACATTAGTTTAAAGGAAACCGGAACTATTTGCTTACCAAAATGATTAGCCAATCCAGTAACATAGGCAGTTGAATTTTTACACATCTTATTTATTTATTTCAGGTAATTATATAGCGCCCTTATTTTACGCAGCACTTTACATATATTGTACATTCAAAGCAGTCACTAAACCCCAAGGGGCATACATTCTAACGTCTCTAACTCACATCCATACATACACATACTAAGGATAGGAGTCAATTAACCTACCAGCATGTCTTTGGAGTGTGGAAGGAAACCCACGCAGGCACAGGGAGAACGTGCAAACTTCGTTAAGGTAGTGTCATGGTTTGGGATTCAAACCAACGGTCCTAGTGCTGCTGTAAGAAGTGCTAACCACTTAGCCACTATTTTGCCCTTTCCTATAAATACTGAGCCTGGCACTGTTTCCACCCACCTACCATCAGGATGCTGCCTCAAAGACGTGAGCATGCGCATGCAACGCAACTGCAGTCCTAGAAATATTTTCACATATACGTGGGCAGCTGGGCAACCTACAAGCTTACAGGTGTATCATACAACAACTCACAACTGGGCACTGATGTCCTTGGTAGGAAATGAAGTAGCCAGAATATGTATATACACTATATTGCCCAATGTATTGGGATAGCTGTAAACAGCGAGCACATACGGGAAAAATAAAACCACTCAACTTTAAGAGAGCTAATTTTCCAAGGCTGAGAGCTGTTCTCCGAGACTTAGACTGGGAGAGAATATTGACATCGTTGAACACAACACAGAAATGGGAGTTCTTCAAAAAGACTATGTGAACACACTGCAAAATATATTCCCATGGGCAACAAGTTTAAACAACTAAAAAATCAAACTTATGTGGCTATCATCATTTAAACATTACAAAGAACATAGAAGAATATGCAAAAAGGAAATAAAGGCTGCAAAAATTGAAAATGAATGACAGATTGCAAAAGATAGCAGGACCAACCCCCAAACCAAAAATTCTTCAAATATATTAATAGTAAAAAGGTCCGGTCCGAGCATGCAGGCCCTTTACAAAATAATCTAGAGTGGGTGACTGGGGACAAAGAGAAGGCAAAGGAGCATGGGTGAGTTCTTGTCCATAATGGGCATGGTATTGACACAGCTCCAGATGATCCACATTGGCTCACAACTGATATGATCCAGAAATATTTAGACAGAATAAAGGTGAATAAAGCCCCTGGACCAGATGGCATACACCCACGGGTCCTTGAAGAATTGAGCTCTGTCATTTCAAAGCCATCGTTTCCAATTTTTAGGGACTCTTTAATGACTGGCATAGTACCACTGGATTGGCGTAAGGCCAATGTGGTGCCAATATTTAAAAAGGGGTCAAAATCTTTACCAAGTAATTATAGACCTGTTAGTTTAACGTCTATAGTTGGGAAGATACTGGAGAGTTTAATAAAAGACCACATAGATGAGTTCTCGCTGGGAAAAAAAATATTTTAAGCAACAGACAGCATGGATTCATGAAAGACAGAAGTTGTCAAACAAATCTGATTTCTTTTTATGAGGATTAGAGCGAAACTTTGCACAGAGGGGTGGCGGTGGACATGGTATACTTGGACAGAGGGGTGGCGGTGGACGTGATATACTTGGACAGAGGGGTGGCTGTGGACGTGGTATACTTGGACAGAGGGGTGGCTGTGGATGTGGTATACTTGGACAGAGGGGTGGCGGTGGACGTGGTATACTTGGACAGAGGGGTGGTGGTGGACGTGGTATACTTGGACAGAGGGGTGGCGGTGGACTTGGTATACTTGGACAGAGGGGTGGCTGTGGATGTGGTATACTTGGACAGAGGGGTGGCGGTGGACGTGGTATACTTGGACAGAGGGGTGGTGGTGGACGTGGTATACTTGGACAGAGGGGTGGTGGTGGACGTGGTATACTTAGACAGGGGGGGGCCGTGGACGTGGTATACTTGGATTTTACAAAAGTGTTTGACACAGTTCCCCACACACGGCTAATGTGTAAGGTAAAGTCTACAGGCTTGGAAAAATCCGTATGTAAATGGATAGAAAACTGGCTAAAAGACCGTATTCAGAGAGTAGTGGTTAATGATTCATACTCTGAATGGTCTAGGGGTGTCAGTGGTGTACAACAGGGTTCAGTGTTGGGACCCTTACTTTTTAATATATTTATAAACGATATCGGGTCTGGGGTTATGAATCCCATTTCAGTCTTTGCAGATGACACCAAGCTGTGCCATGGAATAACGTCCTTACAGGATGTCTCCAACTTACAAGCCAACCTTAATGCTCTGTTTAATTGGGCAACTATGTGGCAAATGAGGTTTAATGTTGATAAATGTAAGGTTCTGCACTTGGGGGCTAAGAATATGCATGCATTATACATACTAGGGGGGGTTAAACTGGGGGAATCAATGGTGGAGAAGGATCTGGGAGTTCTGGTAGATCACAAGGTAATAATGACATGCAATGCCAAGGTGCAGTTTCTATGATCTATGATGAGATATGATGTCCATGTATAATACATAAGGGGGGATATGATCACCATGTATAATACATAAGGGGGATATGATCACCATGTATAATACATAAGGGGGGATATGCTCTCCATGTATAATACATAAGGGGGGATATGATTTCCATGTATAATACTTAAGGGGGGGATATGATCTCCATGTATAATACATAAGGGGGGATATGATCTCCATGTATAATACGTAAGGGGGGATATGATCTCCATGTATAATACGTAAGGGGGGGGATATGATCTCCATGTATAATACATAAGGGGGGATATGATCTCCATGTATAATACATAAGGGGGGATATGATCTCCATGTATAATACATAAGGGGGGATATGATCTCCATGTATAATACATAAGGGGGGATATGATCTCCATGTATAATACATAAGGGGGATATGATCTCCATGTATAATACATAAGGGGGATATGATCACCATGTATAATACATAAGGGGGGATATGCTCTCCATGTATAATACGTAAGGGGGGATATGATCTCCATGTATAATACTTAAGGGGGGGATATGATCTCCATGTATAATACATAAGGGGGGATATGATCACCATGTATAATACATAAGGGGGGATATGATCTCCATGTATAATACATAAGGGGGGATATGATCACCATGTATAATACATAAGGGGGGATATGATCTCCATGTATAATACATAAGGGGGGATATGATCACCATGTATAATACATAAGGGGGGATATGATCTCCATGTATAATACATAAGGGGGGATATGATCTCCATGTATAATACATAAGGGGGGATATGATCTCCATGTATAATACATAAGGGGGGATATGATCTCCATGTATAATACATAAGGGGGATATGATCTCCATGTATAAATACATCAGTGGTTCATATAGTGAACTCGGTGTAGAGTTATTCACCCTGAGGTCATCACAGAGGACAAGGGGGCACTCTTTACGTCTGGAGGAAAATAAATGTAATCTCCAAACACGAAAAGGTTTCGTTACAGTGAGAGATGTGAAAATGTGGAACAGACTTCCTCAAGAGTTGGTTCTGACCAGCTCAGTGGATTGCTTCAAAAAAGTCCTGGATTCTTTTTTGGATACACAGAATATAACTGGATACTAACATTTATAGGTAACGTTGATCCAGGGAATATCCGATTGCCTCTCGGGGGATCAGGAAGGAATATTTTCCCCAGCAGGAGCAAATTGGATCATGCTTTGCTGGGTTTTTTTCCTTCCTCTGGATCAACTCTGGGTGTAGGATTATAACTTTTTTTTCGGTTTAACTGGATGGACTTTTGTCTTTTTTTAGCCAGACTAACTATGTAACTAAAGATCAGAGTTCATAGAAGAGGCCCACGGAACCTTCAAGATTTGAAAACTGTTTATGTGGAAGAATGGACCAAAATCACACCTGAGCAATGCATATGACTAGTTCCTCCATACAGGAGGCATCTTTAAGCTGTCATTACCAGCAAAGGATTTTGTAGGAAGTATTAAATACATTTCAATTAAAGTCAATACTTTTTCCCTGTGTCATTCCATTTTATTACGCATAACCTAATTTCTGAACTTATTTGTTTTGGTTATCAGTGTTGTGATGAACCAAAGGATGATCCAGTCCTGCACAGCAGAACATGCAAGCCCTGTAATTCTGGATATTTTGTTACCATTACCTTTAATAGAATGGGTGTTATTTCTGCAAGTAAATGTACATGTGTCTGCTGCATTTTGCCACTTTGTTATATGTTGGTGGGACTTCTGTTAGCAGTACATACATATAAAATATAACTTAAAGCGTTTGTAAAGTCAATTTTGTTTCTTTTAAAATAACAGACATGCTATCTGTATAAGCAAATAAATTCTTCACCACCAATGTGCAGTAGAATGGGAGGCTTACCAGATCCAATCTCAATCCACGCTTTTCATATAATCAAGCAATATAGGCACCATCAGGATCTCCAGACCAAGTTCAGGCATATCATATAGACCAGGCAATATGGAAGGAGAAACTAGTCTCTCCAAGATCTCTTTCTCAACGTTGAAGGAAAGGCCAATCTCTCCAAGATCTCCTTAAGCTCATAACATGTATGACAATACACATAGAAAAAGAAAACAGATGATTCCCATAGCGTAGTAGTTTTTTTTAAAATAAACACAAAACAAGACATAGATCCACTCACATGGATAAGAGCCACTCCAGGCACTGGATAGTCGCAGAGTAAAAGAACACCGTCGGTCAAGAGATCAAGAATTTTATCATCAGATAAAGGGTGTAGCTATGGGGGTAAGGTATGCCCCTAGCGTAGTCAATATTTTTCTCAACAAGTGGGAGGAAGAAGAAGTTTTTGCTGACCCCTGGCCACAGTGTAAGGTTTATTATATGTAAAAAAGAAAAAACCTCAGCGCCCAGGACTCTCTTATTGAACACACAATTCCCCGTGAGATGCTGCTGTACACAGGTGCAAAAACCAAAAAAAACATATCAATAAATACCAGCGCAAACCCACATAATAAATTGCATCACCCAGCCTATTAAACAAACTTAAAAAACTGTGACACAAAACCACTTTTGTGCTAATGAAATAAAAAAATATATATAAACCATATATGATCCAATTAGTTTTTCCCACTCAAAATCCGCCAGCTTATCGTGCTCTGGACTCCCCTCAAATACTGTAACTGTCCCATATACATGAGAAACAATAAAGACATAAATTGCCTGTGGATTTGAGACCACAATAATAATAAAACGAAATATTAAAAATGAATACAAATGAATACCAATATATAGAACTATATAAACCCTAAAATTCTATATATAAGTACACAGAGCAGATCAAGGTCTTGATAACGCCCTGTGGGTGGGGCGAAACGCGTTGACGCACTTCCGGTTGCCTGTTCTGGCGTCTGACGTCATTTCCGGTGAGTGGAACGCACGCCGAGCGGTGCGTTCCAAGGGGCCATCTTTGCATAGTGGATGAGTCTGCATCTGAGGTCTGCCATCCTGCTGTATACTAGGCTGTGGGGTCTTTTATGCAAAAGTCGCTGTACATGGAAAGTGGATAGTTTTTTAAGGAAAAATCGTTGTTGTTTCAAATAAAATGCGGGTTATATCCTGCTAAAATGTGAGTGGTCTGGAGAGATTCTTTTGATGAGAAACCACTACGGTATGGTTTGCTATGGTTTTTTCTTCTTCCTGATTTTCCTTGGGGGATTCGGTGAGAGGAGTAACCAGAAGAGGTACCCATATACGAGAGGAAGCAGTATTTGGAGGTCTTATATAAAGTAAAGGGGGTCCAGGAGCCCTTAATATTCCTGAAAGGCGTGTGACTCACTATTATCTGGTGAGTGCGGTTAATGTTGGTTTTTGCACTGGTGGATGGTGAAGGGATCAAAGGCACGGAAGAATCCAATGAAAATTACAATATAATTACAATTTAACTTATTTTGTCACGGGACTGTTATTTTTGGGATTTTTTTGTCACTGGACTTATTAATTCAAAAATTATTTATTTATTTATTTATATATTTTTTTTTATTTCATTAGCACAAAAGTGGTTTTGTGTCACAGTTTTTTAAGTTTGTTTAATAGGCTGGGTGATGCAATTTATTATGTGGGTTTGCGCTGGTATTTATTGATATAAGGTTTATTATAGATATATTAATGACATCATAATAGTCCGGGAAGGCACTATGAAAGAAAAACGGTCTTTTTTGACCCATTTGAATGAGAATATAACTGTATACTGTATAATATCAAATTGACTGGTAAATGAAGGTTGAATTCTTGGATTTAGAAATCTACAAGATGTGTAACATCTTAGCCACATGTACACATATTAAAGAAGTTGATAGGAGTGGTTATATTTCCACATGGAGTTGCCTTCTCCCAGGTTGGCTAAGGGCTATTCCGAAGGAACAATTTATATGGATTAAGAGAAACTGTGAAGGCCAAGAAAATTTCATGAGGCAGACGGATATGCTGATTGGAAGATTTTTGGAAAAAGGATATGAAAAAGGAGGCGTTGGAGAGGGCTAGGGATATAGTAAGTGAAATAAAAAGTGAGGAACTTCTCTATAAGAATCTCGATATCAAGAAAGATAAAACATAATTGGCATTCATTAAGATATGTACAGTATAGGCAAGTTGAAAAATGTAATAAAAGGTTTTGGTCTATCCTGTTGAAAGATGCCACCCTTCAAAAAAATTCTCCCCAGTAAGTCTATTTTCATTTACAAAAAAGCCCCCGCTTTAGGATACATTATTGCTAAGAATGTGTTAGACCCTCCTAAGAGACAAGTGACTTTTTTAGAGGGGGTTGGTTTTTATATATGTGGGAGGTGTTTAGCTTGTCGGGTCACTCAACAATCTGTCAATAGTAAAAAAAAGTGAAAAAAATGTTATTCCTCTGCTGGTGTAGAATATACTATGGATAAATTTATCACATGTAATTCTAAATATATAACTTATTTATTATCCTGCCCCTGTGGTCTTGAATAAGTAGGAAGGACCACTAGGTGTTTATTTAAAAGAATTAATGAACATATTCAGAATTTAAAGAAAGGGTTCAAACAGCATAGTTTGTCCATTCATTTTAGATAAGTGCATAATAAGGACCCGTCACTTTTAACTTTTTGTGTGATTGATAGGGTGTCTAGACACTAGAGAGGTAGTGATATGCAGTAACAGGTGTCCCAGAATGAAAAGAGATGGATCCATAAGTTGGATACATCGGTTCCTTCTGGTTTAAACATTAATATTGATCTAAACTGCTTTCTTACAGATTTGTAATAATAAATTTGTAGGTTTCACATTTTGTAGGGTGCAATATGATCATTGACCACAAGGTGGCAATTTTAGAGAGGGTTTATACATTTTTCTGGGTGCTATTAATTCAGTTGACCTATAGAGGGCTCTGTGTACTTATATATAGAATTTTAGGGTTTATATAGTTCTATATATTGGTATTAATTTGTATTCATTTTTAATATTTCGTTTTATTATTATTGTGGTCTCAAATCCACAGGCAATTTATGTCTTTATTGTTTCTCATGTATATGGCACAGTTACAGTATTTGAGGGGAGTCCAGAGCACGATAAGCTGGCGGATTTTGAGTGGGAAAAACTAATTGGATCATATATGGTTAATTGAGATCCCCTTCCGTGTTGACGGTATATAAAGTTGTTAAAAGATGGCGGCTGAGCTTCCTGATGACGTGATTCTGCAAAATGCATTGAGGCCTAGCCATTGTCGTCACTTCCGGTCCCGTAGCACATCACTTACAGTGGTCTGGAGTCCGCTCGTGGAACGCACGCCGGCCTTGTTAGATTGACTGGCAGCGTTGCGGTTCTTTTACTCTGCAACTATCCAGTGCCTGGAGTGGCACTTGTCCATGTGAATGGATCTTTGTCTTGTTTTGTATTTATTTTAATAACAGCTACTACGCTATGGGAGGCATCTGTTTTCTTTTTGTATGTGTATTGTCATACATGTTATGAGTTTAAGAAGGAGATCTTGGAGAGAATGGTCTTTCCTTCAACGTTGAGAAAGAGATCTTGGAGAGACTAGTTTCTCCTTCCATATTGCCTGGTCTATATGATATGCCTGAACTTGGTCTGGAGATCCTAATGGTGCCTGTATTGCTTGATTATATGAAAAGCGTGGATTGAGATTGGATCTGGTAAGCCTCCCATTCTACTGCATGTTGGTGGCGAAGAATTTATTTGTTTATGATATTGGCCACTGGTGTCGGGTGAATAATTGGATTGTTTATAGTTCAAATGGACTTTTAATTAATTTATGGACACTTCACAACATTTTAGATTATAATATTCATTTGTATTTCAATGGTTTTTATTGATTTATAAACATTTCAAGAAAACGTGAGCAACAAGACACGTCCACACAGGGGCTATCAATCGCACATAAAAAATAACAAAAACAGCGCTCTAACACCAACAGAGCAAAAGGTACGCCCACGCAGGGGATATCAATGGCGCATAGATTACAAGAACAGTGATATAACACTGATAGTAGCTCAAAGGCAGCTAACCACCTCACAAAAAATGAACAAAAATAGAAAGGAAATAGAAGTAGAAAAGGAAGAAGAAAACAAGACCAGGAGCAGGGGTTCGGGAACACCAAAACCGAACACATCACAACCCCAGACTAGCCCGGGGGAATGTGGGAAAAGCATAAGTAAACCACGGCTCCCATATTTTAAACAATTTCCTTTGGGAGTCATTACAGATACTCGACTTCTGAGACATTGAGCATCAGAGAGGTCATACGGTCCCTCACCCCTTGAAGAGGGACAGATGGGTTCTTCCATGTCTGAGCAATTGTTCTAGTGGCCGACAAAAACAAATAGGAAGCTAACTTCTGCTGGAGAGCCAACAGGCCTTGTATGGGACAATGAAGCAAGCCATACCAAGCCTCCCAGCATATGGAGAGATGGAACAATGTGAGAAGGAGGTCAAATACACGAGACCAAAAACGAGTCTCAGGCATGACCACTATATATGCAACACATCACCACGATGACCACAACCTTGAAAGCATCGATCACTGCAGGCAGGGTTCTCCTGGGCCAAATGAGCCAGTAGCCAATACCAACGAAACAATACTTTGTAAGCCACTTCCAATGTGATTATATTAAATGAACATTTAGCTATTAACGACCAGGCCCTATTCCAGTCCTCCAGATCCATGGCCGCCCCCAAGTCGCGCTCCCACTAAGCTACATATGAGAGAGAAGTATGAATTGAGCGTCTGTTCAAGCTGCATAAAAAAGGGAGATAAGGCCCGGGGCGCCCAGACGCTGTTGGCAGAGCTGTTCAAAGGCAGATTTCTGATACGAGAAAGTGGAAGAGCCCTGCAGTGAGGTCAGCCAGTGCCGCAGCTGAAGGTAATGAAAAAATACCGCCTGAGGGATATCCTATTGAAAAGACAACTGAAAGGATAACAGAACATCCAAAACTAGTGCCAACAACAGCAAAGGATATACAGGAGGGTGGTGGGAACACAGGCCTTCAAGGAAGCTGATATGACCACCCCTTCTGCAGTGGTGCCCTCCTGGGCAGAGGCAAAGGCCAGTGTTCTGGCTACTAAGGCCAAGTTTGAGGACACTGGTCATCTTGGTCAGGTCAAGAGGAGCATGTGGGCTTTCCCATCTGTTTTTTTTTCCTTTTCAGGGATGACAGACCTGGTAGTAGTGGGAGTCCCTCGGACTCCTGATGTTTACCTGCCCCCTGGTCAAGGTTACTATTGCAAATTGACACATCTGCAGTGGTTTAAGATCGGGAGCAACAAGGTACAGTATGTATGAATGGGCAGTGTTGGAATACCGAGGGGTCCTGAGACAAGACTTTGACAAGGGGATACTAGACTATAAACAACCGGGCACTTTTACCCCCTTCCTGCTCAGGCCAATTTTCAGCTTTCAGTGTTGTCACACTTTGAATGACAACACTGTAATAATAAAAAATTGTTATCATTTTTTCACACAAATAGAGCTTTTGGTGGTATTTATTCACCACTGAGTTTTTTTTTTTTTTTTAACCTCCTATACTTTTGAAAAAAAAAGTGCTTGCACACTTTGGTGAGCTGTTGCACCAAGCTGATTGACATGAATCATGGCTCCAACACGAGAGATGTCAGTTGAAACAAAGGAGAGGATTATAAAATGGCTTCAAGAACGTAAATCATCACAGAATGTTGCAAAAGATGTTGGTTGTTCCCAGTCAGCTGAGTCTAAAATCTGGTCTAAGTACAAATCAAATGGGAAGGTGGTAAAAGGGAAGCGTACTGGTAGACCAAGGAAGACAGCAAAGCATCAAGATAGAAAACTTCAAGCAATATGCCTTGAAAACAGAAAATACACAACAAAACAAAAGAGGAACAAATGGTCAGAAACTGGAGTCAATGTCTGTGACCGAACTTTAAGACACTGACTCCTAAAGGAAATGGGATTTACATACAGAAAAGCCAAATGTAAACCATCATTAACACCGAAACAGAAAAAAACAAGGTTACAGTGGGCTAAAGAAAAGCAATCATGGACTGTGGATGACTGGATGAAAGTGAAATTCAGTGAATCATGAATGTGCATTGAGTAGGGTGATGATGCTAGAACTTTTCTTTCTAGCATCATCACTGCAGGGCCGAGCTCTGCAGTGAGGTCAGCCAGTGCCGCAGCTGAAGGTAATGAAAAAATTCCGCCTGAGGGATATCCCATGACTCCCAAAGAGAATTCCAGGTGGAAAAGGACCAAGAAGTCAAAGAGTGCTGCACCTGCGAAAAACCATTGGCCACCCACCAGGAAAACTCCCTTGGTTGATCTAAACCCGGCAGGAAAAGAGGGTTGTTAATAATGGGGAGCAAGGGTAGGAAAGGTGACATCAAGCCACCGGAGTAGCGTACTGAGTCCCACACTTGTAGGCCATGTAGCAAACTTGGACTCAGTGTCAGTGGGAGTAGAGTAGGGGGGAGCCCAAGACCTCCCTGGAGTCTATGAACAAAAACCGTGTTTCTAGAGACTCTGTGGTGCCTATTGGCCCAGAAAAATTGCATAATCCTCGCCTGAAGCAATTGAAGAAAATGAGGAGGAACTGGCACTGTGAGGGTGTGAAAATAGTACAATTTAGGCAAGATGGTCATTTTCACTGAATTGACCCGTCCTATCCAAGACAGGTGCGGAAATTGCCAGGAGTGCATAAGAGAGGACACAGAGCGAAGCAAAGGGTAATAATTTACAGCAAACAACGAGCCATAGGTGGGGGTCAAGCGAATGCCTAGGTATTCAAGTGAAGAGGAGGCCCATTTGTAAGGAAACTGGGATTGTACGCAAGAAACCAAATCTGAGGTCAAAGTAATATTGAGAGTGACAGTGTCAGAGGCTGGGTCCAAACCTGGGCCTTCTGTGGTGAGTGGCAATGTTTCTTCTTACTGAGCCACCTGGAATGCTGGACAGCAACCTTGACAAGTATTTGGATGATCCTACCTTGAACTTGTTTATCCTGAACCTTGAACCCCTTGCTCCTCCCATTAACTTCCTGATATAAGCCATGTCTCTGCACTTCCTGTTTGCCAGATTATCGTGCTCCTTATCGTCTCTTCTGTTATCCGTATTTTGCTATCACTCATTATTGACCCTTGACTTGTTCTCGACTACGCTTCTGCCTGATACCAACCTGCGACTGCTCCTTACCGACCTTGGCTTGTTTACTGACCACACTTCCGTTTGACCCTTATACGCTACTGGACCTCCGCTCGCTCTCCTCCTGGTGGGGTGATTCTGAGGACCGCGACCTGGTGCTAACACGCAGCCAAATCCATCTCCACCATCAGGAGCTCTGGTGAAAACTGGTTGGTACTTAGACTCCTCACCTCGGGTGATCCCACTCCTCCGCCACGGTGACCTGCCTGTGTACCTATCCTGCTGCTTTCAGGTAAGCCTTTCCACTGCTATAGCAACTGGTCTTTGAGCCTGACCCCTGATCGTGACAGAATAATCTGGCCCAAACATGGAGGCCACTATAGCAAACATTGTGGCTCCTCTTAGGCAGCAAATTGCTAAGCTGCAGGAATTCGAGGTTACCCATCAAGAAAAAGTTGCCAGACTAGAGAGCATTGTGGATAGGCAACAGGGAGAGATTCATACTCTGCAGAGACAACTGCTGAACTGAGATGATACTAACTCACATATGCCCCAGCCCCAACCATCTAAGTTTAATGGAGACCACCACCACTACAGGGGTTTCCTTAATCAATGTCGTATATATTTCCAAATGCACCCTGCTGCATTTCCTTCAGAGAAAAAGAAGGTAATGTTTTCTATTTGACTTCTGACTGGGGAAGCTCTAGCTTGGGCCTCCCCTTATATAGAACAAGACAATGGCACTCTGAATAATTTTGGTCCCTTTTTGACCGCAATGAATCAAGTTTTTGATGATCCCAACCGTTGTGCTACTGCCGAAGCAAAGTTGCATAGTCTGCGGCTGGGTAAACGTTCGGTTGCTGAATACACAGCCGAATTCAGATGTTGGATCACAGCTACCACTTAGAACCCTGCAGCACAAAAAAGCCAGTTCCGCTAAGGGCATTCTGAACAGGTAAAGGATGAGCTTGCCAGAGTAAATATTCCTAATGATCTTGAGGAATTCATCCAATTATGTATCCGAATTGATCAAAGACTTACAGAAAGGAGGAAGGAGAAGCTGGAAATGTTTGGAAATAAGTGGCTGCATCTCTCTGCTAGTCCATTTGTTCAGCAGGATTGAAAAGTCTCTCTGGGTTCTAACACTCCTGAGCCTATGCAGTTTGCTGCTATCAAGAGATCCATTTCCATTCAGGAGAAAGAGAGAAGACGTTCAGAGAACTTATGTCTATATCGTGGGGACTCTGGTCATTATGCAGTTAATTGTCCTAACAAAGTTAGAAGAACAATTGCTATGGCTGGTGTGATTGTGCCTGAACAAATAAACTCTATTAGCCAGTCTGTCTGCCCACTGATTCCTGAAGAAAATAAAGTGAACTCTCTACTCTCTTATTTTGTCATCCCCATTAAACTTGTCTTCCGATAGCTGTGAAATCTCCTGCTCAGCTATGCTGGACTCCGGGGCTGGGGGGAACTTTATGGATATAGAATTTGCCCACAACAATAATATTCAAGCAAGAAATACATTTATCCCTATTGATATGGAGACAGTTGATGGTTCACCCTTATCTTCAGGACCTGTAACCATAAAATGGTTCCCCTGGTACTGCAGTTTGAGGCTGACCATTGTGAGACCATCAGCTTTCAGTTGATTATGTCACCCAAGTTTCCTATCATCCTGGGCATTCCTTGGTTCTCCACTCACAATCCTTCCATCAACTGGGGAGCATGGACTATAGATTTTACATCCCCCCAACTGTGAAAAATATTGTAAGAAACTTTGTCGACCAAGTTCTTTACCGGCCAAGGAATTGCAAAGTGATATAGTAGCTATCCAGTCATATGACAACTTGCCCCCACAATACCATGAGTTCCGGGATGTCTGTGACAAGAAAAATGCTGATCAATTACCTCCTCATTACCCATATGATTATCCCATTGAGTTGCTCCCAGGGGCAGAAATACCTTTTGGCCGCCTTTTCAATCTGTCGGAACCTGAATTAAAAGTGCTCAGGGAGTGGATCGATGAGAATTTAGAGAAGCGCTTTATTAGACACTCAACATCTCCTGCAGGAGCAGCCCTGTTCTTCGTTGAAAAGAAAGACTCCACATTGCGTCCATGCATTGACTACAGAGACATGAATAAAATCACTATTAAAAACCACTATCCACTACCCTTGATCTCTGAAATGTTGGAAAGACTTTGTTCTGCCAAAATCTTTACAAAACTTGATTTACAAGGGGCATATAACCTTGTCTGCATTCGTCAAGGAGATGAATGGAAAACCGCCAGGTATGGGCATTTCGAGTCCTTGGTTATGCCGTTTGAACTTTGCAATGCCCCTGCAACTTTTCAGCATTTCATCAACGATATTTTTCGTGATCTGTTGGACCAATTTGTAATTGCTTGTCTGGATGATATTCTTATCTTTTCCGATAATTAGGAGGAGCACCGCAAACATGTTTGCACTGTCTTTGAAAGATTAATGAAGAATAGACTTTGCATTAAATTGGAGAAATGTGAATTTGAACAAACCCAGATCCAGTTCTTAGGCTATATCATTTCTCCAGAGGGAGTGAGCATGGATTCTGAGAAGATCAAAGAAGTGATAGATTGGTCAGCATCTGGAAATGTTAAGGAAATTCAACGTTTCGTCGGGTTTGCCAACTTCTATAGAAGATATATAAGAAACCTTTTGAAGGTAATTGCTCCAATTACACAGCTGACAAAGAAAGCTTAAAAAGAAAGGGGTACCCTTCGTGTGGACTCCTGAGGCACAGGCTGCATTTGGAAAGCTAAAAACTCTTTTCACTTCTGCACCAATTTTGGTACATCCCGATCCTGAATTACCCTTTATAGTGGAAGTGGATGCTTCTGATTCTGCCGTGGGAGCTATCCTGTCTCGGCGAAGTGATGAAAAGATGCAACTTCATCCTTGTGCCTACTTCTCTCATTTGATGTAGTCAGCCGAAAAGAATTACGACATTGGGAATAAAGAGTTACTGGCAATTAAGGAAGCCTTTTCTGAATGGAGGCATCTGCTAGAAGGTGCTAATCATCCTGTAACTGTTCTCACTTACCATAAAAATCTGGAATTCATTCACTCGGCCAAGAGATTGTCTTCTAGACAAGCACGTTGGTCTTTATTCTTTTCCAGATTCAATTTTATTAAATCATATTGACCTGGATCGAGGAATGATAAGGCCAATGCTTTATAAAGGATGCTCTCTGAGCCTCCCCAGGAGGGCAACTCTGAATGTTCAATCCTAACTCAAAAGAACTTCCTAGGGGCCACAAGTACGAAGACATTCTTGAGTCTTCTCAAAGAGGGGTATGAGAATGACCCACTTCTCAATGATCCTCCTAAGGACATTAACCTTGAATACAAGGACGGCTTTTGGACTCAAGCTCATCGTCTCTATGTACCTGAGTCTGCCCGGGTGGAAGCCCTCTAATTAGTTCATGACTCTAAACTTGCAGGACATTTTGGGATTTCAAAGACAGATGAACTTTTGTCACGTTCCTTCTGGTGGCCTAGTTATAGGAAAGATATCAAATGCTACATGGCCTCCTGTCTGACGTGCGCACGTCATAAGACACCCTGTGCTTCTCCTTTGGGGTGGCTCCAGCCACTTCCTGTTCCATCAAGACCTTGGGGGTCAATTTCTATGGACTTTGTAGTCGAATTACCTCCCTCAAAAGAAATGACCACCATCTTGGTAGTCATTGACCGTCTTACTAAGATGGCTCATTTTATACCTGTTAAGGGGGTACCTTCTACTGAACAAAGTGCGGAGTTGATGGTTCGAGATGTTTTTAAACTACATGGAATTCCTGATGATGTGGTATCTGCCAGAGGAGTACAGGTTACATCAAAATTTTGGAAGAGCTTTTGTTCAGCTTTAGGGATAACAGTTAATCTGTCCTCTGCTTTTCATCCGCAGTCTAATGGTCAGACCAAGAGGACCAATCAAACTTTGGAGCAGTACCTTCGGTGCTTTTTCAGTTATCTTCAGGATGACTGGGTGGACTATCTACCTACAGCAAAGTTTGCCTATAACAATGCTAAACATAGCTCCACCTCCCAAAGCCCTTTTTTCCTCAATATGGGGTATCATCCAGTTTTTATTCCTGATCTCCCTACTGCAACTCAAATTCCTGCTGTTGCCAACAGATTAACTACTTTGCAGGAAATTCAGGAGAAGTTGATCGAGACTTTGGGGGAGGCTCAGGAATGTTATAAAAAGACTGCCGACAGACATCGCAGATCACTTCCTACCTTTCATGTGGGCGACAAGGTTTATCTATCAACCAAAAATCTGAAGGTTCATGTTCCATCTGCAAAGTTGGGCCAAAAGTTTGTGGGACCTTTCCAGATTTCTGCTCAGATCAACCCAGCCACCTTTTGCTTAAAACTTCCTGACAATATGAAGATTCACCCTGTTTTTCACGTATTGCTATTCAAACCATTTCATGAAAATCCTTTCTCTGGAAGAATTCTTCAACCTCCTCCACCTGTTGAGGTACAGGATGAAGAAAAATATGTGGTGGAGAAGATTCTTGACTCTAGGATGTTTAGAGGAAAATTGCAATATCTTGTCCAATGGGAAGGATATGGGCATGAGGAGAATTCTTGGGAGCCTGGGGAAAATGTTCATGCTCCTAGATTAACCAGAGAATTCCACCAGAGGTTTCCCCACAAGCCTGGTCCTAAGACATCCAGGGGATGTCCTGTGAGGAGGGGAGTACTGTCAGAGCCTGGGTCCAAACCTGGGCCTTCTTCAGTGAGTGACAATGTTTCTTCTTGCTGAGCCACCTGGAATGCTGGACAGTTCCCTTGACAATTATTTGGATGATCTTACCTTGACCTTACACACAGAATCCTCCTGCGCTCTTATGAGATATAACAAAGAGAAAGAAATCATGAAATACTAAAAAGCTGCTAACATCTAATCCTACACCAATAGGCCCCGGAGACATAAAAAACAACAATAAACTGATGTAGCGCTCATATAAAAAATAATGATATGGTGACCACACAGTGAAACACACACGTCACAGGTCCTAATAAGGACCATATATGGTGAATGGTCTAAACCAGGGGGTGTCCCCCAATCCACATGGGGATGATAGACTCGTGACCCCCTAGTCCACAATGAGGGACATAAGCAGATATTCAGTGAGTCCCTACACAGGGATCAAATGCTTCAGTGTGAGTGAAAACCAGCACTGCAAATCAATCAGCAAAATAGTCCAGTGATCTGTGTCACATTCCTTCTGGTCATGCAAAAAGGGAGGAATGTGTGTAAACCAACACACCCTGGATGTGATCCTATTATGGCTGTAATGGCCTCTCACCTCCACCCTGCGACCCTACAGGGCCACAGAGCCTTATTAGTACCACCACTGGGCCTCTCAGCAAACAGCACTCCTCACGGACTGGTGACTTGAAAGGATTCCCCAGCAATCAATTTCAACCTTTCCAAAAATATCCTTGAGGACCATTGAGCAGGATGGATCATAGCTCAAATCCCCATGAAACAAGAGAAGAACACATTCTCCATAGTGTAATCCGCTTTAATAGTAAAGGAAAGTAAGTGAAATGCAAACTCACATATGCAGCTGGAAATAAGGCATTCCCCCATATGCTGGGTGTAGGCATAGGACAGAAAGGTGTTCCAAGATGGCGAAACAAGAGAAGAACACATTTTACAAGGGAAAAACCCTTTTTGGTCTAAAAACGTGATTTTTCTATTATTCAGTGGATCCAAAACATTATGCACTAATGTAGATCTCAACGTGGGAGCTTTCCTGTATACAAATTTAGGTGCTGGTGGTAACATCTTAAAAAATTAAAGGATCCGTAAGTAAGATCGGCCAGTGTTTTTTAAAAACATTTTCTAACTTTTTATAATTAACCGTAAAATCTAAAATAATTGCCAGTTGGTTGTCTCATTCTCTTTTTTTCGGCTTATCAGCAAGAAGACAACTTCTATCTGTCTCTCCTACTTCTGTGATTTTACTTCTAATGATGTCTCTTTGGTACCCTTTATTAACAAACCTTTCTTCCATAATTTTAGCCTGTTTCAAAAATTCTTCTTTTTCGGTACAATTTCTCCTTATATAATGAATTTCTCCTTAAATAATGAATACATCGTCAATGTATCTCTTCTAAAGAATTAATTGTTGTGGGGGTTGGCGATACACCGCTTCCTCCTCCCAGTGGGCCATAAAAAGATTGGCCACACTGGGGGCAAACCTCGCCCCCATTGCAACTCCCTTTATTTGTTAATAAAATGTATTCCTATACCAGAAGTAGTTATGAGATAAACAATAATCAAGGCACTCTATGATATATCTCCTCTGAGTCCACCTAAGGTGGCTAAATTCTCTCAGGCCCCAATTCACAGAATCGGTAGCACCTTCATTGTTCATTATAGTATATAAGGCCGACACGTCTGCACTTGCTAAAAGCATTTGGTTGTTCCCTTTTATATTATCCAATAACTGTATGAGATGTTTGGTATCTCTCAGGTAGGCCTTTGTATTAATAACCAAGGGCTGGAGAAATATATCTATATATTGGCCCATTCTCGCCAAAACCGTCTGGATCCCATTGACTATGGGTCTCCCCGGTGGGTTATTTGGATCCTTGTGAATTTTAGGCACCATATAAATAACTGGTATTCTACAGACCTCTGGATTTAAATATTGGGCCTCTTTTTTATTTAGTAATTTCTTATCCATTCCCCTCTTAAGGAGTTTGGTTGGTAAGGTCTTTTTTATATGTGCTAGTAGGATCCTTAGATAAAATAAGGTATGTGGTACTATCACTTAATTGTGACTCTATTTCTCTTTCATAATCTTCTTTGGCCAGTACCACTATTCCCCCTCCTTTGTCCGCCGGTCTAATGACTATATTTTTCCTTTTCTTTAGTCTGCTGATACCAATTGACAAAGCTCTATCATGTGTACCTTTTGCAAAATTTAATTTCCTCATATCCATATCAATAATTTTTTTAAAAACCTCAACTTGATTATTATTACTTAATTGGGGGTTAAACAATGATTTATTGTTTTCTGAAACACAGTGTTTCTAAACATTTTTTGCAGCACCAAAATAAAGACCACTCTAGTCTGTCCTTTTGGGGAGTGGAGAAGTACCGTAAACACTGGAGAGGGAGTCACAAAATTAGGACTTTAAGCCAGGCAGAGTCCAAATGGATTTTTATTATGGAAACACATACACCAAAAGGGTTAAACATTGATTTTGACTTAAATTGTTTTATCAGTGATTGTTAAAGGTATTTTTTGCTGTTTTTGTGCTGTATCTTATATCAATTCTTTTTTTGTGTATTATCCAGAGCCTGGCTTATTTATTTGGTATTATCAATACCATTTTCATTGTGGCATATTTATGTAAATGTGATGAGTGTTCTGCATATTTCAAAAGGTGGTCCCCCCCCCTTCTTTTTAGATATTTTAAATTCAACACATTTTTACCTTTTTATATTGGATTTATATTATATTCATTATTTTGGCCATTTATTCTTATACTTTGTTCCCGGCTATGGGATATTGGAATAGCATGGGTCTTGTATATTCATCATTTATTAACCATGCCGGTTTTTAATTGGGAGTTTTTTATCGTTTTTTATCATTTTTATTAATAAATAAAATATTGTTTTATTGTTTATTTAATTTTTTGGGCTGTTGGTAGGCATTTTTTGGTATACTGGGTTATTCACCTATATATTTAGGATTCACTTGACCCTGGTTATTTTAATTAACTAAATTTAATTTTTTAATTATTTATATTGATGTTCTGGCTGTTTAAAGCCTACGTGAAGTTTTTAAATCACCGCCGGAGGTGACGGGCTACTGGAGCTATTGAAGCAATTCCCGGCCTATATAAGGAAGTACAATAGACCAATCATGCAGTCCTGATGAAGTCACAAGGTCACGTGACGCAATGGGGTTTATTTACTAAAGCTGGAGAGTCCAAAATCAGACTCCCTTCTGCATAGAAACCAATCAGCTTCTAACCTCAGCTTGTTCAATGAAGCTTTGGCAATGAAACCTGGAAGCTGATTGGTTTCTATGCAGAAGAGAGTCTGATTTTGGACTCTCCAGCTTTAGTAAATAAACCCCAATGCGTCGACGGCTCAGCGTGGTGACGTACGTCCGGCGTAACGCCATCTTGGAACACCTTTCTGTCCTATACCTACACCCAGCATATGGGGGAATGCCTTATTTCCAGCTGCATACTGTATGTGAGTTTGCATTTCACTTACTTTCCTTTACTATTAAAGCGGATTACACTATGGAGAATGTGTTCTTCTCTTGTTTCATGGGGATTTGAGCTATGATCCATCCTGCTCAATGGTCCTCAAGGATATTTTTGGAAAGGTTGAAATTGATTGCTGGGGAATCCTTTCAAGTCACCAGTCCGTGAGGAGTGCTGTTTGCTGAGAGGCCCAGTGGTGGTACTAATAAGGCTCTGTGGCCCTGTAGGGTCGCAGGGTGGAGGTGAGAGGCCATTACAGCCATAATAGGATCACATCCAGAGTGTGTTGGTTTACACACATTCCTCCCTTTTTGCATGACCAGAAGGAATGTGACACAGATCACTGGACTATTTTGCTGATTGATTTGCAGTGCTGGTTTTCACTCACACTGAAGCATTTGATCCCTGTGTAGGGACTCACTGAATATCTGCTTATGTCCCTCATTGTGGACTAGGGGGTCACGAGTCTATCATCCCCATGTGGATTGGGGGACACCCCCTGGTTTAGACCATTCACCATATATGGTCCTTATTAGGACCTGTGACATGTGTGTTTCACTGTGTGGTCACCATATCATTATTTGTGTTTATATGAGCGCTACATCAGTTTATTGTTTTTTACCTTGACCTTGTTTATCCTGAACCTTGAACCCCTTGCTCCTCCCATGAACTTCCTGATATAACCCATGTCTCTGCACTTCCTGTTTACCAGATTATTGTGCTCTCCAGCCAGTATCGTGCTCCTTATCATCTCTGCTGTTATCCGTATTTTGCTATCACTCATTATTGACCCTTGGCTTGTTCTCGACTATGTTTCTACCTGATCCCAACCTGCGACTGCTCCTTACCGACCTTGGCTTGTTTACTGACCATGCTACCGTTTGATCCTTACCTGCTTATATGCTACTGGACCTCCGCTTGCTCACCTCCTGGTGGGGTGATCCTGAGGACTGCTACCTGGTGCTAACACGCAGCCAAATCCATCTCCACCATCTGGAGCTCTGGTGAACACTGGTTGGTACTTAGACTCCACACCTTGGGTGATCCCACTCCTCCACCACGGTGACCTGCCTGTTTACCTATCCTGCTGCTTTCAGGTAAGCCTTTCTACTGCTATAGCAACTGGTCTTTGAGCCTGACCCCTGATCGTGACAGACAGTCTTGTCCAAATTTATACGGAGACCTGAGATCAAGGAGAAATGCTCAAGATCCTTTTGAAAATTTGGGAGCGTCGTCAGGGGATTAGTGAGAGTCAAGAGGGCATCGTCCGCAAAAAGGTTCAACTTGAATTCCTGTTCCGCGTATGGAACACCCGAGCCAGTGGCTCAAACTCCAGGACAAAGAGCTCTGGGGACAGGGGGCAACTCGGTCTCATCCCTTGCCAAATAGGAAAGGGACCAGAGAGATACCCAGTGTATATTTAACCGAAGCCAAAGGGGAAGAATACAAGGCTTGAACCCAAGAGAGAACATATTCCCCAAAGCCCCAACGAGACAGCACAAACCGCAGATATTCCCAGGATAGAGAATCAAAAGCTTTATATATGTCTAAGGACAGTAAGAATCCGATTTTCCGCTGTTGTAGAAGGTGTATAAGATGGACCACCTTATGTACGTTATCACCCGCCTGCCTCCCGGGGACAGAACACACTTGGTCCCTGTGGACCAGACTACGCAAATATTTATTGATACAAAGACTAATGCAGGCCATAGATGGGTCGAAAATCGGCCGATTTTTCGGACGAAAATAAAATCGGCCGATTTTCGGATCATTAGTTGGCTATTTGTTCGGCCGTTTTTCGGTATTTTGGCCGTTTTTTTTAATTGGGAAAGTTGGAAAAAAATCGGCCGAGTTTGCCGATCGGCCGATTTTCGCGGCAATAATGGGCTAATCGGCCGATTTTTTACCGATAAAAAATCTGCGCATGAGCAGTGACCTGCAAGAGGAAGACAAAAAGAAGAAAAAGAAGAAGAGGAAGAAGAAGAAGAAGAGGATGATGATGATGAAGAAGAAGAGGATGATGATGATGAAGAAAAAGAAGAAAAAGAGGGTGATGATGAAGAAGAAGAGGGTGATGATGATGAAGAAAAAGAAGAAGAGGATGATGAAGAAGAAGAGGATGATGAAGAAGTAGAAGAAGAGGATGATGAAGAAGTAGAAGAAGAGGATGATGATAATGAAGAAGAAGAAGAGGATGATGATGACGAAGAAGAAGAGGATGATGATGAAGAAGAAGTAGAAGATGAAGAAGAGGATGATGATGAAGAAGTAGGAGAAGAAGAAGAAGAGGATGATGATGAAGAAGTAGAAGAAGATGAAGAAGAGGATGATGATGAAGAAGTAGAAGAAGAAGTAGAAGAAGAAGAGGATGATGATGAAGAAGTAGTAGTAGAAGAAGAAGAAGAAGAAGAGGATGATGAAGAAGTAGAAGAAGAGGATGATGATGATGAAGAAAAAGAAGAAGAGGATGATGATGAAGAAGTAGAAGAAGAATAAGAGGATGATGATGAAGTAGAAGAAGATGAAGAAGAGGATGATGATGAAGAAGTAGAAGAAGAAGAAGAAGAAGAGGATAATGATGAAGTAGAAGAAGATGAAGAAGAGGATGATGATGAAGAAGTAGAAGAAGAAGAGGATGATGATGATGAAGAAGAGGATGATGAAGAAGAAGAAGAAGAAGAAGAGGATGATGAAGAAATAGAAGAAGTAGAAGAAGAGGATGATGATGAAGAAGTAGAAGAAGAGGATGATGATGATGAAGAAGTAGAAGAAAAAGAGGATGATGATGATGAAGAAGTAGAAGAAGAGGATGATGATGAAGAAGAAGTAGAAGAAGAGGATGACGATGATGAAGAAGTAGAAGTAGAAGAAGAAGAAGAGGATGATGATGAAGAAGGAGAAGAAGAAGGATGAAAATAAGAGGAATTCCAGTCCGGCAAAAAGTGTCTCTGCAGAGAGCTCTGCTATTTCTTTGACAGTTCTTTGACATTTACAGAGGTTGCAACATTGTATCTCTTTGTTTCCGAATAAAAACATCTGTATCCTAAATGGATACAAATAGATACATTGTTGCAACCTCTGTAAATGTCAATGAACTGTCAAAGAAATAGCGGAGCTCTCTGCAGGGACACTTTTTGCCGGCTGTAGACGGGATGAAAATCGGCCGATTTTTTTTACTATTGGTGGTAACTAGAGATGAGCGAATTATTCAAAAATTCGATTCGGCTGATTCGCCGAATTCCAGGAAGAAATTCGATTCGATGCAAATTTATTCGCTACGAAGTTAACTTATAAAAAGGGTTTCTAGGCTTCAGAGAGCCTTTAAATTAGTGCAGAACACTGTACCTTTAATTTAAATGCCCTTGGAGACGAGGAAGGAGAAGGAGAAGGAGAAGGATGAGAAGAAGGAGAAGGAGAAGGATGAGAAGAAGGAGAAGGATGAGAAGAAGGAGAAGGAGAAGGATGAGAAGAAGGAGAAGGATGAGAAGAAGGAGAAGGATGAGAAGAAGGAGAAGGAGAAGGATGAGAAGAAGGAGAAGGATGAGAAGAAGGAGAAGGAGAAGGATGAGAAGAAGGAGAAGGATGAGAAGAAGGAGAAGGATGAGAAGAAGGATGAGAAGAAGGATGAGCAGAAGGAGAAGGATGAGAAGAAGGATGAGAAGAAGGAGAAGGATGAGAAGAAGGATGAGAAGAAGGAGAAGGATGAGAAGAAGGAGAAGGATGAGAAGAAGGATGAGAAGAAGGAGAAGGATGAGAAGAAGGATGAGAAGAAGGAGAAGGATGAGAAGAAGGAGAAGGAGAAGGATGAGAAGAAGGATAAGGAGAAGGATGAGAAGATGGAGAAGGAGAAGGATGAGAAGAAGGAGAAGGAGAAGGATGAGAAGAAGGAAAAGGATGAGAAGAAGGAGAAGGATGAGAAGAAGGAGAAGGAGAAGGATGAGAAGAAGGAGAAGGATGAGAAGAAGGAGAAGGAGAAGGATGAGAAGAAGGAGAAGGAGAAGGATGAGAAGAAGGAGAAGGATGAGAAGAAGGAGAAGGAGAAGGATGAGAAGAAGGAGAAGGATGAGAAGAAGGAGAAGGATGAGAAGAAGGATGAGAAGAAGGATGAGAAGAAGGAGAAGGATGAGAAGAAGGATGAAAAGAAGGAGAAGGATGAGAAGAAGAAGGATGAGAAGAAGGAGAAGGATGAGAAGAAGAAGAAGGATGAGAAGAAGGAGAAGGATGAGAAGAAGAAGGATGAGAAGAAGGAGAATTCCAAGCCGGCAAAAAGTGTATCTGCAGAGCTCCGCTATTTCTTAGCGGAGCTCTGCAGATACACTTAGCGGAGCTCTGCAGATACACTTTTTGCCGGCTTGGAATTCTTCTTATTTTCATCCTACTTCTTCTTCTTCTTCTTCTTCCTCATCCTCATCCTCTTCTTCTTCTTCTGAGGATGAGCATGAAGAAGAAGAAGAAGAAGAAGAAGAAGAAGTAGGATGAAAATAAGAAGAATTCCAAGCCGGCAAAAAGTGTATCTGCAGAGCTCCTCTAAGTGTATCTGCAGAATAGAGGAGCTCTGCAGATACACTTTTTGCCGGCTTGGAATTCTTCTTATTTTCATCCTACTTCTTCTTCTTCTTCCTCTTCATCCTCATCCTCATCCTCTTCTTCTTCTTCTGAGGATGAGGATGAAGAAGAAGAAGAAGAAGAAGTAGGATGAAAATAAGAATAATTCCAAGCCGGCAAAAAGTATATCTGCAGAGCTCCTCTATTCTGCAGATACACTTAGAGGAGCTCTGCAGATACACTTTTTGCCGGCTTGGAATTATTCTTATTTTCATCCTACTTCTTCTTCTTCTTCTTCATCCTCATCCTCAGAAGAAGAAGAGGATGAGGATGAGGATGAAGAAGAAGAAGAAGTAGGAGGAAAATAAGAAGAATTCCAAGCCGGCAAAAAGTGTATCTGCAGAGCTCCGCTAAGTGTATCTGCAGAGCTCCGCTATTTCTGACAGTTCTGTGACATTCACTCCATACAGCGGTTGAAACATTGTATCTATTTGTTTCCATAAATGGAAACAAATAGATACAATGTTTCAACCGCTGTATGGAGTGAATGTGACAGAACTGTCAGAAATAGGCTATTTCTGACAGTTCTGTGACATTCACTCCATACAGCGGTTGAAACATTGTATCTATTTGTTTCCATTTATGGAAACAAATAGATACAATGTTTCAACCGCTGTATGGAGTGAATGTCACAGAACTGTCAGAAATAGCCTATTTTTGACAGTTCTGTGACATTCACTCCATACAGCGGTTGAAACATTGTATCTATTTGTTTCCATAAATGGAAACAAATAGATACAATGTTTCAACCGCTGTATGGAGTGAATGTCACAGAACTGTCAGAAATAGGCTATTTCTGACAGTTCTGTGACATTCACTCCATACAGCGGTTGAAACCGCTGTATGGAGTGAATGTCACAGAACTGTCAGAAATAGCCTATTTCTGACAGTTCTGTGACATTCACTCCATACAGCGGTTGAAACATTGTATCTATTTGTTTCCATTTATGGAAACAAATAGATACAATGTTTCAACCGCTGTATGGAGTGAATGTTGTTGAAACCGCTGTATGGAGTGAATGTCACAGAACTGTCAGAAATCGCGGAGCTCTGCAGATACACTTAGCGGAGCTCTGCAGATACACTTTTTGCCGGCTTGGAATTCTTCTTATTTTCATCCTACTTCTTCTTCTTCTTCATCCTCATCCTCATCCTCTTCTTCTTCTTCTGAGGATGAGGATGAGGATGAAGAAGAAGAAGAAGAAGAAGAAGAAGAAGAAGAAGTAGGATGAAAATAAGAATAATTCCAAGCCGGCAAAAAGTGTATCTGCAGAGCTCCTCTAAGTGTATCTGCAGAATAGAGGAGCTCTGCAGATACACTTTTTGCCGGCTTGGAATTATTCTTATTTTCATCCTACTTCTTCTTCTTCTTCATCCTCATCCTCAGAAGAAGAAGAAGAGGATGAGGATGAGGATGAAGAGGAAGAAGAAGAAGAAGTAGGATGAAAATAAGAAGAATTCCAAGCCGGCAAAAAGTGTATCTGCAGAGCTCCTCTATTCTGCAGATACACTTAGAGGAGCTCTGCAGATACACTTTTTGCCGGCTTGGAATTATTCTTATTTTCATCCTACTTCTTCTTCTTCTTCTTCTTCTTCATCCTCATCCTCATCCTCTTCTTCTTCTTCTGAGGATGAGGATGAAGAAGAAGAAGAAGAAGTAGGATGAAAATAAGAATTCCAAACCGGCAAAAAGTGTATCTGCAGAGTTCCTCTATTTCTGACAGTTCTCTGACAGCTCCTTCACATGTACAGCGGTTGAAACATCTGTTTCCGAATAAAAACATCTGTATCCTAAATGGAAACAAATGGATACAATGTTTCAACCGCTGTACATGTGAAGGAACTGTCAGAGAACTGTCAGAAATAGCGGAGCTCTCTGCAGGGACACTTTTGCCGGCTGATCGGGAAAAATCCGATTCGCGCACCCGAAGTAGGCTAATATTCGGATTCGATGCGAATCGAATTTTTCCTGAAATTCGTATCGAATTCCACTTCGCCTGGTTCGATTCGCTCATCTCTAGTGGTAACGTCGGCCACTTGAACGACCGATTTTTCGTTTTTTTAAAAGAAACATCAGCCGATTTTCGACCCATCTATGGCCTGCATAAGGATCTTGCCCAATATTTTCACATCGTCATTAAGAAGAGAAATGGGCCAAAAGACTTGCAGTTCCTGCACATCATCTGTCATCTTAGGAATCATGGAGATATGAGCTCTGAGCGAGTCCGAAGAGGGCAAAGAGCCCTGTCATAACTCATTGAAATAATCAGCCAAGAAGTGTGCTAACTTTCTTATAATAGAGACCGGAAAAGCCGTCAGGACCCAGGATTTGATTGGCCGCAGAGATTTGATGACTTGAAGCACTCCGGACACAATTACACCGGTGTTTAGGGCCATCTGCGCCGCTTCAGACAATCCAGGAAGTTGGAGATCTTGAAAAAAATGCCTCTGCCTGAGCCACAGGGAAGGGAGCAGGATTAGTGTAAAGGTGAGAAAGAAAGTCTGCGAAACGGGAAACAATCTCCTGGGGATTGGAAGTGCAGCCACCCGTAGGAAGTCGCAACTGGATTAGTTTGTTAAGTGGATTATACTATTCATTTATGTTCATTCATGTTACTGCATCACTTGTTGATCAGAAGGGTTTAGTGCCTTTTTCATGAATATTGTTACTTTTACAGTTCTGTTTATAAGGTTTGATGTTTATCACAATTATCTAATATATGTTCATTTTATTTTAGCACTGTTTATGCTGTAGCACTGGTATAGTTGATTTATGGTAAACAAGATGCTGGAGAAACAACATGTTTCAAGAGATATTAATAGACTGGAGAAACATTACATGGGACTGCTAGAGATCAGTGCTATAATAGGACATAAGGGAAACGGTCAGTAGCTGGGCGGGGAGGAGCCTAACTATGGCGGTGTAGGAGAGCGCGGTGTAGGCGCTCTCCGTGCTTCCCCACCGCCTCAGATAGAGACGTTGGAGAGCAGGGACCGGGGAGACCTACCGGAGTATGGTGGGTCCCATATTGAAGACTGTGCTCCAGGCGCGGTGAGGAGGAGGTGGACCGTGTCGTCGGGCTGGGTCGGAGACAGGCTGGAGACCCGCTCGAGGAAGTGAGAGCAGAGGGCAGGGTTGCCGAGGAGACGAGGAGCTGAGGCTTGACCACGTGTCAGCCGCAGAGAAGCACTGGGTAGGGGAAAAGCCGTCCGGCGTTTAGAGGTGAGAGGAGAGAGGAAGACGCCGGTTCGCTCCCCTCCCAGTACATAAGACACCCATATGGGAAAACCGTGCAGCAAGATGACGCCCCCCCCTGAATGGAGGTGACCTTTCCACAGGGGAGTGAAAAGTGAAGAGCCCCAGAGGAAACCCCCCCCTGAAGAGAGCTATGGACTGTGACAACTGAGGAGTCTGCTGGTGCTGCAGCTGTGGAGGGTGAGTGTGAGCAGCCTTGATGAACTATTGTGATGCATAAATAACTGTTTTTGCTGTCTAAAGGAAAAAAGAGGAGTTGTGAAAGGGGGTTTCCCTGGGGGGTCTGACTGAGAGAAAGGAGAAAGTTAAAGCAGCCTGGAAGGAGCACTAATTGTAGAAGTGGACAATAACAAATCTGGGTCCCTGGTATATATTTTTATCAATTCTTGTGTTTCCCCCATTGAAGAAAACAAAACGCATAGAAGAGATGAAGAATAAAAATGTTAATAATAGTGGGCCAAAGGGGTCTCAAACTGGTATGATAAAAAAATATACATCTCAAGGAAATGTGACTCCAGATAGGTCTCAAGGTGTCGGTGAAAAAAGTGAACTGGAAATGAGTACAGAAGGTAACCCTAGACTCTCCCTGGGAAAAAAATATAACAGTCAGCATGCTACAGAAAAGTTGGAGATGAAAGACACTGAAAGTGAATTACAAATTCCAAACAAGAAAGAGATGGCAGATATGTTCAAGAATCTAGAAAAAACATTAAAGCATGAAATGACAAGTATACGAAGTGATTTGGGCCGGATGCTATTGAGGGTGGAGGAGACGAAGGAAAGAGTTAAAAGCCATGCTCAATATATTCCTGATCTAGAGAAAAGGACAATAGAAATTAGGAAAGATCAAAAAAAAATTGCTATACAGAATGGAAGTACAAGAAAACAGGGAGAGGAGAAACAACATTAGGGTAAGAGGAGTTCCGGAGTCGGTAAAGGGAGAAGAAACAAGAGGCCTTATCTGTAAAATATTAAACTCCATAATGGACAGATCAGAAACAGAAATGGTTAACCTGGAAGGTGTTTTCAGGATAGGAAAAAATCAACAAGGAAGTGGAAAAGAGAAACCAAGAGATATAATAGTCCAATTTCAGAAATGGGCAGATAAAGAAGAATTATGGAGAAAGATTAAGGGAAGATCAAGTATTAAATATGAACAAATGAATATACAGATTTTTGCGGATTTAACAGCAGAGACACTATGGAGGAGAAGATTTCTAAAACCCCCGTTAGAGCAGATGATAAAGCAAAAGGTGCACTACAGATGTGGTACGCCGGAGTGCCTAATTGGATGGAAGAATGGAGTTACAGCTCAGTTGAGATTTCCTGAGGACTTAAGAGACTTCTGTGATAGACTTGAGTTACAAATGATGGAGGTCCCTGGTTGGGAGGTAGAAGAAGGGGGTTTAGGAGGTGGTGAGAGAGAGGAGTGGCAGTTTGCTTGAAGGGGGAGATAGAGAATCGAGGGAGGGCGCTGGTTGGGAAATTTTTTTTTCTCTTCCATCCCGCTTGACACCACCCCTCTCTCTCTCTCTTTTCCTCTTTTGGGACCTCACAAAAGGTGGGAACATATCGAATTGACGACGGAGATAGTTTTGGGGTATCTGAAGTGGTGGGAGGTGGGGGGATCTGTCCATGGTTGGAGTTCAACCCCAAGGAGGTAATCTATGGTGGGTTTGGTCCCTCAAAAGATATATAGGCAAAACGTAAGCCTAAAGGATGGGAGGGGTGGGAGGGGTGGACTGGGGGGTGGAGGGGTGAGGGAGGGATGGAGGGAGGATATTAGGATGAATAGCTTGGAGGAAGATAAGAGTAATAGGGGCGGAGAGAGAGAGGATAAGATAGAGAGAAGGGAAAAGATATAAAGGAAATGGAAGATTTAAGATTTATAACCTATAATGTAAATGGGTTGTGTTGTCCAGGGAAAGGATTTAAATTATATAAGGAACTACAACATAGAGCAGCATCAGTGGCTTTCCTACAGGAAACGCATTTTGAATTGAAGTCAAATGTAAAGTTGAATTCTAGATATTATCCGTTATGGTATTATGCAGATTCCCCGGTTAAGAGAGCAAAGGGGGTAGCTATAGGATTTTCAAAAAATATAAGGTTTGAGTTGGAAGAAAGAGAAACAGACCCGGAGGGGAGGTTTTTATTTCTGAGAGGTAAAGTACAAGATATTGAATGTACAGTTGCTAATATTTATTACCCTAATAAGAACCCGGAGTTATTCCTGAAAAGAATTTTAAAAAGATTGATGGATTTTGGAAAGGGGTATTTGATAGTAGCTGGGGACTTTAATTTATGTATGGACCCACAAATGGATACTACTTCATCTACACAAAGAGAGGGTAGTAAGTCCCTAAGAGTACTGAAGAAAGAGATAAGGGAGTATCAGCTGGTGGACGGTTGGAGAATTATGCACATGAATGATAGAGACTATTCCTTTTTCTCAAGGGCCCATGAGATGTATTCTAGACTGGACTACATACTGATAAATCACCGATTAATAGAGTCTTTGGTTAGAGTGACAATAGAAGTAATGTCTCTCTGAGACCATGCCCCGGTTGTAATGAAAACAGGATGGGGAAGAAGGCCTCCAGGTGGGTCGATGTGGTGGTTGAATGAGGCTCTCCTAATGGATCCAGAGACTGAGCGAAAGATTGGAGAGGAGATTAAGAGATATTTTGAGGAAAATGAAATGGGAGAGATGTCGGAGGCTACAGTGTGGGAGGCCCATAAGGTGTATATAAGGGGAGTCCTTATTGCAATTGGGGCTAGAAAGAAAAGGGAAAGGAGAGAGAAGATCAGTAGGCTCCTAAAAGAACTGGCGGAGGTTGAACAATTGCATAAAAAGAATAAAACGAAAGAGATAATGCAGAAGGTAAAGGAAATGAAAGAGGAATTAGAGATTATGATGGAAGAAGAGAAGAAGAGAGTCTTTAACAAAGTATTATGTGAAAGATATAGATGGGGGATAAAACAGGAAAGTTTTTGATGAGAGCTTTGAGGAAAAAGAAAAATAGGAATTATATAGAAAAATAAAGAACCCCAAGGGAGAACTGGTGCATTCAACTAAAGATATTGCCCAGGTGTTTAGGGATTATTATAGCAAACTTTATAACATGGCCCCTGAGATTCAACATGTAAGGATGGAATAACAAACGTAGAAAAAAGAAGAATATATTTAAAAAATGCAGGACTACCGAAATTAAATGAAGATCTTTTGAATTCTCTAGAATCTGAAATGACTTATGAAGAAATAAAGATAGCATTAAAACATTCTATGACAGGCAAAAGCCCAGGGCCAGATGGATATACTGTTAGATATTATAAAAAATATAGTGAATTGTTAATACCTAAATTGAAGTCCTATTTCAACGCCTTGAGGGAAGAGATGGATATGAGACGAGAATCACTGCAGGCTCAGGCGGTCCTCATTTACAAGGAAGGAAAAGATCCCACCCAATGTTCAAGCTATAGACCAATATCTTTATTAAATATAGATACGAAGATTTATGCAAAGATCTTAGCAAATAGATTGAAAGATTTAATGCCCGAATGGATACATGAAGATCAGGTGGGTTTTGTTCAGGGGAGAGAGGGTAGAGATAATGGGTTGAGATCATTGATGCTTATTCAGAAAAGTAGAAAGGGAAAGACGCCAGTGGTGGCTCTTTCAGTGGATGCAGAGAAGGCATTTGATAGAGTAAATTGGGGATATATGATGGATACATTGGAGATCTTAGGAGTGGGTGCTAGAATGAGAACTTAGATAGGAAAGTTATATAGGAGCCCCTCTATAGTGGTTATGGTAAATGGGGAGATGTCGGAGTGAGATGACAAACGGAACAAGACAGGGCTGCCCACTGTCCCCATTGTTGTATATTCTGTCCTTGGAATCACTGTTAGCAACAATAAGGAAAAACGCAGACATAAAAGGAATACGGGTGGGAAATATACAGCATAAGGTTGCCGCATTTGCAGATGATTTATTGTTCTATGTAGGAAATCCTAGGATAACGCTCCCTAACTTAATGAGGGCTTTGAAGGAATATGGAGGGATGTCAAACTTAAAAATTAACCCGTCTAAAACAGAGATATTAAATATAAACCTTCCAAATAAAGAAAAAAGGGGGATACAAGGGGAATTTCCCTTTGTGTGGAGAGAGAGAGAATTAAAGTATTTAGGGGTAAAACTCACTTCGGCTTATAAAAACTTGTATAAATCAAATTATATAGTAATGTTAAATGAAATTAGAGAGGAATTAAAGAGATTAGGGGGAGGAAATTGGTCCTGGTTGGGACGTATAAATTTGATAAAAACGGTTGTGGTTCCCAAAATTCTATATAAATTCCAAATGGTCCCTATTAAGCTTCCAGAGGTATATTTTAAGATAATGAAAAAGATGATGATAAGATTTTGGAGAAATAAAAAACCTAGAGTATCTTATGAAGTGATAACTAGAAATAAAGAGACTGGCGGATTGGGAGTGCCTGACTTTAAGAGATATTATAATGCAGTTATTTTGGCTAGAATATTTGACTGAACATATAATGTAAAAGGGAAAAGTTGGGTCACAATAGAAAATTCACTTAGTGGTAATAATTTAAGTAGGAGTATATGGGTGCCTACAGAGTATAGAGGATTAAAAGAAAGCACGAGTGTGTATACTTTAAATGTGTTAAGAGTGTGGGATAAAATGCACAGACAGTTAAAGTGGGAGTTTAACTCATCCCTGATGCCATTGAGAAATTCAGGGTTCTTCCCGCCAGGTAGGGAGGAGGTTTCAGGAAAATGGATCAGGAATGAGGGAGCCCAGTTGAGAGATATAATGAAAGGTGTAGAATTGAGAACACTTAAGGATTTGAAAAAGGAAGAGGGAAAGATTTTCATTAGGATAGATAGTTGGAGCTATAATCAATTAAAACGTTTTGTGGGGAAATTGCCTAAGCCTTTGAGAGAGAGTATAGATTGGAACTTGTTTGAGAAGTTGTTGGGATCACGAGGTGATGGGAAACATGGTACGGCAAAAATCTATAAAATTCTCACTGTTAGATATAGGTGGAAAAAAATTAATGTATATAGAAAATGGGATAGAGATCTTGGTATGGAGATAGATGAGGTTAAACAGAAAAAAATATTTAGATTGGTCCACGAGAGTATAAATTCATGGGAGGTGGAAATTAAATTTAAATGTTTGAGAAAAGGATATATTACACTGAGTATAGAACATAAGATGAGTGGGGAGAAATCACCTTTTTGTTGGCGGGGGTGTGGAGAGATAGGCACGTTTTATCACATATCGAGGGAATGTCCAAAGATACAAGTATTCTGGAGAAAAGTGGTACACCAAATTAGAAAGATTACGGAAATTTGTATTAGTCTGGACCCTGGAACCTGCCTTTTACATAATACAGAAATACCAGTAAATAAATATAAAGAATCAGGAGCATGGTACTCTTTAAATGCAGCCAAGGGATTGATTCCAAAGTTTTGGCGTCAAGTAGAAGCTCCAAAAAAACAAGACTGGATAGATAGAGTGGACTATATTGTAAGATTAGAGAAACTGTTTTATACCCATGAAGATGGTATGGGGATATATCAGGCGAAATGGAAAAAATGGGAAGAGTTTAGATCAAGGGTGAGTGGATGAGAATAAGGCCTCTCTTTTTCCTGCCCCTCTGTGGTGAGAGCACGATTTAGAGCCTCTTTTTCTCTTGCCAAAGAGCGGTAGTCGAAGGGTGGGGTGGGAGGGGGTGACTTTGGATTTTACTAATGGGGGGGTTGGGAGAAATAAGGAAAATATGGGAAATTAATGTACAAGTTAGATATTGTTGTTATATGAATGTAAATAATTTATATTGTAGATTTTAATTTTCCTAATATTTTGAAAATCAATAAATATTCAAATTAAAAAAAAAAAAGGACATAAGGGAAACACAGGTTAATGTTTGCAGGGGCCCCAATGACTGCACAAAATGTGTCAAAGGGTGACATATGGCCCCTTGGCTGCAGGGCTTAGTTAGTCTTCAAAGAGAAAAGTGATTAGTACTGAGTTTGAAAAGAAAAAAAAGCAGCAATAAACTTTGTTAAAAAATGTTTTTTTCTTTAAATGTTTTTTTCCTAAATAATTGCAGTTTTTATTTCTTCTATCTTGCTCCCTGGTCTCCTCCTCCCACGCACGACTGCAAGACTTCTCCAGGTCCTCCCCCATCCTCTGGAACTCACTACCCCAATCCATCAGACTGTCACTTTCCCTCCTCACCTTCAGGCGCTCCCTGAAAACCCACCTCTTCAGGGAAGCCTACCCCACCCTCACCTAACAGCCGCTGCCCTTCCCTCCTCCTACCACTCCATCCCCCACAGCCGTTTCCTCCTGTGCCTCTACCCCCTCCCTCCTAGATTGTAAGCTCAAAAGAGTAGGGCCCTCTTACCCCTTGTGTACTGTTTGATGTTACTGTTCTGTTTCATGTATTGTCCCCCCTCTATTGTACAGCGCTGAGCAAACCCTTTGGCGCTATATAAACTCGATAAATAAATAAATAAATAAATAATTTAACTGCATGTGGGAAAAGATTGTTAGCTCTTTGGCCTCATTGTCTGAAAATCTCCACATTTTTCCTAAAGATGTAAAACTTTTAGTACACTAAATATGGAAAGAGATTGTTAGCTTTTGAGGCTAAGGCTCCATGTACACCAGCTTTTTTTTCCTGCTCCTAGAAGCTAAATAATGTTATCCTATGTGTCCATGCACACTATTTTAGGCTAGTGACATTTTTCAAGCATCAGTGTTTAGGAGCAGAAAAAATTGCTACTAAAACACTCCTAACAGCTTTTTTGTAGCTTTTTTCCCCCCTACATATACTGTAAAAACGCTAATAAACCAAAACGCACTAAAACACTACTAAAAACTCTATTACCAGTGTTTTTATCCAGCATTTTTTCCAGCTTTTTTTAGCTTAAAAAAAAAATGCTAGTGTGCTAGTAGTCTGTATCAGGAAAGTAGCTTATTTGAAAAAAAAAGTAACCACACAACTTTTTCTTCCTAATATGTAGCGCCCCTTTAGTTAGCCAGCGGGAGATAGACAGGTTTTTAGTTAGAGGCTGGATAGCAGCCTGGGTCATAATGGAATGAGTCAGCGAGGTTCATTTTAGGTCAAGTTTGAGGGCTCTGCAGGTCAGTTTCCTGATACCGCCCCCTGCTCTAGAAGCTTGAGAAGTTTCTAGAAGGCAGTGGTTGTGAGTGAGGAGGGGTTGATTTGCATACCTAAAAGTCTCTGACCTATCCCGAAGCAGGTGGCTTGGAATGGGGTCAGGACAGCCCTTAAGTATGAGAGCGCCTGATCAGGAAGAGGTCAGGGTCTGGAGGAAGATAGTATGAGAAGACTGGAGCCTGGGAGGGGGTCCAGGGAAGGGCCCATCTGCAGGCAGGAGCTGGGAAGGAGGATCTTTTGGCCTAACCATCCCTGAGAGTAGAAAGCCTGGGAAGCAGGAAAGGAGCCAGCCCCGCATAAGGCCTGACTGCAGCCACCAGCCCACAAGCCTAGAGGAGAGGACTGAGTGAGTAATCCTGCACCCCCTGGGCCCGATAAGGGGAGAGGGCAGACAGGTGGCAAACACACCTAGCTGCTCATGTGGGGCTGCTTTACTACAGTGGCAGCTTCTGGGTCCCCTTGCCCCCTTGTGAAGAGGAGAATACATCTGGGGTGTGATGTGATACACCAGGAGAGCTGTAGAGCTCTTCAAGAAGATAATTTTTGTATATGGGCTGTGGGAACTCGCTTCAAATGGTAGAGCTTCTTCCAAGCACACAGCAACTCGCTTCTTTTTAAGGGCCTTTTTGCCCAATTTTATTTACAAGAAAGTTCAACAAAAATGCTTCCCACGCAGGGGTATCCACCATCAATCAAATTAACAGTATTCAGCCTCCTGGCTTGTACACAGTTTTAACTCTGTCTCCTGCAGAGTCTTCCCAAAATATGGCACTAGCACACAGCTAGTCTGGCTTCCACCTGACTCCAAGGCAGAGACCTCCCGTCTGCCAAGGTGGAGCCCTCCTGACTCCTGTCTGCCGGGGTGGAGCCCAGAACTATGGTTAGGACTCTATAAAAAGGCCTGCACACACCTGTGCAATCAGTGTGCTGGAGGTTCTCAAAACACGGACCCCGGATTGGAGATTTCATCCCTCCCAGATCTCTTTGAAATCTCCAGGCTCCAGATCCCAAAACAGACTTAATGAGTAAATGAGGAAACTAAAAAGCCAGTTTCCTCTGCAATCCATCAACTCTCTGGAGCCCCTCAACCTGCCTGGTTGAGAATCCAGGGTTTTCAGCTTTATTTTGACCGTGGCAGGACACCGCACTGCCACATATCCCCCCCCCTTTGTTTTGACCCCGTAGGGGGCGGAACACACAAACCTAAAACCCTTGCTTTAGACCTTCTGTGCGGGCTATCACCTGTAAAGGTCCAATCCTGGCTGACTTGATTTTCATCAAAGGGAGACACTACTCCCTGCCCCAAGAGGTGACTTCTCCTGTCTCCCCTTACTTGGGCTCTACTACTTCCCCATGCCTTTTTACGAGTGCGCTTCCAAAAGCGCGGTCTTTCTAATTTCCTTAAGACTATGCTAGTCCTTTTACCACTAGGGGGTTTACAAATCTCAGTACCCTTTGTAACCTGGGGTTGACGCCTAAGCTTTAAGTGCCTGGTACCTGTAATATTACAACGTGCTCCCTCAAATTCCTCTAGACCATCCCTTTTTGCTTCATTTACTTTTACAGGGGATATATTTTTAAACCCTTTAGTAACAGACATGGGCTCTTTTATTGTGGCATCAAACTCTTTTAACATCCCCTTGTTAAGCTTTGGGCCAGTTCCCTTAGACCAGCGGTTCTCAACCTGGGGGTCGCGACCCCTTTGGGGGTCGAACGACCATTTCCCAGGGGTCACCTAAGACCATCGGAAAACACATATTTCCGATGGTCTTAGGAACCGAGACACCGCTCCTCTCTCCGGCGATGTGTGGGCGGGATGATATGCTGCCCCTGTCACCGCCTCCTCGCCGCTGATTGGCCACCGGAACTGTAGCTCAGGAGAGGCACACAGGCGGCCAATCACCGGCGAGGAGGTGGAGCTTGGAGAGGAGGAGCCGAGCGGCAGCGCGCGTAGATCAAAGAAGATCGAGGGAGCTGCAGGAGCGAGTGAAGAGAGAGGCCAGAGAAGGAAGACAGCTGACAGGTAAGTGCAAATTTTGCTGCTGCAGCCAGGTATGCAGGCTGTAGATGGGAGAGGGAGAGAGCGAGCCCAGGCTGGAGCAGGGGTCAGCAAGGTAAGTATCATTGGTGTCAGTGGGAGGGATAGTGCCCCATCATTGGTGTCACTAATACCAATGATGGGGCACTATTCCTCCCCCCACTGACACCAACGATAAGGCACTATTCCTCCCCCCCACTGACACCAACGATGGGGCACTATTCCTCCCCTCACTGACACCAACGATGAGGCACTATTCCTCCCCCCACTGACACCAACGATGAGGCACTATTCCTCCCCTCACTGACACCAACGATGAGGCACTATTCCTCCCCTCACTGACACCAACGATGGGGCACTATTCCTCCCCCCACTGACACCAACGATGGGGCACTATTCCTCCCCTCACTGACACCAACGATGGGGCACTATTCCTCCCCTCACTGACACCAACGATGGGGCACTATTCCTCCCCCCACTGACACCAACGATGAGGCACTATTCCTCCCCTCACTGACACCAACGATGGGGCACTATTCCTCCCCCCACTGACACCAACGATGGGGCACTATTCCTCCCCCCACTGACACCAACGATGGGGCACTATTCCTCCCCCCACTGACACCAACGATGGGGCACTATTCTTCCCCCCCACTGACACCAACGATGGGGCACTATTCCTCCCCCCACTGACACCAACGATGGGGCACTATTCCTCCCCCCACTGACACCAACGATGGGGCACTATTCCTCCCCCCACTGACACCAACGATGGGGCACTATTCCTCCCCCCACTGACACCAACGATGGGGCACTATTCCTCCCCCCACTGACACCAACGATGGGGCACTATTCCTCCCCCCACTGACACCAACGATGGGGCACTATTCCTCCCCCCACTGACACCAACGATGAGGCACTATTCCTCCCAATGACACCCACAATGGGGCACTATTCCTCCCACTGACACCCACAATGGGGCACTATTCCTCCCACTGGCACCCACAATGGGGCACTATTCCTCCCACTGACACCAATGATGGGGCACTATTCCTCCCACTGATGCCAATGATGGGGCACTATTCCTCCCACTGATACCAATGATGGGACACTATTCCTCCCACTGATACCAATGATGGGGCACTATTCCTCCCACTGATACCAATGATGGTTCACTATTCCTCCCACTGATACCAATGATGGGGCACTATTCCTCCCACTGATACCAATGATGGGGCACTATTCCCCCCACTGATACCAATGATGGGACACTATTCCTCCCACTGACACCAATGATGGGACACTATTCCTCCCACTGACACCAATGATGGGACACTATTCCTCCCACTGACACCAATGATGGGGCACTATTCCTCCCACTGACACCAATGATGGGACACTATTCCTCCCACTGATACCAATGATGGGACACTATTCATCCCACTGATACCAATGATGGAGCACTATTCCTCCCACTGATACCAATGATGGGGCACTATTCATCCCACTGACATCAGTGATGGGGTGCTAGTCCTCCCACTGAAAAATTACAGTTATGAAGCAGCAACGAAAATAATTTTATGGTTGGGGGTCACCACAACATGAGGAACTGTATTAAGGGGTCGCGGCATTAGAAAGGTTGAGAACCACTGCCTTAGACCTTTCATTCTTACAACTTGGGCGTTTGCTGGACCTTTGGAAAACTTTTCCAGAGTGACCTTCCTGAACCTGTAGGGGGCCTATTACTATACTCTTAACCTCTCTTGTGTCTATTAAGCACTCATTACCTTTTTCAGGATGACCAGCTACCATGTCAACTTGACCACCAGGTCTACCATTCTTTTTGCTATCACACATAGTAATCAGACAATCCAAATTCATTAACACATTTCCCTTTTTATCATTAGCCAAAAGACTCTTGTCAGATCTCAGTTCACTAGTAGTTGGCAGGGCAGTTTCTGGAGAGGAATTACACACAGCGGAGTGGGTGTCTCCCATGGAAACGTCACTACCCACCGACTTCACTGTCACAAAAGACTCTGCCAGCAACTGTCCTGATGCCAAACCATCCTTACATAATTCTGCATTTGGGTAGACGACCCCAACCACATCACATATACATGTGTCTTCTGGCACTTCTGCCCAAACCTCTGTCCTGTCCAACAGTACTCTGGTGTGCCTCTCATACAGATTACTGCTATGAAGCAACCCAGCAATGCACTGAAAGACAATTTTCACCATTACCAACAAGGATGGTATCACAGAATTCCTATATTCACCATCTTTGTTTTGTATAGCCTGTAATACCCAGCTCCGATTAGCGGTACTCCACTGTACCAGCTCTCCCGAACATGGAAGAGACAGCAAGGTATACACCGGCTGTACACTCCAGAAGGCTAACATTTCCTTCAGCAGGTCTGTTATAAAAAGACAGCCTGATTCCACACATAAGTCCTTCCTGGAGACATGGAGACACTCATTTACTGATGCCTCAGAGGTGGTGCTTCTTAAAGAGGCTTCCTCTCTTATGGAGGTACTCAATACAATAACCTGGGGCTCTCCCAGAGCGTAACCAGGTGTGGGATTCACCCAAATACTCTGAGGCTCAGTGTCAATGAGCTCTTCCACGGCTTCTCTATGGATATCAGTTTGGTATACCACACCATTAACTCCTTTATGGGCTGTGGGCAAAACTTCTGCTGTTTATCCTCAATGGTGCCTTTTACCAGCGGTGGGTTAATTTTGGCAGCGACAGGAGCGCCCTGGACTAATAGCTGCTCCACAGTCACTCTATTCAGCACAGCAGAAGTTGTGTCCACTTCATTGTTGGCAACAGAGGTATCTTTTATTAACGTCAACAAGCTTGTTGCCCATCTGTCCCAGTCCATCGTCCCTGTGATCCCATCAGAGGTACTACGCAGTACCACTCCAACCGCTGAAGGAGACACAGAGGGACAGAGTGGCTCTGTATCAGACCCATTACCTATATCTTCATTATCCATATCACAATGGGAGACTCCTTTTCTAGGCACAGCAGGTTGCAATTTCCTACTCTCACCACCGTGACCTAGTGGCGTGTCATTCACTACAAAAACTTTTGCATTAGTGGATTGCATTAACCCATCATCATTATGAATACGTTCATACCTTTTAGATTCACCATTGCCAGACTGAAATAAATTCTCATCACTCAATTCAGATACAGTCTGGTCCACCAGAGCAACACCATAGTTATCCTGGGTTACCTTAACCACCGTTGCTAGGGGAGATAACACATCCTGCTTAGTGGTCACCCCTACTACATTTAATTCATCATTCTGTTTATATGACATTGGTGCAACGCCAATATCAGCACTCTTTGCATTGACATTTTTAACCGTTGCCTCCCCACTAAAAGCATTATACAGAGGCAAGCCTTTCTTACAATCACCAGCAGTGGGTTTCCCAACTGGGAGTATCCCAAAATTATAGCAGAGAGTCTCAAAGTCAGTCTCAATCAGTGCATTAGTATCTCTCACATTTATCTCAAAAGTACCAGTCTTACCCACCACTGTAACAGGCTTCACCTTCACTTGAGTGCGTGGGATCTAGATCCTTTCTGTCATCTCCTCTGCTTGGCTTTGGCCAGCCAGTTCATCCATGCAGCTATAGGATGATACTGTGGCAGGCACTTCTGACTCCTTGGCACCCCCTGCAGGCACAACAGGTACTTCTTCACTGTTGCTAGGGGTGGCTGCCAACATTTTTAAACATGAATCTGGGCTTGCAGATGAAGACTTTTGCCCAGTAGCACCCTCATCAGTGGTATTCCATAATCTGGGGCAGGTAAAGATACCATGCCCAAACTGACCACATTCCAGGCAGGGTATGGTTCCACCGATAACCTTCTTGGGATACGGAACCACATCTCCCTTGTAGCCCCTTCTCCTGGTTGGCAGGCTTTCTCCTGTTGCTATGGGAGATGGCATTCTCCCAGCTGAACTTTGTGGGTTCCTCCAGATGCGCTGAACTCTCATCTCTGCGTTGCCACAATCCTCTGCAGACAACACTTCTCTCACAGGGTCCGCAGGCCTGAAGTCACATGTGTTGCTATGGGCAACCACATTCTTCTGAAACTTTTGGGCAGCCTGCTGCTCCTTCCTGGAACTCCAAGCAGGCTTCCCAATTGTATACCCAGACCTTTGTCTGGTTGTGTCACCTTGCACTGGAAGCTGGGATAATGGGCACTTGGGGACAGTGTGCCCCCATTCACTGCACCGCAAACAGCGCTCTTGCGGCAGTATCTTGGCCGAACTTCCAACACTGCATCTTCTTTCATGCTTAGTACTCTGCACACAGAAAACTGGTTTCCTTTCACCAGCATTGCCAGGGACAACAGCATGCACTTCCCACTGTGGCAAACTCTGTGCAGCCATGTATGGGGCTTGTTCTGGTGGTAACAACCCCTCCAGCCACAGGGCTCTGTCTCTCATTTCAGAAAATCTTGCTTCTTTTTTGAGTTTTGACCGCCCCATCTTTGCAGTCACTCCACAACACTTTTGCACAGTCCAGCAACACAATGGAGCACTGTCTCTTTAAGGAAAGTTCCTTTTCTCTGCAGGATCTCCTCACCTGCACACACAGATAGTGCAAACTCATGCACCAAACACAGTTCAACAAATGAACTTACTTCCTTGCTGGGATCTCTAGTTCTGCCCGCATCCTCCACCATATGTGGGAACTCGCTTCAAATGGTAGAGCTTCTTCCAAGCACACAGCAACTCGCTTCTTTTTAAGGGCCTTTTTGCCCAATTTTATTTACAAGAAAGTTCAACAAAAATGCTTCCCACGCAGGGGTATCCACCATCAATCAAATTAACAGTATTCAGCCTCCTGGCTTGTACACAGTTTTAACACTGTCTCCTGCAGAGTCTTCCCAAAATATGGCACTAGCACACAGCTAGTCTGGCTTCCACCTGACTCCAAGGCAGAGACCTCCCGTCTGCCGGGGTGGAGCCCTCCTGACTCCTGTCTGCCGGGGTGGAGCCCAGAACTATGGTTAGGACTCTATAAAAAGGCCTGCACACACCTGTGCAATCAGTGTGCTGGGGGTTCTCAAAACACGGACCCCGGATTGGAGATTTCATTCCTCCCAGATCTCTTTGAAATCTCCAGGCTCCAGATCCCAAAACAGACTTAATGAGTAAATGAGGAAACTGAAAAGCCAGTTTCCTCTGCAATCCATCAACTCTCTGGAGCCCCTCAACCTGCCTGGTTGAGAATCCAGGGTTTTCAGCTTTATTTTGACCGTGGCAGGACATCGCACTGCCACAGGGCTTGTACATAATTGCTAAGGAGTTTGTTCTCAGGTTCACAGTTCCTTGGGCATCCCTCAACCCCTCCAGGTTCAATACCTCTTAATAAAACTAAAAAAACAAGCTCAAGGACTGTTTACTGACTTCAGTGTGCAAGGTCTGAAGAAACTGCATGTTGCCTGGCTGTGCAGAACTATAAGTGGACCCAAAACTCAGCAACTCCTAAGGGGATAGTGCTACATATGATTTGTAGTGCACAGAAATTGTTTGTCAGTTCTTGGCCCTAGAAGTCATATGGTGAATAGCACTTCTGTGTCTTCTAAGATGGCTGCATCTTTTTGTACCCTTAGTTTAGAATGAGACAGCATAGTATTAGCCGGTACCTACTTTTGTGGTGCACATTGCCTCTGTTGTTGTACTATATTGTATATGTGTTAATATGTCTTTGTACAGTGATCAAGGTGTTAGTCAGGGGTTAAGTCTGTTAACTCCCAGGTTTTCATGGTTCTGCCTCCTTGTGGTGGGCTGTAAATACAAGGCGAAGTAGCTCTAGGGTGGAGTGGGAACAAGCAAGGAGGGTGCTATGGAATATGATCTCTACCTAGGAGTGGTCGTTCCTGAAAAGGAGTGCCCAGTCAGGGTGCTGAAGAAGACTAAGGACTTTATGGCAGGGCTGTCTTAATAGCATCATTGGCCCCTGGGCAAAGTAATGCACTGGGGCCCCTACCAGCCTACCCCAATTTATGCACCCACTCTCAAGAATTAAAGTATAAATAGTTAATACAATTTAACATATTTATTAGCACTTAAAAAAAAATCAATTTTAAACAATAAGAAAACATGCGATAAATCAAAGACTAATCAACACAAAGGGCACAGTACAGGGGGAGGCAGAAGGGCACAGTATGGGGGGGGGGGGCGGGACAGGAGGGCACAATACTGGGGTCAGGAGGGCACAGTACAGGTTCCAGGATACTGTTCAGGAGACGACCATTCAGGACAGCTTAGTTAAAAGCGTGACTGCCCCTGCAAATCCTGGAAAGTTGGCAAGTATGTTGTAATGCAAAATTATCATGGGGCCGCCATGCACCTGGGGCCCCTGGGCATTGCCCAGGGGTGCCCAAGCAGGAAGACAGCTCTGCTTTATGGACTTTGCAGTATGAGATGGTAGCCTGGTTAGGAAACAGCCTGGTTAGGAAAGAGAGATAGGGTATTGAAGAATTAACTGTAAAGAGACTGTATGCTGTATCAACTAAATACTTTTCAGTAAACGTTTCAAATTAACAAAGGTACCTGGTCTAAAGTTGTTACCAAAGGGGATGCATGTAATGGGGTATCAAAAGAACAAGTGCTTGTACCAACTGGAGATGGAGAAGAAATGACAGAGGGCCACCATACAAGGGTTAATTGTGCAAAGGAGTTGGCAGGAGGTATGGCTAACATACCATTGCCATGAGTAACCAGTGAGTGATGGAGAATGTTATAGCAGCCAGCCAGTGGGAGTTTAGTTTCAGGCCTGGGAAATGGTGACACTGGTATTGAGTGGGCTGGTAAGCCAACTTTCTCCCTAGCAACTGATACCCCATTCATGGGACTAAAATTGAGGTACAGGGAACCTATGCACCCAGTCTGGAGGTACAGGAAGAAGGAGACAGTAAGAAGTGGATCCACTGTAGATGGTGTAGGCAACCTTAAAGAGGTGGAGATCTACCTGAACAACATGGAAGAAATAAAAGATCACCAGGCACAGTGTCACCCAGTGTTGCCTCCTTACACCAGATTTAAACCACTATACTACCGGGTCACAATAGTGTGCAATACATGGGCAGGGGTGGTAAAAACATGTCTTAACTATGAGGTTTTACCACCCCCAAACTGCTAATGTAAATGAATCCTTACTGTTCTGAACCCCCTAAAACGCTGCTTTCACATTGATGTGCTGTGGTTTACCAGCACTTGGGTGCAATGCAGTGTATCTGCGACTTTCCTGGGGTAGATGCACTTTGCCATAGACTTCTAATATATCCTGCAGGTGTGGTGCACTTTCAGAAAGTGCACCACCCCTGCAGGATATAATAGAAGTCTATGCTAAGGCTGGCCATACATTATACAATTATCTTCCAATTTTCTGCCCAATTTCCTTTAGATTTACCTTCAACTGTGTAGTGCAAGGGCCTGCCTAATTGGATACAACTGAAAGTGTTGTTTAGGTTTGTCCTCCTATTATATGGTTTTTGGTAAATCTAAACCAAAAATCTCCAGATAATTGTATAATGTATGGCCAGCCTTAGTGCAGCAAACCCACAGGAAAGCTGCATGTACACTGCACTGCACCAGTGTGAAAGCAGCCTTATACTATTATGCCCAGTGTATTGCGTCACAATGACCCGAAGATCTTCTTTCCTGCTGCTGGCACCACTCTGGAGACTGCTAGCCGGGATAAGAGGTGGATTGCAGTTGGTATCACTCCACATGGGACAGGAGCCGTCACTACAGAGGAGGCATCAGGTTATGTGGTTCTTGCTCCCTACTACAGCTCCAACTTTACAAGTAGTCCCTCTGCATTGCACTCTAATGCTCTGGGATGGCGGGTCAGCAATCCCAGACCACGATCTACCAGTCACCTAGCCATTATCTACTGGTAGATTGCGATCTACAGGTTGCTGATCCCCGCTGTAGAGTGTTGAACTTTACTTCATAAACACAGGTCTGCTTTGTGTGAATGGCTCCACCGTGTCCCCCTCAAAATGCTGCACTCATAGAAGAGGAGAAAGTGTATAGCGACACAGGAAGAATACTTACAGAGAAGTGCATAGGGTATTACAGTGGAACTGTGCATGGTCAACGTCTCTTTTCCAAGCTAGTGTAACACCCTGCTACAATAAAGGTTGCAAGATATTAAAAGGACACAAGATGGCAGTGTCCCACAGCCCAATGGCACAGACTCTGTTAAAAATCTTTGTGGGATTCGTGGGCTGACTGAAGAACTTTGCTGTTTGACAGTGGGCTAAAGAACTACATTTCCCAGAAGAGCTGGCATGTGGGCGGAGGCAAAAAAATACAGAAGCCTGGGAACCCGAGGACAGGAATTGGGCAGTGATAGCCAGAGAGCAGGTGTGAGAAGAAGGTCGTTCAGGATGCTGGGGGCATGGGCTGGGCCAGGTTGCAGAGAGAGAGAAGAAAGGGGGAGGATTTGCTGACCACTGACACTGCTGATGAGTCTGGTTGACTGCCCGGTGGGCCGCAGTGCTGCTGTCTGGAGTGATCTCTGTAGGTGGAAATGCAAGTACACTGGGGGCCCTCATCTACAGGGAGACCATCAGCTACCTGACTGGTGCCACGGATTGGGTGAGAAAGTTCCATTCTCAAATCATTTAAGTTGCCAGTGACATTGTTCAAGTTTGCTGCTTTCTGCCTAGTTAACTGACACTGTTCCCAAGCTACACATATTAAGGCCTACTAGTTGGCACACCTTAATAATCCAATCACAAGAGCCTACTGCAGTGCCTGCCCTTTGCAGGTCAAGCCACATTATTGCTTTCATTGCAGTCAGCCCACATTCATCAAGGAACTCCTTCATTGCTGCAGTTTGCCACTGTGATCCAAAGAGGAATTAATCTCTCCAGAAATGTGCTTCTGTCCATTCCTTAAATCCCCTGCCTAAATTTACATCTCACCCTGTGTGTGTTAAAGGGATACTGTCCAAGCTGAATACCATTTAAAGGGGCAGCTCCTTCCCTATGTATTCCCCCTTTATTATGGAACGTCTACCTTTGCTGCCAGAGGGATTTGAATTCTTAGAGTGCACCAATCTTGGCCCCATAGAGCGTGCAGAAGACCTGATACTGCAGTTTAAAAGGGACATTGATTTATTCAGTCCAAGAGCTCTTCCCTTGCCTCAGAATTGAACACTGTCATCAGCAAAGTGAGCTAGCCACTCTGTTTAGTAGCTTCTCTGCTCACTGGGGAAGAAACATCTAAGGGCTGGGGCTACTGGTTAAACAGCTTATGGTGGTGTCGGCAGGGGTTGGGCTTCCAGAGCGAGGTCAAGAACAACAGGAAATATAACCGTAAATCACCAGCGCCAATGAAATATGTATACAAAATAAAAATTAAATGCTGCTATACATAAGTGCAATAAACACCAAAGAATATAGAAACATCACAACCAGCGCAAATAATTGATAAATACTAAATCAATAAATTTGGAATAAAAGGGGAGGGGCGAAACGCGTTGACACACTTCCGGTTCTGCCGTCCTATGTCACTTCCGGTGAGTGGAACGCATGCCGCAGCGCTGCGTTCCAGGCGGCCATCTTGTGTTTGGGTGAATAGTCATACTGTCATCTGCTGCTGGCTGTGGGATTTCTGAACAACTATCCTGAAATTTATGGAGTTTATGAATGCCTGTGGAGGCAATAAAACATGCTGTTTTATATCTTATACAATGTGAGTGGTCTGGTGTTTTGTTAGTATTTTAAACCGGGTGTTGCAGTATTACACTATGTTTTTATCTCTCCTACATTATCTTGAGTCTTTCTGGGAAGAGGAGCCTGGTGGTGTTGGAAGTTGGAGGAAAGTTCTCTTGTGGTGGAGTGGAGTTCTGGAGGCTTAACATAAGGGTCTAGGATCCCTAAAATACCTAAAAGCCGTTTATTTCACCAGAATCTGGTGAGTGCGGTATATTTTGGTTTAAAGCACTGATCTTTGGTGGAAGTACACTTCTTTGGAATAAGGACTTTTTTTGGAATTTTTTTATATTTTATTTATTTTTTATTTTGGCACTTGAGTTTTATATATATATACATTTTTCCACAATTTTTCACGAATTTTGCAGTGGGACTATATATAATATATATTTTATATTATTTAATATTTTGTATTTCAAATTTATTGATTTAGTATATATCAATCATTTGCGCTCCTTGTGATGTTTCTAAGAACAACAGGAGGCCCGTGAGCCCATGAGGGGGGTAGTGCCACACTAGGATGCTGCCTTAATGCTGATTCTCACATGACTGGAGCCCTGTGCCTGTTTCCCAGGCATTAGTGAGCACATTCACGAAGGGTCCCCACCTTGGGCAATGAGCCATGGCCACATTATTGTATTCTGAGAGAAAACACCGATTCTTTTTAAAACACAGATGACACTGAATACTCTATATTGAAACAAAATTGTCAATTAAAGCCCAAAGGAGTTTTATATTTTGGGAAACACATCTCTAGTTTTCCTTAACAAGTGTATTTTTTAGCGCAGTAAATCTACTAACTCTTGGACTAAAACAGCAAAGTATTTGTGATAACACACATCTTTTTTTTTACCAAATAAGCAAAGCATTTAGTTAACTTTGGTAATTGATTGTCAGCTCCTGTCACAAAATGAGTGAGTTAATGCATGTGTTTGTGATCAGCCACCTTCCTACCTCATACACACCACCACCTCACATGCTCTCAGATCCCATAATACACATGAAATGTACTGGTGTGAAAGGGTAATAAATGGAGGGAGCATTCATATTCTTCACCCCTGCTGCAGGAGGAGATGCTAGAGGTTACGTGGAGGCCCAACAATCTGAGAATAAACACACATGTACTGCCAAAATGTTTTGCATTGCAGCATCACTAGTTAAGGCTCCTAAAGGGAAATACCATTTTGACAATTTGGAAAGCCTTGACCAATACCTACTTTTTTTTCCTTGTACTTCTGCTGTCCTCTCTGAAAGGATTAAATGGAAAATAACTGGATCCATTTTGTATACACTAATACAAGATGCTTGTTAACCTCCTTGGCGGTATGATTCTTTCCGATTTTTTGTGCTGAAAGTGGTACCATTTTTTTGCATGGAAATAAGTAGTTTTTTATTGTAGGCTGTAATTTTTAGGAATAACTCACTGAAATCTGTCCGAACTATTAAACATTCCGGATATGATAAAATTTGAAGCACGAAATCATAAATTATAATTTAATAAATAATCATAAAAAATAATAATATAATAATAATAAATTTAATTCAATAATATAATCAAACCAAAAACACTGAAATTTGAAATACAGAGGCAAATTCGCACATCGCTGAGCAAAGTCGCAAAATTGTTTTCAGTGTCTGATGACGAATTTCCCCACAAATCATTATCACTCAATTCTGCAAGTGGTTGTGATTTACTATCGCTGGTCTAAAACCGCTTTTGACGTAAAGGGACGCTTTTTGGACGCCATGGACTTTTCTCAGTTTCCAGGCAGAAAGAACATTCAAAATGCAGGCAGGGCGCAGGACAAAGCAGTAGGGACAAAATGTATGTGAAATGCATTGAAATAGCAATGACAGCAAAAATGACATTTTTTAAAAAATTCAAATTTCTCGCCCGTACGTCCCGACGTCACAGGGACCGGAACACAGAAGCCGGATGCAGGCATCGGCCGGAGGAGATGGCCGGGGACGCTGCAGGGGACACATCGCGGGAGCGAAGGACAAGGTAAGTGCTGCAGGGACCCCCAGAGAACGCTGCATGGTAAGCCCGAGTGTAGCTCGGGGTTACCGCTTTTGGTATAGAAATTTTACCCCGAGCTACACTCGGGAACACCGCTAAAGAGGTTAAATATACATATATATGAAATTTGTACACACTAACAAAACTGTCTATGCCAGCTTCAAGTAGAAATTAGTGTTTTTGCAAACTTTACAAAAAAGCAGATAAGCTTTACTGTCATTTCTGAAAAGTTGTAACTACAGCTTGGACATTGGCTCAGATTACAGCCATGGTCTGAGCATTAGACCAGATATGGTATGACAGGTAAAGCAGAAGAGTGAAAATGCAAACCTCATACAAATAATTGTTGAGTTAAGGTAAAAATAATGTACATGTATTTGATTGGAAGGTCTGAAGGTATGTTTGCCCAAAGACTACAGTATAAAAACCCCGATGTTATGCCAATAAAACTGAAGTGTTTGCAATCGCAACTGAGGTGACTTGAGTGCATTCACTTTCCGAGATCTCGTAGCTGTGACCAGGTGTGACCATTGGTATCTTGAGGGGCCCCCCAAGGAACAGGAAAAGACCACCTACCTACTTTCACTCTCCATTGTACATACAAACATGCTGAGGTGCCTCTACATTCACATTAAAAGTTCCAGGAATATGGACAGAAATGCATGTTGCCTGTGTTTCCAAAAATGCGTTAAGACGTGCATTGTGCTTGTGTTGCCAGCAACGGGACTCCACAGCCCACAGTAAAAATGAATGAAGACCTAAACATAAAAAAAGACAGAAACCAGGAGTAGATCTATGCACACCATGGCCCAATTTTTATAACTGGACAGACCATTGTTCTCACAGAATGACTTTGTGCAGATCAGGTTTAATGATGTCACACTCTAAATGGAGCTCCCCGACCAAAAAAACTGGTACAGCTTACAGTGGTAGTAAAGAATGTCCATTGGGAGAGCTGTGCCTTTGCCAAGGCTCCTACGTGCATGGGGTGATGTCTTCGCAGTTTGGCCAGTCAAATGGCCCCAGCCCATGGTCCCAGAAGGAAGACTGGGTGAAGATGTATGCCCTGGGGAGCCGAGACAGGACTCTGCTGGACGGCTTCGTTTTCAGGTAGGTCTTTCATAATTTGCTAGTATGTGATGCATACTAGCACATTATCCTCTTAACTTGCAGGGAGATTTTTTTTTGTTGTATTTTTTTGCGGTTTACAACTGCTTTATCATGATACAGTTCATTATTAAAATACATATTTTTGTTTAATCCCATTTGAAAAAGTTTAATTTTTAATGTGTAGATACAGAAAAACATACAGATACAGCTATGTTACAAAACATCTCAAAATGTTTGAGTAACCACAATAGATTAATATATTCTATATTTCTCCACATGTTACAAAAATAATTCTTTGCAGTAAAATGGCAAGGATGGGGTGGAGTAATGCATTTTACTGGTTTATCCAATAAAATAAAAATGTTCAAGTAAAAAAGGACATCAAGCTTAAAGTGCTGCAGATACAGAGTAACAATTCATCGGATCAAGTTTGAAGAGTACAGACAGACTTAAGTACAGGGGTTGGACAGAAATATGGAAACACTACATGATATGCAGGTGTGAAAGGGATGACATATTTCACGTTGAAAGCGTAAGTAATATAACACTCTTTTGCTTCCGCTGTGTAACGAGACACCTAGCTAACAGGTGGGAAGCCTCACTTTTGTCATTCACTGCATGTGCTGCTAGTAATACTGAGTCATGCCAGAGCTTACTGAGCTTCAAAGAGGGCAAGTTGTTGGTGCCGCATAGCTGATGCCTCTGTGACTGAAGTTGCCAATTTATTTGCCGTGTCGCCAGGTACAGCATCAAAGGTTGTGACTGCAAATACAGTTTCCAGGAAAACGTCGTCTGATAAGCATAAGTGCATTCAACATGGTCAACTGATGGAAAAAGAGACAAAAGGACATTGCACAGGATTGTGACCCGGAATAAGAACACAACTGCTGACTGCAGAGCTCAATCTTAGTCTTCCAAAGCCCGTGTCCACAAACACTGTGCAGAGGGATCTCTATAAACAAAACATTCAAAGGCAAGCTGTAGTTTCCAAACCACTAGTGACTGATATTAATGCTCAGAAGAGGAGGGATGGGTGGTAAACCCATACATTGTGTACTTTTAATCAATGGAAGACTGTAATATGGTTTGATGAATCAAGCTTCACACTGTTCCCAACCACCAGACGTGTTTACAAGTGGAGAACGCTGTCCCAAGCTTACCACCAGGACTGTCTTGTGCCAACGGTAAAGCATGGTTTGGGCAGTCATATCTTGGTATTCTGCAGGCTCCATCATCACCTTGAAAGGTAGAGTCACTGCCAGTGACTATGTACAAATATTGGCTGATCATGTGCACCCCATGGTGCATACATTGTTTCCTGAAGGCAGCACCATTAACAAAGGCAATAATGCTCCGATTCACACAGCTGGTGTTGTCAAATCATGGTTTGATGAGCCTGAAGACGAAGTCTCACACCTTCCCTGAGCACTCCAGTCACAGGACCTCAATATCATAGAGCCACTATGGTCAATTTTCTAAATTAAAGTTCGGGGTCGTTTTTAGCCTCTCTACATCTCTGAAAGAACTGGAATGATTTTTGCATAAAGAGTGCTATCAGATTCCATTATTCACCATCCAACACTTCTATTTGTTAATTCTCAGGAGAATTCAGGCCGTCTTGGATGCCAAAGGTGGTCCAACGCCATATTAGGTAACGATTTTGTTCTTTTACTTGGTGTTTCCATAATTTTGTCCAACCCCTATAGGTCATTTCAATACAGTCAACTGGGTGTCATACAGTGTCATGAATCTAAAGATTCTGAAACCTATTTGCAAAAAAATAACTAGAAGGCATAACACAAATAATACACCTATAATATATATATTTAAATCCTATTATTCATAATATTGGAAATCACCTTCATGTATGTTTTTATTATTCTATTACTTACACCTGGGATTATTTATGTGACCTGCATCACAATTACCCCTCAAATTGAGATCCTAAATCTAGAATCAGATGATGTTAAAATCTGCAGTGAATTGCTTTTCAGACAATAGAAAAAAGAGGTTTGCAGATGTTCAGGTGGTGATACTGTTGCCTCTTGATGCATGTTTATTTTGGCCTTTTTTTCTTTGCAGCGCAGAACAGTGCTGCAACTATGAGCCAATTGTTTGGCACACAGTTATGGCATGGTCCTGTTCACTTACATAGAAGAGCTCCGAGGTGGTGTCCCCAGTCAAAGTGTCGGAATGTCAAGTTAAAAACTGCTGCACCACAATGCAAAGCATTATGGCTGAGGTAATGTGCACTCACCCAAGCGGCACCTTGTCTGCTTGAAGGTGGGTGGTTGAGGGGCAATATAATATATATGTATTAATAGAAAGTTGTAACTCGAATGTTCGGTTCTGAACTTTCTTGAGAAAATAAAAGTTTTCATGTTGTGGACAAGTTTGGAAAAAAAGTCTTATATACAAATATATTTCCCCTATTCCTCCAATCTATTTGTAATATCTCTCTTGGATTTGGCATATGGACCCTGTTTCCCAATTCTACAAATGGCACATTGTCCACTGACAACTGAATTATTGCAATTTAGTGGTTGAAATGCAACCCATAGCTCTGGAGCCTTGGTCCGGTCCCATGTCCCCCTCTCTGTCCTGGAAGTCACACACCTTGCCTGTTTCCCCCCCCCCCTCCTTCTTTCCTCCCCCCTCCCCCTTTCTTCCCCCCCTTCTTTTCTCCCTCCTTCATTATGGTTTCTTCTAAGTTTGGAATAACCGTACCATTACTATAGGCCTTTAGGCCTCCTGTCTTCATCCGTTATCCTTATTGTAAACGTTTTTTGCATTTTGCTGTATGTCCTACACCCTTAAAACCCAATAAAATATTTGAACAAGAAATGCAACCCATAGCTATGCCATGCTAAACATTTACCACAGTTACAGTATACTGAGCAGATAGTAGCATGAATCACAAGTGTTGTATCTTCTGAACGCAAAGTAACCTTTGGCATATCTGGAACAATAGTGCCATTTACCCATAGAAATAGTGCAAAGAAGGAAAAAAGGTCTAATTACCAGAGAAAAGACAGAATTATTTGGAAAAGTAAATACATAAAATTCTTCTGTTCCCCGATCAGATGGTGCTGGTGCTGGTGCAAGGGCGGACTGACCATTTGGAAACTCGGGCACTGCCCGAGGGCCCGGGGTCAGTAGGCGGCCCCATGAGATGCCCCTGGTACCTTTTTCATAGGCTTTTTTTAGTTTGGGCAAGGACACAGGGGCCCCATGATCCCCTATTGCCCGGGGGCCCCATGAGTTGTCAGTCCGCCCCTGTGCTGGTGTGTTTCCTTATACGTGAGTTCAGGTGGCCAATCAAATGAAGAATTTGCTGCAACCCATGTGTAATCTTCCATTTGGTGCACTCAGTATAATTCTACAAAAGAAGCAGAGAATGGGATTACTTGGGTTAGGAAAGAAAATACTAACAGAGTTATGTGTTAGAGACCCAAGATAAAACTAACACAAGGGAGAACTGTTCAAAATGTTGCCAGGCAAAAATGTAACCAAAGAAATTGAAATACCAGTGCTGGACCCATAAGACTATTCTATATATTTGCTATCTTAAAGTATTGATCTTGATATAAATACTCTGGTTCCTGGGAGAGCGGCTTCTACACCCCAGAGGATCTCTGTGTCTCCTTGTATTGTACTGTGACAAAAAATAAATTGAAACTCTACATCACTGCTATAAGGTCCAGATATAATGTTATTACAATAAAAGTTAGTGGAACAATCCAAAGAGTATCCAATGTATTTCTGGAGTTCAAAAACTCCCACTTCATCAGGACTTGATGAAAACAATGTACATGGGCTAGAAGTGAATTGGAATTTCTAGTTTCTTCCAGTTGGATGCCAAGCACTGGCCTTGTCAGCAGCTGGTTTGGCAGCCAAGCCCCAATGAAGGAGGGCTTTTTTGAACTTAAAGTGTGATGGACCTGTTATCAGTGGTGTGGTGCTTCAATTTTCATTTAGGTAAAAAAGGTAAAGGAGCCTTAGAAGGGGAGGAAAAAACACCCTCATGGATATAGGGTTCTTCATTGGCATCTATTTCACATTGATCAAAAAGAATGATGGTGCAGTCAGTAGTTGGGAACAAACTTCTCAGAAGTCCAATAACTATTTTAATATGGTCTTGGCAATATTGGACTCTGGAGAAGAGGCTACCGTATTGGGTAGAACCTTTGCTGACTTGTGACTAAATTCTGGTAACTTGAAGTAAGGATGGGTCGGAGCTTGGCCTGTAGAACAAACAGGTATTTGATTGTAACCAGAGGCTGTTGGACATATCTATATATGTAGCACTTTTAGTTTTAACCTCCCTAGAGCTCTGATTGTCCATATTTCTGTGCTCAAAGTGGTACATTTTTTTGCATGGAAATATGTAGTTTTTTGTTATTGTAGGCTTGTAATTTTTATGAATAACTCACAGAAATCTGTCCGAACAAGAGTCTAGTAAACATTCCGGATATGTTAAAATTTGAAACACAAAATCATAAATTATAATTTAATAAATAATCATAAGAAATAATAATAATAAATTAAATTCAATAATATAATCAAACAAAAACTGAAATTTGAAATAGAGCGCCAAGTTTGCACATCACTGAGCAAAGTTGCAAAATCGTTTTCAGTGTCTGATGACGAATTTCCCCCACGAATCATTATCACTCAATTCTGCAAGTGGTTCTAATTTACTATCGCTGTTCTCTAGCCGGTCTAAAACCGCTTTTTGACCTAAAGGGACGCTTTTTGGATGCCATGGACTTTTCTCAGTTTCAAGGCAGAAAGAACAGTAAAAATGCAGGCAGGGCGCCGGACAAAGCACTCGGGACAAAATGTATGTGAAATGGTTTGATACAGTAATGTTATACTATGTGAATTTAGTGAATGTCACTTTTAAAATTTTAAAATTTCCCGTCAGCTCCGTCCCCCGTACGTCCTGATGACGCAGGAAACAGAACCTGGAAGGCAGATGCCGGCATCGGCCGGAGGACATTACAGGGGACACTGCAGGAGGGACATCGCGGGAGTGCAGGACAAGGTAAGTGAAGAAGAGATCCCAGAGCAACGCTGCAGAGTATTCCCGAGTGTAGCTCGGGGTTACCGCTTGTGGTGCTAAAACTTTACCCCGAGCTACACTCGGGAATACCTCCAGGTAGGTTAATGACAGAGTCCCTTCACTCCTGGGCTTTTTAGGTGCAGAGTGTTAAAAAAAGTTTGGCATGCTGCAACTTTGATGCGCTTTCATCAAAATGCACATTCTATAGAGTTTAGTGGTAATGTGCCCAATATGTATGTAATATGCGCCTAAAATGCAATGCCGAAAAAAGCACTACAGAGACATAAACAGGATTGTTTTTTTCATGCCCAAGCTATTGTTGATTCCCAACTAATTTCAAAACAAGCACCCTGCTAACCATTCTGTTACACACATAGAAATTACCTCATTGTCCACCATGGTCTCCAACGTTTTGAAGTAATCCGCAATGGGTTTTCGAAGGGAATGGATAAAACTCTCTTCTGGTACCTAACAATATATAATTAAAAAAGAATAAATAAACAACTTAACAGGCCAAAAAAACAAAAAATAAACCTAACAAAGAAGGCCCAAAGGAAAGATTAAAATGATTCACATATATAAAATTCTCCCATTAGCTGTACAGAAAAGACAGCCGATCTACTAGCTGCTTCATTTTATTGAATATTTCAGGCTGAAAAGTTTCTTCCTACAGTTTTCTACTACAGGGAAGCTGGGCAGGATCCTTTGCTAGAATATGTTTTATTTTAGGTTATTTCATTAACAATGTTTATTAAAGTTTGTGTAATGACTGGTGAATAAAAGTATTTCAAGTCAACCTAGAATTAGATATATTCTTTCATGTTAAGTGCATGCATACTGAGTAAGGTATAAATGTAACACGTTTAGTATTTTGTTTTCTCTTATAGAGATCTCAGTATTCCCCCAGACAATGTCCTAATCCGCTTTTCTCTTCAGAAGGCCAGAGCCATCTTTATTCAGGGTCAGCATCAATTTTCTAGACTGAGATGCCCAATTACATATGACACAGTCATTTAAAACCCTGATACAATATATATAAAGCGCTGCGTAAACTGAAGGCGCTATATAAGTACCTGTAATAATAATAATGTCTATACTTTTTGGTTGTGTACAAGAATATGTGAATATGTGAAACTGATCAGCCCTTGCTTCGCCTGCCACCATAGGAATTGCTATGAAGGTACAGTGTTGTAGTCTGATCACTATGGGAGAGGAGAATAAAGAAATGCTTTCTCCTGCCTGCAGTAGACTTTTTCCAACTTTTTTTTTAATGTAATCTATTTTTGTATATTGTGACTTCATTGTTAGTACACTCTAAAAAATAACTCAAGCGACCTGTTACCACCACTTAATTAAATGTGTATTTCCAAGATAAAAATCCTAATTTATTGGTTTAAATAAACTTTTTCATTTAAAAACCTACTTTCATGAGTTGTGTTGAAATGATAATGTTGGAAATTACATCAACTTAATATTGTGTGTCATGTACAGTTACATTTCTGCATTCATTGTTGTACAATGAAATTTAAGTTAAGGTACCTTAATAAATTTGACTTGGTAACTGAATTTTGCTCTACATTGAGAGCTGCATTGCAAGTCTCCACCCCCATTCACTTAACACAAATCAAGTCTCAGTTGTTTCAAAACTGTTCCTTGAACTTGATGGACTGAAAGCCAGTGCTAAAGTAATGGGTCTCAAGTACAGTATTCTCTGAAGAACGTATGTGTTCCATAGCACAGTCATACTCAGATGACATTTTTCACTTTTTTTTCAGTTCACAAAATGGTTGTCGCAGGGTAATGCGGAAAGAATATAGCAAATTGTAAGAAAGCTCACAAAATATCAACTTTCAATATACTCCAATAGCTTCACTATATTGCCACAATTTGTTGCACAATATAGCAAAGGTCTTGTAGAGAAACAGTTTCTGCACCAGACAGACAATATTAAAAAAAATCTTAATGCAAAGTGCTTACTCATTCATCAGTACAACTTTAAGGATTTGATTTTGGTGTGAAAAAAATGAGTTTGAGTAATTTCACAAATTTCGGCACACAACTAATTAAATCATATAACAGCTTTATAGAATGTTTGGTTATATACTTCTAAGGCTTCATAGATTCCTTGAAGGTCTCTCTGGTGTTTTTTTTTTTTGTTCTTTTTTATGTAATGTCGCAACTGTGAGGTTGGTGGATAACAGAGTGGCTCCAAGATGTTAACACTTCTCTATGTTTCTTGGGGTTTTGTTTACATTTGTTCATTTTGTCCTTTTGCTTCTTTGACCCCATTTGGGGCAAAAAGAATTTCTAACAACATAGTTATGTGAACTGCTTCTGTTGGATTACTTACTAGTAATATTTCCATTATTTTCTTTTAAGGATAAGATTGTCCTTTGTGTTTCTTTCTGGCAATTGCCCATTCAGATATGCACATTATAGGTTTGTTACTGACGCTTGCCAATATATGCTCAGGATAATGTTTTGGTATATAAAAATCTTTGTTCTTACTGAGTCCAATCTTATACAATATACAATCTATGTCTAAATTGACATCACACATAGGTATATATTTTTATTTGTAAGAGTCGGTATGTAATTTTGTATTTATGGTTGATGGATGCATGTATACATACTATGCCATCTGTTGTACTTTACTTTTCTGTAAACGTAATAAAAACATTGAAACATAAAGTGCTAGTTCATTTATATTTGTTTAATACTTTTGTTGGAATACACAACTATTGTGTGCAAAAAATGTCAATTGTTTAACAATTGGATTGTTGGGCCTTGGTTCACACAATGAAGTGCATGTGAATCACAAAGGAACTGCAACACATTCCTGTGCAATTCACATGTGGTTCAGTGTAATGCAATTTGAGCCCATTCATTTTGAATGAGCTCAAATCACACCACATCGCACCAAAGACATGCATGCACCAATTTTTGAACCACAGTGCAACCAGATTGCATGTTTTGTTTTGTACCATGCAATCTGGTGCCGGCAAATGCACTGTGTTTGCAACACTGACATCCACTGCAGACTGCAAGGGTAGTGCGATTTGAATGCGGTGCGCGAAATGCACACAGATTGCGGGGTTTCTGCAACACATTCTAGTGTAAGCCTGAACTGATTAATTCATTTTTGAAAGCTAGTATAAAAAAAACAAAGCTAAAAACTAATACAGAAATTTGGATCAACTTGATTTTTAACTGCTTTTTAACTTTAAAAAACGTGCTCATAATTGTAGCAATTAAGTACACGTGACTTGAAGGTTTCTTATAAAAACTGGAAAAACTATTTGAATTAACTTAATATGTTTAAGTACTCAACTTAAAAACATGTGTTTATAATGCCAGTAATTAAGTTGGCGGTAAATAAAAATGCATTCATTTCTATCAGAAAAGCTATTTACCTCAATGCAATGTAGTTTGTTGCTTCAACTTAATTTCACCAGACATTGTCATAACTTAAAAAGCTTGATGCAAATTGTTGCGTTCATTTTTTTTGTTGAGCCAAAACATTATTTTTTAGAGTGTAGACTCAATAGTGATCCAGCATTGCTCCAAGTGCTATCTACTGCTTGATCCTCCGGCTACCATCATGTGCCTGCCAAAGAGTGCTTCCCCGCTCCACAGATTAACTCTCGAAAGGGAATAAAAAGGCTGCACATTTGATGATGTCACCAATACTAAAACCACTTTAATCCAGTGACAAAAGTTCACAACATGTTTTTTCGGCTGTCCTCCTCCCACTCCAAGACGTTTCTCCTAAGAAAGGGCTTAATCATGGAGATACTTTGCTCGCAATGCATTAGAGTGGGAAGAGGACCTTTTCACTGGATTAAAGTGTTTTTAGCATTGGTGATACAATCAGTGTGTGGCTTGTTCAGAAATGTATTATTGAAGACAATACTGAAACATCCACTTTAATATTTAGTTATTTTTTTAAATAGTAGGGATTATTTTATTTATTTATTTCTATTTTAAGAGAACTGACCACATCCCACGCATGCTCATCTATATCAACAGTGAAAAAATAGAAATTATCTACTTATCGGTCACTTCCCCTTAAAACTTTTGATATTTGGCTTCACCTGGTTAGATGTATTTGTATTCATCAACCTGATTCTGCCTTCATTTTAAAAACAGGTCCTTAAAAAACATATTGGCACGTGTGCTGGATAGAAATGAGGGAGAAAATAAAAATATCCTCTTGGTGATTCAGAGACGTGAACCCCATAATCTACCCCACCAGGAAAAATTCAATTAATTTAGCAGTTCACAAGGTGTGAAGTGCCCTATTTTTCCCAAACAGCAAGTCCTGCTCCTTGAGAGGGATCTTCCTTCTAATGTTGAAAGGGTTATAGGAGGAGAATTTCCACCTGTGTCTTCGATGGCCTCGTAAGAAAGCAGCACATCATTTATGTATTAGATGTTCCCCTAATACTAATGGGCAGCAATAGCACAAAAGGGGTGTTCTGTTGGGCAGGCTCACCAAGCATTCTGTAGGTACTAGAAAGGAAACATTAAGTGGTCCTTTAGACCTAATTTACTAAGTGAATCAGGTTCTCCAGATAAGCCATTCACCCTTTTCTTTGGAGAACCTCAACTTAGGCCAAACCAGTAAGAAGGGCTACAGTTTAAATTCAATTAAGGAGTGCAGTGTTGGTAGACTTACACAATCAGCCATTTTGTTGATGCATTTATGTAAAAATCCCATCATTCTATTCCATTCCTCCTCTCCATAGCCGAGTCCTTGGTGGTGTAAACGAAGAAACGTAGTCATTTGACGCACAGCTTCTTCGATAACGATAGCTGCATCCTCCACCTGAAATCAGAGGACACAGCAATATGAATGGATTCATTTTCTCTATGCGAAACGGACTATAAGAAAACCGAATGGGAATATGTACTGCATATCTATTTCCAGCAAGTCATGATCGTTTTGAGGTTGATTAACTAACGGTACAAAATAAGTTCACTTTGCTATGTGACTCTTCTTATCTTAGTGAATAAGGTATCTCAGCGTCCAATTTGAATACCCAAATATAAATGTTATTGCAGCTAGTGCTACAGCGCACCTAGGCCATGGGGCATAGTTTACATGCACTTTATCTTTTAGGAATATTTAAAAAAAAATATATAAAAAATAAATAATAAATCCTCTTAGCCCAGAGCAGAAACTTTATATTGCAATTTATAAAAATAACTCTTGATGAAACAGAACTCACTGGAATACTGTAGTTTCCACGATCTAGGACTTCTGGGGCACCACAGCTGTGGGTTGGTGGATTTCTGCTAGAAAGGCTCTAAAAATAAATGAAAACAAAATTACTGATCAAAGCGAAATATTCACTCAATGATAGTCATGTGTAGGAGAACAAATTACATAAAAGCACAAATCCTGGGAAAGGACACTCTTGTGAAAACTTCTCAGATCAATAAAAAGTTTTGTTTAGAAGAAAGGTAAACCTATAGCATACACAGAACTGATGAAAGAATTACAATATATAATATACACAAGCTACATTTACACCATTTTCTTTACTTTATCTATTATCTAGAATGACTCTTAAAAAGAATAAACTTTTATTCTTAAACCAAAAATATATATATATATATATATAAAAGCTAAAGTGTTTTGTATTGAGACAGGACTAAAATATATTTTGTTTGCATCCTTGCTGACTTGTTATTGCTGTCTTTGTCTCTGATGAAGATTTTCTTTCACTTCATATTTTGGTGAAATTGTTGTTACCAAGATAGTAAGTGAGGGGAAATCTCTCTAATGGAATAATGAAAAGGAATGAAATCCCTGAAAGAGGTTCCAGCTCTTCCTGACTCTATCCATAAATAAAAATAAAAATGACTGGATGTAGAGTTCAAAGTGTCATGTATTCAGTAAAAATTAAATTTACAGTAAAAACCAAGCAAGACATTCCTACATATAGCAATACATTCTGAAACCTGTGAATACTAAAAAATAAATAATTTTTGAAACAAAGTGTTTATCTGCGATTGATGATGTCAGTTTATCCTGATTATCTATGCCTTTTTTTATCCATAAATCTTTTATTTAAAAAAATGATAAAAGATACAAAGAAAAAAATGCGCAAGAATCATAGCTTCCAACATTGCTTTAATAATAAAAAGAGCAGCATAGTAATCCAGCAATGCTGTGGGTGGGCAATTTGCCCAAGAATGGCCAGGGCTTCTAGGCAACCTATGCCATTTTTACACTTTAAAATTTTAAAACTTTTCACACCTTTCATCATATAGATTTGTGTAAGAATGTGATCCCTAGCCTTGAATAAACCAAGCCAAACTATAATGTTATTATTTTTTTTGTTATGTTTGCTTCTCTATCATCATATTTTCTTCAAAACTGGATGGAGAGACAGGTTGTATAGGCCACCATTGTTTGGTGAGTTTGGAGTGACACCACCGACAAGTAATTGTTACCAAAGACAAATAATTATAGACCGGTGTCAGTGCGTCATATAACATGAGCGATTTCTTACACTCAGACATACAGAGCTCTGTGTATGTGTCTGCTCACATGTCTGTACAAATGTGAAATGAACTGGGCATGCTCCTCAAATAACAAGTGTGGTTTGCTTCACAATAGAGCTGGCCAATGGAGAGGTTTCCCCGCCCTCCATATAAAAGACGAAGCTCATAGACCAAAGCTTCACACTTGTGAGGCTCTGAAGACTGTGAACACAGGCAGCTCAACCAACTCTACGGAAGAGAGAACATATTTTAGCTGAGGTTGAAGCAACTCATTACTGCAGCAAGGAATGCTGTGCTCAAAGGAGACACACCGAGAGCTGGAAGGAGAATACAGAACTTGATAACTTAATTGGAAACTCATTTCTAAACAGACAAGCTATTTCTACAACTGCAAATGAATAAAATCTTGCACTAAATCTTCCTGTGTAAAACCTGCAAAGAGCAGTAATAACCAGAGATGTGTGATCACACAGGATTGTGTCATCAGAGATCTATGAGACTCTCAATACAAGCAGCAAGTTCTAAGGTACAAGACTGATGTAGGGGTTGGGACCAGTAAACACGACTGGCATATATGACCGACGTACAAGGCCAGCATACCAAACCAAAGAGGCATAATGATCACTTGCTCAGTGAAAAAATGGGGAAGTATGACAGCCATCTGTTCAATGAAATAGGACAAAGAAGCAAGTCAACTGCTCACTCGAGGAGACTAAAGTAGCATAATGACCTTGTACTCAAAGAAAGGAGTCTTAAGCAATGTGATGTCACTTGCACAGAGAAAGAAACCTGAAGTGGTGGTAAAAGATGCAAAAAACCGCCATTAACGTACTCACTCAAATTACATGCCGAAGTACAGACCTATGCATGGGAATGATGTGTATGTGACCATTATATTCGACTGACGTACACATCCGATGTACAAGATGGACGTCATAATGACTGTGTACTTAAAAAAAGATGTCAGAAGCAGTGTGATGATCCATTGCGCAAAGAAGAAGTCTGCAGCGGTGAAGTGGAAATAGCAGTGAAACTTACCATATTATTTACATGCCATACACCAAGTGTTGAGGACCTCCATGAAGACAGGCAATGGTAATTTTCATTTTTGGCTTCCAAACGGCTTGGTAGGCTCATCAAGAGCATAAGCATCACAAGTCAGGCCATGTTTGCATGCATAAAGTATCTTCTCTGGTCACCCCTCTCTTTAGTTCTCTAGATCTTCATTAAATGTTTACATCTATATATATATGTATGTGTCTTAAGCTCCACTCATAGAACCCAATTTCGCACAGCCCAGTATAAAGAAAGAAGCCTGAAGTGGTGTAAGATACCAACAAACGCAACTGCAGCCCGACTGAAGTACACAGCCTATAAACTCGCCCGATATACATGACTAATGTACAAGATGGATGTGTTAGGACTGATGCAAGTGACCATGTGGAGAACAATGATGGACATCTGCCAGCCGTTTCATACAACTCAGTTTCATACAACCCAGTATGAAGAAAGAAGCCTCAAGTGGTGTAAGCTGCAAGAAACCAACAAACGCAACTGAGGCCCTGACCAACGTACACAACCTATGAACTTACCCCATGTACACAACTGACATACAAGATGGATGGGCAGGACTAATGCAAGTGACCAAGTGGAGAAGAATGATGGCATCTGTTCAATGAAATTAGATGAAGCAGCACGATGGCCAATCGCTTGACAATAGGAAACAGAAGTGGCATAACAACCATGTGCTGGAAGAAAAAAGTCTGAAGCGGCGTGATGATTGCTTACACAGGGGAAGAAGCCTGAAGTGGTGTAAAAAGGTGCAAGAAACCACAATAGAACTTACCATAGTTTCAGAAGTGTTGAGGACCTCCATGAAGACAAGCAACATCTTAAGCTCCACCCATAGTAGCCTAGTTTCACACAGCCCAGTATGAAGAAAGAAGTCTGAAGTGGTGTAAGCTGCAAGAAAACCAACAAACGCTACAGACGTCCAACCGACGTAGGAAACCTACAAACTCACCCCATGTACATGACTGATGTACAAGATGGATGTGCTAGGACTGATGTAAGTGACCAAGTGTAGAAGAATCATGGCTATCTGCTGAATGAAATGAGATGAAGCAGCATGATGGCCAATCACTTGACAAAAGGAGACAGAAGTGACATACCAGCCATGTGCTCAAAGAAAGGAGTCCAAAGCGAGGTGACAATCACTTGCACAAGGAAAAAAGTCAGAAGTGATGTAAAGAGCTGTAAGAAACCAAAGTAGATGGTCACCACAAACGCACGTGACCAGAATACACAACTGATGTACAAGGCCACAATACACAATCAATGAGACGTAAAGACCACTTGTTCAATGAAAGAGAAGCATGACAGCTATCTGCTCAATGAAATGAGATGAAGCACTGTGATGGCACTTGCTTGACAAAAGTAGACAGAAGGGGCATAACGGCCATGTGCCGGAAGAAAGGAGTTCAAAACGGTGTGTCGATCACTTGCACAAAGAAATAAGCCTGAAGTGGTGTAAAATGCTGCAAGAAACCGCAATGGAACTTACCATATTTTCAAAAGTGTCACGGACATCCTTGAAGACGGTCAATGGTAATTTACATTCTTTGGTTTCCAGGCAGCTTGGTAGGCTCATTAAGAGCGTAAGCATCACAAATCGGGCCATGTTTGCATGCATAAAGTATCTTCTCTGGTCACCCTTCTCTTTAGCTCTCTAGTTCTTCATCAAATTTTCACATCTATATATATGTGTCTGCCCTACTCATATAGCGTGGTTACCATGAATGAAGAAAAAAGTCTCAAGTGGTGTAAGCTGAACAAACCAACAAATACAACCGTGGCCCCGACCAATGTACATAACCTACAAACTCATCCCATGTGCACGACTGACGTACAAGATGGATGTGCAGGACTAATTCAAGTGACCAAGTGGAGAAGAATGATGGCCATCTACTCAATGAAATGAGACAAAGCAGCAAGACGGCCAATCGCTTGTTAAAAGGAAACAGAAATGGCATAACAACCATGTGCTAGGAGAAAGAAGTCCGGAGCGGTGTGATTGCTTGCACAAGGAAAGAACCCTGAGGTGGTGTAAAAAGCTGGAAGAAACTGAAGTACACGGCTATGGTCCGACCAACGTGTTTTACCAGCATACGCAACTGAAGAGGCGTTTTGTCCACTTGCTCAATGCTAGACAGGGGAAGCATGATGGCCGTCTGCTCAATGAAATGAGATGAAGCACTGTGATGGCACTCGCTCAACAAAAGGAGACAGTAGTGGCATAATGGCCATGTGCTGGAAAAAAGGAGCCCAAAAAGTCCTGGATCTAGCATGTCTGATGTGGGAGTGCACTACAAAATGTAAGGGGGGAAGAGGATGTAAGGTCAGTGGGGCCAGATGACTCGTTGCCCGCTGTTGTGCCAGATGACTCGGTGCCCGCTGTTGAGCTTGGTGACTCGGTGCCCGCTGTCGTGCCAGATTACTCGTTGCCCGCTGTCGTGCCAGATGACTCGGTGCCCGCTGACTTGCCAGATGACTCGGTGCCCGCTGTCGAGCTTGGTGACTCGATGCCCGCTTTCGTGCCAGATGACTCGGTGCCCTCTGTCGTGCCAGATGACTCGTTGCCCGCTGTCGTGCCAGATGACTCGGTGCCCGCTGTCGTGCCAGATGACTCGTTGCCCGCTGTTGTGCCAGATGACTCGGTGCCCGCTGTCGTGCCAGATGACTCGTTGCCCGCTGTCGTGCCAGATGACTCGGTGCCCGCTGTTGTGCCAGAGGACTCGGTGCCCGCTGTCGTGCCAAACGACTCGGTGCCCGCGGTCGTGCCAGATGACTCGGTGCCCGCTGCTGTGCCAGATGACTCGGTGCCCGCGGTCGTGCCAGTTTACTCGGTGCCTGCTGTTGTGCCAGATGACTCGTTGCCCGCTGTCGTGCCAGATGACTCGTTGCCCGCTGTTGTGCCAGATGACTCGTTGCCGGCTGTTGTGCCAGATGACTCGGTGCCCGCTGTCGTGCCAGATGACTCGCTGCCCGCTGTCGTGCCAAATGACTCGGTGCCCGCTGTCGTGTCAGATGACTCGTTGCCCGCTGTCGTGCCAGATGACTCGGTGCCCGCTGTCGTGCCAGATGACACGTTGCCCGCTGTCGTGCCAAATGACTCGTTGCCCGCTGTTGTGCCAGATGACTCGGTGCCTGCTGTCGTGCCAGATGACTCGTTGCCCGCTGTCGTGCCAGATGACTCGGTGCCCGCTGTTGTGCCAGATGACTCGGTGCCCGCTGTCGTGCCAGATGACTCGGTGTCCACTGTTGTGTCAGATGACTCGTTGCCCGCTGTCGTGCCAGATGACTCGTTGCCCGCTGTTGTGCGGAACCCTTCTGCTAGCTCCTCCTGTGGTGGGTTGTATAGCCACCATTGTTTGGCGAGTTTGGAGTGACACTACCGACAAGTAATTGTTACCAAAGACAAATAATTATAGACCGGTGTCAGTGCGTCATATAACATGAGCGATTTCTTACACTCAGACATACAGAGCTCTGTGTATGTGTCTGCTCACATGTCTGTACAAATGTGAAATGAACTGGGCATGCTCCTCAAATAACAAGTGTGGTTTACCGTACAATGTAATCCTGACAATGTAGAGGTTTCCCCGCCCTCCGTATAAAAGACGGAGCTCATAGACCAAAGCTTCACACTTGTGAGGCTCTGAAGACTGTGAACACAGGCAGCTGAACCAACTCTATGGAAGAGAGAACATATTTTAGCTGCGGATGAAGCAACTCATTACTGCAGCAAGGAATGCTGTGCTCAAAGGAGACACACCGAGAGCTGGAAGGAGAATACAGAACACAACTTACTACCCATATCGGGAGCCATTGGAGATCTTTGTCTTCTCCTCACTGGATAATTCAGTGGTCAGAATTTGTTTGATAACTACATTGGAAACTGATTTCTAAACAGACAAGCTATTTCTACATACAAGATGGATGGGCAAATGAATAAAAGTTTGCACTAAATCTTCCTGTGTAAAACCTGCAAAGAGCAGTAATAATCAGAGATGTGTGTCAGGAATGGACTCAGCACTGGTGGTGGGACTCGGTGCCCGTGGTCCTGCCAGTTGACTCGGTGCCCGCTGTTGTGCCAGATGACACGGTGCCCGCGGTCGTGCCAGTTGACTCGGTGCCCGCTGTTGTGCCAGATGACTCGGTGCCCGCGGTCGTGCCAGTTGACTCGTTGCCCGCTGTTCTGCCAGATGACTCGGTGCCCGCTGTTGTGCCAGATGACTCGGTGCCCGCGGTCGTGCCAGTTGACTCGGTGCCCGCTGTTCTGCCAGTTGACTCGGTGCCCGCTGTTGTGCCAAATGACTCGGTGCCCGCGGTCGTGCCAGTTGACTCGGTGCCCGCTGTTGTGCCAGATGACTCGGTGCCCGCTGTTGTGCCAGATGATTCGGTGCCCGCTGTTGTGCCAGATGACTCGGTGCCCGCTGTTGTGCCAGTTGACTCGGTGCCCGCTGTCGTGCCAGTTGACTCGGTGCCCGCTGGACATCTAAGCTGGAATTCCTTAATTCTGGGGGAGATGAAAAGATGTTTTGGGGTAGATAAGAAGCAAAAGTGCGAGTTTTCAGATAACGAATATGGTGGTTGAACATGACTCTGTTATCCTTGCGGAACCCTTCTGCTAGCCCCTCCTGTGGTGGGTTGTATAGGCCACCATTTGGTGAGTTTGGAGTGACACTACCGACAAGTAATTGTTACCAAAGACAAATAATTATAGACCGGTGTCAGTGCGTCATATAACATGAGCGATTTCTTACACTCAGACATACAGAGCTCTGTGTTGTGTCTGCTCACATGTCTGTACAAATGTGAAATGAACTGGGCATGCTCCTCAAATAACAAGTGTGGTTTACCGTACAATGTAATCCTGACAATGTAAGGTTTTCCCCGCCCTCCGTATAAAAGACGGAGCTCATAGACCAAAGCTTCACACTTGTGAGGCTCTGAAGACTGTGAACACAGGCAGCTCAACCAACTCTACGGAAGAGAGAACATATTTTAGCTGCGGATGAAGTGACTCATTACTGCAGCAAAGAATGCTGTGCTCAAAGGAGACACACCGAGAGCTGGAAGGAGAATACAGAACACAACTTACTACCCATATCGGGAGCCATTGGAGATCTTTGTCTTCTCCTCACTGGATAATTCAGTGGTCAGAATTTGTTTGATAACTACATTGGAAACTGATTTCTAAACAGACAAGCTATTTCTACATACAAGGTGGATGGGCAATTGAATAAAAGTTTGCACTAAATCTTCCTGTGTAAAACCTGCAAAGAGCAGTAATAACCAGAGATGTGTGTGTCAGGAATGGACTCAGCACTGGTGGTGGGACTCGGTGCCCGCGGTCGTGCCAGTTGACTCGGTGCCCGCTGTTGTGCCAGATGACTCGGTGCCCGCGGTCATACCAGTTGACTCGGTGCCCGCTGTTGTGCCAGATGACTCGTTGCCCGCTGTTGTGCCATATGACTCGTTGCCCGCTGTTGTGCCAGATGACTCGTTGCCCGCTGTCGTGCCAGTTGACTCGGTGCCCGCTGTCGTGCCAGATGACTCGTTGCCCGCTGTTGAGCTTGGTGACTCGGTGCCCGCTGTCGTGCCAGATGACTCGTTGCCCGCTGCAGTGCCGTGTGGGCTGCAGTACCAGGGCTGACCAGCGGGTGCTCTCAGCAACCAGAAGCTCACTCCTGCAGTCAGCCATCAGCTGAAGCTGATTACAGGAGGTGTATTTAAGTAGGACCAGGCCTGTGATCAGGGCCTTGGTGTATGTTTCCCATGAGCCCCTGTACCTGGTAGCCTGTGTTCCTGCCTATCTGCCTAGTTGCTGACCCTGCTTTGATCCTGACCTCTGCTGACCATCTCCTGTTGAACCCCTGGCTTGCCTGACCATCCTTCTGCCTGATCCTCTGTACCGCGTTGCCCGTGAGTTACTGAACCCGGCTTGTGACCCTGACTAATCTCTACCTGCTCCTTTTGGTACCTCGCTGCCTGCACGTTGCTGACCTGGCCTGCCTGACTACGCCTTACGCTACCCAGACGATCCATCCATCCTGCACGGATCCAGCCATCCCTGCTGACACCTTCTGCCTCTTCACATCAGGCTTTCCCCCGGTACATACCCTCGGCGGACCCCTCTACCACAGTTGGGTGCACTCAAGGCCCGCGACCTGGTCTCAGTCCTACACCAAGTCCATCCCCACCATCAGGGGCTCTGGTGAAAAGGCAGACTGGGGCTTAGACTCCACACCCTGGGGAATCCTGTTCTGTGGGTCACTAGAGATCCCGCCGGGCGGTGCCTGGCAGTGCCTTACGGCCCGCCTGACCATTCCACCTCTCCAGCCCTGACTACGCCTGTGTTCCTGAAGCCTGCTACTTCCCTGTGTTAGTCCACACACCTCTGGTCATACCCGGATCCCTAACAGTGTGATTACACAGGATTGTGTCATCAGAGATCTATAAGACTCTCAATACAAGCAGCAAGTTCTACGGTACAAGACTGATGTAGGGGTCAGGACCAATAAACACGACTGGCATATATGACCGACGTACAAGGCCAGCATACCAAACCAAAGAAGCATAATGATCACTTGCTCAGTGAAAAAATGGGGAAGTATGACAGCCATCTGTTCAATGAAATAGGACAAAGAAGCAAGACAACTGCTCACTCGAAGAGACCAAAGTAGTTTAACCGCTTCCATACCGGGCACTTTTACCCCCTTCTTGCCAAGGCCATTTTTCATGTTTCAGCGCTCTCACTCTTTGAGTGACAATTGCGCGGTCATACAACACTGTACCCAAACTAAAATTTTATAATTTTCTTCCCAAAACTAGAGCTGTCTTTTGGTTGTATTTAATCAACACTGGGGTTTTTATTTTTTGCTAAATTAACAAAAAAGGACAGAAAATTTTGAAATAAAAACACGTTTTTCTTTGTTTTTGTTATAAAAGTTTGCAAATAAATTTTTCATAATAAGTTTTTTCATAAATTTAGGCCAAAATATATTCTACTACATGTCTTTGGTGAAAATAAACCAAATTAGGATGTATTTTTTAGTTTGTAGGAAAGTTATAGAGTTCACAAACTATGGAATATATATCTGAATATTGATCAATCCTGAAGTACTGACGGCCAGTCTAATTTCTTGAGGTCCAAGAATGTCAGAACAGTACAGATATCCCCCAAATGATCACTTTTTGCAAAGTAGACAGTCCGACATATTTCTTAAGAGGCATGGCGAGTTTTTTGAAGTTGTAATTTTTCTGTCGTAATTTTTGTGAAAATTAAAAAAATTATTTTAACTATTTTTTTTTTACATACTGTCACCAGTGCAGTACAGCGTCATCATATAACTGGCATGGTGGTGATCAGGGACACTGACTGGTGACAGTATGAAAAAAAATGTAATTTTTTAAAAAAAACATTTTTATTAGTTTTAATTTTTTATTACATTTTTTTTTCTTTTTTTAAGATTTTTTTTCACATTTCACTATGACCAAAGTAGTACAATGTTACCATAGTAACATTGTACTACTATGGGGAATGGGGAAGTGATCAGTATTGTTTTTTTTTTAACACAATTTTCTTATAGCAAAGAATTACTTTGCTATAAGCAAGCATTTACCTGAATGACATCGATTCATTCAGGGATTTTTTTTTGTGCTTAGCTGTGATTTGGCCATGGCTAATCACATGACACAGCTAGGCTGTGATTGGCTCAGCTTGTGCATGTGATCGCTGTGACCATTCACAGCTAGACACACCAGTATACAATGGATGGCATGAAAGGAAGCCATCCATTGTATACAACTGCCATGTGACCTGCTGTGATTGGTCACAGCAGGTCACATGGTACCGGCAACGGGGCCGGTACACAGATCTGTCATCGGCCGTGTCCGAGGTACAAGAAGAAGCTTGAAGTGGTATAAAAAGATGCAAGAAGCTGACAAATGCAACCACGGTACAGACCAAGTATGAACCTACAAACTCGCTCGATGTACACAATTGACATACAAGATCATTGTACAGGACCGATAATGAATATGGTGGTTGAACATGACTCTGCTATCCTTGTTGAACCCTTCTGCTAGCTCCTTCTGTGGTAGGTATTGGACAGCTTCCATAAAATGGGTTTCTAAGGCGGAAGTCTGGGTGAGACCAGAAGAAGCCCTCTTATAGCCAGAGGATGCTCTGACGCTGGGATTTTGGCAAGGCTATATGGGCTCATTGACTGGTCGTGACTATGGCTTCTCCATGACCTCCTGGGCAGCTTGGTTCCGATGGGATTAGTTCCTTCCCACTTCCACATAGCTTCAGTAATCTATTAATTCTATGCTGTGATGCTGTCAAATAATGTGTCTATTTCATGCTGTAATGCTCACATTATTATTGGTGTGTGTTATTATGCAGATTGTGATGACTATAAGATATATCCTCCTGTGTGTCTTGTGATAATAAAAGTGGAGGTTTTGACAGTGAAAGTAAATTGCAGTTGGATTCTGTTATTTCTTGGAGTGCCGGGTGAATGCTATGATGTGCCAGGGCAGGTATTCATTTGGTAAATGAAGGAGTATATAGTGAGCGCTAGGATGTATAGCTGCTTGCATTAAGGTAAAACCTCTTACCCTCTAAAATAAATATATATATAAAAATGCAGCGCTTAAAACAACATCAAAGTGACTGGTGTTGGCGCTTGATTGCGCTATAATTGACAAACAGGTATAAAGTGAATCGTCATGTAATGACATATAAGCAAGTGAAAATAAATAAATAAATACAAGGTGACTTTAGTGTTTGACAGATATTGACATAAATATCAGCAGGATAAATAAAGTCCAAAATTCATGTGATCCGTGTTGGTGAAATCCGTGATTGGAACTGGTAATATGATTGCACTCACCAGAAGCGCAAAATTAAAGCGCATGTATAAATATTATCCCATTGTGGTCATCTGGGTACAGGTAAGGATGGTGGAATCATCTGGCACACAATCAGCATACAAGGGAACTCCAGACCTCTCTCACAGGACCCTCTCACCATCCATGGACAGCTCCGTGGAACTCTCAAACCACCGGATCAAACAGCTCAGAAAAATAGGAATCTCTCCACCTTGGAGGATCGTTAGTAACAAGCCAGAAACAATAAGGTGCTAATAGTGTAGTATTTTCTTGAAAAACAGGAACATAGTAAATAGCAGAGCAAAATAGCTGTCAGCACTCACTCTAGGAATAGTCAAAATGGCCGCCGGCCTTCCATATGGCCTCTGCAGCGTGATGCCATTGCAGCAAGGCTCCTCACTGACGCGCTTCGTGCTAGCATACATTTTCAAAGGGATCTGCCTGCTGCTGACGTCTGCAACTTGTATAGTCTCGTGCGCATGCACGAACTGGTGACATATTAGCGCACTGCGCATGCGTGAAAGGGACGACCAGTGAAGGAGACTAGCGTGCACACCTCACCATTGCAGAGAAGCGACTATCCAATTATATTATGCTAATAGCCAATTTAAAGAAGAACTAATGTATGGAAAAAGACACTGAATATTATTCTAAGAGATTTGAAAAAAAAAAACAACTTAGAAAGAAAACGTCCGGCATTATGTCGTAGTCCTCCATGAGGCAAACGGCCACCATTTTATTGTGGTCCGCTGCAAGGCAACAGTAAATAAACAGCCACAGATTAGTCATGTGACCTTGAGGGACTTCAAGTCGCAGCCAGGATTAATTTAAACAATATATAAGGGTATATAATACACTCAGTGTAGTGAACCAGATCTGAAATGATTCAGTGTAACATACAATTATTAAAGATATAATATTTTCTCTCCCAAATAGGGAGTAGAGAGGAAATCTCCAAAACTCTATAAATGTTAATTATTGAATGGAAAAACTGAAACTCATGTAAAATATATTCATTAAATGATTATTAAGATCAATTCGCAATAATGGGTGCTCAGCTATAAATAGTAATGATAAAACGCAGTAAAAACAAATATAAACGTATGAACATAATCTAAAACTAAACGAATGGATAAAATACAGGAATGTAAATCTACAAAAAATATATATGGCCATAAATCATCATGGCCATATAAAATCACTAAGAACCAGTAGCATAAAGAAGAGGACACATGTAGGAAATCCATAAAATTATATAAAAGTCTACATGAAGACAAGATAAAAAAGGGTATGAGCATATGCATATAATAAATACAATAGACCTAGATAACCTAAATGAAAGGGCACTAAAAAATTATGATAAAACGCATGTGAATGTCTAAGCATCATGTAACGCATATAAAGGCACAAAAAAAGACATAAAAATAGAGAGAAATGGCCTGTGGTCACATATGGCCTCAAAATAAGAAATAATCACATCTAGTTCAACTGTTATCTATAAAACAATTAATATCCAAGTCAATATTCAAACCGTTTGGAGATAGGGGCCGCAATTCTACAATCCACTTTGTCTCCAGCATAGATACTGCCCTACGTTTATGTCCTCCCCTCCAATGAGGTTTAATGAGATCACTGCCAGTAAATTTTAAATGTGTAGGGTCTCTATGATGACAATCTCTGAAATGCTTGGAGAGAGAGTGCTCCTTGAAGCCCTTCTTTATATTATAAATGTGCTTCTTTACATGAACATTCTAATAAGTAAACCACATGTGTGCTAGTACATGTAATTAGGGATTCATTATTATACACTTTCCCTGATATGTTAGATTTAAAATCACTGATCATTTTTTTTATGGATGCCATTATATTGACAAATCATGCATCTGTTGCAAGGATAGAATCCTTTCATACCAAAGGAGAAAGATACATTTTTAGGCAGATCAATAATGTTAGGTGCCAACGTATGCCTTAGAGAAGGAGCTTTCCGGAAAGTTATTTCTGGATGTTCTGGTAAACTATTGTTCAAGACGGGGTCATTTTTCAAAATTGGCCAATTCCTTTTAAGATTTTTTGCAACTTCCTTGTATTGCACTGAAAAATTGGTAATGAATGGACAAAACTGTTCAGGTTTAGTTTTATTACCAGGAGCGAGTAGATCTAATCTATTCAAATCTCCTACCTCCTTGATACTATTGTTCAGTGTTGTGGCATCATAGTCTTTCTCTAGGAATTTATTTTGAGAATTTCCACTTGAGAATTAAAATCTTCTATACTGTTACAATTTCTGCAAATATGGAGAAATTGCCCTTTAGGGATATTTTTCAGCCATGTAGGATGGTGACAGCTGTCAGTAGGTATGTAACTGTTCCTATCTGTACTTTTAAAAAAGATTTGGTGGTAATTTCAGTGCCATTGTTTATTAAAGTAAGATCTAAAAAGTTAATTTCTGCATAGTCATATTGATAATTTAATTTAATATTTAAGTCATTAAAATTCAAAGTGTTAAAAAAAATTGATTAGAGAAAATTCATCACCTTGCCATAACAGAAAATATCGTCTATGTAGCGACGATAGAAAACAAGATCAGGCCATTCTCTTGAGTAAATAAGATCTTCCTCCCACCTATTATTATTATTATTATTATTATACAGTATTTATAAAGTGCCAACAGTTCGCTCAGTGCTGTACATTACAAAGGGAGACAATACATGAGACAGTACAATAATAATACAATGCGATACACGAGGGGTTCGACAAGAATACCTAGACATGAATAAGTTAGCTAAACTGGGAGCAAATTTTGCTCCCATTGCAACACCTGTGGTTTGCAAGTAAAAATTATTGCTGAACCAAAAATAATTGTGTTGCATAACAAAGTTCAACAGATCTAAAATAAAGTCTTTCTGATGTGAGTGAATATCCATAGCTGTGTTTAGATAAAATTCAACTGCCGCCATGCCATCTGTATGTTTAATGTTACTATACAGTGCGGCGACATCCGCTGTTACTAGATAGGTGGGGGGTTTCGACCTTTACATTGCTTATATCTGTTAACACTTGTTTAGTATCTTTCAGAAAAGCAGGAGTAGCTGTAACTAGTGGTTGCAGGAAGAAATCAATAGATTCCCCAATACGGGAGCTGATTGAACCTATCCCACTTACTATGGGTCTTCCTAGGGGGTGTATAGGATCCTCATGTATCTTGGATAGACAGTAAAGAATGGGTAGTCTCGGGGCTACCGGACATAGAAAATCTTTTTCTTTTTTATCGATCAAACCTTCCTCATATCCTTTTTTGATTATCTTTTTAAGATCTTTCTTATAGGGAATTAGAGGGTTCTTCAATAGTGGTTTATAAGTATCCTTGTCGTCAAGGATCTTATAAACTTGTTCCATGTAGTCCTCTTTATCCAGAACTACCACTCCACCCCCTTTGTCAGCTGGACGGATGACAAGGTCTTTGTTTTCTAAAAGCATTTTTATACCTTCATTAATATGTCGCTGGTTGCTTCAATTCTTGATTTTTGACTCGACGTCCAGGCTCCTCCTTACGCGTTACGTGTGCACGCACATCTTCAGAGGTATGGAACTGGTGTCAGGGTTAGTTGTCTTGCTGACACATCTTGATGATACCTGCCAATTTTGAAATAGATGATTTTTGTTTCCTCTAATAAAGCTGTTTTTACATAACTTACTACACTATGGGCGTCCTTCCCTGACTCCCTTTGAGGAGCACTTTGTTTGCAGAACCCTGACTTTGGTATCCAATACCAAACTGGGAGGAGGAAGATCTGTTGCTGCATCCATAAAGGAGGGACCCACTTTCTGTGACAAGACCAGCTTTGTTCCTTCTGGATTGAGGGTCCATGGGCTTTTGATATATACTGCTTATATATATATCTTCTTTCTGGTGAGTGCGTTTTTCAGCCACTTCCTCACGGATCCCCAACATTGAATTTCTACTTTTCACCTGACATGTTTCTATCACCTGGACTTGCAGTGGACTTATTTATTTTTTATCATTACTACCTTCAGCGCTGCACTCACTGTTTTTTATGTTATTCTGTATAAGTATATATCGGTTGCTTAGAGTCCTTAGCTGCTGTTTAGGACCAGCGCTCACTGTTCTTTTCCTTTTAGATAATAATTTTGACTTGCAAACCACAGGTGTTGCAATGGGAGCAAAATGTGCTCTCAGTTTAGCTAAGTTATTCATGTCTAGGTGGGAGGAAGATCTTATTTACTCAAGAGAATGGACTGATCTTGTTTTCTATCGTCGCTACATATTCTTATATATACATATACAATACTTTTCTGTTATGGCAAGGTGATGAATTTTCTCTAATCAATTTTTTTAACACTTTGAATTTTAACGACCTAAATATTAGATTAACTTATCAATATGACTATGCAGAAATTAACTTTTTAGATCTTACTTTAATAAACAATGGCACTGAAATTACCACTAAAACTTTTCTTAAAAGTACAGATAGGAACAGTTACATACCTACTGACAGCTGTCACCATCCTACATGACTGAAAAATATCCCTAAAGGGCAATTTCTCCGTATTTGCAGAAATTTTGACAGTATGGAAGATTTTCATTCACAAGCGGAAATTCTCAAAAATAGATTCCTAGATAGAGAAAGGCTATGATGCCACAATACTGAACAATAGTATGAAGGAGGTAGGAGATTTGAATAGATTAGATCTAGTGTCTTTTTCCATACATTGGTTCTTCTTTAAATTGCCTATTAGCATAATATAATTAGCTTCTCTGAAGTTGGAGTATGCTTAGTTCATTTGACGTCTGTACAGGCATGGGAGCAGACACAATTTCTGCACTCTGTATATCTACATTTGTAATATTCTCTTTAGCAATCTGAGTAATAGAGTAACAGTAAGTTAAAAATAACAGAGCAAGCTACACCGTGGTAGAACTGTGATAGTACTTGACATTCACATAGCTTTATCCTGAAGGATTGCACATTCAGCAATAAGAAAACATTGAGATGTGCCCTTCCTCAACCCAACATTTCATTCTATAAATGAGCTCAGACCAGATAAAACTTCTGCAGAACTGTATTCAGTTTCTCATACATGTTGTTGTGATAGAAACCTTCTCAGCATTGGGTTCTGTTTCCTTCCATTTAGCGAAGACGTTTCTGTATCTGACTCTTTCTGACCACCAACCGCAGGAGTGTGACTATATAACAGCGCAAGCTGCACAGTGGTAGAACTGTGATGTTGCACTGATTTAGCTTTGCCTTGCAAAATCCACATTCATCATAACTAATGACCATTTCTGCCTTGTACCAAGATCTTAGCACTGAGTTCTGTTTCCTTCCACTTGGTGAGGACATTTCTGTATCTGACGATGTGTGATCAACAAACATTGCAACTGTTGTAGAACTACCACACTTTGGACATTCCCGAAAAATTTTTAGTGAAAGATTTCACGTTTTGCAAAAATCTATTAATTAAGTCAATTGCAGCATTATAAAAAAAAAGTGAAAAATGTCCAAAATGGAAATTTGTCCCACTGCTATTTGTGTAAAGTAGTGTAACACAAATGTAAGTCTCCAAATGCATACCGTCTACATTCAGGGACTTACGGCTGTACACGTTCTACTTTGCTCTACCTGTGTACAGGTGCCTACAACCATTCACGTCTATGGCAGCTGAACACAACACCAGGAGCTCCGAGCATCAAAATACACCAAAGTATTTACTCTATAAGGAGACATGAGCCCTTATACATACTGTAGATCTGAGATTTATACTTCTTTCATTACCCCTGACATTATTAACAAGTAGTTGTTAGAAAATAACAATATTAACAAATAATTGTTAATGGATCATTTTGTTTAAGCAGTTTATTACAGATATAGATATACAGAAAATGTGTCTGCTCACATGCCTGTACAGACGTGAAATGAACTGAGCATGCTCCAACTGTGAGGACACCCCCTGGCTGCTTTCAGAGACACCCTCAGATGCCTTCCTATACTCCACCATCACATTCTGAAAACCACTACTCCATTGTTGTAGTGAAGATGACTCTGCCACTGCATAAATGACTAAAGCCTGAAGACTGTATAACGCAACATATTACCCGTAAATGGAGGCTCAGGCATTGCTCAGTTTTTCATTTCATTAGTCCAGAAGTAGAAGATGAGATGGATCAAAGAGTGTTGACTTTCTTCTTTCCTCATTGTAATGAGAAGTGAGTCAGATCAGATAAACCTTCTGCAGAACTGTGTTCAACAGCTCTCACGTTAGTACGGTGCTGTCACATACCTGATGGGAGACTGAAATGACGAGGTCGGCCTCACTTGTGTCACTAGCTGACCCCACTGGAGTTGGAACAGAGGGTGCCTAGGGACCAGGGGAACAAGAGCACCAGTAGATGTTGTTTGCAGCTCTTGCAGATGATGACCTTGGAAGACTGATGATCCTCTGATTCAGGCACAGTGGTAACATGCAGACCTGGTTTTGTAGATCGCCAGGTGTGCACCAGAGCAAGGCAGGAAGCGAGGGTGAGAGACAGGAGTAGTGTCATAGGAATAGCCAGGGTCATCAACGGGCGGACAGCGAGGTACAGAATCAGAAGCAAAGCCGAAGTCAGGAACCAGTATTGATCAGAGCAATCAGAGTCAGGTGAGGAACAGGCCGGGTCAGCAACAAGGGAATCACACAGGAACAAGCAAGACACGGGGGAGCTGAAGACAAGTCAGCACTCAACATGGGCAGGGACACCCTTTAAATAGTCCGTCTGGTGTCAATCTTTGCTGTGCATGTACACGTGCGCGTGCGTGATCGCGCATTTCCGAGCGCATGCACACAAAAGGTCATTCTTCTCCGGACATTCCTATGTGCATGTGCATTTCTTTTCATAATTCGTCTCACCGGAAATCCCTTACAGGTGCACAGCTCCTCCACCTAGTAAAGACTAAAATGAGCTAGCAAGAAATATTGCTCATGGGACTTTGAATGAATTGCGCTTCACACAATTAATGACAGTTTACTTAAAAGAATACAGAATTTATTACATATTAAAATTAAAATATTGAACAAACATGTGTGTCTTAACAGACATCCAATATCCATATATTAATATGCATTAGTTAGATATAAACAACATTGTAAACACAATTAGAAGGGTGCACATTCAGGCTAAAATCTTGACGCATTTCATGGAACAGCGCCCACTTCTTCAAGAAACAGCCAAATATTTGTGTATCTGTGGAAAGACCATGTTACATGAAAAAACAAAAACAAACCACAAAAAATTAATTTGTGTGTGGTAGAAAGAATGCTCAACAATAATGATTATTCATTAACCAAATAAACATACTTACATATCAACAAAAGAAGAAAAAATCATAAATAAAAAATTAAAAGCACAAATGGACAATCTAAAAGTGTATATATGGAAGATAACAATGGCGTGGGAGTAAATCCAGGGGGTGAGCTCTGTCCGGGAGCTGAGAGTGGAGAGGACCCCGGGTCAAAGTAACCAGCAGGGTCACAGAAAAAACCACAGTAAATTAAAACATGGCACCTGCCCCCGGTCTATAACTGGCTTATGAAGCAAGGACTACGTGAACCGGGCAACGCATGTCAGTAATAAAGGAAAAATGGTTCAAAAATCAACTCGCCAGCCAGCTTGCCAACAACCAAATTGACCTGTCTTACCCCTGTTTTTACCGCATTCTGTTAGACAGGTCAATTTGGTTGTTGTCAAGCTGGCTGACGAGTTGATTTTTAAACCATTTTTCCTTTATTACTGTCACAGAAAAAACCCCAAGAAGTACAAATAGACACCAATAAAATAATAATATGATATAGTAGTGAAAGTAAAAGAAATTATTATTATTATTATACAGGATTTATATAACGCCAACAGTTTGCGCAGCACTTTACAAAATGAAGGTAGACATTTCAGTTACAATACAATTTGGTACGAGAGGAAACAGAGGGCCCTGTTCCTTAGAGCTTACAATCTAAGAATAAAGCTAAACATGAAGAAACAGTAGCTGACTGAGGCTCAGACCAAAGATATTAATGATAGTAGATTATATAAGACATTATACAAATAATATAATACAATATAAAGGTTCAAGCATAAAAATATATACAAATACCATGAGAAAAATAAGTAAATAAGTCAAACTAACACAATTAATGACAGTTTACTTAAAAGAATACAGAATTTATTACATATTAAAATTAAAATATTGAACAAACATGTGTGTCTTAACAGACATCCAATATCCATATATTAATATGCATTAGTTAGATATAAACAACATTGTAAACACAATTAGAAGGGTGCACATTCAGGCTAAAATCTTGACGCATTTCATGGAACAGCGCCCACTTCTTCAAGAAACAGCCAAATATTTGTGTATCTGTGGAAAGACCATGTTACATGAAAAAACAAAAACAAACCACAAAAAATTAATTTGTGTGTGGTAGAAAGAATGCTCAACAATAATGATTATTCATTAACCAAATAAACATACTTACATATCAACAAAAGAAGAAAAAATCATAAATAAAAAATTAAAAGCACAAATGGACAATCTAAAAGTGTATATATGGAAGATAACAATGGCGTGGGAGTAAATCCAGGGGGTGAGCTCTGTCCGGGAGCTGAGAGTGGAGAGGACCCCGGGTCAAAGTAACCAGCAGGGTCACAGAAAAAACCACAGTAAATTAAAACATGGCACCTGCCCCCGGTCTATAACTGGCTTATGAAGCAAGGACTACGTGAACCGGGCAACGCATGTCAGTAATAAAGGAAAAATGGTTCAAAAATCAACTCGCCAGCCAGCTTGCCAACAACCAAATTGACCTGTCTTACCCCTGTTTTTACCGCATTCTGTTAGACAGGTCAATTTGGTTGTTGTCAAGCTGGCTGACGAGTTGATTTTTAAACCATTTTTCCTTTATTACTGTCACAGAAAAAACCCCAAGAAGTACAAATAGACACCAATAAAATAATAATATGATATAGTAGTGAAAGTAAAAGAAATTATTATTATTATTATACAGGATTTATATAACGCCAACAGTTTGCGCAGCACTTTACAAAATGAAGGTAGACATTTCAGTTACAATACAATTTGGTACGAGAGGAAACAGAGGGCCCTGTTCCTTAGAGCTTACAATCTAAGAATAAAGCTAAACATGAAGAAACAGTAGCTGACTGAGGCTCAGACCAAAGATATTAATGATAGTAGATTATATAAGACATTATACAAATAATATAATACAATATAAAGGTTCAAGCATAAAAATATATACAAATACCATGAGAAAAATAAGTAAATAAGTCAAACTAACATTTACCATAAGCTCAAAGGGGATAGTGTATACATAATAGCTAAACCGGAGTGGACAGTCACATCCTGAGATCAGGGTGGTCATGTCCTCTCTCCAGTGAAATGTGTGCCTAAACAATGGGAAAAAGAAAGTACTTCAATACAATACAAAGTATTAAAATCTATACAGTTTTATTGGTTCATCTATTAAAAGTGAAGAAACACTTCACAGTTAAGACCAAGCAGTCTATAGGTGTCATATCAACATGTGGTTTACAATAGTATTACAAAGATACATAACGAGTGTAAAGGATCAACGTGTTTCGCTCGCTTGTAATTGCTTCTTCAGGATCCATGCTTCTGATGAACCACTGCAAACAATATAGAATATACTGTACAATCAGAGGTTTTAACTGTAAAGTGTTTCTTTACTTTTAATAGATGAACCAATAAAACTGTACAGATTATAATACTTTGTATTGTATTGAAGTACTTTCTTTTTCCCGTTGTTTAGGCACACATAAAGTCCTATATCAATGGAGAGAGGTCACTGCCACCCTGATCTCAGGATGTGACTCTTCACTCCGGTCTTGCTGTACATTTATTATATACAATGGGATGGTGCCACAACGTGGACATTTATATTTGTTCCAGACACTTCCTTGTTAACGGTTACAGAGTATACACACCTGAATGATACCACAGACAAAGATAACTACCATGATGTGCGAAACAATCACCAAAAAGAAAAGCACCTCCCCACAGGAAAAAGGCCAAACTTTATATTGCCCTGGCTCCGAAAACACTGAGATCTTTGCGTTGTGTTGACTTTCCTTCCATTTTCACATTTAATAAATGCAGCATGTTAATAAATTGTGAAAAATGGCCAAAGCAGAAGTTTGCAAGTTTATGGGGTTTGATTCATTTTGAGTAATTTTACTTTGCGCAGCCTTGGGCTGGGAAATTAAAACAATTATTTGATGCTTGAAGCAAATACAGGTTTGCTCAAAACTGGAATTAAAATAACACCTTTACCCTATCAACTCTTATAATTTGAAGTGACTCTATCTCTAAACAAAAAAGTTCTTAAGCTAAGTCATACTTAAATGAGAAGACATAATCACATTGCCTACTGTCCCCACACCACCAAACACTGCTCAAATCCTGAGCAATCTTCATCAGAGGTTTTCATAGAAACTGACAATTTTTTGGGGTATTGTGACGCTTGGGAGCTCCTGGTGCTGGGTACAGTAGGCCATAGACATTAATCGTTGTTAGTGTGTTGTATGCAGGTATGCACCGCTACTGGTGTAAAGTGGCATATACAAAAAGTGTCTTTATACAAAAAGTTTTAAACTAAGCCATACTTGTATAAGAAGGCATAATCACACGTCCTGCTGCCTGTATTTCCAAGTGCTGCTCCATTCCTGAGAAATTTTCCTGTAAAGTTTGCATAGAAACTGATGCATTTTGGGTATTCTGATGTTGGGGAGCTCCTGGTGCTGCATCAAATGTTTTTGGTAGCTGTATGCAGGTATGTACTGATACTTGTATAAAGTGGCTCATGAGTACAGATCTAAGTCTTCGAGCGCAAACTGTCTACCTTCAGAGACTTATGTCTGGACACATGTGCCAATTTATGTCAGTAGTTGCGCATACTTGCATACAGCTGCTTACAACCATTAATGTCTATGGGCAGTTATAGGCAGCACTAGGAGCTCACAGGCATCGCAAACACACCAATGTGTATATGTTGTCAGGAGGAACGTGCGCATTTCGTTATTCTACGGAAAAATGGCGGCGCCGCGAAAGCGCCATTTCCCTATATATGTCACAGACGTCGGTCACGCCTCTGTCCAGCCTCCCCTCTGATGACGTGCCTTTAGCACGAAAGGCCTTAGGAGGAGCTGCACAGAGCGTGACCCCTTTAAAAGATGGCTCGGCAGCCATCTTTTAAAGGAGTCAGTACTGCACATTTCTTATATCACCTGTAATATATGATGCATACCACCCTGTGATTTTATATACTTCAATAAATCATCCATAAAATACTACACTATCTGGCACCTGTTCTTTGAGCTCCTATGTGGAGCCATTACATCTACAGAAAATTCCTGTGATATCCAGTACCCAGAGGAGGGAGCCCTTTACCAAAGCTGAGCGCCCGTCCATCCAAAGGGGGACCTCTGGACCAGGCAGAATCTCACAATTTACCCAGGCTTGATGACTAGAGATGAGCGAAGTATTCAAAAATTCGATTCGACTGATTCGGCAAATTCGTGGACAATATTCGATTCGAGTCGAATATATTCGCTGTGAATTTAACTTAAAAAGGGGTGTTTCTAGGCTTCAGAGAGACTTAATATTAGTGCAGAACACTGTACCTTTAATTTAAATGCCCTTGGAGTCTGCTGGGGAAGAGAAATAATACTGTCAGTCAGTATGACATGCAGATGAGTGCCGTCGATCTTAGAATCACCGCACACTTCACTCATTTGGCCAGTCACGGGGCCAAAACCAGTGTTTGGAGCCACAGTGTGGCGGTGGAGGCAGCAGCAATGGGAGGCCATACAGCAACCTATGACAAAATGGAAACCAGCAGGAGTGTGAGGAGACCTCAAAGTGGCACATGGCAGAGTGGGAGCAATGGGAGGCGGTACAGGGACCCATGTCACACTGTGGACCCAGCAGCAGCGTGACGAGGCGGTACAGGGGCCCATGGCAGATTTGGGGCCTGGCAGCACCTATGGGAGGCCTGTAATCTGCCAGCAACCTATGACAAAATGGAAAACAGCAAGAGTGTGAGGAGACCTCAAAGTGGCACATGGCAGAGTGGGAGCAATGGGAGGCGGTACAGGGACCCATGTCACACTGTGGACCCAGCAGCAGCGTGACCAGGCGGTACGGGGGCCCATGGCAGATTACAGGCCTGGCAGCAGCAATGGGAGGCCCGTAATCTGTCAGCACCCTATGACAAAAAATGGAACACACCAGCAGTGTGTGAGGAGACCTGAAAGTGGCACATGGCAGAGTGTGGCGATGGAGACAGCAGCAATGGGAGGCCGTACAGGGACCCATGAGAGACTCTGGACCTGGCAGCAGCATGAGGAGGCGGTATAGGGGCCCATGGCAGATTAGGGGCCTGGCAGCAGCTATAGGAGACCTGTAATCTGCCAGCACCCTATGACAAAAAATTCAACACACCAGCAGTGTGTGAGGAGACCTAAAAGTGGCACATGGCAGAGTGTGGCGATGAAGACAGCAGCAATGTGAGGCCGTACAGGGACCCATGAGAGACTCTGGACCTGGCAGCAGCATGAGGAGGCGATATAGGGGCCCATGGCAGATTAGGGGCCTGGCAGCAGCTATGGGAGGCCCGTAATCTGCCAGCACCCTATGTCAAAAAATTCAACACACCAGCAGTGTGAAGAGACCTGAATGTGGCACATGGCAGAGTGTGGCGATGGAGACAGCAGCAATGGGAGGCCGTACAGGGACCCATGACAGACTCTGGACTTGGCAGCAGCATGAGGAGGCGGTATAGGGGCCCATGGCAGATTAGGGGCCTGGCAGCAGCTATGGGAGGCCCGTAATCTGCCAGCACCCTATGTCAAAAAATTCAACACACCAGCAGTGTGTGAGGAGACCTGAAAGTGGCACATGGCAGAGTGTGGCGATGGAGACAGCAGCAATGGGAGGCCGTACAGGGACCCATGAGAGACTCTGGACTTGGCAGCAGCATGAGGAGGCGGTATATAGGGGCCCATGGCAGATTAGGGGCCTGGCAGCAGCTATGGGAGGCCCGTAATCTGCCAGCACCCTATGTCAAAAAATTCAACACACCAGCAGTGTGAGGAGACCTGAAAGAGGCACATGACAGAGTGTGGCGATGGAGACAGCAGCAATGGGAGGCCGTACAGGGACCCATGAGAGACTCTGGACCTGGCAGCAGCATGAGGAGGCGGTATATAGGGGCCTATGGCAGATTAGGGGCCTGGCAGCAGCTATAGGAGGCCCGTAATCTGCCAGCACCCTATGTCAAAAAATTCAACACACCAGCAGTGTGTGAGGAGACCTGAAAGTGGCACATGGCAGAGTGTGGCGATGGAGACAGCAGCAATGGGAGGCCGTACAGGGACCCATGAGAGACTCTGGACCTGGCAGCAGCATGAGGAGGCGGTATATAGGGGCCTATGGCAGATTAGGGGCCTGGCAGCAGCTCTAGGAGGCCCGTAATCTGCCAGCACCCTATGTCAAAAAATTCAACACACCAGCAGTGTGTGAGGAGACCTGAAAGTGGCACATGGCAGAGTGTGGTGATGGAGACAGCAGCAATGGGAGGCCGTACAGGGACCCATGAGAGACTCTGGACCTGGCAGCAGCATGAGGAGGCGGTATATAGGGGCCTATGGCAGATTAGGGGCCTGGTAGCAGCTATGGGAGGCCCGTAATCTGCCAGCACCCTATGTCAAAAAATTCAACACACCAGCAGTGTGAAGAGACCTGAATGTGGCACATGGCAGAGTGTGGCGATGGAGACAGCAGCAATGGGAGGCAGTACATGGACCCATGAGAGACTCTGGACTTGGCAGCAGCATGAGGAGGCGGTATATAGGGGCCCATGGCAGATTAGGGGCCTGGCAGCAGCTATGGGAGGCACGTAATCTGCCAGGACCCTATGTCAAAAAATTCAACACACCAGCAGTGTGTGAGGAGACCTGAAAGTGGCACATGGCAGAGTGTGGCGATGGAGACAGCAGCAATGGGAGGCCGTACAGGGACCCATGAGAGACTCTGGACCTGGCAGCAGCATGAAGAGGCGGTATAGGGGCCCATGGCAGATTAGGGGCCTGGCAGCAGCTATAGGAGGCCCCTAATCTGCCAGCACCCTATGTCAAAAAATTCAACACACCAGCAGTGTGAGGAGACCTGAAAGTGGCACATGGCAGAGTGTGGCGATGGAGACAGCAGCAATGGGAGGCCGTACAGGGACCCATGAGAGACTCTGGACCTGGCAGCAGCATGAGGAGGCGGTATAGGGGCCCATGGCAGATTAGGGGCCTGGCAGCAGCTATAGGAGGCCCGTAATCTGCCAGCACCCTATGTCAAAAAATTCAACACACCAGCAGTGTGAGGAGACCTGAAAGTGGCACATGGCATGAGACACTGTGGACCTGGCAGCAGCATGAGGAGGCGGTACAGGGGCCCATGGCAGATTAGGGGCCTGGCAGCAGCTATGGGAGGCCCGTAATCTGCCAGCACCCTATGTCAAAAAATTCAACACACCAGCAGTGTGAAGAGACCTGAATGTGGCACATGGCAGAGTGTGGCGATGGAGACAGCAGCAATGGGAGGCCGTACAGGGACCCATGAGAGACTCTGGACTTGGCAGCAGCATGAGGAGGCGGTATATAGGGGCCCATGGCAGATTAGGGGCCTGGCAGCAGCTATGGGAGGCCCGTAATCTGCCAGCACCCTATGTCAAAAAATTAAACACACCAGCAGTGTGTGAGGAGACCTGAAAGTGGCACATGGCAGAGTGTGGCGATGGAGACAGCAGCAATGGGAGGCCGTATAGGGACCCATGAGAGACTCTGGACCTGGCAGCAGCATGAGGAGGTGGTATAGGGGCCCATGGCAGATTAGGGGCCTGGCAGCAGCTATAGGACGCCCGTAATCTGCCAGCACCCTATGTCAAAAAATTCAACACACCAGCAGTGTGTGAGGAGACCTGAAAGTGGCACATGGCAGAGTGTGGCGATGGAGACAGCAGCAATGGGAGGCCGTACAGGGACCCATGAGAGACTCTGGACCTGGCAGCAGCATGAGGAGGCGGTATAGGGGCCCATGGCAGATTAGGGGCCTGGCAGCAGCTATAGGAGGCCCCTAATCTGCCAGCACCCTATGTCAAAAAATTCAACACACCAGCAGTGTGAGGAGACCTGAAAGTGGCACATGGCAGAGTGTGGCGATGGAGACAACAGCAATGGGAGGCCGTACAGGGACCCATGAGAGACTCTGGACCTGGCAGCAGCATGCGGAGGCGGTATAGGGGCCCATGGCAGATTAGGGGCCTGGCAGCAGCTATAGGAGGCCGTAATCTGCCAGCACCCTATGTCAAAAAATTCAACACACCAGCAGTGTGTGAGGAGACCTGAAAGTGGCACATGGCATGAGACACTGTGGACCTGGCAGCAGCATGAGGAGGCGGTACAGGGGCCCATGGCAGATTAGGGACCTGGCAGCAGCTATGGGAGGCCCTTAATCTGCCAGCACCCTATGTCAAAAAATTCAACACACCAGCAGTGTGTGAGGAGACCTGAAAGTGGCACATGGCAGAGTGTGGCGATGGAGACAGCAGCAATGGGAGGCCGTACAGGGACCCATGAGAGACTCTGGACCTGGCAGCAGCATGAGGAGGCGGTATATAGGGGCCTATGGCAGATTAGGGGCCTGGCAGCAGCTATGGGAGGCCCGTAATCTGCCAGCACCCTATGTCAAAAAATTCAACACACCAGCAGTGTGAAGAGACCTGAATGTGGCACATGGCAGAGTGTGGCGATGGAGACAGCAGCAATGGGAGGCCGTACAGGGACCCATGAGAGACTCTGGAATTGGCAGCAGCATGAGGAGGCGGTATATAGGGGCCCATGGCAGATTAGGGGCCTGGCAGCAGCTATGGGAGGCCCGTAATCTGCCAGCACCCTATGTCAAAAAATTAAACACACCAGCAGTGTGTGAGGAGACCTGAAAGTGGCACATGGCAGAGTGTGGCGATGGAGACAGCAGCAATGGGAGGCCGTACAGGGACCCATGAGAGACTCTGGACCTGGCAGCAGCATGAGGAGGCGGTATATAGGGGCCCATGGCAGATTAGGGGCCTGGCAGCAGCTATAGGAGGCCCGTAATCTGCCAGCACCCTATGTCAAAAAATTCAACACACCAGCAGTGTGTGAGGAGACCTGAAAGTGGCACATGGCAGAGTGTGGCGATGGAGACAGCAGCAATGGGAGGCCGTACAGGGACCCATGAGAGACTCTGGACCTGGCAGCAGCATGAGGAGGCGGTATATAGGGGCCTATGGCAGATTAGGGGCCTGGCAGCAGCTACAGGAGGCCCGTAATCTGCCAGCACCCTATGTCAAAAAATTCAACACACCAGCAGTGTGTGAGGAGACCTGAAAGTGGCACATGGCAGAGTGTGGCGATGGAGACAGCAGCAATGGGAGGCCGTACAGGGACCCATGAGAGACTCTGGACCTGGCAGCAGCATGAGTAGGCGGTATATAGGGGCCCATGGCAGATTAGGGGCCTGGCAGCAGCTATGGGAGGCCCGTAATCTGCCAGCACCCTATGTCAAAAAATTGAACACACCAGCAGTGTGAGGAGACCTGAAAGTGGCACATCGCATAAGAGACTGTGGACCTGGCAGCAGCATGAGGAGGCGGTATAGGGGCCTATGGCAGATTAGAGGCCTGGCAGCAGCTATGGGAGGCCCGTAATCTGCCAGCACCCTATGTCAAAAAATTCAACACACCAGCAGTGTGAAGAGACCTGAATGTGGTACATGGCAGAGTGTGGCGATGGAGACAGCAGCAATGGGAGGCCGTACAGGGACCCATGAGAGACTCTGGACCTGGCAGCAGCATGAGGAGGCGGTATATAGGGGCCTATGGCAGATTAGGGGCCTGGCAGCAGCTATAGGAGGCCCGTAATCTGCCAGCACCCTATGTCAAAAAATTCAACATACCAGCAGTGTGTGAGGAGACCTGAAAGTGGCACATGGCAGAGTGTGGCGATGGAGACAGCAGCAATGGGAGGCCATACAGGGACCCATGAGAGACTCTGGACCTGGCAGCAGCATGAGGAGGCGGTATATAGGGGCCCATGGCAGATTAGGGGCCTGGCAGCAGCTATGGGAGGCCCGTAATCTGCCAGCACCCTATGTCAAAAAATTGAACACACCAGCAGTGTGAGGAGACCTGAAAGTGGCACATGGCATAAGAGACTGTGGACCTGGCAGCAGCATGAGGAGGCGGTATAGGGGCCCATGGCAGATTAGGGGCCTGGCAGCAGCTATGGGAGGCCCGTAATCTGCCAGCACCCTATGACATAAAATGGAACACACCAGCAGTGTGTGAGGAGACCTGAAAGTGGCACATGTTTGAGGCATGATTCATGGCGGTTTTAGTCAGTTGTGTCAGGAACTGGTGGTTTGAAATCCAGACTAATCCACGCCTGATTCATTTTCACAAACGTGAGTCTCTCCACACTTTGGGTGGACAGTCGTGTCCTCCGCGGAGTTACAATACCTCCTGCCGCACTAAACACGCGCTCCGATGCCACGCTACTGGCCGGGCATGACAGCCTTTCAAGGGCAAATTCAGCTAGTTGGGGCCAAAGGTCAAGTTTCGTTGCCCAGTAGTCAAGGGGATTGTCTACCTCGGTTGGCAGGGTGCTGTCCAAGTAGGCCCAAGCCTGTTGTTTGAGGTCCTGCTCCAGGTCCACCTGATGCTGCTGCTGCTGCTGCTGCGGCTGGTTAGTAGTTTCCTCACTGCGCTGGTGAAGAAAGCTACTCATCATCGACTGCAGACTGAGGCAGCCGCTGCTGGTGGAGCTGCCACTGCTCCTACCACCCCACCCCTCCCCTGCTGCCATGGCAGCGGAACGCGAGCACACAGGGCCCACAGTGTCTGAGGATGGACGTTGGCGCACAAAGGCAGAGACCAACTGACTACATAGGTGGTTTTTATAGTACGTTATTTTGGCCTCCCTCTCAGCAGGTGTGAAAAAGGCCACCATTTTTGAACGGTAGCGAGGGTCCAACAAGGTGGACAGCCAAAATTCATCCCTCTGTCTGATGGTTATTATTTGGCTGTCGCTACGCAAGCAACCGAGCATGCTATGGGCCATTTGTGCCAAGGAATGCGAGGGACTCCCTGCCTCCATCTCCACAGCATACTGCCACGGTGCGTCTGGGTCCTCTGTCTTCTCCTCCTCCTCCTCCTCTACCAGATGCTCCTGCTCCTCCACTCCTGTCCGCTGAGTGGAAAAACCACCCATTTCACTCAATAATTCCTGAGCACAAATGTCCTCCTCTACCTCCTCCTCTTCTTCCTGTCCTGCCCCCACAGGGGTCATGTGGCGTTGAGATCTGTGCGCCACGTCTACCGCACCCTGACCAGCCATTGTTAACAGCATTTGTTCCAGGACGTGCAACAGAGGAATGACGTCGTTCATCCCATAGTTCTGCCGACTCACGAATAGCGTGGCCTCCTCAAAGGGCCTGAGCAAGCGGCAGGTGTCACGCATGAGCTGCCAATGGCTGACATCAAAGTTACACAGGGGAGTACCTTTATCCGCTTGTAACATCAGGAAATCGGTGATGGCCTTTCGCTGTTCGTAAAGGCGGTCTAACATGTGTAGGGTTGAATTCCACCTTGTTGCAACGTCGCAGATCAGGCGATGCTGTGCAATTCCGTTCTGCCGCTGCAGCTCAAGGAGGGTGTGCTTTGCGGTGTAGGAATGGCTGAAATGCATGCAAAGTTTACGTGACATTTTAAGGATGTCTTGCAGTGGGATGGTGGATTTTAGGAACCGCTTGACAACCAGATTGAACACGTGAGCCATGCATGGCGCATGGCACAACCTTCCTTGACACAGAGCAGACACCATGTTCTTTCCGTTGTCGGTCAACATGGTTCCGATTTTGAGTTTGCGCGGAGACAGCCATCTGTCGATTTCTCTGTTCATTGCACTGAGAAGTTCCTCCCCTGTGTGACTACGTTCGCCAAGGCATACCAGGTGCAGCACAGCGTGACACCGTTGCGCCCTGCACATGTGATATGCCGGTCGGGTAATGGGACTTGGCACGGGGGTGGCGGCTGAGGACACGGCGGAAGAAGAGGCGGTAGAGGCGGACATCTTTGCCGGACCAAGGACGTGCAAACGTGGAGGCAAAAGCGGCGTGACCTGTCCAAGTTGCTGGTGCGGCTGTGACGGCACCACGTTCACCCAGTGGGCCGTAAATGACATGTACTGTCCCTGACCGTAGTTACAGCTCCACACGTCGGCGCTGCCGTGCACTTTGGCAGAGACCGACATGCTCAAAGACTGGCCCACCATCTCTTCTACATGTGAATGCAGGGCTGGCACTGCCTTTTTGGCGAAGAAATGACGGCTTGGCACTCTCCACCGCGGCGCGGCACAAGCCATCATTTCTCGGAAAGGTGCTGAGTCCACCACTTGGAAAGGGAGGGACTGCAGCACCAGCAACTTGGACAGGAGGACGTTCAGCTTTTGCACCGTCGGGTGCGTGCTCGCAAACTGTTGTCTCTTGGAAACGGATTCCAAGAAAGACTGCTGACGGAATCCGTGAAGAGGAGTAGCAGGAGAAGGAGCATCTGAATGAGCGGAAGATGCCAACGAGCGACAACTCCCCTCAGCAGAGGTGTTGGAGCCTTGACTGGCTGATGGAGGGCGATTGACGTCGGGTGACGGAGCAAGTAACGGAGCGGGTGATGAAGCGGGGGCTGGGGCGGGCAGAACCGCCGTATCTTTATCACGGTTTTCCCAGGCCACCAAATGGCGACGCTGCATATGCTGCCGCAACGCTGTAGTCCCAACATGGGCCCCCTGGCCACGCTTGACTTTCTGGCCACATAGTCGACATACGGCTACGTTTACTTCCTCGGGCGGCTTGACGAAAAATTGCCACACCGCCGAGTAGGAAACTTTGCCCCCGATACTACTCACTGGCTGACTGCTGCTTCCTCCGTGCACACCGGCACCACTACTGGCCGTGGTGGTAGGCTGCAGTGGAGCTGGTGCTCTACTCCGTGGCCGTTTGGCTCCACTGATACTGCTGCGACCCTGCTGCCTCCTGGGCAACCCACCGACTGTTTTGCTCGCTGCCAAGCTGCCACCCTCTTCTCCTGATGATGCGGAAGAAATTGCCTGATGACGACGAGGCTGCCAAGTGCGATCAACCTCCTCATCATCAAGTAGGGTCTCCGCCTCACTACTAGCCCCCTCGGCTGCGTCTGGGTCAGGAGACAGACCTGTCTCTAGACCGGCTACCGAGCCACTCTCCTCGCCACTACTTCTTCGCCTGGCTGCTGAAAAGGCGGATGTCTCCCCCCGTTCCTGACCGCCCTCTGTTAGCTCTTCCTCACTGTACAGTGGGGCTGAGCCCACAGCATGCGATACTTTGCTTGGTGAGGGAACACCAAAGGACAGGGGCAGGTAGAGGACACGTGATTTCAGTGGGCTTGGTCCCGGGCCATGCCAACTAACGGTTGTGTCTGACGTACCCACCGAACGTTGGCTGTAGGTGTCAGAGGTGACCTGGGAAGAGGAAGACGACCGAGCCCAACCAATCGATGACGGCAGGGTTGTCGGTGGAGACACGACCGCTGGATGACACTGGCTGCAAATAGTGCTGCCTCGACCCCTTCCTCTGCTGCCACGTCTGCTCACTCCTAAAACATTGCCTCCTCTGCCACTCCTCTGCATGTTGTCTGACATACTCTTTAATTCAACGATTCTGTGTCCCTGAGTAACAATTCTGTGTCCCTGAGTAACAATTCTGTGTCTGTCCCTGAGTAACAATTCTGTGGCCCTAAGTAACGGTTCTGTGGCCCTCAGTAACAATTCTGTGTCCCTCAGTAACAATTCTGTGTCTGTCCCTGAGTAACAATTCTGTGGCCCTAAGTAACGGTTCTGTGGCCCTCAGTAACAATTCTGTGTCCCTGATTAACATTTATGTGGCCCTAAGTAACGGTTCTGTGGCCCTCAGTAACAATTCTGTGCCCCTGAGTAACAATTCTGTGTCTGTCCGAGTAACAATTCTGTGGCCCTAAGTAACAGTTCTGTGGCCCTCAGTAACAATTCTGTGTCCCTGAGTAACAATTCTGTGGCCCTAAGTAACAGTTCTGTGGCCCTCAGTAACAATTCTGTGTCCCTCAGTAACAATTCTGTGTCTGTCCCTGAGTAACAATTCTGTGGCCCTAAGTAACGGTTCTGTGGCCCTCAGTAACAATTCTGTGTCCCTGATTAACGTTTATGTGGCCCTAAGTAACGGTTCTTTGGCCCTCAGTAACAATTCTGTGTCCCTGAGTAACAATTCTGTGTCTGTCCGAGTAACAATTATGTGGCCCTAAGTAACAGTTCTGTGGCCCTCAGTAACAATTCTGTGTCCCTGAGTAACAATTCTGTGGCCCTAAGTAACGGTTCTGTGGCCCTCAGTAACAATTCTGTGTCCCTGAGTAACAATTCTGTGGCCCTAAGTAACGGTTGTGGCCCTCAGTAACAATTCTGTGTCCCTCAGTAACAATTCTGTGTCTGTCCCTGAGTAACAATTATGTGGCCCTAAGTAACGGTTATGTGGCCCTCAGTAACAATTCTGTGTCCCTGAGTAACGTTTCTGTGGCCCTAAGTAACGGTTCTGTGGCCCTCAGTAACAATTCTGTGTCCCTGAGTAACAATTCTGTGTCTGTCCCTGAGTAACAATTCTGTGGCCCTAAGTAACGGTTCTGTGGCCCTCAGTAACAATTCTGTGTCCCTGAGTAACGTTTCTGTGGCCCTAAGTAACAATTCTGTGGCCCTCAGTAACAATTCTGTGTCTGTCCCTGAGTAACAATTCTGTGGCCCTAACTAACGTTTCTGTGGCCCTAAGTAACAGTTCTGTGGCCCTCAGTAACAATTCTGTGTCCCTGAGTAACGTTTCTGTGGCCCTAAGTAACAATTCTGTGGCCCTCAGTAACAATTCTGTGTCTGTCCCTGAGTAACAATTCTGTGGCCCTAACTAACGTTTCTGTGGCCCTAAGTAACAGTTCTGTGGCCCTCAGTAACAATTCTGTGTCTGTCCCTGAGTAACAATTCTGTGGCCCTAACTAACGTTTCTGTGGCCCTAAGTAACAGTTCTGTGGCCCTCAGTAACAATTCTGTGTCTGTCCCTGAGTAACAATTCTGTGGCCCTAACTAACGTTTCTGTGGCCCTAAGTAACAATTCTCTGGCACTCAGTAACAATTCTGTCTGTCCCTGAGTAGCAATTCTGTGGCCCTAACTAGCGTTTCTTTGGCCCTAAGTAACGATTCTGTGGCCCTCATTAACAATTCTGTGTCCCTGAGTAATGCTTCTCTGTCCCTAAGTAACGTTTCTCTGTCCCCAAGTAACGTTTCTGTGGCCCTAACTCTGTCCCTAATACAGAGCGGTCTGCCTCTCTTGAATGACTGGAGGCAAATGAAGAATTCTAAAATGGCCGCTATTTATAGCTCGACCATTACACAGTGCTGGCTGGCTGGCTGCTGATTGGCTAATGCGATCACATGTCATTAAGGAATGCATTATGGGTCAGCGCGCCTTGTCTGCGCGCCTTCCCAGACATCCCCGCTCCGTCGCCGCACATGCCCGCCGCCATTTTAGGAAAAATTTCCAATATTCGACTCGAATTCCACTTCGCCTACTTCGATTCGCTCATCTCTATTGATGACCTTGAAGGCAGCCCACCACCTACCATTTATTACTACATGTGCAGGCTTCATGCGCTTCCGGTGAGTGCGCACTTCTGCTATTTACTCAAGCCATAGAAGTACTGAGATACCTGCCTCATAAGGAATTACTGTATTGCTACTCAGTGAACTTTTACATTTCCAATAGTTTGTGTCTATTGATGGAACTTATTTATCATCTATATGATTAGCGCTGCACTTTTTTGAGATTTGCTGTTACTGTGGAGGTACTGTGGTTACCTTTAGTGCAATAGCTGCTACACATTCAGAGCGCTCACTATATATTTTGTTGTATACTTTTAAAATGTATGTACTTCAATAAAAGCAAATGCTTGGGGGGGAATAAAATCCTGTACTTGGTATGTTTTCTTTAAAAAATATCATACTTGGGGAAAAAGAGCATATGAAAAATTGTCTTTTGGTGGTAATGTGCAGTTTTAACAGGATAAAAGGAGTAACAAAATCATCCAAAGAGCTCATGAACTTGATAATACTGACCTATTCTGTTCCGCTCAACCAAACTCAACTTACCAAAACACCACTAAAGTGACTGTGCAGACAACCTTTTTTAGTCAGCCTTAATATCCATAAAAAGGATACTGCGACTGTGCATAGCACCTAAACCTAAAAGCATATGGACCTTTAAAAGTGACAAAAACAATGAAGCAGAGGAGAACTATCCTCATGTATATATATACAGTATCTCACAGAAGTGAGTCCACCCCTCACATTTTTGTACACAGTTCATTCTATCTTTTCATGTGACAACACTGAAGAAATGACACTTTGCTACAATGTGACGTAGTCAGTGTACAGCTTGTATAACAATGTAAATTTGCTGTCCCCTCAAAATAACTCAACACACAGCCATTAATGTCTAAACTGCTGGCAACAAAAGTAAGTACACCTCTAAGTGAAGATGTCCAAATTGGGCCCAATTAGCCATTTTCCCTCCCCGTGTCATGTGGCTCGTTAGTGTTACAAGGTCTCAGGTGTGAATGGGGAGCAGGTGTGTTAAATTTGAGGTTATCGCTCTCACTCTCTCATACTGGTCACTGGAAGTTCAACATGGCACCTCATGGCAAAGAACTCTCTGAGGATCTGAAAAAAAGAATTGTTGCTCTATATAAAGATAGCCTAGGCTATAAGAAGATTGCCAAGATCCTGAAACTGAGCTGCAGCACAGTGGCCAAGACCATACAGCGGTTTACCAGGACAGGTTCCACTCAGAACAGGCCTCACCATGGTTGACCAAAGAAGTTGGGTGCTCGTTCTCAGAGTCATATCCAGAGGTTGTCTTTGGGAAATAGACATATGAGTGCTGCCAGCATTGTTGCAGAGGTTGAAGGGGTGGGGGGTCAGCCTGTCAGTGCTCAGACCATACGTCGCGCACTGCATCACATTGGTCTGTATGTCATCTCAGAAGGAAGCCTCTTCTAAAGATGATGCAAACAGTTTGCTGAAGACAAGCAGACTAAGGACATGGATTACTGAAACCATGTCCTGTGGTCTGATGAGATAAACTTATTTGGTTCAGAAGGTGTCAAGCGTGTGTGGCGGCAACCAGGTGAGGAGTACAAAGACAAGTGTGTCTTGCCTATAGTCAAGCATGGTGGTGGGAATGTCATGGTCTGGGGCTGCATGAGTGCTGTCGGCACTGGGGAGCTACAGTTCATTGAGGGAACCATAAATGCCAACATGTACTGTGACATACTGAAGCAGAGCATGATCCACTCCCTGCGAAGACTGAGCCGCAGGGCAGTATTCCAGCATAACAACCCCAAACACACATCCAAGACAACCACCGCCTTGCTAAAGAAGCCGAGGGTAAAGGTAATGGAGTGGCTAAGCATGTCTCCAGACCTAAACCCTATTGAGCATCTGTGGGGCATCCTCAAATGGAAGGTGGAGGAGCGCAAGGTCTCTAACATCCACCAGCTCCGTGATGTCGTCATGGAGGAGTGGAAGAGGACTCCAGTGGCAACCTGTGAAGCTCTGGTGAACTCCATGCCCAAGAGGGTTAAGGCAGTGCTGTAAAATAATGGTGGCCACACAAAATATTGACACTTTGGGCCCAATTTGTACATTTTCACTTAGGGGTGTACTCACTTTTGTTGCCAGCGGTTTAGACATTAATGGCTGTGTGTTGAGTTATTTTGAGGGGACAGCAAATTTACATGTTATACAAGCTGTACACTCACTACTTTACATTGTAGCAAAGTGTCATCTCTCCAGTGTTGTCACATGAAAAGATATAATACAATATTTACAAAAATGTGAAAGGTGTACTCACTTCTGTGAGATACTGTATATATATACTGTGTATATATATATAAATTGGAGCAGGTAACTCCTGTTGTGTTGCAAATCTTACCTGTTGGAGATCTCATTAACGATTGGCTCCCATAATTCCATTCATATAAAACATCCAAAAACAAATGTGAACGAGATCTTCAAGTTGCAAAAATTCTCTCTTTACTTCAAGTTTATCTTCATACAAAATTTAGTACGACTGCCACAGTCATGATCATATCTTAAGAAGAAAGTTGACAGTTGATGGAAACCAACATCAATTAAAATCATACCCTCCCTCCCTCAAGGTTCATGTTATGTGGTTTGCATCCCTTCCATAAAGAAGGGGACTGTTTATTTTATTGTTTATATTGATTTCATTGGTTAACTCAACCATAGCGGTTGAGTTGTGTTTTGTAGAATAAAAATAGTTGTATGTTTAATTATATCAGTCTCTTTAAACTGTTTATGATTATCGGAATAAAATTGAAATATTTTAGTAAACCAATAATAAAGGTCCTTGGCCAATTTTATTCCATAAAGTTGTAAAATTGTATTTTTGTTCTTTCTTCAGTCCCATATATAGAATTTCCCAGGATTGGAGCAGCACTTCGTGGTACAGGCAGCTGGAAACTAAATTGTCTTCTTATAGAAGTATGGCTTAGTTTAAATCTTTTTGTATAGAGACAGGGTTGCTTTAAATGATAGGATTTTATATAGTAAAGGTTTCATTTTGATTCCTGTGTGAGTAAACCCATTTTTGTCATAAATATCACATAATTATTTTAAGGTCCCAGCCTAGGAGTGTAACAAGTGAAAATTACTCAAACGACCGAACCCCACGAAACCTGAAATTCTCTGTGTTGGCAATTTTAAAATGTATTCATACACTACAATTGACTTTACTTAAAGTTTTTACTAAATGTGGAATCTTTTGTGTAAAATGTGTAAAATCTTTGTGACTGTACCAAGTGTGGTAGTTATACATTTCTACCAAACTGTAGAACTGCCTACCAAACAGTTGCATTGTTTGGTGCTCACACACCATCAGACAGCAAGAGCAAAAGGAGAAATGTTATCAACAAGTCTAAGGAAACAGAACTTAGTGCTGAGATCTTTGTGTTTACAAGGCAGAGAAGGTTTCTATCACACCAACATGTATGAGAAACTGAATAAAGTTCTGCAGAAGTCTTATCTGGTCTGAGCTGATTCACAGAGCGACATGTTGAGTGGAGGAAAGGCACATCTCAATGTTTTCTTACTATTTACAGAGTCATGCTGAATGCAAAATCCTTCAGGATAAAGTTATGTGAGTCAAAGAAATGTTCTCACCGAGGAAAGTCAACACAACACAACACAAAGATCTCAGTGTTTAGAAGGTGGAGGAGCTGTGCCCCATACTAATGTGTGAGCGGAGAACACAGCAACCCAGAAGGTTAACTTCTTGGCGCCGACAGTACGCAAGAGGCCACATACAGTGCTCAGTATAAATGAGTACACCCCTTTTGAAAAGTACAATTTAATCAATATCTCAATGAACACAAGAACAATTTCCACAATTTTGACAAATCTGAGTTTTATAGGACATTTGTTTAGCTCATTACATGAAAGTAAGGTTAATAATATAACTTAGATGACAAAATCTTCAGTTTTACTCAAATTAGTTTAATGCAAAAATGAATACACCCCACAACAAAAGCTACTCTATCTAGTATTCTGTAAGACTTACATGATTTGTAAGGACAGCACCAAGTCTTCTAGGCATGGAATGAACAAGTTGGCGACATATTGCAAAATCTATCTTTTTCCATTCTTCAAGAATGACCTCTTTTAGAGCATTGATGCTGGATGAGGAGTGATGCTCAACTTGAGTCTTCAGAATTTCCCATAGGTGGTCGATTGGGTTCAGATCAGGAGACATACTTGGCCACTGAATCACTTTCACCCGGTTCTTCTTCAGAAATGCAACAGTGGCCTTAGATGTGTGTTTTGGATCATTGTCATGCTGATGTGTAAAATGTCTTGGCGCCACTCCAAAGCTGAATTGTAGATAAAAAGTCACATCAGCACATATATAGGGGGAACGGTGTCTGCATCAAAGTCCAGTCACTTGCGACTAGGAAAGGGGAGAAGGTACACCGCTCTGACTGCCCATGTAATCCTGTATATGGGGGATGGCCTCAACCATCACGCCAGCTATGCCCTCTGACACATTTCACCCCACCCACTGGGGCTTGATCACAGAGTGCAGGACAACAGGTGCTCTGAGCTTATATCCTCATCATCAGCCATGAATCGAATAATAAAGAACAGGTGTGTAATGAAGAGGATGTCATGGAAAGAGTGTCATAGAAATAAGGAGAGGGAAAAGAGAAAAATATGAAAAAAACAATGAATGAATACCAGAACAGGTGAAAAATAAGGGATAAAGTAAAAAGAAAAAGAACTGAATAAGAATTGGAATTAAAAAAAAAATGAAAATAATAATGAAGATAACAAGAACAATATAGAGTCAAAAACGAAGAATGAAAAAAATGGAGGAAATAGCAAAGTGAACATGAAAAGAATAAAAAAGCAAATAAAAAATGGAAAATGGTGGAGGAAGGAGATAATGGTGACAAAAAAACAAAAAGCAGAAAATAAAAAATTAAAGATAAAAAAAAAAAGTAAAATAAAAGAACTGAAAAAAAAATCAATAAATAAAAATTTGACAGAAAAAGGGGGGGGGGGGGGGGTGGAGAAGAGAAAAAAATAAAAGATGTGAAAAAACTAAGAATAAAACACAATCCGATCTGTAGCATACAATATATGCTAAAATCGTGCATTTTGTCCTAGTCAAGGACATCATGTAGGACTAGGAAAAAACAACAACAGACCAATGAAAACCCTAAAAGATCAAATTAAATGAAAGATTCTGGAAACGACAAAGAGAGCAAAAAATAAAAAGCAAAAAAACAAGCAGAACAGGGAAAAGTGGATATTATTCAGTCGTAATAATGAGTGATGTCCCATTCAAAATGTAACCATTTAAGCATCTGTGTCTCAAGCTTGAAGATCCAGAAAACTTCTGTCTTACAGAAAATAGAGAAACGATCGCCACCTTTCTTGGGAGGGTCTATGTATTCTATCACTTGGACTCTAAGAGAGCTGATGTCAGAGTCATGTGTAGTCTGAAGTGTCTCGAGATGTTGGTTTCCTTGCTGGTCCTGATGTACGACAGGTGATCTCACATCCTGTAATACAAATGTCTTGTAGTGTGGCCCACATATTGTAAATTGCACCTAAGGCAGGTGATGACATAAGATATAAATAACATATTGAGTTTGACAATTGGTAATCTGTTTAATATTGTAGGTTTTGCCATCGGTGCATGATGTTATAACATGGGAATTCCCAACTAACCGACAACTGGAGCATCGAGTTGAGTTGCATTTGAAAAAACACGTGGTATATAACCAAGTGTGTTTTGGTTGATTGGATAGAAACAAACTGGGAGAGATCATAGCAAATCGTTTTTGCTCTCCTGGCCACAAACTTCACTTTATCCCACAAAATGATCTGGATCCAGATATAGCAGTGGTAAATTTCGAGAAACTATATGTACAATTTCTCGATATTGGTTGCTATAGCGTGTTGAAAAAGTCATGGATGTCATAGCTGCCTCAGTTTTCTTTTTCAGACTGGAGGTACCTCTATCTATTAGAAGAGATCCTCTAGGTGTATCCCCTTTACCATTTGATATGTTTGGCTAACCTTATGTTTATTGTAACCTCGTTCAAGGAACATGCTTCCCATCCTTTTGGCCTCAACTTCAAAATCCTCAGGAAGAGAGCAAGTTCTTTTCAAATGAGTGAATTGGCCTTTAGGGATGACTAGAATCACATGTTGGGGGTGGCAACTGGAAGCATGCAGCATCAAATTTTTTAATGTAGGTTTTCGAAAGGCAGAAACACGGCCCTCTGTGACTGAGAAGAGCCTCACAAAGTGATATCCAAGTAATTGATGGTATACAGCTGTTCTTCTCCAGTAAATTCTAAGTTCAGTGTGTTGGTATTCAAGTACTTCAGAAAATCATCAAACACCAGGTCCCTGTCTACTATAAAAATCAAATCATCGATGTAGCGAAAATATGCTCTGATTAAATGTCTGTGAGGATTTGATGTTCCATGAATATATTGTTCTTCCCAGCTACCCATATAGAGGTTAGTATATGTGGGTGCGAATCTAGTGTCCATTGAGGCTCCTTGTTTTTGAAGGTGGTACTTCTGATCGAATAGGAAGAAGTTGTGATTTAACAAGAAAGAAACACTTTCTAGAATGAACCACTTAATCTCAGGGACATATTCAGTGTACAAGTCCATGTGATATCTAAGGGCTTGCAAGCCTCGGTTGTGTGGAATACAGGAGTATAAGGACCTAATGTCACAGGTTAACCATTTGAGTCTGTTGGTCCAGGGAAAATCCTCTAAGGCTTGAATTACATGTTTTGTGTCTCGGACATAAGACGGCAAACAAGTCACTATTGATTTCGCTGGCTGTCCATGAGGTCTCCTAGAGGTTCTCCAAGAACCTCTAGGAAACCTATAAATCCTCCTAAAAATGAATGTGAATAAACAAATTACATCATTAATCAAGATATAAATAAATTCAAACAATAGTGAAAACACAAAAATCCATCATAATTTCTTCCACCCCTATAAAGTCCACTTTAAATATTCCTTTCCATTATTAGATCCACCCGTGTTCACACCACTCCTGTAATCTGAAAGTGCTTCCACCACCTTCCACTGAGGCTGCTCAGAAGATCCTTCTGAAGCAGTCATGGCTTCTAGAGGAGTTTTTCAGCTGTAAATACGCTCTAACACTGAAAAACGCAGCAAAACACTGTAAATAGCAGTAAAACCAGCAAACCACCATTTTTGGACATTTGTTTTGATGCCAAAAAATGCAAACGTGGGAAAACACCGCTAAACGCTAATGCAAAAACGCTAAAGAAAGTTGAAAACCTCACATTTTTAACGTGACTTTACACAGCTAATGTTACCACGGTTAGCAAAACGTCCCGTGTGCATGAGGGCTGACAGCGGCTGTTTTTGGCTTTTGGAGGTTTTTTCTACAGCTAGTAAAATCCCCCAGCATGTTATCCTATGTGTCCATACACACATAGACTGGAATCAACATTTTTTGGCTGGAAAAAAAACACAGGACTAGTGGGTTTTTAGAGGAGTTTTTTAGCTGTAAAGACGCTCTAACGCTGAAAAACGCAGCAAAACGCAGTAAAACGCAGCAAACCGACGTTTTTTGGACTTTTTTTGACCAAAAGAAAGCTAAAAAACGCCAAAAATTGCAAACGCGGAAAAACTCTGCTAATCGCGGAAAACACCGCTAAACGCTGATGCACAAACACTAAAAAAAGCTGAAAACCTCACGTTTTTAATGTGACTTTACACAGCTAACGTTAACAGCGTTATCAAAACGTCCCGTGTGCATGAGGGCTAAAAGGAAAACTAAACTCTTTCAGTCAACATGAACTATTTTTAATCCTTCTGCTGCAAGCATTAGTAGAATGGTAGGATGGTACATGTAGTGCTACCCTCGTGAGGACCGCTGTGTTGTGGGTACCCCTAAGCTCTGCACAGCCAGGCAACATGCATTTTCACACTTGCATCCACAGTGAGCGAACAGTCCATGAGCTTGGTTTTGTTATTTTATTGGCGGAAATAACTTGGATAGGGTAATAGGAATTATGGGATGTCTAGTTTGGCTTGAATCAATGAAGGGGGACAACTTCCTTCCTATGTACCGAAACAGATCCCGGACTGTTCTTTTTCCTTACCCTAGGTTCACACCTAAGCATTTTCTGCAGCGTTTTGCTGAAACGCAGTACAGTCCATGTAACATGATTTCCTATAGGACACATTCACATCTCCGCATTTTTACCCTGTGCATTTTTTGGAACGGGTCAGGGACTTTTTTGCATGCAAAAAAGAGCATTTTTGGTTCTATAGACTTCAATGGAAATGCTGTAGAAATGCTGCAGAAAAGCATGTCGTGCGTTTTTACCCCATTTCTTATTTTAAATCTGCCTATCAAGAAGAAAAAAAAATAAAAAAACAAGAAAAACTCAAAACACATCAAAAAAACACGTAAAAACCGCATGTGCAAAACGCCAAACGGACTGCAAAAAGCACTGTAGAAACGGATCCAACGCAAACTGCATAGGTGTGAACCTAGCCTTAAAAGCCATCAGTTGTTGCAGATCAGTTGAGTGAAGATTCACTGCAATGGTCCAAGTATGGGAAAAAGCTAATTTACTTAATCTGCACATGATTGGATATTCAATGTGAACCAGGGGCGGACTGACAACTCATAGGGCCCCTGGGCAATAGGGGATCATGGGGCCCCTGTTTCCTCACCTACACTCAAACCACACCCAAAAAAAGCCTATGAAAGGTACCAGGGGCATCTGATAGGGCCCACTACTGACCCCGGGTCCTCGGGCAGTGATGAGTGCCTGAATGGTCAGTCCGCCCCTGAGGTGAACACAGTTATAATTTATTAAGAAAAGATTCCCGACTCCTTTTGGGCCGGTTCACACTCCATGCGTTTCAGTTGCTTTTTTTCTGCATCCGAAATGCACAGAAAGTAAGTTATATGGTTGTCAATGTCATAGTTCACATCAGTGCTTGCAGTTCCAGTGCATTCTGGTACAACATGCTGCATTTTTTCTGCACAGAACTGTACTGGAACGTGGTTAAACGCATCAAAAACGCACTGGAAAGCACCAAAACACACCAAAAACACACTGGAACGCACATGTCCCTACTTAAATTGAAGAAAAAGACAGGGGAACAAATGAACTGGAATGCATAAAAAATGCACTGGAGCACATCAAAAACGCACTGGAACATGCCAAAAACATTCATGCAAAAATGCATCTGGAATACATCTGAACTGCGTTTCTATAGTGTGAACCGGCCCTTAGTAAATCAGCTATGAGCAATGCATTATATAATATGTCATGATGCTGGAAATTTAAAAAAATGGAAACATCCAAACATATAAAGGGGAATTTAAAAAAAAAGGAATCCTATATATTAATGCCAAGGAATGTAAATTGTCACTGCTGTTAGTGGATAGAGCCTAACCTGCCATTAAACAATGCACCGAACTCCAAATATGAGACAAGATCTGCCTTTTCAGTATATCTACAGCACTGCAATGCTTGTTACATTTTGTGGTGTATGGATGAAGTGTAATACTAACCCCACTCCTCGCTCTGGAGGACTCCTTCCATCTATGTGACCATTATCTCTAATTATCCTCTAAGGATCCCCCAGCCTCAGTCGCAAGCTTTCCTCCTCATGCATAATGCAGGGTTAATGGCCCAGCCGTGAAGATGTGGAGGGACCACCCACAGACTGGAGCATCAGGCAGAAGAGGACAGTGCTGGAGCCTGCTGAGTCAAGAAATCAGATACAGTAAGTAATATTCTTTCTCTAACCCAGTGGTCTCTAAACTGAGGCCTGGGGGGCCAGATGCATCCTTTTGCATGCTTTTATCCGGCCCTTGGGGCATTATTGCCTCAACTGTCAGCAACAGTGGGGCAATGTCACTGACTCTGACAACAGGGCATTATTCCTCCCACTGACACCAAAGAAGGATCACCATTCCTCCCACTGATACCAATGATTGGGCTCTATTCCTCCCACTGATACCAATGATGGGGCACTATTCCTCTCACTGACACCAATGATGGGGCACTATTCCTCCCACTGATACCAATGATGGGGCACTATTCCTCCCACTGACACCAATGATGGGCACTATTCCTCCACTGATACCAATGATGGGGCACTATTCCTCCCACTGATACCAATGATAGGGCACTATTCCTTCCACTGATACCAAAGAAGGATCACTATTTCTCCCACGGATACCAATGAGGGGGTACTATTCCTCTTATGGACACCAATGATGGGGTACTATTCCTCTTATGGACACCAATGATGGGTCACTATTCTTCCCACTGACACCAATGATGGGGCAATATTCTTCCCACTGACACCAATGATGGGGCAATATTTTTCCCACTGATACCAATGATGGGGCACTATTCCCCCACTGATACCAATGATAGGGCACTTTTCTTCCCACTGACACCAATGATGGATCATTATTCCTTCCACAGATATTAATGATGGGTCACTATTCCTCCCACTGATACCAAGGATGGGACACTGCTCACACCCACTGACACCATGGATGGGGCACTGTTTACTCTTACTGACACCAAGGATGGGGCACTGTTTACTCCTACTGACATCAAGGATGGGGCACTATTCCTCTCATGGACACCCATGATGATGAGTCACTTTTTTTTCCACTGACACCAGCGATGGGGCACTATTCCTCCCACTGATACCAATGATGGGGCACTATTCCCCCTAAAGTTTGAAGGACAGTAAAGTGGCCCTTTTTTTTTGAAATTTTGGAGACCCCTGCTGTAACCCCTAGACTGACAAGCATTTAACCCTTGCAGTGTGTGTGTGGTGTGTGGGGACCCTGTAACGGTAGATTTTGATTGATTCCCGGAGTTCAGCTTTAATACATAGACATAATGGGATCATTTATTAAACGTGTAGAGGCTGTTCAGTGGTCAAAATGCATTTTGGTGAGTAAGGTAAAGTTTCATTTACTTTGAGTATTGTGTGCTAGAAAATTCCTGTTTTTTTTTTTATTTCTCTAGTACTATCATTGTGCATCAGCGCAGCAATCTAAGTGAATGGAAGCCGACCGCAACCTGAATTGTGCATTACAATGACTTGTCAAAGAATCACATTTTGCAACGTATTACTGCAATACACAGGTCTGTATAAAGCCTCATTGCTTACGTATTAGGCCTCTTTCACATGGATGTTCTGATTGGTTCCGCCTGCCCAGACCCGATCGGAACCTCCATTCTCCTCTATGGAGCGGCGGGTGTAAACGGACATGTGTCCATTTACACCCGTCATTATCCAATCTGATCCAACCCGCAAAAAAATGACAGATGGGGATCCAATTCCCCTTCCGGATTGGGCCGAATGGAAATGGACAGGTGGTCCGTTTCCATCCGACCGCCCATTGAGGAGAGCGAGCTGCCTTCGATAACGTGCTCGAGCACAAAACGCATCAGTGAGGAGGCTTGCCGTAGTGACGTCACGCCGCAGAGGGTGCATGGAAGGCCGGTGGCCATTTTGACTAAACCTGGAGTGAGTGCTGACAACCTTTTTTGCTCTGCAAATTTACTGTATCCCAATTTTTAATAAAAATGACTACACTATTAGCACCTTATTGTTTTTGGCGAGTCTCCAAGGTGGAGAGATCCTTACTTTTCTGATCTGTTTGATCCGGTGGTCCGAGAGTTCCCTGGAGCTTTCCCTGAATGCTGAGAGGGTCCTGTGAGAGAGATTGGAGTTGCCTTGTATGCTGACCATGTGCCAGATGATTCCACCATCCTTACCTGTACCCAGATGACCACAATGGGATAATACGTATACATGCGCTTTAATGTTGCGCTTCTGGTGAGTGCAATCATATTACTGGTTTCAATCACGGATTTCACCAACACGGATCACATGAATTTTGGACTTTTTTTATCTTGCTGATTTTATATAAATATTTATGAAACACTAAAGTCGCTTTGTATTTATTTATTTAGTATCACTTACTTATACGTCATTACATGACGGTTCACTTTATACTTATAGCGCCCACGTTAGTCATTTCTTTGTTTTCTTTCAGCGCTGTATTTTCTATATATGTATTTGTTTAGAGGGTAAGAGGTTTCACCTTTAACCTCCCTGGCGGTATTCACGAGTGTAGCTCGGGGTAAAATGTCAGTACCAAAAGCGGTAACCCCGAGCTACACTCGGGCTTACCATGCGGCGCTGCATAGGGAGTCCCTGCAGAGCTTACCTTGTCCTTCGCTCCCGCGATGTGTCCCCTGCAGCGTCCCCGGCCATCTCCTCCAGCTGATGCCGGCATCCGGCTTCTGTGTTCCGGTCCCTGTGACGTCGGGACGTACGGGCGCCGGTGGGAAATTTGAAAATTTTTAAAAAATGTCATTTTTTTCAAAATGAATTTTACATAGTAAAACATTGCTGTTTCAAACCATTTCACATACATTTTGTCCCGTGTGCTTTGTCCTGCGCCCTGCCTGCATTTTGTCTGTTCTTTCTGCCTGGAAACTGAGAAACGTCCATGGCATCCAAAAAGTGTCCCTTTAGGTCAAAAGCGGGTTTAGATCAGCTAGAGAACAGCGATAGTAAATCAAGCCACTTGCAGAATTGAGTGATAATGATTCGTGGGGGAAATTCGTCATCAGACACTGAAAACAATTTTGCGACTTTGCTCAGTGATGTGCGAACTTGGCGCTATATTTCAAATTTCAGTGTTTTTGGTTTGATTATATTATTGAATTAAATGTATTATTATTATATTATTATTTTTTATGATTATTTATTAAATTATAATTTATGATTTTGTGTTTCAAATTTTATCATACCCGGGATGTTTACTAGACTCTTGTACGGACAGATTTCCATGAGTTATTCCTAAATATTACAGCCTACAATAAAAAAACTACATATTTCCATGCAAAATAATGGTACCGCTTTCAGCACCAAAAATCTGAAATTATCATACCGCCAGGGAGGTTAATGCAAGCAGCTAGACAACCAAGTGCTCACTTTTTACCTCTTTTATTCATGACAGTTAAAACGATTGAGGTTACAGTGTTCATCATTGTAACAAGCAATCACAGTGTAAAAAAATAAATAAATCCTGATCACCTCCCCAGAGTAGCACAGTGTCACTATGGTGACACTGCACTACTCTGGTGATAGAGTATTAAAAAATGTAAAAAATACAAATAAAAATTATAAAAAAAAAGAAAACAGTAATACCTCGGTTTAAGAACGCCTCGGTTAAAGTAATATTTGGTTTACAAATGAAAATCCACTGAAAATAATGCCTCTGTTTACAAATTTGGTATGAATTGTTTTTGCAATACGAAGTGTATGTCAGTGCTGATTTTTAAATGCAATTGCTGGCTCTTTTTTTTTTCTTCACTATAGCTCACAGAATTAGCTGTCACTTTCCCCAAAGTTAACGTAAATGTTGTTTTTTTTAAGAAACTAAAAAGAAACATTGTTTGCCCCCCTCCCCCTTTCCTGACCTGCCAGGCTGCATGCTCTGAAAAGGGTCTGGTATGGATTTTGGGGAGGACCCCGTTTTAAATTTGTTTAAATTAAAATTTGTTTTAAATTTTGGCGTGGGAGTTCCCCTCAAAATCCATACCAGACAAGAAGGGCTTGGTATGGATGGGAAGGGGGACCCCACGCAGTTTTTTAAATTATTTTTTTAATTGCTGGCAATTCTTTTACATTCAGCTGTCAGTGGGGAACCCCGCTGACAGCTGAAATATTAACACATGGTTGTCACTACTAAAATGCTGCATGACTTGATAAAATAACTCATGCGGTATTTATTAGTGTTTACTTTTTTCTGATCTCCGGAACAGAATAATTGGTTTTCAATGCATTCTTATGGGAAACGGCGTTTCGGTTTAAGAATTTTTCGCTATAAGAAAAGTCCTGCAGAACCAATTAAATTCTTAAACCGAGGTATTACTGTATATCATTTTTACATACTGTCACCAGTGTCCCTAGTCACCGTCACCCACCCTGGGGTGAAAGTGTCTGGAATTTAGGTGGTTAAACTGTAAAGGCATATTTTTTTCCTTTTTCTAAACTTCATACCTTTAAAATAAATGCAAAAATACGTTTTTGGAAATCCATTTTTGTATGACATGCCCCCCCCCACAAAAAAATGTGAATATGTATTTGAATATGTATGTATTTGAGCAATTCTAAAAATACATTGCTAGAAACTTGAAAATGTTGTATGTTAATTTTAAACCTTTTTTTAACACTTTTTTTTGATAATATTTCTACAAGGAAATGTATACATGTCTAGAAACATTCTTGAGAAACACTTCATACAGAGCTCAGGTCTGCCACCTTCTGGTGTGTTGGGGGACTGCTGCTATGAAGTTATTAAAATAGAAATTATTTTTTGAATGTCTGAAAAAGAAATGGTAGATTTAACCACTTGGAGCCCGCCTACTGCACATATACTGCGCCAGAGCGACCCCAGTGCACTAGAACACGAACATGTACGTGATGCGGCTCTTCCACCCATCGCCCTGGCTATGCTGCTGTGCGCTCCTACACATGCCGATCAGAGGGCCCCAGCCAATGATTTATGGCTGGGACTTGCTGATTGGCTGGGCAAATGACAGAAGAGAGCTCTGTGTTGGTAAACAGCACAGAGCTATCTACGGACAGCACCAATTTGTCCGTTTTTTTCCCTGCTAAGCAGGGAGTAAAAACCTGGCACATTGCTTAGTGAAAACACCACACAGTAAACAAAGTAAACAGTGTTAGGGTTAGGAACACTGTTAACTCTTTGATTGCCCCTAAATGTTAACCACTTTCCATCCAGTGTCATCAGTGCAGTGACAGTGTATATTATTAGCACTGATCACTGTATTAGTGTTGTCAGTGTCATTTAGTCAGTTCCCCTCAGCGTCAGTTAGTGTCAGATTGCCCACTGCACTATCATAGTCACTGATCACTGCTATTACTAGTATGAAACAAAAAAAATCCAGTATATTCACCTTCGTTTGTAGACTCTATAACATAGACACGTAGCAGAATACATTTTAAACAAAATTGATGATGAAATTTGATTTTTTATTTTTTGTATGAGAGTGTAAAAAAATATTGGGTTTTTTTTGTAAATTTTTGTTTATACAATAAAAAAAATTAAAAACCCAGTGGTGATCAAATGCCACCTAAAGAAAGCTCTATTTGTGTGAAAAAAATGCATTTCATCTGGGTACAGTGATGCATGACTGCACAATTGCTCGGTGCTGATTAGCAAAAATGTCCTGGTCATGAAGAGCACTTAAGTGGTTAAATCTTTAGACCATTTTAATGGGGCTAATTGGAGATGAGTTCTGAGAACTATTTATACTCTTTTTCTGCTTACACAAAGAGTATAAATATTTCTCAGAACTCATCTCCATTTAGCCCCATTAAAATGGTCTAAGACCCGGTCATACCGGTGTGACTTGTCATGCAATTTGGTAGTTTCTAATCGCATGGTAAGTTGCACCTTATTGTCCACAATTGAACCGTTCCATATCGGTGCAATTCCAACTTTTTCGGAGTCACACCGATTATTAAAGTAGTGCATGCGCTACTTTTTGCAAGTTAAGGTGCGATTTGCATAGAAATCTGTGCGTGAAGTCAGACTGATGTCTTACAAGTAGCACCTGTAGTCACACTGACATCTGATTTTGAAATTGCGCGATTTCAAGTGAAGTCACACGATTTCAGAGTCAGATTTGATGTTGCCAAGCTCTAAAGATTTAAATCTACCATTTCTTTTTCAAACATTCAAAAAAAAAAAATTCTATTTTTAATAACGTCTCAGTCCTAGTAGATGCATATGCATTTTTAATTGTTAATGTAATGCAAAAGTCATATTCAGTAAATAAGTAACTTTCATTAAAACAATCCCTGTTGATTCTGCCATCCCTACCGACCATGATAGAGGCAGCCTGCTCACCACTTAAAAAAGATAAACTATAAGGACCTAAAATGTCCAAAAGAAAAACAAAAGAAAAAAATAACAAAAACGCAAAAGAAACACAACTATATATTGTTAGTAAGAGATCAAGGACCAGATAACCCTCCCTAACCTCTGCTTTTATTAACCCATGCTTTGGTATTTCCCGAAAAAAGAAAAGAAGAGGAAAAGAGAAAAAAAAGAAAAACAGTGAAAAACGGAAGATAATCGGCAAATGCAGCGATCCTGTGTTCTACTTCACCAGTTTGTATACCAGTGATTAATGGATGAGCATAAAAGAGGTTCTAAAGTCAGAATAAATAACAAAAGAGAAATAGGGCACCCCTGTCATGTACCATGTGTAAGAGGGAAATAATCAGAAGGAGATTCATTTATCCTCACTGAACCTTGAGATGTTGAAAGAATACACATGCCATAAGTATAACTTAGGGCAAAATTTTTTCCTCAAAATATTATGTACACTGTGTTCTGAGGAAGTTCTTGTGACGAAATGCGTTGAGGGGGATAGGATGTTAGACATTGTGGGAACCCAGAAGTATGGGGATGGTTTACGTATGATGGTATATGCCCTAATAGGAGTGCCAAACCAGTGGAGAGTGTTTGTACTTGATGAAAAGCACTTCCGTGTCTTCCAAGATGGCTGCATCTTTTTGTACCCTTAATTTAGAAAGAAAATATATACATGTATTTTGCGAGAAACAAAAATAGTTTTTAAAACAGATGACACTTTTAGTAAGCTGAAACAAAGTTGTGCAGATGTGTATTTTGAGAAAAAAACTATTCTCATTTTCCTTAACCACTTGCCATCCGCCCTAAGGCAGAAGTACTATATATACGTGATTTGCATTTCTGGGTAAGCGATATTGGCGGCAAGGGATGTCAATCACTGGGTCCCAGCCGGCAATTCCCGACCGGCACTCGGTGATTGTTGGCAAAGCTGACAGGGGAGAGGCCTCACTGCTGTCAGCGTGGACGTGCTGCTTTGTATCTCTCTGCACAGCAGAGAGACTCAAAGCAGCATGTCTCCAAGGTGAAACAGCACACAATGTAAAACACACACAGCACACTGTTAATCCTTTGATCGCCCCAGATGTTAACCCCTTCCTGCCCAGTGTCATTAGTACAGTGTCAGTGCTTTTTATTAGCACTGATCACTGTATAAGTGTCACTGGGGATGTCAGTAGAATTTAGTCAGTCCCCCCCCCCCCAGTGTCAGAATTCCCACCGCAGTCCCGCTATAAGTTTCTGATAGCCGCCACATTACTAGTATTAAAAAAAAAAATTTCAGTATATATACTGCCATTTGTAGACACTATAACTTTCACGTAAGCCAATTAATATACAATTATTGGGATTTTTTTTAGAAAAAAAGACATTAAGCACAATACATTTTGGCCTAAATTTATGAAGAAATTAGATTTTTGAAATTTTTTTGATTGAACATGTTTTATAGCAAAAAGTTAAAAATATTGTTTGTTCTTTTCAAAATTGTCAGTGTTTTTTTGTTCATAGCGCAAAAAATAAAAACGCAGAGGTGATCAAATACCACTGAAAGAAGGCACCATTTGTGGGGAAAAAATTACATAAATGTCATTTATGTACAATTGCATGACCGCGCAATTGTCAGTTAAAGTAACGCAGTGCCGTATCGCAAAAAATGGCCTGGTCAGTAAGGGGGGTAAATCCTCTTGAGGGCAAGTGGTTAACAAGTGTTATTTTTGGTACAGTGAAATGGGGAATCTATTCTCAATTATTGGGCTAAAACAGCAACATAGTTTGTGAAAAAAATACACATCTATTTATTTTCCAAATAAGCAAAGCATTTAGTAATTGATTGTCAGCTCCTGGGACAAGAGTAGTGAGTTAATGCATGTTTGTGATCCGCCACCTTCCTACCTAATACCCAGTAGTGTCCCAAGGGGGGTGCGGGCTGTACCGGGTGACACCATCACAGGGGGTGCAGGAGCAGGATGAAAGCAGAGCTTCTGGGCTCTGTGAAGGTCCTGGTCAGTTATTGGGGGGATCCCCGTACAGTGACAGCTGCCCCCCGGTGTAGTGGTAAAATGAGTATCCCGTGAAGATATGTATCCCCTGAAGCAACTGCACATGTGCCGGTTTCAGGCCAATCACCAATCATAGACTTTAGCACAGAGCTGCCACAGTTAACCCCTTACAGGCTGCAAACCGCTGAATCTGTTCCCGTGGATTACTATGGATTGCAAGATCAGTTAACCCCGTATAGGTTGCAAGCTGACGATCCCTGCAAGATGGATCTGATCTGCGGATTGGGGAGCATAATGGATTGGAGAGATGACAGTGACATGGGGGGTTTCAACCCATAGTGATCCATGGGATCAGCTTCAGCGGTTTGCAGCCTGTAAGGGGTTAACTGTGGCAGCTCTGTGATAAAGTCGGAGATTGGCTTCTTTGGCCTGAAACCGGCACATGCACAGTTGCTTCAGGGGGTACATATCTTCACAGGATACTCATTTTACAACTACACCGGCACAACTCCTTCCTCTCAGGAGGGGTGACACCACGTGTTACCGCACTGTGTGACACCAACCCTATGCACGCCTCTGTGTATAGGTTGCAAACTGACGATCCCCGCAAGATGGAATGGATCTGCGGATTGGGGAGCATAATGGATTGGAGAGAGGACAGTGACATGGGGGGGGGGGGTTCAACCCATAGTGATCTGGGGGATCAGCTTCAGCAGTTTTCAGCCTGTAAGGGGTTACCTGTGGCAGCTCTGTGATAAAGTCAGAGATCGGCTTCTTTGGCCTGCAACCGGCACATGCGCAGTTGCTTCAGGGGGTACATATCTTCACGGGATACTCGTTTTATCGCTAAACCGGCACCGCTCCTTCCTTTCAGGAGGGGTGACACCAACCCTAGGGACGCCTCTGCTAATACCACCATCTCACACCCTCTCCGTTCTCATATTACACATGAAATGTACTGGTGTAAAAAGATAATAAATGGAGGGAGCATTCATACTCTTCACCCCTGCTACAGGAGGAAATGCTAGAGGTTACGGGAGGTCCACCAATCTGAAAATAAATGTACTTCCAAAATGTTATGCATTGTAACATCACTAGTTGAGGCTTCTAAAGGGAAATAACAATTTGACAAGTCAGGAAACCTTGACCAATATATATATTTTTTTTTCCTTGTACTTCCCCTCCTGTCCTCTGCATTGTACATATAAACACGCTGAGGTGCCACTGCATCTAGGCAATCTGGAAAGGCAGGCGGAAATGCTCATTCATAGGTAATATTGATTATACTATTATTAGATATATTTAATGTGGACAGTTGCCTTTTAAGAAATAGCCTATTGTGGTCTTTCCTGGACTGAAGGACAGTTGAGCTTTGTTGCACATTGGCTGTAAATCCAACCATACAATTTGCATTTTGATGGTGCCAATTATTTATCTGTGCTATTTTTTGCAGGCTTATTGTTGTTGTGCTTTTTATATTATTGTTTCTTTAATACTGTAATTCATTTTTTTGTACTGAGGGGTGGCTGGTCTTTGCTGTCTACTGGTCGCCTATTTTGCCCGTAAATAGCCCTTCTAAGATGGCGCTGTTATGACCTGATGAAGAAAAGTGCATACTCCTCAAAGCGAAGCTACAGCCACCATGTCATGTCCAGTTGAGACGTCACATCCACCCTCTCTGTGCGTTCCACATTGAACAGGAAGCCCCAGGTGCCCCCGATGCAGCCATTCAGCGTGTTAGCAGTTTCTTCCACCTGGTGGACTGGGACTGGATGATGGACAATGGTGCATTACAGCTAATAAGCAATGTTTTATTTGTGTTATGCGAGTGCATACTTTTGTTTTATTAAAGCCTTTACCATTTACTACACTTAGCAGTAGGGTTGCCACCTCATCCCTTTAACATTGAACACATATTAATTACACAGGTTCTGAGGATAAATTAATGTAGATAAGGCACTAAGTGAGCCTAATTACCACTTTAATCAGCCACAGAACCTGTGTGTTTGGTTTTAAAAGGATGAGGTGGCAACCCTACTTAACAGGCCCTTGTGTTACATCTAATTACATAGTTAGTCTGACTGAAAAACGACAAAAGTCCATCCACTTCAACCATAAAAAAAAGTTATAATCCTACACCCACAGTTAATCCAGAGGAAGACAAAAAACCCAGCAAAGCACGATCCAATTTGCTCCTGCAGGGATAAAAATTCCTTCCTGATCCCCCGAGAGGCAATCAGATATTCCCTGGATCAACTTTCCCTATAAATTTTATATCCAGTTATATTCTGTGTATCTAGGAAAGAATCCAGGACTTTTTTAAAGGAATCCACTGAGCTGGCCAGAACCAACTCTTGAGGGAGTCTATTCCACATTTTCACAGCTCTTACTGTGAAAAAACTTTTCCGTGTTTGGAGATTAAATCTCTTTTCCTCCAGACGTAAAGAGTGCCCCCTTGTCCTCTGTGATGACCTCAGGGTGACTAACTCTACACCGAGTTCACTATATGAACCACTGATGTATTTATACATGGAGATCATATCCCCCCTTATGTATTATACATGGTGATCATATCCCCCCTTATGTATTATACATGGAGATCATAACCCCCCTTATGTATTATACATGGAGATCATATCCCCCCTTATGTATTATACATGGAGATCATATCCCCCCTTATGTACTATACATGTTGATCATATCCCCCCTTATGTATTATACATGGTGATCATATCCCCCCTTATGTATTATACATGGAGATCATATCCCCCCTTATGTATTATACATGGTGATCATATCCCCCCTTATGTATTATACATGGTGATCATATCCCCCTTATGTATTATACATGGAGATCATATCCCCCTTATGTATTATACATGGAGATCATATCCCCCCTTATGTATTATACATGGAGATCATATCCCCCCTTATGTATTATACATGGAGATCATAACCCCCCTTATGTATTATACATGGAGATCATATCCCCCCTTATGTATTATACATGGAGATCATATCCCCCCTTATGTATTATACATGGAGATCATATCCCCCTTATGTATTATACATGGAGATCATATCCCCCCTTATGTATTATACATGGTGATCATATCCCCCCTTATGTATTATACATGGAGATCATATCCCCCCTTATGTATTATACATGGATATCATATCCCCCCTTATGTATTATACATGGAGATCATATCCCCCTTATGTATTATACATGGTGATCATATCCCCCCTTATGTATTATACATGGAGATCATATCCCCCCCTTATGTATTATACATGGAGATCATATCCCCCCTTATGTATTATACATGGAGATCATATCCCCCTTATGTGTTATACATGGAGATCATATCCCCCCTTATGTATTATACATGGAGATCATATCCCCCCTTATGTATTATACATGGTGATCATATCCCCCCGTATGAATTATACATGGAGATCATATCCTCCCTATGTGTTATACATGGAGATCATATCCCCCCCTTATGTATTACACATGGAGATCATATCCCCCCTTATGTATTACACATGGTGATCATATCCCCCTTATGTATTATACATGGAGATCATATCCCCTCTTATGTATTATACATGGAGATCATATCCCCCCTCATGTATTATACATGGTGATCATATCCCCCCTTATGTATTATACATGGAGATCATATCCCCCTTATGTATTATACATGGAGATCATATCCCCCTTATGTATTATACATGGAGATCATATCCCCCTTATGTATTATACATGGAGATCATATCCCCCTTATGTATTATACATGGAGATCATATCCCCCTTATGTATTATACATGGAGATCATATCCCCCCTTATGTATTATACATGGAGATCATATCCCCCCTTATGTATTATACATGGTGATCATATCCCCCCTTATGTATTATACATGGAGATCATATCCCCCCTTATGTGTTATACATGGAGATCATATCCCCCCTTATGTATTATACTTGGATATCATATCCCCCCTTATGTATTATACATGGAGATCATATCCCCCCTTATGTATTATACATGGAGATCATATCCCCCTTATGTGTTATACATGGTGATCATATCCCCTTTTCTGTATTATACATGGAGATCATATCCCCCTTATGTATTATACATGGAGATCATATCCCCCTTATGTATTATACATGGAGATCATATCCCCCCTTATGTATTATACATGGAGATCATATCCCCCTTATGTATTATACATGGTGATCATATCCCCCTTATGTATTATACATGGAGATCATATCCCCCCCTTATGTATTATACATGGAGATCATATCCCCCCTTATGTATTATACATGGAGATCATATCCCCCTTATGTGTTATACATGGAGATCATATCCCCCCTTATGTATTATACATGGAGATCATATCCCCCCTTATGTATTATACATGGTGATCATATCCCCCCGTATGAATTATACATGGAGATCATATCCTCCCTATGTGTTATACATGGAGATCATATCCCCCCCTTATGTATTACACATGGAGATCATATCCCCCCTTATGTATTACACATGGTGATCATATCCCCCTTATGTATTATACATGGAGATCATATCCCTTCTTATGTATTATACATGGAGATCATATCCCCCCTTATGTATTATACATGGTGATCATATCCCCCCCTTATGTATTATACATGGAGATCATATCCCCCTTATGTATTATACATGGAGATCATATCCCCCTTATGTATTATACATGGAGATCATATCCCCCTTATGTATTATACATGGAGATCATATCCCCCCTTATGTATTATACATGGAGATCATATCCCCCTTATGTATTATACATGGAGATCATATCCCCCCTTACGTATTATACATGGAGATCATATCCCCCTTATGTATTATACATGGAGATCATATCCCCCCTTATGTATTATACATGGAGATCATATCCCCCCTTATGTATTATACATGGTGATCATATCCCCCTTATGTATTATACATGGAGATCATATCCCCCCTTATGTATTATACATGGTGATCATATCCTCCCTTATGTATTATACATGGAGATCATATCCCCCCTTATGTATTATACATGGAGATCATATCCCCCCTTAATCTCCTCTTCTCAAGAGAGAATAAATTCAGTTCCTCTAATCTTTCCTCATAGCTGATCTCCTCCATGCCTCTTATCAGTTTGGTTGCCCTTCTCTGTACTTTCTCCAGTTCCCCAATGTTCTTTTTGTGAATTGGTGCCCAAAACTGAACTGCACATTCCAGATGAGGTGTTACTAATGATTTGTACCGGGGAAATGATATCTCTCTCTGGAGTCTATACCTCTTTTAATACAAGAGAGGATTTTGCTCGCTTTAGAACCCGCAGCTTGGCATTGCATGCCATTATTAAGCTTGTGATCTACCAGAACTCCCAGATCCTTCTCCACCATTGATTCCCCCAGTTGTACCCCCCTAGTATGTATGATGCATGCATACTCTTAGCCCCCCTCATTTGCCACATAGTTGCCCAACTAACCCCCCTGGTGGTATTCCCGAGTGTAGCTCGGGGTTAACTTTCAGTACCAGTAGCAGTAACCCTGAGTTACACTCAGGAATACACTTCCAGCGTTGGTGTGGGATCCCTGTATCACTTACCTTGTCCTGCACTCCCGCAATGTCCCCTTTGCAGCGTCCCCGGCCATGTCCTTCGGCCGATGCCGGCATCCGTCTTCCGGGTTCCGTTCCCTGCGAGCGTCAGGACGTATGGGACGCACGGGGAACGGAACTGGCAGGAAATTCGAAAATGTCAAAATTTTACAAACACATAATACACTAAAATCACATAGTATAACATTCCTGTATCAAACCATTTTACATACATTTTGTCCCGAGTGCTTTGTCCTGTGCCCTGCCTGCTTTTTTACTGTTCCTTTTGCCTGGAAACTGAGAACTGTCCATGGCGTCCAAAATGCGTCCCTTTAGGTCAAAAGCGGTTTTAGACCGGCTAGAGAACAGCGATAGTAAATCAGAACCACTTGCAGAATTGAGTGATAATGATTCGTGGGGGAAATTATCAGACACTGAAAACGATTTTGCGACTTTGCTCAATGATGTGCGAACTTGGCGCTATATTTCAAATTTCAGGGTTTTTGGTTTGATTATATTATTGAATTAAACTTATTATTTTTTATGATTATTTATTATATTATAATTTATGATTTCGTGTTTCAAATTTTATCATACCCGGGATGCTTACTAGACTCTTGTTCGGACAGATTTCAGTGAGTTATTCCTAAGAATTACAGGCCTACAATAAAAAAGCTACATATTTCCATGCAAAACAATGTACCGCTATGAGCACAGAAATACTGACATAATCAGACCACTAGGGAGGTGAAACAGTACATTGAGGTCGGCTTGTAAATTGAAGACATCCTGTAAGGACGTTATTCCTCTGCACAGCTTGGTGTCATCTGCAAAGACTGAAATGGGATTTTTAATCCCAGACCCGATATCATTTATAAATATATGAAAAAGTAAGGGTCCCAACACTGAACCTTGGGGTACACCACTGACACCCCCAGACCATTCAGAGTATGAATCATTAATCACTACTCTCTCATTACGATCTTTTAGCCAGTTTTCTATCCATTTACATACAGATTTTTCCAAGCCTGTAGACTTTACCTTACACATTAGCCGTGTGTGGGGAACTGTGTCAAACACTTTTTCAAAATCCAAGTATACCACGTCCACCGCCACCCCTCTGTCCAAGTATACCACGTCCACCACCACCCCTCTGTCCAAGTATACCACGTCCACCGCCACCCCTCTGTCCAAGTATACCACGTCCACCGCCACCCCTCTGTCCAAGTATACCACATCCACCGCCACCCCTCTTTCCAAGTATACCACGTCGACCGCCACCCCTCTGTCCAAGTATACCACGTCGACCGCCACTCCTCTGTCCAGGTATACCACGTCCACTGCCACCCCTCTGTCCAAGTATACCACGTCCACCGCCACCCCTCTGTCCAAGTATACCACGTCCACAGCCACCCCTCTGTCCAAGTATTCCACCTCCACAGCCACCCCTCTGTCCAAGTATTCCACCTCCACAGCCACCCCTCTGTCCAAGTATACCACGTCCACTGCCACCCCTCTGTCCAAGTATACTACGTCCACTGCCACCCCTCTGTCCAAGTATACCACGTCCACTGCCACCCCTCTGTCCAAGTATACCACGTCCACTGCCACCCCTCTGTCCAAGTATACTACGTCCACTGCCACCCCTCTGTCCAAGTATACCACGTCCACCTCTGTCAAGGTTTTGCTAACCTCATCATAAAAGAAATCATATTTGTTTGACAACTTCTGTCTTTTATGAATCCATGCTGTGTTAAAAATGTTTATTCTACCTGTATTTCTGGAAACGCCTGAAAAGTGTATCAAAATGTGAATTGTGCTTGTGGTACCATTACTTCTTAATTACTTAATGGCACACAAAATTTGGGTAGCAATCTCATATTCTGTTGCCTGTTTGGGCTTGTTCACACTTGGCCGTTTTACCAACGCTTGCCAAATGCCACTATAGCGTTTGGCAAGCGTTGGTCTGGCGTTTACGGAGCTTTTTTTAACGCTCGGCAAATGCTCCGCCGCATGCACGGTTTAGCGGCAGTTGCTAGGCGTTTGCTGAGCGTTAAAAACGCCCGACAAATGCCTATAATGAAGTTTGAATGGTGTTACCGCTCCGCAAATGCCCTGCAACCACGTCGCAAACGCATTTGTGGAGCGGCACCATAGGCTAGAATAGGAGGCTACAACACCTCCTGACTCGACCAGAGGCATCCGTATTGCCACACCGTGATGCGCTGCGACGCCACCACTCCCGTTAGAACAGCACCATGTGCTGCAATGGGCAGAATTGTCCGAGGCGTTTGGGAAGCGGTAAAAACGCTTCTCAAACGCCTCTCTGCCGCTTGAAAACAAGGCTAGTGTGAACGTAGCCTTAGTCGGGCAAACAACACGCACCTGGCTCAGTACCAAAAAAACAGGTACATGAGCTACCTCCTCCAAATGAATAGGCTGCCCTTTGCTGTCCTACACCAAACATGGCACATCACATTGCTCAGGCTTAGTAATACTTTTCACCAGTGCCACTGGGCTGCATTGAGGATGGAGTCTGCCATTGACACTCTGGACTCAGTGTTGCCCCCCAAAAGTCCTCCTCAGTTGCCGCTTGAGGTCCCTGCTTCAACTAGGTATTCCCACATTGGCACTGTGCTCTGCTGGCTTGGGGACTCCGAGGCCAGGGGAGCACAGTAAAAATAAATGTAGAACTAAACTTAAAAAAAAAATAAAAACATAAGTAGAACTATGCACACCATGGCCTAACTTGTATGACTGGATGGACCATGGTACTCACAGAATGACTTTGCGCAGAACAGGTTTAGTGATGACAAACTCTAAATGGAGCTCCCTGACCAAATAAACTGGTCCACCTTAATATGATACAGTTCATTATTAGATTCATGTATTTTAGTTTCATCCTATTTTAATACATTTATTTAAATTTTTTATGTTGTAGATACAGAAAAACATACAGATAGACACAGCTATGTTACAAAACATCTCAAAAATGTTTCAATAGCCACAATTGATTTATATGTTTTATATTTCTCCATATGTTACACAAAATAATACAGTGCAGTAAGATGGCTGGGATGGGGTGGTGGAATACATACATTGTGCTGGTCTATTCAATAAAATAAAAATGTTCAAGTAAAAAAGGACATCAAGCTTAAAGTGCTATGTCTACAGATACAGTGTCACAATTCAATGGATTGGGTGTAAAGAGCACAGACAGACCCAAGCAGATTATTTCAGTACAGCCAACAGAGTGTCATACAGTCAACTAAAAATTCTGAAACGTATTCACAAAATAACTAGATGCCATAACACACCTAATACATAATACACCTGATCTAATATATATACAAGGGGTCTTCAAAAAGTGTTCACACTTTTATACATATATGCAGTATATGTTAAAAAAAGTGCAGAAACGTTTGAAGAAATAAAGATGGACTGAGCTTCATTGAAACATTGACAATAAAAACCCCGCTGTTCTTGATCTTCCTCTTCTATTGAACTGTACCGTTTCTGTATTTTCTCCCTTTATATTGTAAAGCGCTGAGCAAACTGTTGGCACTATATATATTCTGTATAATAATAATAATAAAAAAATAAAATAAATACATATTTATATATATAAAATTATCATTATTATTATACAGGATTTATATAGCGCCAAGAGTTTGCTCATCGCTTTACAATATAACGGGAGACAATACAGCAACAATACAGTTCAATACAAGAGGGATTTGAGGGCCCTGCTCCTTGGAGCTTACAATCTAGGGGGGAGGGGCTAGTGGTTCAAAAGGTATTAACTGTGTGGGATGGACTGGTTGGAAGAGTAGAAAATTCCATTATTAGCTGAGGGCAGGATAGGCTTCCCTGAAGAGTTAGGTTTTCAGAGATCGCCTAAAAGTGAGCAGAGTAGGCGATAGTCTGATAAATTGGGGTAGAGAGTTCCACAGGATGGGGGAAGCTCTGGCGAAACCCTGGACACAAGCATGGGAGGAGGAGACAAGGGAACTAGAGAGTAGGAGGTCTTGCGAGGAGCGGAGAGTACAGTTTGGGTGATATTTAGAGACAAGATTGGTGATGTAATTTGGGGCAAAGTTATAAATGGCTTTATACGTTATTGTTAGTGTTTTGAATTTTTGGGCAATGGGAAGCCAATGGAGGGATTGGCAGAGAGGGGTGGTGGACACTGAGTGGAGGCCAATAGAGGGATTGGCAGAGAGGGGTGGCAGATACAGAACGGTTAGTAAGGTGGATGAGTCTGGCAGCAGCATTCATGATAGACTGAAGAGGGGATAGCCTGGGATGAGGTCGGCCAATGAGGAGGGAGTTACAATAGTCAAGGCGAGATATAACAAGGGAGTGAATAAGTTGCTTAGTGGTTTCCGAGGTTAGGAACGGGCGTGTCTTGGAGATGTTGCGGAGGTGAAATCTACAAGATTTGGACAGTGATTGGATTTGGGACTGAAAGGACAGATGGGAGTCTAGGATTACACCTAGTACCCTGGCATGAGGGGAAGGACTGATGGTTGTGTTATTGATCTTGATGGAGAAGTCAGGGGAGGGGCACAGGCTGGGGGGGATACTAAGAGCTCAGTTTTGGAAAGATTGAGTTTGAGGAAGTGGAGTGACATCCATACCGATATGTCACTTAGTAGGTTAGTAATGCGAGAGGAGACTGAAGGGGTGAGGTGAGGGGTAGAAAGATAGATTTGTGTGTCATCAACATAGAGATGGTACTTAAAGCCATGGGAATTTATCAAGTGACCAAGGGAGGAGGTGTAGATGGAGAAGAGAAGGGGGTCCAAGGACAGAACCTTCAGGGACCCCAACAGAAAGAGGGAGTGAAGAGGAGGAGGCAGCGTTATAGGTAACCCTGAAGGAGCGCTGCGATAGGTAGGAGGAGAACCAGGGGAGAGCAGAGTGTCTGAGGCCAAGAGAGTGGAGTTTTTTGAGGAGGAGGGGATGGTCAACCGTATAAAAAGCCGCAGAGAAGTCAAGTAGTAAGTGTATATATTATACAGGATTTATATAGCGCCAACAGTTTGCTCAGCGCTTTACGTTAAAATGTAAATATACGCTGTATGTTAAAATGTGTTTTTATTACAAAATATATGAAAAATATTTTTAATACATTTCAAATATTATTATTATTATTATTATACAGTATTTATAAAGCGCCAATAGTTCGCTCAGCGCTGTACATTACAAATATACTGTATGTCTTTAAAAATACAAATCTACCTTTTTGGAATGCATTTACAAATATATGTAAAAATATATGTTAAAATACCTTTTTTATATGTTTAAAAAAATGTATTGAAATATATTGAATATGGCCAAAATTGTAGCATTTCAAATATATGTAATTTACAAATATATGTAAAAATATATGTTAAAATTACTTTTTTAATATGTTAAAAAAAATCTGAAAAACATATTTAAAAAATATATATTTTTTAATATAGTCTTCAAATTTTTTTAACATATAAAAAAGTAACTTTAACAAATATTTTTACATATATTTGTAAAACCATTCCAAAAATGTAGATTTGTATTTAAAATTTTTTTTCATATATTTGGTAATAAAAACGCATTTTAACATTATATATATATATATATATAAAATGTTAAAATGTGTTTTTATTACCAAATATATGAAATTAGAATATCGTGCAAAAGTTCATTTATTTCAGTAATGCAACTTAAAAGGTGAAACTAATATATGAGATAGACTCATTACATGCAAAGCAAGATAGTTCAAGCCGTGATTTGTCATAATTGTGATGATTATGGCTTACAGCTCATGAAAACCCCAAATCCACAATCTCAGAAAATTAGAATATTACATGCAATCAATAAAACAAGGATTGTACAAAGAACAATATCGGACCACTGAAAAGTACAAGCATGCATATGTACTCAGTACTTGGTTTGGGCCCCTTTTGCAGCAATTACTGCCTCAATGCGGCGTGGCATGGAAGCTATCAGCCTGTGGCACTGCTGAGGTGTTATGGAAGACCAGGATGCTTCAATAGCGGCCTTCAGCTCTTCTGCATTGTTCAGTCTCATGTCTCTCATCTTTCTCTTGGCAATGCCCCATAGATTCTCTATGGGGTTCAGGTCAGGCGAGTTTACTGGCCAATCAAGCACAGTAATCCCACAGTATGCAGCAGTTTCACAATGTGTAGTAAGCCTTATGCTACGTGAGAGATTTACAGTTCATGCAAAGATATTTTCCATGTTCCTCCAATCCATTTTTAATATCTCTCTTACATTTCCCATATGGACCCTGTTTCCCAATTCTGCAAATGGCACATTGTCCACTGACAAGTGTATTATTGCAATTTAGTGGTTGAAATCCACACAAACCGATGACTATGCCATGCTAAACATTTATCATAATCATACTGAAAGGATAGCAGCATGAATGACAAATGTTGTATCTTCTGTACTAATAGGAACGTTTGGCAAATTGAAATAGTGCAAAGTAGGAAAAAAAGTCTAATAACCAGAGAAAAGACATCAAATGACTTAGAATAGTAAATGCAGAACATTCTTCTGTTCCCCAATCAGATGGTGCTGGTGTGTGCCCTTATAAGTGAGTTCAGGTGGGAAATCAAATGAAGAATTTGCTGCATCCCATCTGTAATCTTCCATTTGGTGCACTCAGTATATTTCTACAAAAGAAGCAGAGAATGGGATTACCTGAGATAGGAAGGAAAATACTAAGAGAGCGATGTGTCACAGACCCAAGATAACACTGACACCAGGGAGAATTCTTACAAATGTTGTCAGGTGAAAAATGTAAACGATTAAAAGTGAAAAAAAAAATAGTACTGAACCCATAAAGTTATCTTATAATTAGAGATGAGCGAATCGAAGTATCCGAAGTGGAATTCGAGTCGAATATCGGAAAAATTTCGATTCGTGCCGAATCCGAAAAACAGCCTAATTCGGACGCGCGAATCGAAATTTTTCCGAAAATGGCGGCTGACATGTGCGGCGACGGAGCGGGGATGTCGGGGAAGGCGCGCAGACAAGGCGCGCTGCCCCATAATGCATTCCTCAACGACATGTGATCGCATCAGCCAATCAGCAGCCAGCCAGCCAGCACTGTGTAATGGTCGAGGTATATATAGCGGCCATTTTGGAAATCTTCATTTGCCTGCAGTCATTGAACAGAGGCAGACCGCTCTGTACTAGGGACAGGGACAGAGTTAGGGCCACAGAAACGAGAATTGGGGACAGAGAGAAGTTACTTAGGGACAGAGAACCATTACTCAGGGACACAGACTTGTTAATGAGGGCCACAGAATCGTTATTTAGGGACAAAGAAACGCTAGTTAGGGCCACAGAATTCATACTCAGGGACAGACAGAATTGTTACTCAGTGCCAGAGAATTGTTACTTAGGGCCACAGAAACGTTATTAGGGCCACAGAATTTTTACTCAGGGACAGACAGAATTGTTACTGAGTGCCAGAGAATTGTTACTCAGGGACAGACAGAATTGTTACTGAGTGCCAGAGAATTCTTACTCAGGGCCACAGAATTCATTCTCAGGGACAGACAGAATTGTTACTCAGGGACAGACAGAATTGTTACTGAGTGCCAGAGAATTGTTACTCAGGGACAGACAGAATTGTTACTGAGTGCCAGAGAATTGTTACTCAGGGACAGACAGAATTGTTACTGAGTGCCAGAGAATTGTTACTCAGGGACAGACAGAATTGTTACTGAGTGCCAGAGAATTGTTACTCTCACAGACACAAAATTGTTACTTGCACAGACACAGAATTGTTACTTGCACAGACACACAATTGTTACTCAGGGCCACTGAATTCATACTCAGGGACAGACAGAATTGTTACTGAGTGCCAGAGAATTCTTACTCAGGGCCACAGAATTCATACTCAGGGACAGACAGAATTGTTACTCAGGGACAGACAGAATTGTTACTGAGTGCCAGAGAATTGTTACTCAGGGACAGACAGAATTGTTACTGAGTGCCAGAGAATTCTTACTCAGGGACAGACAGAATTGTTACTGAGTGCCAGAGAATTGTTACTCTCACAGACACAAAATTGTTACTTGCACAGACACAGAATTGTTACTCGCACAGAGACAGAATTGTTACTCAGGGCCACAGAATTCATACTCAGGGACAGACAGAATTGTTACTGAGTGCCAGAGAATTGTTACTCAGGGACAGACAGAATTGTTACTGAGTGCCAGAGAATTGTTACTCTCACAGACACAAAATTGTTACTTGCACAGACACAGAATTGTTACTTGCACAGACACACAATTGTTACTCAGGGCCACAGAATTCATACTCAGGGACAGACAGAATTGTTACTGAGTGCCAGAGAATTCTTACTCAGGGCCACAGAATTCATACTCAGGGACAGACAGAATTGTTACTCAGGGACAGACAGAATTGTTACTGAGTGCCAGAGAATTGTTACTCAGGGACAGACAGAATTGTTACTGAGTGCCAGAGAATTGTTACTCTCACAGACACAAAATTGTTACTTGCACAGACACAGAATTGTTACTTGCACAGACACACAATTGTTACTCAGGGCCACAGAATTCATACTCAGGGACAGACAGAATTGTTACTGAGTGCCAGAGAATTGTTACTCAGGGACAGACAGAATTGTTACTGAGTGCCAGAGAATTCTTACTCAGGGCCACAGAATTCATTCTCAGGGACAGACAGAATTGTTACTCAGGGACAGACAGAATTGTTACTGAGTGCCAGAGAATTGTTACTCAGGGACAGACAGAATTGTTACTGAGTGCCAGAGAATTGTTACTCAGGGACAGACAGAATTGTTACTGAGTGCCAGAGAATTGTTACTCAGGGACAGACAGAATTGTTACTGAGTGCCAGAGAATTGTTACTCTCACAGACACAAAATTGTTACTTGCACAGACACAGAATTGTTACTTGCACAGACACACAATTGTTACTCAGGGCCACAGAATTCATACTCAGGGACAGACAGAATTGTTACTGAGTGCCAGAGAATTCTTACTCAGGGCCACAGAATTCATACTCAGGGACAGACAGAATTGTTACTCAGGGACAGACAGAATTGTTACTGAGTGCCAGAGAATTGTTACTCAGGGACAGACAGAATTGTTACTGAGTGCCAGAGAATTCTTACTCAGGGACAGACAGAATTGTTACTGAGTGCCAGAGAATTGTTACTCTCACAGACACAAAATTGTTACTTGCACAGACACAGAATTGTTACTCGCACAGAGACAGAATTGTTACTCAGGGCCACAGAATTCATACTCAGGGACAGACAGAATTGTTACTGAGTGCCAGAGAATTGTTACTCAGGGACAGACAGAATTGTTACTGAGTGCCAGAGAATTGTTACTCTCACAGACACAAAATTGTTACTTGCACAGACACAGAATTGTTACTTGCACAGACACACAATTGTTACTCAGGGCCACAGAATTCATACTCAGGGACAGACAGAATTGTTACTGAGTGCCAGAGAATTCTTACTCAGGGCCACAGAATTCATACTCAGGGACAGACAGAATTGTTACTCAGGGACAGACAGAATTGTTACTGAGTGCCAGAGAATTGTTACTCAGGGACAGACAGAATTGTTACTGAGTGCCAGAGAATTGTTACTCTCACAGACACAAAATTGTTACTTGCACAGACACAGAATTGTTACTTGCACAGACACACAATTGTTACTCAGGGCCACAGAATTCATACTCAGGGACAGACAGAATTGTTACTGAGTGCCAGAGAATTGTTACTCAGGGACAGACAGAATTGTTACTGAGTGCCAGAGAATTGTTACTCTCACAGACACAAAATTGTTACTTGCACAGACACAGAATTGTTACTCGCACAGAGACAGAATTGTTACTCAGGGCCACAGAATTCATACTCAGGGACAGACAGAATTGTTACTGAGTGCCAGAGAATTGTTACTCAGGGAAGACAGAATTGTTACTGAGTGCCAGAGAATTGTTACTCAGGGACAGACAGAATTGTTACTGAGTGCCAGAGAATTGTTACTCTCACAGACACAAAATTGTTACTTGCACAGACACAGAATTGTTACTCGCACAGAGACAGAATTGTTACTCAGGGCCACAGAATTCATACTCAGGGACAGACAGAATTGTTACTGAGTGCCAGAGAATTGTTACTCAGGGACAGACAGAATTGTTACTGAGTGCCAGAGAATTGTTACTCTCACAGACACAAAATTGTTACTTGCACAGACACAGAATTGTTACTTGCACAGACACACAATTGTTACTGAGTGCCAGAGAATTGTTACTCAGGGACAGACAGAATTGTTACTGAGTGCCAGAGAATTGTTACTCAGGGACAGACAGAATTGTTACTGAGTGCCAGAGAATTGTTACTCAGGGACAGACAGAATTGTTACTGAGTGCCAGAGAATTGTTACTCGCACAGACACAAAATTGTTACTTGCACAGACACAAAATTGTTACTTGCACAGACACAGAATTGTTACTCGCGCAGACACAGAATTGTTACTCAGGGCCACAGAATTCATACTCAGGGACAGACAGAATTGTTACTGAGTGCCAGAGAATTGTTACTCAGGGACAGACAGAATTGTTACTGAGTGCCAGAGAATTGTTACTCAGGGACAGACAGAATTGTTACTGAGTGCCAGAGAATTGTTACTCAGGGACAGACAGAATTGTTACTGAGTGCCAGAGAATTGTTACTCGCACAGACACAAAATTGTTACTTGCACAGACACAGAATTGTTACTCGCACAGACACAGAATTGTTACTCGCACAGACACAGAATTGTTACTCAGGGCCACAGAATTCATACTCAGGGACAGACAGAATTGTTACTGAGTGCCAGAGAATTGTTACTCAGGGACACCTAATCGTTGAATTAAATAGTATGTCAGACAACATGCAGAGGAGTGGCAGAGGAGGCAATGTTTTAGGAGCGAGCAGACGTGGCAGCAGAGGAAGGGGTCGAGGCAGCAGTATTCGCAGCCAGAGGCCAGTGCTCCCGGTGTCATCCAGCGGTCGTGTCTCCACCGACAACCCTGCCGTCATTGATTGGTTGGCTCGGTCGTCTTCCTCTTCCCAGGTCACCTCTGACACCTACAGCCAACGGTCGGTGGGTACGTCAGACACAACCGTTAGTTGGCATGGCCCGGGACCAAGCCCACTGAAATCACGTGTCCTCTACCTGCCCCTGTCCTTTGCTGTTCCCTCACCAAGCGAAGTATCGCATGCTGTGGGCTCAGCCCCACTGTACAGTGAGGAAGAGCTAACAGAGGGCGGTCAGGAACGGGGGGAGACATCGGCCTTTTCAGCAGCCAAGCGAACAAGTACTGGCGAGGAGAGTGGCTCGGTAGCCGGTCTAGAGACAGGTCTGTCTCCTGACCCAGACGCAGCCGAGGGGGCTAGTAGTGAGGCGGAGACCCTACTTGATGATGAGGAGGTTGATCGCACTTGGCAGCCTCGTCGTCATCAGGCAATTTCTTCCGCATCATCAGGAGAAGAGGGTGGCAGCTTGGCAGCGAGCAAAACAGTCGGTGGGTTGCCCAGGAGACAGCAGCAGGGTCGCATCAGTGTCAGTGGAGCCAAACGTCCACGGAGTAGAGCACCAGCTCCACTGCAGCCTACCACCACGGCCAGTAGTGGTGCCGGTGCGCACGGAGGAAGTAGCAGTCAGCCAGTGAAGAGTAGCGGGGGCAAAGTTTCCTACTCGGTGGTGTGGCAATTTTTCCTCAAGCCGCCCGAGGAAGTAAATGTAGCCGTATGTCGACTATGTGGCCAGAAATGCAAGCGTGGCCAGGGGGCCCATGTTGGGACTACAGCGTTGCGTCAGCATATGCAGCGTCACCATTCGGTGGCCTGGGAAAACCGTGATAAACATACGGCGGTTCTGCCTGCCCCAGCCCCCGCTCCATCACCCGCTCCGTTACTTGCTCCGTCACCCGACGTCGTCAATCGCCCTCTATCAGCCAGTCAAGGCTCCAACACCTCTGCTGAGGGGAGTTGTCGCTCATTGGCATCTTCCGCTCGTTCAGATGCTCCTTCTCCTGCTACTCCTCTTCTCGGATTCCGTCAACAGTCTTTCTTGGAATCCGTATCCAAGAGACAACAGTTTGCGAGCACGCACCCGACGGTGCAAAAGCTGAACGTCCTCCTGTCCAAGTTGCTGGTGCTGCAGTCCCTCCCTTTCCAACTGGTGGACTCAGCACCTTTCCGAGAAATGATGGCTTGTGCCGCGCCGCGGTGGAGAGTGCCAAGCCGTCATTTCTTTGCCCAAAAGGCAGTGCCAGCCCTGCATTCACATGTAGAAGAGATGGTGGGCCAGTCTTTGAGCATGTCGGTCTCTGCCAAAGTGCACGGCAGCGCCGACGTGTGGAGCTGTAACTACGGTCAGGGACAGTACATGTCATTTACGGCCCACTGGGTGAACGTGGTGCCGGCACAGCCGCACCAGCAACTTGGACAGGTCACGACGCTTTTGCCTCCACGTTTGCACGTCCTTGGTCCAGCAAGCATGTCCGCCTCTACCACCTCTTTTTCCGCCGTGTCCTCAGCCGCCACCCCCGTGCCAAGTCCCATTACCCGACCGGCATATCACATGTGCAGGGCGCAACGGTGTCACGCTGTGCTGCACCTGGTATGCCTTGGCGAACGTAGTCACACAGGGGAGGAACTGCTGAGTGTAATGAACAGAGAAATCGACAGATGGCTGTCTCCGCGCAAACTAAAAATCGGAACCATGTTGACTGACAACGGAAAGAACATGGTGTCTGCTCTGCGTCAAGGAAGGTTGTGCCATGCGCCATGCATGGCTCACGTGTTCAATCTGGTTGTCAAGCGGTTCCTAAAATCCACCATCCCACTGCAAGACATCCTTAAAATGTCACGTAAACTGTGCATGCATTTCAGCCATTCCTACACCGCAAAGAACACCCTCATTGAGCTGCAGCGGCAGAACGGAATTCCACAGCATCGCCTGATCTGCGACGTTGCAACAAGGTGGAATTCAACCCTACACATGTTAGACCGCCTTTACGAGCAGCGAAAGGCCATCACCGATTTCCTGATGTTACAAGCGGATAAAGGTACTCCCCTGTGTAACTTAGATGTCAGCCATTGGCAGCTCATGCGTGACACCTGCCGCTTGCTCAGGCCCTTTGAGGAGGCCACGCTATTCGTGAGTCGGCAGGACTATGGGATGAACGACGTCATTCCTCTGTTGCACGTCCTGGAACAAATGCTGTTAACAATGGCTGGTCAGGGTGCGGTAGACGTGGCGCACAGATCTCAACGCCACATGACCCCTGTGGGGGCAGGACAGGAAGAAGAGGAGGAGGTAGAGGAGGACATTTGTGCTCAGGAATTATTGAGTGAAATGGGTGGTTTTTCCACTCAGCGGACAGGAGTGGAGGAGCAGGAGCATCTGGTAGAGGAGGAGGAGGAGGAGACAGAGGACCCAGACGCACCGTGGCAGTATGCTGTGGAGATGGAGGCAGGGAGTCCCTCGCATTCCTTGGCACAAATGGCCCATAGCATGCTCGGTTGCTTGCGTAGCGACAGCCGAATAATAACCATCAGACAGAGGGATGACTTTTGGCTGTCCACCTTGTTGGACCCTCGCTACCGGTCCAAAATGGTGGCCTTTTTCACACCTGCTGAGAGGGAGGCCAAAATTACGTACTATAAAAACCACCTATGTAGTCAGTTGGTCTCTGCCTTTGTGCGCCATCGTCCATCCTCAGACACTGTGGGCCCTGTGCGCTCGCGTTCCGCTGGCATGGCAGCAGGGGAGGGGTGGGGTGGTAGGAGCAGTGGCAGCTCCACCAGCAGCGGCTGCCTCAGTCTGCAGTCGATGATGAGTAGCTTTCTTCACCAGCGCAGTGAGGAAACTACTAACCAGCCGCAGCAGCAGCAGCAGCATCAGGTGGACCTGGAGCAGGAGCTCAAACAACAGGCTTGGGCCTACTTGGACAGCACCCTGCCAACCGAGGTAGACAATCCCCTTGACTACTGGGCAACGAAACTTGACCTTTGGCCCCAACTAGCTGAATTTGCCCTTGAAAGGCTGTCATGCCCGGCCAGTAGCGTGGCATCGGAGCGCGTGTTTAGTGCGGCAGGAGGTATTGTAACTCCGCGGAGGACACGACTGTCCACCCAAAGTGTGGAGAGACTCACGTTTGTGAAAATGAATCAGGCGTGGATTAGTCTGGATTTCAAACCACCAGTTCCTGACACAACTGACTAAATCCGCCATGAATCATGCCTCAAACATGTGCCACTTTCAGGTCTCCTCACACTGCTGGTGTGTTGAATTTTTTGACATAGGGTGCTGGCAGATTACGGGCCTCCTATAGCTGCTGCCAGGCCCCTAATCTGCCATAGGCCCCTATATACCACCTCCTCCTGCTGCTGCCAGGTCCAGAGTCTCTCATGGGTCCCTGTACGGCCTCCCATTGCTGCTGTCTCCATCGCCACACTCTGCTGCCATGTGCCACTTTCAGGTCTCTTCACACTGCTGGTGTGTTAAATTTTTTGACATAGGGTGCAGGCAGATTACGGGCCTCACATAGCTGCTGCCAGGCCCCTAATCTGCCATGGGCCCCTATATACCACCTCCTCCTGCTGCTGCCAGGTCCAGAGTCTCTCATGGGTCCCTGTACGGCCTCCCATTGCTGCTGTCTCCATCGCCACACTCTGCTGCCATGTGCCACTTTCAGGTCTCTTCACACTGCTGGTGTGTTAAATTTTTTGACATAGGGTGCTGCAAGATAACGGGCCTCACATAGCTGCTGCCAGGCCCCTAATCAGCCATGGGCCCCTATACCGCCTCCTCCTGCTGCTGCCAGGTCCAGAGTCTCTCATGCCATGTGCCACTTTCAGGTCTCTTCACACTGCTGGTGTGTTAAATTTTTTGACATAGGGTGCAGGCAGATTACGGGCCTCACATAGCTGCTGCCAGGCCCCTAATCTGCCATAGGCCCCTATATACCGCCTCCTCATGCTGCTGCCAGGTCCAGAGTCTCTCATGGGTCCCTGTACGGCCTCCCATTGCTGCTTTCTCCATCGCCACACTCTGCTGCCATGTGCCACTTTCAGGTCTCTTCACACTGCTGGTGTGTTAAATTTTTTGACATAGGGTGCAGGCAGATTACGGGCCTCACATAGCTGCTGCCAGGCCCCTAATCTGCCATGGGCCCCTATATACCGCCTCCTCATGCTGCTGCCAAGTCCAGAGTCTGTCATGGTCCCTGTACGGCCTCCCATTGCTGCTGTCTCCATCGCCACACTCTGCTGCCATGTGCCACTTTCAGGTCTCTTCACACTGCTGGTGTGTTAAATTTTTTGACATAGGGTGCAGGCAGATTACGGGCCTCACATAGCTGCTGCCAGGCCCCTAATCTGCCATGGGCCCCTATATACCGCCTCCTCATGCTGCTGCCAAGTCCAGAGTCTGTCATGGTCCCTGTACGGCCTCCCATTGCTGCTGTCTCCATCGCCACACTCTGCTGCCATGTGCCACTTTCAGGTCTCTTCACACTGCTGGTGTGTTTAATTTTTTGACATAGGGTGCAGGCAGATTACGGGCCTCACATAGCTGCTGCCAGGCCCCTAATCTGCCATGGGCCCCTATATACCGCCTCCTCATGCTGCTGCCAAGTCCAGAGTCTGTCATGGTCCCTGTACGGCCTCCCATTGCTGCTGTCTCCATCGCCACACTCTGCTGCCATGTGCCACTTTCAGGTCTCTTCACACTGCTGGTGTGTTAAATTTTTTGACATAGGGTGCAGGCAGATTACGGGCCTCACATAGCTGCTGCCAGGCCCCTAATCTGCCATGGGCCCCTATATACCGCCTCCTCATGCTGCTGCCAAGTCCAGAGTCTGTCATGGTCCCTGTACGGCCTCCCATTGCTGCTGTCTCCATCGCCACACTCTGCTGCCATGTGCCACTTTCAGGTCTCTTCACACTGCTGGTGTGTTAAATTTTTTGACATAGGGTGCAGGCAGATTACGGGCCTCACATAGCTGCTGCCAGGCCCCTAATCTGCCATGGGCCCCTATATACCGCCTCCTCATGCTGCTGCCAAGTCCAGAGTCTGTCATGGTCCCTGTACGGCCTCCCATTGCTGCTGTCTCCATCGCCACACTCTGCCATGTGCCACTTTCAGGTCTCTTCACACTGCTGGTGTGTTAAATTTTTTGACATAGGGTGCAGGCAGATTACGGGCCTCACATAGCTGCTGCCAGGCCCCTAATCTGCCATGGGCCCCTATATACCGCCTCCTCATGCTGCTGCCAAGTCCAGAGTCTGTCATGGTCCCTGTACGGCCTCCCATTGCTGCTGTCTCCATCGCCACACTCTGCTGCCATGTGCCACTTTCAGGTCTCTTCACACTGCTGGTGTGTTAAATTTTTTGACATAGGGTGCAGGCAGATTACGGGCCTCACATAGCTGCTGCCAGGCCCCTAATCTGCCATGGGCCCCTATATACCGCCTCCTCATGCTGCTGCCAAGTCCAGAGTCTGTCATGGTCCCTGTACGGCCTCCCATTGCTGCTGTCTCCATCGCCACACTCTGCTGCCATGTGCCACTTTCAGGTCTCTTCACACTGCTGGTGTGTTAAATTTTTTGACATAGGGTGCAGGCAGATTACGGGCCTCACATAGCTGCTGCCAGGCCCCTAATCTGCCATGGGCCCCTATATACCGCCTCCTCATGCTGCTGCCAAGTCCAGAGTCTGTCATGGTCCCTGTACGGCCTCCCATTGCTGCTGTCTCCATCGCCACACTCTGCTGCCATGTGCCACTTTCAGGTCTCTTCACACTGCTGGTGTGTTAAATTTTTTGACATAGGGTGCAGGCAGATTACGGGCCTCACATAGCTGCTGCCAGGCCCCTAATCTGCCATGGGCCCCTATATACCGCCTCCTCATGCTGCTGCCAAGTCCAGAGTCTGTCATGGTCCCTGTACGGCCTCCCATTGCTGCTGTCTCCATCGCCACACTCTGCCATGTGCCACTTTCAGGTCTCTTCACACTGCTGGTGTGTTTAATTTTTTGACATAGGGTGCAGGCAGATTACGGGCCTCACATAGCTGCTGCCAGGCCCCTAATCTGCCATGGGCCCCTATATACCGCCTCCTCATGCTGCTGCCAAGTCCAGAGTCTGTCATGGTCCCTGTACGGCCTCCCATTGCTGCTGTCTCCATCGCCACACTCTGCTGCCATGTGCCACTTTCAGGTCTCTTCACACTGCTGGTGTGTTAAATTTTTTGACATAGGGTGCAGGCAGATTACGGGCCTCACATAGCTGCTGCCAGGCCCCTAATCTGCCATGGGCCCCTATATACCACCTCCTCCTGCTGCTGCCAGGTCCAGAGTCTCTCATGGGTCCCTGTACGGCCTCCCATTGCTGCTGTCTCCATCGCCACACTCTGCTGCCATGTGCCACTTTCAGGTCTCTTCACACTGCTGGTGTGTTAAATTTTTTGACATAGGGTGCTGCAAGATAACGGGCCTCACATAGCTGCTGCCAGGCCCCTAATCAGCCATGGGCCCCTATACCGCCTCCTCCTGCTGCTGCCAGGTCCAGAGTCTCTCATGCCATGTGCCACTTTCAGGTCTCTTCACACTGCTGGTGTGTTTAATTTTTTGACATAGGGTGCAGGCAGATTACGGGCCTCACATAGCTGCTGCCAGGCCCCTAATCTGCCATGGGCCCCTATATACCGCCTCCTCATGCTGCTGCCAAGTCCAGAGTCTGTCATGGTCCCTGTACGGCCTCCCATTGCTGCTGTCTCCATCGCCACACTCTGCTGCCATGTGCCACTTTCAGGTCTCTTCACACTGCTGGTGTGTTAAATTTTTTGACATAGGGTGCAGGCAGATTACGGGCCTCACATAGCTGCTGCCAGGCCCCTAATCTGCCATGGGCCCCTATATACCGCCTCCTCATGCTGCTGCCAAGTCCAGAGTCTGTCATGGTCCCTGTACGGCCTCCCATTGCTGCTGTCTCCATCGCCACACTCTGCTGCCATGTGCCACTTTCAGGTCTCTTCACACTGCTGGTGTGTTAAATTTTTTGACATAGGGTGCAGGCAGATTACGGGCCTCACATAGCTGCTGCCAGGCCCCTAATCTGCCATAGGCCCCTATATACCGCCTCCTCATGCTGCTGCCAAGTCCAGAGTCTGTCATGGTCCCTGTACGGCCTCCCATTGCTGCTGTCTCCATCGCCACACTCTGCTGCCATGTGCCACTTTCAGGTCTCTTCACACTGCTGGTGTGTTAAATTTTTTGACATAGGGTGCAGGCAGATTACGGGCCTCACATAGCTGCTGCCAGGCCCCTAATCTGCCATAGGCCCCTATATACCGCCTCCTCATGCTGCTGCCAAGTCCAGAGTCTGTCATGGTCCCTGTACGGCCTCCCATTGCTGCTGTCTCCATCGCCACACTCTGCTGCCATGTGCCACTTTCAGGTCTCTTCACACTGCTGGTGTGTTAAATTTTTTGACATAGGGTGCAGGCAGATTACGGGCCTCACATAGCTGCTGCCAGGCCCCTAATCTGCCATGGGCCCCTATATACCACCTCCTCCTGCTGCTGCCAGGTCCAGAGTCTCTCATGGGTCCCTGTACGGCCTCCCATTGCTGCTGTCTCCATCGCCACACTCTGCTGCCATGTGCCACTTTCAGGTCTCTTCACACTGCTGGTGTGTTAAATTTTTTGACATAGGGTGCTGCAAGATAACGGGCCTCACATAGCTGCTGCCAGGCCCCTAATCAGCCATGGGCCCCTATACCGCCTCCTCCTGCTGCTGCCAGGTCCAGAGTCTCTCATGCCATGTGCCACTTTCAGGTCTCTTCACACTGCTGGTGTGTTTAATTTTTTGACATAGGGTGCAGGCAGATTACGGGCCTCACATAGCTGCTGCCAGGCCCCTAATCTGCCATGGGCCCCTATATACCGCCTCCTCATGCTGCTGCCAAGTCCAGAGTCTGTCATGGTCCCTGTACGGCCTCCCATTGCTGCTGTCTCCATCGCCACACTCTGCTGCCATGTGCCACTTTCAGGTCTCTTCACACTGCTGGTGTGTTAAATTTTTTGACATAGGGTGCAGGCAGATTACGGGCCTCACATAGCTGCTGCCAGGCCCCTAATCTGCCATGGGCCCCTATATACCGCCTCCTCATGCTGCTGCCAAGTCCAGAGTCTGTCATGGTCCCTGTACGGCCTCCCATTGCTGCTGTCTCCATCGCCACACTCTGCTGCCATGTGCCACTTTCAGGTCTCTTCACACTGCTGGTGTGTTAAATTTTTTGACATAGGGTGCAGGCAGATTACGGGCCTCACATAGCTGCTGCCAGGCCCCTAATCTGCCATAGGCCCCTATATACCGCCTCCTCATGCTGCTGCCAAGTCCAGAGTCTGTCATGGTCCCTGTACGGCCTCCCATTGCTGCTGTCTCCATCGCCACACTCTGCTGCCATGTGCCACTTTCAGGTCTCTTCACACTGCTGGTGTGTTAAATTTTTTGACATAGGGTGCAGGCAGATTACGGGCCTCACATAGCTGCTGCCAGGCCCCTAATCTGCCATGGGCCCCTATATACCACCTCCTCCTGCTGCTGCCAGGTCCAGAGTCTCTCATGGGTCCCTGTACGGCCTCCCATTGCTGCTGTCTCCATCGCCACACTCTGCTGCCATGTGCCACTTTCAGGTCTCTTCACACTGCTGGTGTGTTAAATTTTTTGACATAGGGTGCAGGCAGATTACGGGCCTCACATAGCTGCTGCCAGGCCCCTAATCTGCCATGGGCCCCTATATACCGCCTCCTCATGCTGCTGCCAAGTCCAGAGTCTGTCATGGTCCCTGTACGGCCTCCCATTGCTGCTGTCTCCATCGCCACACTCTGCCATGTGCCACTTTCAGGTCTCTTCACACTGCTGGTGTGTTTAATTTTTTGACATAGGGTGCAGGCAGATTACGGGCCTCACATAGCTGCTGCCAGGCCCCTAATCTGCCATAGGCCCCTATATACCGCCTCCTCATGCTGCTGCCAGGTCCAGAGTCTCTCATGGGTCCCTGTACGGCCTCCCATTGCTGCTTTCTCCATCGCCACACTCTGCCATGTGCCACTTTCAGGTCTCCTCACACACTGCTGGTGTGTTGAATTTTTTGACATAGGGTGCTGGCAGATTACGGGCCTCCCATAGCTGCTGCCAGGCCCCTAATCTGCCATGGGCCCCTATATACCGCCTCCTCATGCTGCTGCCAAGTCCAGAGTCTGTCATGGGTCCCTGTACGGCCTCCCATTGCTGCTGTCTCCATCGCCACACTCTGCCATGTGCCACTTTCAGGTCTCCTCACACACTGCTGGTGTGTAGAATTTTTTGACATAGGGTGCTGGCAGATTACGGGCCTCCCATAGCTGCTGCCAGGCCCCTAATCTGCCATGGGCCCCTATATACCGCCTCCTCATGCTGCTGCCAAGTCCAGAGTCTGTCATGGGTCCCTGTACGGCCTCCCATTGCTGCTGTCTCCATCGCCACACTCTGCTGCCATGTGCCACTTTCAGGTCTCCTCACACTGCTGGTGTGTTGAATTTTTTGACATAGGGTGCTGGCAGATTACGGGCCTCCTATAGCTGCTGCCAGGCCCCTAATCTGCCATGGGCCCCTATATACCGCCTCCTCATGCTGCTGCCAAGTTCAGAGTCTGTCATGGGTCCCTGTACGGCCTCCCATTGCTGCTGTCTCCATCGCCACACTCTGCCATGTGCCACTTTCAGGTCTCCTCACACTGCTGGTGTGTTGAATTTTTTGACATAGGGTGCTGGCAGATTACGGGCCTCCTATAGCTGCTGCCAGGCCCCTAATCTGCCATAAGCCCCTATATACCGCCTCCTCATGCTGCTGCCAAGTCCAGAGTCTGTCATGGGTCCCTGTACGGCCTCCCATTGCTGCTGTCTCCATCGCCACACTCTGCCATGTGCCACTTTCAGGTCTCCTCACACACTGCTGGTGTGTTGAATTTTTTGACATAGGGTGCTGGCAGATTACGGGCCTCCTATAGCTGCTGCCAGGCCCCTAATCTGCCGTAGGCCCCTATATACCGCCTCCTCATGCTGCTGCCAGGTCCAGAGTCTCTCATGGGTCCCTGTACGGCCTCCCATTGCTGCTGTCTCCATCGCCACACTCTGCCATGTGCCACTTTCAGGTCTCCTCACACTGCTGGTGTGTTCCATTTTTTGTCATAGGGTGCTGGCAGATTATGGGCCTCCCATAACTGCTGCCAGGCCCCTAATCTGCCATGGGCCCCTATACCGACTCCTCATGCTGTGACGTTGCAACAAGGTGGAATTCAACCCTACATATGTTAGACCGCCTTTACGAACAGCAAAAGGCCATCACAGATTTCCTGATGTTAAAAGCAGATAAAGGTACTCCCTGTGTAACTTAGATGTCAGCCATTGGCAGCTCATGCGTGACACCTGCGCTTGCTCAGGCCCTTTGAGGAGGCCACGCTATTCGTGAGTCGGCAGGACTATGGGATGAACGACGTCATTCCTCTGTTGCACGTCCTGGAACAAATGCTGTTAACAATGGCTGGTCAGGGTGCGGTAGACGTGGCGCACAGATCTCAACGCCACATGGCCCCTGTGGGGGCAGGACTGGAAGAAGAGGAGGAGGTAGAGGAGGACATTGGTGCTCAGGAATTATTGAGTGAAATGGGTGGTTTTTCCACTCAGCGGACAGGAGTGGAGGAGCAGGAGCATCTGGTAGAGGAGGAGGAAGAGGAGACAGAGGACCTAGACGCACCGTGGCAGTATGCTGTGGAGATGGAGGCAGGGAGTCCCTCGCATTCCTTGGCACAAATGGCCCATAGCATGCTCGGTTGCTTGCGTAGCGACAGCCGAATAATAACCATCAGACAGAGGGATGACTTTTGGCTGTCCACCTTGTTGGACCCTCGCTACCGTTCAAAAATGGTGGCCTTTTTCACACCTGCTGAGAGGGAGGCCAAAATAACGTACTATAAAAAACACCTATGTAGTCAGCTGGTCTCTGCCTGTCTGCGCCAACGTCCATCCTCAGACACTGTGGGCCCTGTGCGCTCGTGTTCCGCTGCCATGGCAGCAGGGGAGGGGTGGGGTGGTAGGAGCAGTGGCAGCTCCACCAGCAGCGGCTGCCTCAGTCTGCAGTCGATGATGAGTAGCTTTCTTCACCAGCGCAGTGAGGAAACTACTAACCAGCCGCAGCAGCAGCAGCAGCATCAGGTGGACCTGGAGCAGGACCTCAAACAACAGGCTTAGGCCTACTTGGACAGCACCCTGCCAACCGAGGTAGACAATCCCCTTGACTACTGGGCAACGAAACTTGACCTTTGGCCCCAACTAGCTGAATTTGCCCTTGAAAGGCTGTCATGCCCGGCCAGTAGCGTGGCATCGGAGCGCGTGTTTAGTGCGGCAGGAGGTATTGCAACTCCGCGGAGGACACGACTGTCCACCCAAAGTGTGGAGAGACTCACGTTTGTGAAAATGAATCAGGCGTGGATTAGTCTGGATTTCAAACCACCAGTTCCTGACACAACTGACTAAATCCGCCATGAATCATGCCCCAAACATGTGCCACTTTCAGGTCTCCTCACACTGCTGGTGTGTTCCATTTTTTGTCATAGGGTGCTGGCAGATTACGGGCCTCCCATAGCTGCTGCCAGGCCCCTAATCTGCCATGGGCCCCTATACCGCCTCCTCATGCTGCTGCCAAGTCCAGAGTCTCTCATGGGTCCCTGTACGGCCTCCCATTGCTGCTGCCTCCATCGCCACACTCTGCCATGTGCCACTTTCAGGTCTCCTCACACTGCTGGTGTGTTCCATTTTTTGTCATAGGGTGCTGGCAGATTACGGGCCTCCCATAGCTGCTGCCAGGCCCCTAATCTGCCATGGGCCCCTATACCGCCTCCTCATGCTGCTGCCAGGTCCAGAGTCTCTCATGGGTCCCTGTACGGCCTCCCATTGCTGCTGTCTCCATCGCCACACTCTGCCATGTGCCACTTTCAGGTCTCCTCACACTGCTGGTGGGTTCCATTTTTTGTCATAGGGTGCTGGCAGATTACGGGCCTCCCATAGCTGCTGCCAGGCCCGTAATCTGCCATGGGCCCCCGTACCGACTCCTCATGCTGCTGCCAGGCCCGTAATCTGTCATGGGCCACTGTTGTCGCTTGTTGGCATATTCCGCTCGTTCAGATGCTCCTTCTCCTGCTACTCCTCTTCACGGATTCCGTCAGCAGTCTTTCTTGGAATCCGTTTCCAAGAGACAACAGTTTGCGAGCACGCACCCGACGGTGCAGAAGCTGAACGTCCTCCTGTCCAAGTTGCTGCTGCCAGGCTCGTAATCTGTCATGCGCCCCTGTACCGCCTCCTCATGCTGCTGCCAGGTCCAGAGTGTGTCATGGGCCCCCGTACCGACTCCTCATGCTGCTGCCAGGCCCGTAATCTGTCATGGGCCCCTGTACCGCCTCCCCATGCTGCTGCCAGGTCCAGAGTGTGTCATGGGTCCCTGTACGGCCTCCCATTGCTGCTGCCAGGCCCGTAATCTGCCATGGGCCCCTGTACCGACTCCTCATGCTGCTGCCAGGCCCGTAATCTGTCATGGGCCCCTGTACCGCCTCCTCATGCTGCTGCCAGGTCCAGAGTGTGTCATGGGTCCCTGTACGGCCTCCCATTGCTGCTGTCTCTATCGCCACACTCTGCCATGTGCCACTTTCAGGTCTCCTCACACTGCTGGTGGTTTCCATTTTTGTCATAGGGTGCTGTATGGCCTCCCATTGCTGCTGCCTCCACCGCCACACTGTGGCTCCACACTCTGGTTTTGGCCCCGTGACTGCCCAAATGAGTGAAGTGTGCGGTGATTCTAAGATCGACGGCACTCATCTGCATGTCATACTGACTGACAGTATTATTTCTCTTCCCCAGCAGACTCCAAGGGCATTTAAATTAAAGGTACAGTGTTCTGCACTAATATTAAGTCTCTCTGAAGCCTAGAAACACCCTTTTTTAAGTTAAATTCACAGCGAATTTATTCGACTCGAATCGAATATTGTCCACGAATTCGCCGAATCAGTCGAATCGAATTTTTCATTTCTTCGCTCATCTCTACTTATAATGTTGTTATCTTAACCACTCGCCCTCCAGAGGATTTCCCCCCTTCCTGACCAGGCCATCTTTAGCGATACAGCGCTGCGTTACTTTAACTGACAATTGCGCGGTCATACAATGCTGCACCCAAATGAAATGTACATCCTTTTTTCCCCACAAATAGAGCTTTCTTTCAGTGTTATTTGATCACCTCTGATTTTTTTTTTTTGCGCTATAAACAAAAAAAGACCGACAATTTTGAGAAAAAAAAACAATATTTTTTACTTTTTGCTATTAAGCACGTCCAATAAAAAAAATGTTAAAAATCCAATTTCGTAAATTTAGGGCAAAATTTATTCTGCTCCATGTCTTTACTAAAAATAAATCCCAAAACATGTAAATTAATTGGTTTACATGAAATTTATACTGTTTACAAATGGTGGATTTTTTTTGTTACTAGTAATGGCAGCGATTAGCAACTTATAGTGGGACTTCGGTGGGTATTCTGACACTGGTGAGGGAATTGACGTGGTGTCACTGACATGCCCAGTGACACCAATAGAGTGATCAGTGCTAATAAAAAGCACTGACACTGTACTAATGGCACTGGGCAGAAAGGGATTAACATGAGGGGCGATCAAAGGATTAACTGTGTGCTGTTTCACATTATGTGCTGTGTGTGCTTTCAACTGCAAGTACACTGCTTTGTATGGCTCTGCTATGAAGAGCCATACAAAGCAGTGTGCAGTTGCTGATAGGGTAGAGATCTGTATTGTTTACATACAGTTCTCTCTCCCGTTGGTAATACTCGGCGATCACCGGGTGCCGGCGAGTAATCACCAGCTGGGATCCAGTGATTGACAGCCGAGGCCGTGAACGGCGGCGCAGGTGGGGACTGCGCGACCCCTACCCGGAACTGTAAAATCACGTATATATACATGATTTTGCACACCCGTGCCACCCTGTAGCAGTATTTCTGCTATAGGGCAGACGGAAAGTGGTTGAAGTATTGATTTTGAAATACAATACATAATCTGGTTCCTGGGTTCTACACCCCAGATGATCTCCATGTTCTCCTTGGCTTGCAATGTAACAGAATAAAATTGAAGATCTACACCACCGCTAGGTCCGGACATAATTTTATTACAGTAAAAGTCAGTGGAACAAAAAGCTCCCTTCAATGTGAAATTCTGCGTGAAACCCGCACACCCAAGTTTCGGCACCAGTAATGATCCTCGTTGATGATCATCATGCACAAGTTGCCAAATGGCTTCGACATTTTCAGGATTGAGCTCACTGAAGGACTTCTTGATCTCTTGTTCTCTTCCAGTGATGTTTTTCTGCTCTTTTTTTTTGTATTCTTCATTTAGTAGTCAAGGTATTCAACAATGCGATACAGAACAGAAGAGAAGAAAGCTTAAACAGCTCCATTGGAAAAACGTATCTCAGAGATTCCTAGGCCATGGCAGCATAGTTTGACAGGGTGGAGGAGCACACCCACAGGGATATTGTGCAGGACCCCCGAGGAGCAGTTAACAACCAATCACAAACGTTGAATTCCGAGCCATATTTAAAATTTTACATGTAGAGAAAACATTTTTAGAAGAGTAGGCCACAGAGGTAGAACAATACAGAGAATGCACAATGGGGTTAGGGAGAAGAAGAAAGAGAGAAAGAAAAAAAAATAAGAAAGGGGGGGACAACTCATGGGGCCCCCAGGCAATAAGGGGTCATGGGGCCCCTGTGTCCTTGCCCAAACTAAAAAAAGCCTATGAAAAATGTACCAGGGGCATCTCATGTGGCCCCCTACTGACCCCAGGCCCTCGGGCAGTGCCCGAGTTTCCAAATGGTCAGTTCGCCCCTGGGGGGGGGAGTGGTAGAGGAGAGGGTCCCCCCTCCTTCTCAGACAGGGAAATGCTGAACATACATCCTCAAGTAAATCAGGGCTGAGAGGCAAGCAGGGTCTGATCTCTATAAAAGAAGTAGAGAGTCCATATCTTCCAATATTTGTCCTCTCTTCCCTTCAATATCATGGTAAGATTTTCCATCTCCTGAGTCTCCTCGATCCTCGCCTTCCAGTGAGCAATGATGGAGGGGGTTGTTCCGCTCTTCAAGCGAGCGTGCCACTCAAAACACCTCGAACGACTCATTGGAGCATCGCTGTAAACTTGCAGAATTATGTCAGACTTCTCTGTGGCAGATTTGCCTGTTTCACATAGAATTTGACATTTGCTCTTTGTTCTAACTTGTTATCCATGATGAAATAGCAGACATGGTAACACACGTGGTCACAATAGCACCAGTTTCACAGCTCCCGATGTACATAGGACAATGTCTTTTGACACACTGACTTATGAAGGTCGGTGCTCCTTGTAACTGTGCGTATATCCTTGTGCTGCCATCTGTTGGCGTGTTACAAAACTAGTCAAAACGTTTTGATACCACCTCGCATTTGTGTGGATACTAGTTTTTTCATTGAGAAAGGCATGCAGAATCATGTCAAACGTCTCTGTGGCAGATTTGCCCGTTTCACACAGAATTTTACGTTTGCTCTTTGTTCTCCCTTGCTGTCCATGATGAAATAGAAGATGTGGTAATGCACGTGGTCAGAATAGCACCAGTTTCACAGCTCCTGATGTACACAGGATGAAGTTTTTTTGGCACACTGACTTATGAAGGTCGGTGCTTCCTGTGACTGTGTGTCACCTGGTGCTGCCATCTGCTGGCGTGTTACAAAACTAGTCTCAAAACATTTTGATACCACCTCGCATTTGTGAGGATACTAGTGTTGTGGGCTTTTGAATTATGTCTCAAAAATATGACTTTATCAAGACATAATATTATATGACAAACAGCTCGGTATAGCCGGATGCTAAGAGTTAATTTTGTCTTGGTTGAACCCTCAAGGATTCTAGTTAAGAAATGGATAGAATGGGGGAAGTGAGACTTTTCCAAGACAATAAGACTGTTTGGACTGTCAACAAGGACTATTTGTATATTGAGGTTGAGAAGAATGCGTATACAGAAAGTCAAACAGATGGCCAGATAGGACTTCGACTTTCAAACATTTTAACAATAATGAGACGGGAACTCAACTGGTTGAAAGCTTACCCAAAACTTGCAGAGTGTGATAAACCAACAGACCTCCGAAACTATTACAATATACTATTGTCCACCAAGGGTGAAAGCATTAACAGTTGTTTACCATGATTCTAATACAAGAGCCAGGCAAACAGAGAGTTTTTCCCTACACATAGAAAATGTTGGTTCTAAAACAAAGAAGTGAAATTCAGGACATTTAAGTCTAAAAATTGACTGTATATAATTACAAAGATATACTACAAAAACATATTACAAATAAGATGTTATAGATTTTACACACCACTAAATATTCAGCAATGGGAACTATATATCACTAACTTGAGTATTGAGATGATGGAAAGTAAGATGTATTATAAACTAGCATTAGTTACATGTCTTATCAGGAAACAAACAGGATGGTATTTCAAGAAGGAATAACTGAATATACACCTATATTCCATGGTCCCTATTTAGAATATTATAGGTATGATCACTTATATCTGGAAAAAGACGTATATTTGATCCCTGAAATTACCTTAAGATTCCACCCGAGGTATGAGTCATCTCAAATACTCAAATTGTTCTATGATACATGACCGCCACCTGGCGGGCAGGTGAGAAATAGCTTATGTACACACATTTCTCAACTAGCCAATCAAGAAGCCTGGTGGGAAGGTATCTTAGAACAATGGATTAGTGGATATAAAAGCCCTTGCACCTTTAAGAAAAGAAAAACCTCATCAAGAAAAGACCTCATCAAAAGAAGACCCTGACATCTGAAGAAGATCTCTGCTGAATAACTACTCTTCCATCCTTTCAAACTTCCTAAAACTTTAACTAAATTTCTAAACCTCTAACCTTATAACTTCCTACATTCTCCCATACTGAATATCTATCACTTGCCCTATAATATCAGTCTAAAGGCGTTCCACTGCCAGCTAAATCCACGGGAGAGTTGCCTAGTCTGAATGCCGGGTGCGGTGAGATTGTTTATTTGATTTTGTATTACCTATTTTCTCTGTTGTGTGGAATCATAAAATTACCTTAGTGTATCACAACAATATTGGGTAGTTAGATATATGTAGAGAGATCCTGTTTTACTGTTAAAAATTGTTTGTTGCCATATTATAATTTTTTTCATATTTCATAATTTATTGAATATTAATAATCAGAGTATAATATATCAAGGGCTAGCTTCTTGCAATCCTATGGCCACGGTTTGTGAGAATATAACCTTTGAGATACTCGAAATTATTAATTATTAATAAATTTAATAAATAATCAGATCATTTAAAAATTGTGATATTGATGTAATTAGTTAGAAACCTTATTATTGTGTCTTACATTGGTAGGATATATTTTTGATTGTGTGTACCAATATTCATTTATCACCAGTCTTTTGCGTTTTGTGTTAATATATATATAATTTTTGTACATAAATAAATTTTTATATTTATCTATTATAAGGCAAATTTTGTGTGTATGGTACGAAATCATATTGGCTAAAAGAATTCAAGGTATAATAATAAGTGGTGATCAAATTATCAAGGTGTCCAAATTATTGGTTTACTAAATATTTGCCGTATTTTAACGGCTGGAGGCACTGTAATATTTCATCTAAGGGAAAGGGACACGCCCTTTATAAATAAAATATATCCTTACATAAACCACCACACTAGTTTTTTCATTGAGAAAGCAGGCATGCAGAATCATATCAAATGTCTCTGTGGCAGATTTGCCCATTTTTACACAGAATTTTACATTTGATCTTTGTTCTAACTTGCTGTCCATGATGAAATAGCAAATGTGGTAAGGCACGTGGTTAGAATAGCACCAGTTGCACAGCTCCTGATGTACACAGGATAATGTCTTTTGGCACACTGACTTATGAAGGTCACTGCTCCCTGTGACTGTGTGTGCAGCCTTGTGCTGCCATCTGTTGGAGTGTTACAAAACTAGTCTCAAAACATTTTGATACCACCTCCCATTTGTGAGGATACTAGTTTTTTCATTGAGAAAGCAAGCATGCAGAATCATGTCAAATATCTCTGTGGCAGATTTTCCCATTTTTACACAGAATTTTCCGTTTGCTCTTTGTTCTACCTTGCTGTCCATGATGAAATAGCATATGTGGTAATACACGTGGTCAGAATAGCACCAGTTTCACAGCTCCTGATGTACACAGGATGAAGTTTTTTTTGGCACACTGACTTATGAAGATCAGTGCTCCCTGTGACTGTGTGTCACCTGGTGCTGCCATCTGTTGTTACAAAACTAGCCTGGAAACGTTATGATACCACCTCGCATTTGTGAGGATACTAGTTTTTTCATTGACAAAGAAGACATCAATGCAATTTCCAACTTAAAAAATGAAAGTGATGTGAATTGTCTTCTCCGCCCGAACTATTGTCAATCTACAAAGAATTTCAAGACAAGCTGCCTGTTAGATATTCTGCTACACATATAGAAAGTACCTGTTTGTCCACCATGGTCCACATCTTTTGGAAGAAATCCCTGATGGGGTTCCGAAGAGGATGGTTGGAACTCTCTTCTGGCACCTAGCAACATAGGATTAAAAAAGAATAAATGAACAGATCGATAGGTAAAAAGAAAGAAAGAAACAAAATAAAAAGTAAAACCATTCGCAAATATCAGATTCTCCTATTACCTCTACAGAAGAGACAGCTGATCAGGGGCGGACTGACAACTCATGGGGCCCCCGGGCAATAGGGGATCATGGGGCCCCTGTGTCCTTGCCCAAACTGAAAAAAGCCTATGAAAAAGGTACCAGGGGCATCTCATGGGGCCCCCTACTGACCCCGGGCCCTCGGGCAGTGCCTGAGTTTCCAAATGGTCAGTCCGCCCCTGCAGCTGATCTACTAGCTGCTGTGGTTGTTACATTTTATTGAATATTCAGGACTGAAAGGTTTCTTTTTACGGTTTTCGATAGGAAAGCTGGACAGGATCCTTTACAAGATGAATTCTTTTAGGTGATTTCATTTCCGATGGTTAGTCTAGGTTCACACCTATGCAGGCTGCGTTTGAGTCATTTCTGCATTGCGTTTTGAGTTTTTGCACTTGCGTATGTGACGAGTTTTTGCGGCATTTTTTTTCTTGCCTTTTTTTTCTTGTTGCTAGGCAGATTTAAAAAGCAAAATGCATAAAAAAAACTGCAAAAACACAGCACATGCTTTTCTGCAACGTTTCCATTGAAGTCTATAGAACCAAAAATGCAACTTTTTGCATTCAAAAAAGTCCCTGACCCTTTCCATAACGCACCGGGTGAAAACGAACAGGTGCACCGGGTAAAAATGTGGAGATGTGAACGTGTCCCATAGGAAATCATGTGAAATGGACTGTAGTGCGTTTCTGCAAAACTCTGCAGAAAACGCTTAGGTGTGAACTTAGAGTTATTGTCTCAAAACTTTTTGATACCACCTTGTATTTGTGAGGATACTAGTTTTTTTTATTGACAAAGAAGGCGTACAGAATCATGTCAAACGTCTCTGTGGCAGATTTGCCCGTTTCACACAGAATTTTACATTTGATCTTTGTTCTAACTTGCTGTCCATGAGGAAATAGTAGACGTGGTAACGCACGTGGTCAGAATAACACCAGTTTCACAGCTCCCGATGTACACGTTACAATGTCTTTTGGTACACTGACTTATGAAGGTCACTGCTCCCTGTGACTGTGGTTTAGTCTAGGTTCACATCTATGCAGGCTGCGTTTGAGGCATTTCTGCATTGCATTTTGCATTTTTGCACTTGCGTTTTTACTGCATTTTTTTTTCTTTTCTTTTTTTTCTTGTTGCTAGGCAGATTTAAAAAGCAAAATGCATAAAAAATGCTGTAAAAACACAGCACATGCTTTTCTGAAGCATTTCCATTGAAGTCTATAGAACCAAAAATGCAACTTTTTGCATTCAAAAAAGTCGCTGACCCTTTCCAAAAAACGCACCGGGTGAAAACGCACAGGTGTGAACATGTCCCATAGGAAATCATGTTAAATGGACTGTACTGCGTTTCTGCAAAACGCTGCGGAAAATGCTTACATGTGAACCTGGGGTTATTGTAGTTTGTGGAATGACTGATGAATGTATGTATTTAAGGTGGACCTAGAATTAGATATTTTCTTTCATGTTAAAGCGGAGTTCCACCAAAAAGTGGAAGCTCCGCTTTTCTGCTTCCTCCCCCCCTCTGCTGCCACATTTGGCACTTTTTTGGGGTGAGCAGGTACCTGGTTTCGACAGGTACCCATTCCCACTTCCGGCTGAGTTTGCCGTGGCTAACTGATCCGAAAGTTCAGCACCCCCTGCAGCCTGGAAGTGTCCCAGAGGACTGCAGCCCATTCACAAAGCACAGCACACTTCATGCATGCGCAGTAGGAAACTGGCAGAAAAACCTCAAGGCTTCACTGCCGGTTTCCCATAGTCAAGATGGCGGTGCCAGCACCCGACAGCCAGTTAAAGAATCTGCTCGGGGTGAGGATACTGCTGGATGCATGGGCAGGTAAGTGCCCTACTTTTAAAAGTCAGCAGCCACAGCAATTGTAACTGCTAACTTTTATTTTGCAGGGGGAGGTGGCGGGGGCCCGGAACTCCACTTTCTGTACATGCATAACACGTAATGTATAAATGTAACACTGTTAGCAATGTATTTTCTCTCCTAGAGATCTCAATACTCCCCCTGACAATGCCTGATCTGATGTTCTCTCCAGAAGACCGGAGCCATCTTTGTTTAGGATCGGCATCGACTTCCTGGACTGAGAAGCCAGCTCAGATATGACAGTCATTTAAATCCTGATGTCTACATCATTTGTGGCTGTGAAGGGAAATATCTGAAGCTGATTAGCCCTTGCTGCACCCTTCCACCATAGATATTGCTACAAAGGTGCAATGTTGCAGTCTAATCACTAGGGGAGAGGAGAATGAGAAAATGCTTCCTCCTGCCTGCAGCAGACTTTTTTTAAAAATGTATTCTGTTTCTGTATATTGTGACTTCAGTCATTAATTGTTACAAGAGGAAACAGAGGGCCCTGCTCGATACAGCTTACAATCTAGGAATTCACTAACCTGATTGGGTGTGCCATCATTTTATAAATAGGTCCCTAAACAAAATGAATTGGCACTTATGCTAAATAGAGACGAGGGAGAAAATGAAAATCTCCTCTTGGTGATTCAACGAGGTGAACTCCATCATTTATCCTACCGGGCAAAATTTAACCCGCTTCGCAGGTCACTATGTAAAAGATGTGCAGTGCCTCATCTTCTCCAAATAGCAAGTCCTGCTCATTGAAAGGGATCTTCTTCCTAATGTTGAAGGGGTTATGGGGGGAGGATTTCCACATCTTGTGATGTGGATGGTCTAATAAGGAAGCAGTACATCATTTATTTATTAGATGTTATCCTAATACTACTGGGCAGCAATAGCACAAACAGTGTTCTGTTGGGTGGGCTCACCACGCATTTTATGGGTACTAGAAAGGAACCAGTAAGGAGCTAATCCACTAAGTGAGTCAGGTTCTCCAAGTAAGCCATTCACCATTTCCTTGGAGAACCTCAACTTAGGCCAAACCAGTAGGACAGTTTAATTTCAGTTAAGAAGTGCAGTGTTGGTAGACTTACACATCCAGCCATTATGTTGGCGTAGTCATCTAAAAATTCCATCATTCCGTTCCATTCCTCCTCTCCGTAGTCGAGTTCTCGGTGGTTTATAAGAAGAAACTTAGCCATTTGATACACAGCTTCTTCAATAACAATAGCTGCGTCTTCCACCTGTAATCAGAGGACACAACAATATGAATGGATTCATTTTTTTCTCTGTGAGATGAAGAAATATGCTTCTCAACACCGGCTCTTGTTTACTAAAAGAAAACCTAAGGGCGATTTTTGTATCTATTTCCAGCATGTCGTAATCTCGTTGAGTTTGATTAACTAAAGGCACATAAAAAGTTCACTTTGCTAATTGAATCTTCACTTATCTTAGTGAATAAGATATCTCAGTGTCCACTTTGAATACCCAATCATTTGTACAGGAGTTTATAAGATTGGCAAGAGTGGGCACAAACCTTTAGGACCACTTTCGTGGGATTGCGGTTGCCCCTCACCCCTCTCTTCTCAAATGGGCTTGTTTGTAGTTATAAATGGTGGGTTTGTCACATATGGGGAAATTTGGTGTTGACCCCTTTAAATTTTGTTAAGCAGAACTCTTGGGAACCAATCGGGAGTCATGGAAGTTTCTGGAGCATCAGCGGGCACCTGGATCATTTGGATCAGTGGCCAGCTGAAGCAGAAGAGCCCCCCCCCCCCGTTTTTGACGCGCGCACTTTGTGTGGTGCTGTCACCCTGCAGTCAGGGGGGATGTTTCCAGAAGTACAGGTGTTTGATGTGATGGCTCAAGTTTCAATAACTGAGCCAGAAGGTGTTTTATAATATTTTGCATGTTGAATCTCATCAACGGTTATTGTAGTATGTACATGGTTTATTTTGTGTAACACCAATAAAGTGCCATGGCCATTTCTCACCCCAATCTGCCTAATGCTTTCTTTTTTAATGGTCGTATTTGGGGAATGTTCTGGTCATGGGAGGGGGGGTGCGGTCTGCAATCCCATTTTACTTGTCCATGATTAGGCAATTGAAGTGAGGACCGCTTTTCATTTATTCACATATTATTCACTTTTTTGGACAACCCCAATGTCTTATTTCATCTAGAGATGTACAGATTCACCCTATAGTAGCTTTCAGAACATCAGACAGAGAAGTAATACATGTTTGCTTTCCAAGTGAATTGTGCACTTAGCAAAAGAATTTTCGCTTAGTGGATGTGTTGAATATTCACTTTGCAAAGAATATCCAATCACAAGGAAGGGCATCCAAGGAAAAGCAGATTCAAGAAACACTTTTTTACCCACACTTATAGCAACACCTGACAATTCCTTCTCCTCAAAGCTCCCACCGCCAAATGCTTTGAGTGCCCAGAAAGAAATGCTCTATAGAAATATTACTTTTAACACCTTCCCACCTGGCTATAGCAGATTGACGACTGAGTGGGACGTTCCTCCTTCTGAGTGGAAACCAGAAGTGACATGGGCTTGTAACAGGCGTGGAACGGTGATGCATTTTGGAGCATTCGCAGAGCTCCTTCTTCAAGACCAATCTTTCAGTTCTTCTGGATATACTGCACTTAGAAGCACCTTCCTATTCTATCCCCTCCCATGCCTAGGGGCACACCTAGGGACTATCATGTACCTGGTGTTAGAGGCCAATGGAGAGAGGGCTTCCCTTGCAGCTAAATTCCAGACTCCCCTGGATATGGGACAGCAGGAGTCGGGTCCGAAGTAGCATGGGTTGTAGGAGTGCTTGTTAGAGGTATACCCAGGAGCACAGCTGATGCCCTGGAATGGTGTCTGCAGACAGGTGGCACCCGTGGTCCTCTGCTACCTCAGGGTAGCAGAGGACCACAGAGTAGTCGGTTCAAAGCCAAGGTCAGATGCCGGGTGGAGATTGGAGCAGACATGGTCAATAGGATAGCCGGGGTCATACACAGGAGAGCAAGTGAGAATATCTATTAGCCAAGCTGAGGTCAGATCAGGAGTGCAGGTGAGAATATCTATTAGCCAAGCCAGGGTCAGATCAGGAGAGCAGGTGAGAATATCTATTAGCCAAGCCAGGGTCAGATCAGGAGTGCAGGTGAGAATATCTATTAGCCAAGCCAGGGTCAGATCAGGAGAGCAGGTGAGAATATCTATTAGCCAAGCCAGGGTCAGATCAGGAGTGCAGGTGAGAATATCTATTAGCCAAGCCAGGGTCAGATCAGGAGTGCAGGTGAGAATATCCGTTAGCCAAGCCAGTCTCAGATCAGGAGAGCAGGTGAGAATATCCATTAGCCAAGCCAGTCTCAGATCAGGAGTCAGGCAGAGAAGACAGGTCCAGGAACAAGCCAAATTGGTAACAGCAGATCACAGTAGCAAGGGAACATGGACAAGGGTACTGGGGAGTCAGAGATCAACCAGCAATTTGAGGGAGTGATGGGCTTCCTTGTAAAGGCTATCTGCACCAAACTGAGCTAATGCGTGCATAACTATGCGCCAGTGCGCATGCGTGTTCTGACTCGCGTCCATGTGCCATAGATTTTCACCAGCGTGCATTTCTGCAGCCATGCAAGGTACTGGCAGGAATGCCAAGTCTTCGAGTACCCCTGCTGTGGACAGAGCCCTGACAGGAACATGGGATATAGTTTACATAGTTTAACTTTTTGGAAAAATGTAAAAAAAATTGTAAAGAAAAATAAAGTTACTAAGCCCACAGCAGACTATAAGGCACTCTATATTGCAGTTTATAAATAGAACTCTTGATAAAACAGAACTCACCGGAACATTGAAAATTCTCTTGTCTAGGGATTCTGTGGCGCCACAGCTGTCAGTTGGTGGATTTCTGCTAAAATGACTCTGAAAATAAATTAAAACAAAACTACTGATCAATGCTAAATATTTACTGGATACACAAGTACCTGACAGCAAATGACATAAAAGCACACCTCCTGGGAAGGGACACTCTTGTGAAAATGTCTGAGATCAATAAAAACTTTGAAAAAGAAAAGACCAACCTATAGCATACACAGAAGAGATGGAACAACTAAGCTGCTGGCCGAACTCTGAGAACAACCCAACTCATTAAAATATACAAGCTGCTGTACATGTATGCGGTTTCCTACTTTATCTGTTATCTAGTATGACTCTTTAAAGGAATTAACATTTATTCATTAATCACTTATGGACCACCCACCTGCAATGTACTGTGGACGGGTGGCCCGTACAGGCACAGAGACATACTGGTACATCGTTGTCTATTCCTGGGGTTAGGGTACATGCTCCCCCCTGCCCAGACATCCGGTGTGATTGTAAACAGCGGGAGTTTGTCAGAAGGTCCCAACCAATGATTCATGGCTGGGACCTGTGATAGACTGTATCCAATCACAGCACAGAGCCCTGTGTTGACAATCAACACAAGGCTCTGTTCAGAGGGAACAATCTCTCTGTTTCTTATCCCTGCAAAGCAGGGGTAAGAAACAAAGATTTTTCATAACAAGCAGCATGCATTACACAAATTAACAATTGTTAGGCATGCATATACCCCTTGATTATCCGAGATGTTAACCGCTTTCCACCCAGTGTCATTAGTACAGTGACAGTGAATAGTATTAGCACTGATCACTGTATTAGTGTAACTGGTGATGTCTGTGAATCAGTTCTCAACCAGTGTCAGCTTGTCAGTTAGTGTCAGATTGCCTGCTGCACTATCACAGTCCTACTATAAGTCTCCTATCACTGCCAGTAGTGGTATATAAAAAAAATTCCAGTATCTATACCATAGTTTGTAGACACTGTAACTTTCCCAGAAACCAATCAAAATACACTTATTGGGATTTTTTTACATGTAGCAGAATACATTTTGGTCTAAATTTAAGAAGAAATTTGATGTCTTTTTTTTTATTGAATATGTTTTATAGCAGAATGTAAAACATATTGTTTTGTGGGGGTTTTTTTAATTGTCTGCCTTTTTTTATTTGTACAATAAAACAATTTAAAAACAAAAAAAAAGCTCTATTTGTGTAAAAATATGTTTTATAAAGTTTGGGTACAGCGTTGCATGACCATGTAATTACCAGTTAAAATAGCACAGTGCTAAATAACAAATAATGGCCTCGTAATGATTATTATTATTATTATTATTATTATACAGTATTTATAAAGCGCCAATAGTTCGCTCAGCGCTGTACATTACAAAGGGGGACAGAACATGTGACAGAACAATACCAATACAATGCAAAACATGAGGGGATCGAGGGCCCTGCTCTAATGACGGAGGTAAAATCTTCTGGAGATTATGTGGTTAAAAAAAATATACAAGCTAAAGTTTCCTTGTTGAGATCGTGTTTTTTAGCATCCTTGTCAACCTGTTATTGCTGTCTTTGTCTCTGTTGAAGATTTTCATTCCCTTCCTATTTTGGTGAAATTGCTGTCAACAAGATAGTAAGTGAGGGGAAATCTCTCTAATGGATCAGTGAAAACCCTGAAAAGGGTCCCAACTCTTCCCAACTCTATTCAAAACTTAAAATTAAAATGACTGGATGTAGAGTTTAAAGTGTCACGTATTAAGTAAAAATGTAACTGATACAAAAAAAGCAAGAAATTACTACATATGGCAATAATATCTGAAACCTATGAATAATAAAAAAAAAATATTAGAAGAATTTTTGAAATTGTTTTGAAATTTTGAATTTGTTAAACCAAGCCAAACTATAATATAATAATTATTTTTTTTCGTTTCGTTTCATTTCTTTTTTTTTTTTTTGAGTCGGCTTCTCCAGGTTGTATTGCCACCATTGGAGTTTGGAGTGACACTACCGACAAGCAATTGTTACATACACAAATAATTATAGACCGGTGTCAGTGCGTCATATAACATGAGCGATTTCTTACACTCAGACATACAGAGCTCTGTGTATGTGTCTGCTCACATGTCTGTACAAATGTGAAATGAACTGGGCATGCTCCTCAAATAACAAGTGTGTGGTTTGCATCACACTAAAGCTGGCCAATGGAGAGGTTTCCCCGCCCTCCATATAAAAGACGGAGCCCGTAGACTGAAGCTTCACACTTGTGGAGCTCTGAAGGCTGTGAACACAGGCAGCTCAACCAACTCTACGGAAGAGAGAACTGTACTGGAACAAGAGAACATATTTTAGCTGTGGATGAAGCGACTCATTACTGCAGCAAAGAATGCTGTGCTCAAAGGAGACACACTGAGAGCTGGAAGGAGAATACAGAACACAACTTACTACCCGTACTGGGAGCCTCAGACATCTCTGACCTCTCGTCACTGGAGGATTCAGTGTTCAGAATGTCTTTAATAGTAAAAATAAAACATGTAACTACATTGGAAACAAACTGATTTCTAAACAGACAAACTATTTCTACAACAACTGCAAATGAATGATATCTTGCACTAAATATTCCAGGGTAAAACCCACAAAGAGCTGCAATAACCAGAGATATGCGATTACACGGGATTGTGTCATCAAAGATCTACGAGACTCCCAGGATAAGTATCAATTCTGATGTACAAGAACGATGTAGGCGACCAACATACACGACTGACATATACAAGTGATGCACAAGGTTACAGGCAGCACAGTGGCTAAATGGTTAGCACTTCCGCCTGGCAGTACTAGGGTTGTTGGTTCGAATCCCAACCACAGCACCTCCTGCCTGGAGTTTGCATGTTCTCCCTGTACCTACATGGGTTTCCTCCCACACTCCAAAGACATGCTGGTAGGTTAAGTGGATCCTGTCTAAATTGGCCCTAGTATGTGTATGTATGAATATAAGTTAGGGACCTTAGATTGTACACCCCTTGAGGGTTAGGGACTGATGTTGAATGTACATCTTATGTGTTAAGTGCTGTGTAAATTGCCTGCACTATATAAGTACCTGAAATAATAAATAAATAAGGTTGACATACAAAACCAAAGAGGCATAATGACCACTTGCTCAATGAAAGACTGGAGAAGCATGACAGCCATCTGCTCAGTGATATGAGACGAAGCAGTGTAATGGCTGCTTGCTTGACAAAAGGAGACCAAAGTGGTATAACGGCTGTGTGCTCGAAGAAAGGTGTCCTATGTGGTGTGAGGATCAAATGCACAAAGAAAGAAGCCTGAAGTGATGTAAAAAGCTGAAGAAACCAACATATGTGACTGTGGTCCCATCTGATGTGTGTAACCAATGTACAAGTCTGACATTCACAACCAAAAAAAAATTAGAAGAATTTTTGAAACAGTGTTAAACCAAGCCAAACAAGAGCTCTGTGTTGTTTCTGCTCACGTCTGTACAAATGTGAAATGAACTGGGCATGCTCCTCAAATAACAAGTGTGGTTTGCTTCACACTAGAGCTGGCCAATGGAGAGGTTTCCCCGCCCTCCGTATAAAAGACGGAGCTCATAGACCAAAGCTTCACACTTGTGGAGCTCTGAAGGCTGTGAACACAGGCAGCTCAACCAACTCTACGGAAGAGAGAACATATTTTAGCTGAGGTTGAAGCGACTCATTACTGCAGCAAAGAATGCTGTGCTCAAAGGAGACACACCGAGAGCTGGAAGGAGAATACAGAACACAACTTACTACCCGTACTGGGAGCCTCAGACATCTCTGACCCCTCGTCACTGGAGGATTCAGTGTTCAGAATGTGTTTAATAGTAAAAATAAAACGTAACTACATTGGAAACAAACTGATTTCTAAACAGAAAAAAATATTTCTACAACAACTGCAAATGAATGATATCTTGCACAAAATATTCCAGGGTAAAACCCACAAAGAGCAGCAATAACCAGAGATATGCGATTACACGTGATTGTGTCATCAAAGATCTATGAAACTACCAGGATAAGTATCAATTCTGATGTACAAGAACGATGTAGGGGACCAACGTACACGACTGATATATATAAGTGATGCACAAGGTGATGGGCAGCACAGTGGCTAAATGGTTAGCACTTCCACCTAGCAGTAGTAGGGTCGTTGGTTCAAATCCCAGCCATGGCACCACCTGCCTGGAGTTTTCATGTTCTTCCTGTGCCTGTGTGGGTTTCCTCCAGCTACTCCAGTTTCCTCCCACACTCCAAAGACATGCTGGTAGGTTACGTGGATCCTGTCTAGCATGTGTATGTATGAATGTGAGTTAGGGACCTTAGATTGTACACCCCTTTAGGGTTAGGGACTGATGTGAATGTACAATATATATGTAAAGCTAGATTGTAAGCTCCAAGGAGCAGTGCCCTTGAACCCCTCATGTATCACATTGTATTGTTATTGTACTGTCTCCCATTGTAATGTACAGCACTGAGCAAACTGTTGGCGCTTTATAAATACTGTATAATAATAAAGTGCTGCGTAAATTGACGACGCTATATAAGTACCTGAAATAATAAATAAATAAGGTCAACATACAAAACCAAAGAGGCATAATGACCACTTGCTCAATAAAAGACTGGAGGACCATGACAGCCATCTGCTCATTGATATGAGACAAAGCAGTGTAATGGCCGCTCGCTCGACAAATAGAGACCAAAGTGGTATAACGGCTGTGTGCTCGAAGAAAGGTTTCCTATGCGGTGTGAGGATCAAATGCACAAAGAAAGAAGCCTGAAGTGATGTAAAAAGCTGAAGAAACCAACATATGTGACTGCGGTCCCATCCGATGTGCATAACCAACGTACTTCACCGGTGTACACAACCAATGTACAAGTCTGACATTCACAACCAAAAAAATATTAGAAGAATTTTTTAAACAGTGCTAAACCAAGCCAAACAAGAGCTCTGTGTTGTTTCTGCTCACGTCTGTACAAATGTGAAATGAACTGGGCATGCTCCACAAATAACAAGTGTGGTTTGCTTCACACTAGAGCTGGCCAATGTAGAGGTTTCCCCGCCTTCTATATAAAGGACGGAGCCCGTAGACTGAAGCTTCACACTTGTGGAGCTCTGAAGGCTGAGAACACAGGCAGCTGAACCAGCTCTACGGAAGAGAGAACATATTTTAGCTGCGGATGAAGCGACTCATTACTGCAGCAAAGAATGCTGTGCTCAAAGGAGACACACCGAGAGCTGGAAGGAGAATACAGAACACAACTTACTACCCGTACTGGGAGCCTCAGACATCTCTGACCTCTCGTCACTGGAGGATTCAGTGTTCAGAATGTCTTTAATAGTAAAAATAAAACATGTAACTACATTGGAAACAAAGTGATTTCTAAACAAACTATTTCTACAACAACTGCAAATGAATTATATCTCGCACTAAATATTCCAGGGTAAAACCCACAAAGAGCAGCAATAACCAGAGATTCCTCCCACACTCCAAAGACATGCTGGTAGGTTAATTGGTTCCTGTCTAAATTGTCCCTAGTATGTGTATGTATGAATGTGAGTTAGGGACCTTAGATTGTACGCCCTTTAAGGGTTAGGGACTGATGTGAATGTACAATATATATGTAAAGCGCTGCGTAAATTGACGGCGCTATATAAGTACCTGAAATAAAAATAAATAATAATAATTATATATATATATATATATATATATATATTATGTTAAAATGTGTTTTTATTAGCAATGTATGAATTTAATTTAGGGACCTTAGATTGTATACCCCTTGAGGGTTAGGGACTGATGTTGAATGTACAATATATGTGTAAAGCGCTGTGTAAATTGCCTGCACTATATAAGTACCTGATATAATAAATAAATAAGGTCAACATACAAAATCAAAGAGGCATAATGACCACTTGCTCAAAGAAAGACTGGAGAAGCATGACAGCCATCTGCTCAGTGATATGAGACGAAGTAGTGTAATGGCCGCTCGCTCAACAAAAGGAGACCAAAGTGGTATAACGGCTGTGTGCTCGAAGAAAGGTGTCCTAAGTGGTGTGATGATCAAATGCACAAAGAAAGAAGCCTGAAGTGATATAAAAAGCTGAAGAAACCAACATGTGACTGTGGTCCCATCCGATGTGTGTAACCAACGTACTTGACTGGTGTACACAACCAACGTACAAGTCTGACATTCACAACCAAATAAATACTAGAAGAATTTTTGAAACAGTGCTAAACCAAGCCAAACAAGAGCTCTGTGTTGTTTCTGCTCACGTCTGTACAAATGTGAAATGAACTGGGCATGCTCCACAAATAACAAGTGTGGTTTGCTTCACACTAGAGCTGGCCAATGGAGAGGTTTCCCCGCCCTCCATATAAAAGACGGAGCTCATAGACCAAAGCTTCACACTTGTGGAGCTCTGAAGACTGTGAACACAGGCAGCTCAACCAACTCTACGGAAGAGAGAACATATTTTAGCTGCGGATGAAGCAACTCATTACTGCAGCAAGGAATGCTGTGCTCAAAGGAGACACACCGAGAGCTGGAAGGAGAATACAGAACACAACTTACTACCCGTACTGGGAGCCTCAGACATCTCTGACCTCTCGTCACTGGAGGATTCAGTGTTCAGAATATGTTTAATAGTAAAAATAAAACGTAACTACATTGGAAACAAACTGATTTCTAAACAGACAAACTATTTCTACAACAACTGCAAATGAATGATATCTTGCACTAAATATTCCAGGGTAAAACCCACAAAGAGCAGCAATAACCAGAGATATGCGATTACACGGGATTGTGTCATCAAAGATCTACGAGACTCCCAGGATAAGTATCAATTCTGATGTACAAGAACAATGTAGGGGACCAACGTACACGACTGATATATATAAGTGATGCACAAGGTCAACATACAAAACCAAAGAGGCATAATGACCACTTGCTTAAAGAAAGACTGGAGAAGCATGACAGCCATCTGCTCAGTGATATGAGACGAAGCAGTGTAATGGTCACTCGCTCGACAAAAGGAGACCAAAGTGGTATAACGGCTGTGTGCTCGAAGAAAGGTGTCCTATGCGGTGTGATGATCAAATGCACAAAGAAAGAAGCCTGAAGTGATGTAAAAAGCTGAAGAAACCAACATATGTGACCGCAGTCCCATCCGATGTGCATAACCAACGTACTTGACCGGTGTACACAACCAACGTACAAGTCTGACATTCACAACCAAAAAAATATTAGAAGAATTTTTGAAACAGTGTTAAACCAAGCCAAACAAGAGCTCTGTGTTGTTTCTGCTCACGTCTGTACAAATGTGAAATGAACTGGGCATGCTCCACAAATAACAAGTGGGGTATACCGTACAATGTAATCCTGACAATGTAGAGGTTTCCCCGCCCTCCGTATAAAAGACAGAGCTCATAGACCAAAGCTTCACACTTGTGGAGCTCTGAAGGCTGTGAACACAGGCAGCTCAACCAACTCTACGGAAGAGAGAACATATTTTAGCTGCGGATGAAGCGACTCATTACTGCAGCAAAGAATGCTGTGCTCAAAGGAGACACACCGAGAGCTGGAAGGAGAATACAGAACACAACTTACTACCCGTACTGGGAGCCTCAGACATCTCTGACCTCTCGTCACTGGAGGATTCAGTGTTCAGAATTTGTTTAATAGTAAAAATAAAACATGTAACTACATTGGAAACAAACTGATTTCTAAACAGACAAACTATTTCTACAACAACTGCAAATGAATGATATCTTGCACTAAATATTCCAGGGTAAAACCCACAAAGAGCAGCAATAACCAGAGATATGCGATTACACAGGATTGTGTCATTAAAGATCTACGAGACTCCCAGGATAAGTATCAATTCTGATGTACAAGAACGATGTAGGGGACCAACATACACGACTGACATATATAAGTGATGCACAAAGTTACAGGCAGCACAGTGGCTAAATGGTTAGCACTTCCGCCTGGCAGTACTAGGGTTGTTGGTTCAAATCCCAGCCACAGCACCTCCTGCCTGGAGCTTGAATGTTCTCCCTGTGCCTGCGTGGGTTTCCTCCCACACTCCAAAGACATGCTGGTAGGTTAAGTGGATCCTGTCTAAATTGTCCCTAGTATGTGTGTGTATGAATATGAGTTAGGGACCTTAGATTGTACACCACTTGAGAGTTAGGGACTGATGTGAATGTACAATATATGTGTAAACGCTGCATAAATTGCCTGCACTATATAAGTACCTGAAATAATAAATAAATAAGGTCAACATACAAAACCAAAGAGGTGTAATGACCACTTGCTCAATGAAAGACTGGAGAAGCATGACAGCCATCTACTCATTGATATGAGATGAAGTAGTGTAATGGCCGCTCGCTCAACAAAAGGAGACCAAAGTGGTATAACGGCTGTGTGCTTGAAGAAAGGTGTCCTGAGTGGTGTGAGGATCAAATGCACAAAGAAAGAAGCCTGAAGTGAAATAAAAAGCCGAAGAAACCAACTGATGTGTGCAACCAACGTATTTCATGTAGTCCCAACCGATGTACGCAACCAAGGTACTTCATGTAGTCCCAACTGATGTACACAACCAACATACTCGACTGGTGTACACAACCAACATACAAGTCTGACGTTCACAACCAGTGCATAAGAACAATGTGCATGACTGAGGTACACAACTGATGTACTTGGCCGACGTAAACGACTGATGTTAAAGATGGATGTACACAACCAACATAGAAAACTGGTGTACATGAACAATGTACAAGAGCAACCTATAAGACTGATATAGACAATTGAAGTACAAGACTGTTGTAAACAACCAATGTGCACGACTGACATACAAGACAGTCATACAGCATCGACATTATGGACAGACGTATATGACTGGCATGTACGTCTGTCGAAAAAAAACACAGAATGTACAATATCAATGAGCACCTACATATGGTCACTTGCACAAAGAAATAAGCCCAAAGTGGTGTAAAAAGCTGAAAGAAACCAATGTATGTGACCACAGTGCCGACCAACTTACGTGACCGTTGTATTCAACCGAAATACAAAACCCACGTACACTGAAAACTGAAGTGGTGTAAAAAGCAGCATAAAACAAAATGGAACATACCATTTGTCCAAAAGTAATGCGGACCTCCTTGAAGACAGACAGCGTTAATGTGCATTTTTTGGTTTCCAAACAGCTTAGTAGGCTCATCAAGAGTGTAAACATCATAAGTCGCGCCATGTTTGCATGCGTAAAGTATCTTCTCTGGTCACCTCTCTCTGAAGTTCTCTATATCTTCATCAAATATTCACATCTATATATATGTGTCTTAGGCTCCACCCATAAAAGCAACATACAGACCACACTAGCTATGTGAAACTGAGGTTGAAGTTAAACACAAGCTGTTCACTTGCAAAACCAACGCGTAAAACCGCTGGCTCACATCACTCTACGCATTTTCAAATATTCGGCAAAGTGTACGCGAAGCGTGTCTTGTACGTTCGCGATCATCGGTCACGAACTTCGAAACCAACGCGTAAAACCGCTGGCTCACATCACTCGCGCATTTTCAAATAATCGGCAAAGTGTATGCGAAAAATGAGTCTTCTACGTTTGCGCTCATCGGTGACGAACTTCGAAACCAACGCATAAAATCACTGGCTCACATCACTCACGCATTTTCAAATATTCGGCAAAGTGTATGCGAAACATGAGTCTTGTGCGTTCGCGATCATCAGTGACGAACTTCGAAATCAATGCGTAAAACCGCTGGCTCATTTCACTGACACATTTTCAAATATATTCGGCAAAGTGTATGCGAAACATGAGTCTTGTATGTTTGCACTTATCGGTGATGAACTTCAAAACCAACACGTAAAACCGCTGGCTCACATCACTCACACATTTTCAAATATTCGGCAGTGTATGCGAAACATGAGTCTTGTGCATTCGTCATCATCGGCCACGAAAATTGAAACCAACGCGAAAAATCGGGGGCTCACATCACTCACGCATTTTCAAATATTTGGCAAATTGTATGCGAAACATGAGTCTTGTGCGTTCGTCATCATCGGTCACGAAAATCAAATCCAATGCGTAGAACCGCTGGCTCACATCACTCACGCATTTTCAAATATTCGGCAAAGTGTATGCGAAACATGACTCTTCTGCGTTCGTCATCATCAGTCACGAAAATTTAAACCAACGCGTAAAATCGCTGGCTCACATCGCATTTTCAAATATTCATCAAAAAGTGTATGGGAAACATGAATCTTGTGCGTTCGTCATCATCAGTCACGAAAATTGAAACCAACGTGTAAAATTGCTGGCTCACATCGCATTTTCAAATATTAGTTGAAAAGTGTATGCGAAACATGAGTCTTGTACGTTCGTCATCATCGGTAACGAAAATTGAAACCAACGCGTAAAATCGCTGGCTCACATCGCATTTTCAAATATTCGGCAAAGTGTATGTGAAACATGAGTCTTGTACGTTCGTCATCATCGGTCACGAAAATCGAACCCAATGCGTAAAACCGCTGGCTCACATCACTCACGCATTTTTTAAATGTTCGGCAAAGTGTATGCGAAACATGAGTCTTGTACGTTCGTCATCATCGGTCACGAAAATTTAAACCAACGCGTAAAATCGCTGGCTCACATCGCATTTTCAAATATTCGTCGAAAAGTGTATGTGAAACATGAGTGTTGTATGTTCGTCATCATCGGTCACGAACTTCGAAACCAACGCGTAAAACCACTGGCTCACATCACTCGCGCATTTTCAAATATTCGGCAAAGTGTATGCGAAACATGAGTCTTGTGCGTTCATCATCATCGGTCACGAAAATTGAAACCAACACATAAAATCGCTGGCTCACATCGCATTTTCAAATATTCGTCGAAAAGTGTATGCGAAACATGAGTCTTGTACGTTCATCATCATCGGTCACGAACTTCGAAACCAACGCGTAAAACCGCTGGCTCACATCACTCACGCATTTTCAAATATTCGGCAAAGTGTATGCGAAACATGAGACTTGTATGTTCGTCTTCATCGGTCATGAAAATTTAAACCAACGCGTAAAATCGCTGGCTCACAATGCATTTTCAAATATTCGTCGAAAAGTGTATGCGAAACATGAGTCTTGTGCATTCGTCATTATCGGTCACAAAAATCGAATGCAACGCATAGAACCGCTGGCTCACATAACTTGCGCATTTTCAAATATTCGGCAAAGTGTATGCGAAAAATGAGTCGGTGCCGACCAATTTACGTGACTGTTGTATTCAACCGAAATACAAATCCCACGTACACTGAAACCTGAAGTGGTGTAAAAAGCAGCAAAAAACAAAATGGAACTTACCATTTGTTCAAAACTAATGAGGACCTCCTGGAAGACAGACAGCGGTAATGTGCAATTTTTGGTTTCCAAACAGCTTAGTAGGTTCATCAAGAGTGTAAACATCATAAGTGGCGCCATATTTGCATGCGTAAAGTATCTTCTCTGGTCACCTCTCTCTGAAGTTCTCTATATCTTCATCAAACATTCACATCTATATATATGTGTCTTAGGCTCCACCCATAAACGCCACATACAGGCCACACTGGCAATGTGAAACTGAGGATGAAGTGACACACAAGCTGCTCACTCGCGAAACCAACGCGTAAAATCGCTGGCTCACATCGCATTTTCAAATATTCATCGAAAAGTGCATGCGAAACATGAGTCTTGTACGTTCATCATCATCGGTCACGAACTTCGAAACCAATGCGTAAAACCGCTGGCTCACATCACTCACGCATTTTCAAATATTCGGTAAAGTGTATGCAAAACATGAGTCTTGTGCGTTCGTCATCATCAGTCACGAAAATTGAAATGCGTAAAATCGCTGGATCACATCACTCACGCATTTTCAAATATTTGGCAAACTGTATGCGAAACATGAGTCTTGTGCGTTCGCGATCATCAGTGACGAACTAATAAATCAATGCGTAAAACCGCTGGCTCATTTCACTGACACATTTTCAAATATTCGGCAAAGTGTATGCGAAACGTGTCTTGTACGTTCGTCATCATCGGTCAGGAACTTCGAAACAAACGCATAAAACCGCTGGCTCACATCACTCACACATTTTCAAATATTCGGCAGTGTATGCGAAACATGAGTCTTGTGCGTTCGTCATCATCGGCCACGAAAATTGAAACCAACGCGTAAAATTGCTGGCTCACATCGCATTTTCAAATATTCGTTGAAAAGTGTATGCGAAACATGAGTCTTGTACGTTCGTCATCATCGGTCACGAAAATTGAAACCAACGCGTAAAATCGCTGGCTCACATCGCATTTTCAAATATTCGGCAAAGTGTATGCGAAACGTGAGTATTGTGCGTTCGCGATCATCAGTGACGAACTTCGAAATCAATGCGTAAAAACGCTGGCTCATTTCACTGACACATTTTCAAATATTCGGCAACGTGTATGCGAAACGTGTCTTGTACGTTCGTCATCATCGGTCAGGAACTTCGAAACCAACGCGTAAAACCGCTGGCTCACATCACTCACACATTTTCAAATATTCGGCAGTGTATGCGAAACATGAGTCTTGTGCATTCGTCATCATCGACCACGAAAATTGAAACCAATGCGAAAAATCGGGGGCTCACATCGCATTTTCAAATATTCATCGAAAAGTGTATGCGAAACATGAGTCTTGTGCGTTCGTCATCATTGGTCACGAACTTCGAAACCAACACGTAAAACCGCTGGCTCACATCACTCACGCATTTTCAAATATTTGGCAAATTGTATGCGAAACATGAGTCTTGTGCGTTCGTCATCATCGGTCACGAAAATTTAAACCAACGCGTAAAATCGCTGGCTCACATTGCATTTTCAAATATTCGTCGAAAAGTGTATGCGAAACATGAGTCTTGTGCGTTCGTCATCATCGGTCACGAAAATCAAATCCAATGCGTAGAACCGCTGGCTCACATCACTCGCGCATTTTCAAATATTCGGCAAAGTGTATGCGAAACATGACTCTTGTGCGTTCGTCATCATCGGTCACGAAAATGTAAACCAACGCGTAAAATCGCTGGCTCACATCGCATTTTCAAATATTCATCAAAAAGTGTATGGGAAACATGAGTCTTGTGCGTTCGTCATCATCAGTCACGAAAATTGAAACCAACGCGTAAAATTGCTGGCTCACATCGCATTTTCAAATATTCGTTGAAAAGTGTATGCGAAACATGAGTCTTGTACGTTCGTCATCATCGGTCACGAAAATTGAAACCAACGCGTAAAATCGCTGGCTCACATCGCATTTTCAAATATTCGGCAAAGTGTATGCGAAACGTGAGTATTGTGCGTTCGCGATCATCAGTGACGAACTTCGAAATCAATGCGTAAAAACGCTGGCTCATTTCACTGACACATTTTCAAATATTCGGCAACGTGTATGCGAAACGTGTCTTGTACGTTCGTCATCATCGGTCAGGAACTTCGAAACCAACACGTAAAACCGCTGGCTCACATCACTCACACATTTTCAAATATTCGGCAGTGTATGCGAAACATGAGTCTTGTGCATTCGTCATCATCGGCCACGAAAATTGAAACCAACGCGAAAAATCGGGGGCTCACATCGCATTTTCAAATATTTGGCAAATTGTATGCGAAACATGAGTCTTGTGCGTTCGTCATCATCGGTCACGAAAATTTAAACCAACATGTAAAATCGCTGGCTCACATTGCATTTTCAAATATTCGTCGAAAAGTGTATGCGAAACATGAGTTTTGTGCGTTCGTCATCATCAGTCACGAAAATCAAATCCACTGCGTAGAACCGCTGGCTCACATCACTCACGCATTTTCAAATATCCGGCAAAGTGTACGCGAAGCGTGTCTTGTACGTTCGCGATCATCGGTCACGAACTTCGAAACCAACGCGTAAAACCGCTGGCTCACATCACTCGCGCATTTTCAAATAATCGGCAAAGTGTATGCGAAAAATGAGTCTTCTACGTTCGCGCTCATCGGTGACGAACTTCGAAACCAACGCATAAAATCACTGGCTCACATCACTCACGCATTTTCAAATATTCGGCAAAGTGTATGCGAAACATGAGTCTTGTGCGTTCGCGATCATCAGTGACGAACTTCGAAATCAATGCGTAAAACCGCTGGCTCATTTCACTGACACATTTTCAAATATATTCGGCAAAGTGTATGCGAAACATGAGTCTTGTATGTTTGCACTTATCGGTGATGAACTTCAAAACCAACGCGTAAAACCGCTGGCTCACATCACTCACACATTTTCAAATATTCGGCAGTGTATGCGAAACATGAGTCTTGTGCATTCGTCATCATCGGCCACGAAAATTGAAACCAACGCGAAAAATCGGGGGCTCACATCACTCACGCATTTTCAAATATTTGGCAAATTGTATGCGAAACATGACTCTTGTGCGTTCGTCATCATCAGTCACGAAAATTTAAACCAACGCGTAAAATCGCTGGCTCACATCGCATTTTCAAATATTCATCAAAAAGTGTATGGGAAACATGAATCTTGTGCGTTCGTCATCATCAGTCACGAAAATTGAAACCAACGCGTAAAATTGCTGGCTCACATCGCATTTTCAAATATTAGTTGAAAAGTGTATGCGAAACATGAGTCTTGTACGTTCGTCATCATCGGTCACGAAAATTGAAACCAACGCGTAAAATCGCTGGCTCACATCGCATTTTCAAATATTCGGCAAAGTGTATGCGAAACGTGAGTATTGTGCGTTCGCGATCATCAGTGACGAACTTCGAAATCAATGCGTAAAAACGCTGGCTCATTTCACTGACACATTTTCAAATATTCGGCAACGTGTATGCGAAACGTGTCTTGTACGTTCGTCATCATCGGTCAGGAACTTCGAAACCAACACGTAAAACCACTGGCTCACATCACTCACACATTTTCAAATATTCGGCAGTGTATGCGAAACATGAGTCTTGTGCATTCGTCATCATCGGCCACGAAAATTGAAACCAACGCGAAAAATCGGGGGCTCACATCGCATTTTCAAATATTTGGCAAATTGTATGCGAAACATGAGTCTTGTGCGTTCGTCATCATCGGTCACGAAAATTTAAACCAACACGTAAAATCGCTGGCTCACATTGCATTTTCAAATATTCGTCGAAAAGTGTATGCGAAACATGAGTTTTGTGCGTTCGTCATCATCAGTCACGAAAATCAAATCCACTGCGTAGAACCGCTGGCTCACATCACTCACGCATTTTCAAATATTCGGCAAAGTGTATGCGAAACATGAGTCTTGTACGTTCATCATCATCGGTCACGAACTTCAAAACCAACGCGTAAAAACCGCTGGCTCACATCACTCGCGCATTTTCAAATATTCGGCAAAGTGTATGCGAAACATGACTCTTGCGCGTTCGTCATCATCGGTCACGAAAATGTAAACCAACGCGTAAAATCGCTGGCTCACATCGCATTTTCAAATATTCATCAAAAAGTGTATGGGAAACATGAGTCTTGTGCGTTCGTCATCATCGGTCACAAAAATTGAAACCAACGCGTAAAATTGCTGGCTCACATCGCATTTTCAAACATTCGGCAAAGTGTATGCGAAACATGAGTCTTGTACGTTCGTCATCATCGGTCACGAAAATAGAACCCAACGCGTAAAACCTCTGGCTCACATCACTCACGCATTTTTTAAATGTTCGGCAAAGTGTATGCGAAACATGAGTCTTGTGCGTTCGTCATCATCGGTCACGAAAATTGAAACCAACGCGTAAAATCGCTGGCTCACATCGCATTTTCAAATATTCGTCGAAAAGTGTATGTGACACATGAGTGTTGTATGTTCGTCATCATCGGTCACGAACTTCGAAACCAACGTGTAAAACCGCTGGCTCATTTCACTGACACATTTTCAAATATTCGGCAACGTGTATGCGAAACGTGTCTTGTATGTTCGTCATCATCGGTCAGGAACTTCGAAACCAACACGTAAAACCGCTGGCTCACATCACTCACACATTTTCAAATATTCGGCAGTGTATGCGAAACATGAGTCTTGTGCGTTCGTCATCATCGGCCACGAAAATTGAAACCAACGCGAAAAATCGGGGGCTCACATCGCATTTTCAAATATTCATCGAAAAGTGTATGCGAAACATGAGTCTTGTGCGTTCATCATCATTGGTCACGAACTTCGAAACCAACACGTAAAACCGCTGGCTCACATCACTCACGCATTTTCAAATATTCGGCAGTGTATGCGAAACATGAGTCTTGTGCGTTCGTCATCATCAGTCATGAAAATTTAAACCAACACGTAAAATCGCTGGCTCACATTGCATTTTCAAATATTCGTCAAAAAGTGTATGCGAAACATGAGTTTTGTGCGTTCGTCATCATCAGTCACGAAAATCAAATCTAATGCGTAGAACCGCTGGCTCACATCACTCGCGCATTTTCAAATATTCGGCAAAGTGTATGCGAAACATGAGTCTTGTACGTTCATCATCATCGGTCACGAACTTCAAAACCAACGCGTAAAAACCGCTGGCTCACATCACTCGCGCATTTTCAAATATTCGGCAAAGTGTATGCGAAACATGACTCTTGTGCGTTCATCATCATCGGTCACGAAAATGTAAACCAACGCGTAAAATCGCTGGCTCACATCGCATTTTCAAATATTCATGAAAAAGTGTATGCGAAACATGAGTCTTGTGCATTCGTCATCATCAGTCACAAAAATTGAAACCAACGCGTAAAATTGCTGGCTCACATCGCATTTTCAAATATTCGTTGAAAAGTGTATGCGAAACATGAGTCTTGTACGTTCGTCATCATCGGTCACGAAAATTGAAACCAACGCGTAAAATCACTGGCTCACATCGCATTTTCAAACATTCGGCAAAGTGTATGCGAAACATGAGTCTTGTACGTTCGTCATCATCGGTCACGAAAATCGAACCCAACGCGTAAAAACCGCTGGCTCACATCACTCACGCATTTTTTAAATGTTCGGCAAAGTGTATGCGAAACATGAGTCTTGTGCGTTCGTCATCATCGGTCACGAAAATTGAAACCAACGCGTAAAATCGCTGGCTCACATCACTCACACATTTTCAAATATTCGGCAGTGTATGCGAAACATGAGTCTTGTGCATTCGTCATCATCGGCCACGAAAATTGAAACCAACGCGAAAAATCGGGGGCTCACATCGCATTTTCAAATATTCATCGAAAAGTGTATGCGAAACATGAGTCTTGTGCGTTCGTCATCATCGGTCACGAACTTCGAAACCAACGCGTAAAAACCGCTGGCACACATCACTCACGCATTTTCAAATATTTGGCAAATTGTATGTGAAACATGACTCTTGTGCGTTCGTCATCATCGGTCACGAAAATGTAAACCAACGCGTAAAATCGCTGGCTCACATCGCATTTTCAAATATTCGTTGAAAAGTGTATGCGAAACATGAGTCTTGTACGTTCGTCATCATCAGTCACGAAAATTGAAACCAACGCGTAAAATCACTGGCTCACATCGCATTTTCAAATATTTGGCAAAGTGTATGCGAAACGTGAGTCTTGTGCGTTCGCGATCATCAGTGACGAACTTCGAAATCAATGCGTAAAAACGCTGGCTCATTTCACTGACACATTTTCAAATATTCGGCAACGTGTATGCGAAACATGTCTTGTACGTTCGTCATCATCGGTCAGGAACTTCGAAACCAACACGTAAAACCGCTGGCTCACATCACTCATGCATTTTCAAATATTTGGCAAATTGTATGCGAAACATGAGTCTTGTGCAATCGTCATCATCAGTGACGAAAATCAAATCCAATACGTAGAACCGCTGGCTCACATCAGTCGCGCATTTTCAAATATTCGGCAAAGTGTATGCGAAACATGACTCTTGTGCGTTCGTCATTAGAGATGAGCGAATCGAACCAGGCGAACCAGAATTCGATACGAATTTCAGGAAAAATTTGATTCGCGGCGAATCCGAATATTTGCCTACTTCGGGTGCGCGAATCGGATTTTTCCCGATCAGCCGGCAAAAGTGTCCCTGCAGAGAGCTCCGCTATTTCTGACAGTTCTCTGACAGAAGGAACACATGTACAGCGGTTGAAACATTGTATCTATTAGTTTCCATTTAGGATACAGATGTTTCAACCGCTGTACATGTGAAGAAGCTGTCAGAGAACTGTCAGAAATAGAGGAACTCTGCACATACACTTTTTGCCGGTTTGGAATTCTTATTTTCATCCTACTTCTTCTTCTTCTTCATCCTCATCCTCAGAAGAAGAAGAAGAGGATGAGGATGAGGATGAAGAAGAAGAAGAAGAAGTAGGATGAAAATAAGAATAATTCCAAGCCGGCAAAAAGTGTATCTGCAGAGTTCCTCTATTCTGCAGATACACTTAGAGGAGCTCTGCAGATACACTTTTTGCCGGCTTGGAATTAATCTTATTTTCATCCTACTTCTTCTTCTTCATCCTCATCCTCAGAAGAAGAAGAGGATGAGGATGAAGAAGAAGAAGAAGAAGAAGAAGTAGGATGAAAATAAGAATAATTCCAAGCCGGCAAAAAGTGTATCTGCAGAGCTCCTCTAAGTGTATCTGCAGAATGTCATTTATGGAAACAAATAGATACAATGTTTCAACCGCTGTATGGAGTGAATGTCACAGAACTGTCAGAAATAGACAGAAACTGTCACAGAACTGTCCTTCTTCTCATCCTTCTCCTTCTTCTCATCCTTCTTCTCATCCTTCTTCTCATCCTTCTCCTTCTTCTCATCCTTCTCCTTCTCCTTCTCCTCCTTCTCTTTCTCCTTCTCCTTCTCCTTCTCCTTCTTCTCATCCTTCTCCTTCTCCTTCTTCTCATCCTTCTCCTTCTTCTCATCCTTCTCCTTCTCCTTCTTCTCATCCTTCTCCTTCTCCTTCTTCTCATCCTTCTCCTTCTCCTTCTCCTTCCTCATCTCCAAGGGCATTTAAATTAAAGGTACAGTGTTCTGCACTAATTTAAAGGCTCTCTGAAGCCTAGAAACCCTTTTTATAAGTTAACTTCGTAGCGAATTAATTCGCATCGAATCGAATTTCTTCCTGGAATTCGCCGAATCAGCCGAATCGAATTTTTGAAAAATTCGCTCATCTCTATTCGTCATCATCGGTCACGAAAATGTAAACCAACACGTAAAATCGCTGGCTCACATCGCATTTTCAAATATTCATCAAAAAGTGTATGGGAAACATGAGTCTTGTGCATTCGTCATCATCAGTCACAAAAATTGAAACCAACGCGTAAAATCACTGGCTCACATCGCATTTTCAAATATTCGGCAAAGTGTATGCGAAACATGAGTCTTGTACGTTCGTCATCATCGGTCACGAAAATCGAACCCAACACGTAAAACCTCTGGCTCACATCACTCACGCATTTTTTAAATGTTCGGCAAAGTGTATGCGAAACATGAGTCTTGTGCGTTCGTCATCATCGGTCACGAAAATTGAAACCAACGCGTAAAATCGCTGGCTCACATCGCATTTTCAAATATTTGTCGAAAAGTGTATGTGAAACATGAGTGTTGTATGTTCGTCATCATCGGTCACGAACTTCGAAACCAACGCGTAAAACCGCTGGCTCACATCACTCGCGCATTTTCAAATATTCGGCAAAGTGTATGCGAAACATGAGTCTTGTGCGTTCGTCATCATTAGAGATGAGCGAATCGAACCAGGCGAAGTGGAATTCGATTCGAATTTCAGGAAAAATTCGATTTGCGTCGAATCCGAATATTAGCCTACTTCGGGTGCGCGAATCGGATTTTTCCCGATCAGCCGGCAAAAGTGTCCCTGCAGAGAGCTCCGCTATTTCTGACAGTTCTCTGACAGTTCCTTCACATGTACAGCGGTTGAAACATTGTATCTATTTGTTTCCATTTAGGATACAGATGTTTGGAGTGAATGTCAGAGAACTGTCAGAAATAGCCTATTTCTGACAGTTCTGTGACATTCACTCCATACAGCGGTTGAAACATAGCCTATGTTTCAACCGCTGTATCTATCTGCAGAGCTCCGCTAAGTGTATCTGCAGAGCTCCGCTATTTCTGACAGTTCTGTGACATTCCCTAAATTTCCATAAATGGAAACAAATAGATACAATGTTTCAACCGCTGTATGGAGGGAATGTCACAGAACTGTCAGAAATAGGCTATTTCTGACAGTTCTGTGACATTCCCTCCATACAGCGGTTGAAACTCCTTCTTCTCATCCTTCTCCTTCTTCTCATCCTTCTCCTTCTCCTTCTTCTCATCCTTCTCCTTCTTCTCATCCTTCTCCTTCTCCTTCTTCTCATCCTTCTCCTTCTCCTTCTCCTTGTCCTTCCTCATCTCCAAGGGCATTTAAATTAAAGGTACAGTGTTCTGCACTAATTTAAAGGCTCTCTGAAGCCTAGAAACCCTTTTAATAAGTTAAATTCGTAGCGAATTAATTCGCATCGAATCGAATTTCTTCCTCAAATTCGGCGAATCAGCCGAATCGAATTTTTGATTAATTCGCTCATCTCTAGTCATCATCGGTCACGAAAATTGAAACCAACGCGTAAAATCACTGGCTCACATCGCATTTTCAAATATTCGGCAAAGTGTATGCAAAACATGAGTCTTGTACGTTCGTCATCATCGGTCACGAAAATTGAAACCAACGCGTAAAATCGCTGGCTCACATCGCATTTTCAAATATTCGTCGAAAAGTGTATGGGAAACATGAGTGTTGTACGTTCGCGATCATCAGTGACGAACTTCGAAATCAATGCGTAAAAACGCTGGCTCATTTCACTGACACATTTTCAAATATTCGGCAACGTGTATGCGAAACATGTCTTGTACGTTCGTCATCATCGGTCAGGAACTTCGAAACCAACGCGTAAAACCGCTGGCTCACATCACTCACATATTTTCAAATATTCGGCAGTGTATGCGAAACATGAGTCTTGTGCATTCGTCATCATCGGCCACGAAAATTGAAACCAACGCGAAAAATCGGGGGCTCACATCGCATTTTCAAATATTCATCGAAAAGTGTATGCGAAACATGAGTCTTGTGCGTTCGTCATCATCGGTCACGAACTTCGAAACCAACGCGTAAAAACCGCTGGCTCACATCACTCACGCATTTTCAAATATTTGGCAAATTGTATGCGAAACATGAGTATTGTACGTTCATCATCATCGGTCACGAACTTCAAAACCAACGCGTAAAAACCGCTGGCTCACATCACTCGCGCATTTTCAAATATTCGGCAAAGTGTATGCGAAACATGACTCTTGTGCGTTCGTCATCATCGGTCACGAAAATGTAAACCAACGCGTAAAATCGCTGGCTCACATCGCATTTTCAAATATTCATCAAAAAGTGTATGGGAAACATGAGTCTTGTGCGTTCGTCATCATCGGTCACAAAAATTGAAACCAACGCGTAAAATTGCTGGCTCACATCGCATTTTCAAATATTCGTTGAAAAGTGTATGCGAAATATGAGTCTTGTACGTTTGTCATCATCGGTCACGAAAATTGAAACCAACGCGTAAAATCACTGGCTCACATCGCATTTTCAAACATTCGGCAAAGTGTATGCGAAACATGAGTCTTGTACGTTCGTCATCATCGGTCACGAAAATCGAACCCAACGCGTAAAACCGCTGGCTCACATCACTCACGCATTTTTTAAATGTTCGGCAAAGTGTATGCGAAACATGAGTCTTGTGCGTTCGTCATCATCGGTCACGAAAATTGAAACCAATGCGTAAAATCGCTGGCTCACATCGCATTTTCAAATATTCGTTGAAAAGTGTATGGGAAACATGAGTCTTGTACGTTAGTCATCATCGGTCACGAACTTCGAAACCAACGCGTAGAACCGCTGGCTCACATTACTTGCGCATTTTCAAATATTCGTCGAAAAGTGTATGCGAAACATGAGTCTTGTGCATTCGTCATTATCGGTCACGAAAATCGAATGCAACGCATAGAACCGCTGGCTCACATCACTGCCGCATTTTCAAATATTCGGCAAAGTGTATGCGAAAAATGAGTCGGTGCCGACCAATTTACGTGACTGTTGTATTCAACCGAAATACAAATCCCACGTACACTGAAACCTGAAGTGGTGTAAAAAGCAGCAAAAAACAAAATGGAACTTACCATTTGTTCAAAACTAATGAGGACCTCCTGGAAGACAGACAGCGGTAATGTGCAATTTTTGGTTTCCAAACAGCTTAGTAGGTTCATCAAGAGTGTAAACATCATAAGTGGCGCCATATTTGCATGCGTAAAGTATCTTCTCTGGTCACCTCTCTCTGAAGTTCTCTATATCTTCATCAAACATTCACATCTATATATATGTGTCTTAGGCTCCACCCATAAACGCCACATACAGGCCACACTGGCAATATGAAACTGAGGATGAAGTGACACACAAGCTGCTCACTCGCGAAACCAACGCGTAAAATCGCTGGCTCACATCGCATTTTCAAATATTCGTCGAAAAGTGTATGCGAAACATGAGTCTTGTGCGTTCGTCATCATCAGTCACGAAAATTGAAACCAACGCGTAAAATCGCTGGATCACATCGCATTTTCAAATATTCGTCGAAAAGTGTATGCGAAACATGAGTCTTTTAAATTCATCATCATCGGTCACGAACTTCGAAACCAACGCGTAAAACCGCTGGCTCACATCACGCAGTGTACATGAGTCTTGTACGTGCCTCATCATCGGTCACGAACTTCGAAGCTAACTCATACAATCGCTGGCCCACATCACACAGTGTACATGAATAACACAAAGAGAATCAGCAAGCGCTCCCAAATAATAGCAGCTATATGCACCAAAAAAGGAACTACAAGTCCTCTCAATCTGATCAAATGTGCTCAGGGAAGGTGCAGCTCATAAATCAATCCAAGTATTAAAAACTCATAGTCTTTAAACTAATGAAAATCATAAAAGACAATCAAAACAATATATATAAAAATGGATATAAAAGTCCCAATAAGCAATCTCTGTGATGTGAAGATGCTATTCCACCAGGTTGTGCGCATATATACTGGAATCAACCAAATAGTGGGAAGTGCTTATCATCCGGTGGTGTGCGATAGATTAGTGGGATTGCAAACTCACCAGAAGCGCAATGTTAATGCGCATTTAGCCAATATTTGCCGGCCTGGAGATCTCCCTTCAATGGAACCTGGTCTGGTCTGGAAATCTTTCCCTCTGATGGTTGGGTGTTTAAGGTCAGGTCACTCAGAGGTTCCTCTCATGGATGGTCTAGTCATACGGGAATTAATCCATCCTCCAGCCGGATGGGACCTCGGTCCTGAGGGTTTAAATGTTCATGGTCGAGCAAGAAATAGGAATCTCATAGTGTAGTACTCTTGTCATTTATTAAGGGAGTTATAAATATGAATAAAAGGTGTACACACATGTAAATAAAAATCAGGTGAGCAAAGTATGAAACACTCTGTAAACAATCAGGTGTAGCTAGTCAGTGCTGCCAATGTTACTAACCAACCAGTAGGGAATGGTGACCTCCTTGATCCAGCGGCGTGACGTCACTGGGTAGTGGGGCTCCTCCTTGACGCGTTGCGTATAAAAATACATCCTCAGAAGGGGTGATTCCTTGACTACCTGGACGTCTATTGCACTAAATATTGTTTCAAATGGCACGCGCTTATTAGCGAGCACCATTTTGCAGAAGATCTGTACAGACTGCGCATGCGCGAGAACCGCGGGCGCCATATTTCTGTGGATCATTGTTGGCTATTGCACAACGCATATGCGCGAATGCCACCATGTTGTAGAAGATCAGACTGCGCTTGCGCCAGAGTCGCGGGCGCCATTTTTCTGTGGATCATTATCGGTTATTGCGGATCGCATATGCGCGAATGCCGCCATATTCTTGAAGGTCATAGCTTTGTCAAATATATATGCGTTTATACGGGCAGAACTTAATGTTAGTCAGAGATGGTGATAAACACATTAAGTGCCAGTCAGCCAGCTAACTATGGGTCTGAGCTACTCAGCATGAATGTGGCCATAATGTTATGATTATGCAATGATTCATTAGCTGTATATGAAATCTCAATAAGAGATAAGCATTATGCTGTCTGGGGTTTAACATGCAGCATGGACTACGACTTACAATTGAGTTATCACAGGTTACAATCATCATTTATCAAATAATATGAATGCAAACATAATACAAAGAAGATATAAGCTAAATATGGACTTAATGGCAAACATACAGTATGGTATAAGAATAATAACAATGAAGGTCTAATGATAATAAAAATGATAAAAATAGAATAAAATATCAATGCAAGCTTCAAATGGATAAAAAAGGGGGGTCATGTGGATAGACATATATAAAGAGGTACAGATTATGCAAACAGGAGCATGGTATCATAATTTGGTAAAACTGTCAACTATTGTCTATGAAGCAGTTAATATCGATATTATGGCCTGCAGGGGTAAGGGTCCTCATTTCATAGATCCATTTGGTTTCCATTTGTGAAACGAGTCTCGTTTTGTTCAAACCTCTCCAATGTTGCTGGACCATGTCTATTCCAGTGAATTTAAGCAATGATGGATCACAATTATGATAATACCGAAAAACTTTGGATACTGAGTGTTCCCTAAAACCCTTCTTGATGTTGTAGCAGTGTTCGCAAAATCTATCTCGTAACCTTCGGGTTGTGCGGCCGATATATTGTTTTCGGCAAGGGCACTCCAGAAGATACACCACGTATCTAGTATTGCAGGTTATGAAATGTGTGATACAGAATGTTCTACCAGTTACAGTAGACGTAAAAGTTTTGATTCTTCTTTCAGATGTCCTAGTCTGTACACAAATTGGGCATTTCTTACAAGGAAAAAAACCCTTCATGTTTGTGAAAAAACTCGATCTAGGGTGGGTTCAATCACATTAGGTGAGATTTTTGTTCTGAGGGTGGGGGCTCTTCTGAAGACTACTTACGGTTTATCAGGCAATGTTTTGGCTAAGATTGGATCTGCCTTAAGGATGTTTCAGTTTTTTCTGATAACTTTATGAATTACTTTGTGCTGTATGGAAAAGGAGGTGACTAAAGGGAAGAACATGCTTTTCTTCTGCACGGTAGTATTAGACAGCATTACCTCCCTATTCATGTCTGCTACATGGGATATTTCAGCATCCAGAATCTTTTCTTCATAGCCTTTCTCCATAAACCCCTGTTTGAGTATATTAGCCTTAATATGGTATGCTTCAATGTCAGTACAATTACGCCTAATTCTCATGAATTGACCTCTGGGGACATTGGCCAACCAGGATGGGTGGTGACAGCTATCGGTGGGAATGTAGCTGTTTCTATCCGTTAGCTTAAAGAATGCTTCAGAAGTTAGATAGCCTCCCTTGTTCAGTATCGTAATATCTAAGAAATTGATTTCAGTTGTGCTGTAAGTGTACATGAGTTGTATATTTAGGTCATTGTTATTAAGCGTACCAAAAAAGTTGACTAAAGCAGATTCGTCACCCTGCCAAATTGAGTAGAATGTCATCAATATAGCGTTTGTAAAATAATAGTTCTGGCCAATCCCTGGGGTATATGACGTCATCTTCCCACCTGGCCATGAAAAGGTTGTCCAGGCCGGGGGCAAATTTAGCCTCCATTGCAACACCCCTTGTTTGTAGGTAAAATGTGTGATTGTACAAAAAATAATTTTTCAGCATGGCAAAATCTAAAAGCTCTGTTAAAAAGTTCTTATAGTTCCTGGGTAGATTATAATCTATCGATAATTATCAGTTGAATCTAAATAATACTGTACTGCCATCATACCATCATTGTGGCCGATGTTGCTGTACAGAGAGGCCACATCCACCGTGACTAGGAAGGTCAAAAGTTCTGGATTCCAAATGAGAGATTTAATTTCATTTAATACCCGCTTGGTGTCTCTAATGTATGCAGGGGTGGTAAGAACAAGGAGCTGTAGATAGCGATCTATGTACTTCCCGATGCGGGAGCACAGAGATCCAATGCCACCGATTATGGGCCTACCGGGCGGTTGCACCGGGATTTTATGCACCTTAGGTAAACAGTATAAAATGGGGAGCCTCGGGGCTTTTGGACAAAGATATTCTTTTTCTTTTTTAGTGATAACATTTTTCTCATAGCCTTTTGCAATCAAATCTTTAAGCGAACGTTTAAAAGTGATAATAGGATTCTTATGTAAAATGGCGTAAGTATCTTTGTCCAGAATCTTCTGGACTTCAGCCATATAGGCAGTTTTATCTAATACCACTACGCCCCTCCCCCCCTTTATCGGCTGGTCTGATGACACGATCTTTATTCTTTAATAGAGAATTCAAGCCTGTTTCGATATCTCTTGAGTTGTATGGTCGCTTCACTTTGATGGCCTCCATATCTATAAGTACCAGATCACGCAGTGTACATGAGTCTTGTACGTTCGTCATCATCGGTCACAAATGTGAAACCAACGCATACAATCGCTGGCCCACATCACGCAGTGTACATGAGTCTTGTACGTTTGTCATCATCGATCACGAACTTCGAAGCCAACACATACAATCGCTGGCCCACATCATGCAGTGTACATGAGTCTTGTACGTTCGTCATCATCGGTCATGAATGTGAAACCAATGCATACAATCGCTGCCCCACATCACGCAGTGTACATGAGTCTTGTACATTCCTCATCATCGGTCACGAACTTCAAAGCCAATGCATACAATTGCTGGCCCACATCACGCAGTGTACATGAGTCTTGTACGTTCCTCATCATCGGTCACGAACTTCGAAACCAACGCATGCAATAGCTGGCCCACATCACGCAGTGTACATGAGTCTTGTACGTTCGTCATCATCGGTCACAAATGTGAAACCAACACATACAATCGCTGGCCTACATCATGCAGTGTACATGAGTCTTGTACGTTCCTCATCATCGGTCACGAATGTGAAACCAACGCATACAATTGCTGGCCCACATCACGCAGTGTACATGAGTCTTGCACGTTCCTCATCATCGGTCACGAACTTCACAGCCAACGCATACAATCGCTGGCCCAAATCACGCAGTTTACATGAGTCTTGTACGTTCCTCATCATCGGTCACGAACTTCACAGCCAACGCATACAATCGCTGGCCCACATCACGCAGTGTACATGAGTTTTGTACGTTCGTCATCATCAGTCACGAACTTCGAAACCAACGCTTACAATCGCTGGCCCACATCTCGCAGTGTACATGAGTCTTGAACATTCATCATCATCGGTCACGAAGTTCAAAACCTATGCATACAATCGCTGGCCCACGTCACGTAGTGTACATGAGTCTTGTACGTTCGTCATCATCGGTCACGAATGTGAAACCAACGCATACAATCGCTGGCCCACATCACGCAGTGTACATGAGTCTTGTACGTTCGTCATCATCGGTCACGAATGTGAAACCAACACATACAATCGCTGGCCCACATCACGCTGTGTACATGAGTCTTGTACGTTCGTCATCATCGGTCACGAATGTGAAACCAACGCATACAATCGCTGGCCCACATCACGCTGTGTACATGAGTCTTGTACGTTCGTCATCATCGGTCACGAACTTCAAAGCCAACGCATACAATCGCTGGCCCACATCACGCTGTGTACATGAGTCTTGTACGTTCGTCATCATCGGTCACGAATGTGAAACCAACACATACAATCGCTGGCCCACATCACGCTGTGTACATGAGTCTTGTACGTTCGTCATCATCGGTCACGAACTTCAAAGCCAACGCATACAATCGCTGGCCCACATCACGCTGTGTACATGAGTCTTGTACGTTCGTCATCATCGGTCACGAATGTGAAACCAACACATACAATCGCTGGCCCACATCACGCTGTGTACATGAGTCTTGTACGTTCGTCATCATCGGTCACACATATCGGTGCTGTACGTTGGTCCCTTACATAGCATTTTACACCACTTTGGGCTTCTTTCTTTGTGTGAGTGATCACATATAGGTCATGCTCATTGGTCCTCGATGTTTGTCATGTATGTTGGTCTTGTACATCAGCTGTGCAGTTTGGTCGAGTACGCCGGTCTCATACTTTGGCCCCATACATCGATCTTGTACGTCGGTCATGTACATTGGCCGAATACGATGGTTGCATACGTTGGTTGAAAGCGCGGTTGCGTGCGTCGGTTTGCACTGTGGTTGCATACATCAGTTTGAGAGAGCAGCCAGTGTGTCACTTCAGCCTCAGGTTCACATAGCCGCTGTGTTCACGTTTGTCGGTTGGGACCTCAGTGACGCACGTCGGTCGAGTACATCAGTCGCGTATGTCGGTCTGGACTGCGGTCACCTACATTGGGTTTTTTGCAGCTTTTTACACTACAACAGGCTTTGAGCAAGTGATCATCACATCGCTTCAAACTCCTTTCTTCCAGCACACGGCCATTATGCCGCTTTGGTCTTTGGTCAATGTCTGTGGGTAAGGGCAAAACGCGTTGACGCACTTCCGGTCTGCCGTCCTGACGTCCCGCGTCACTTCCGGTGAGTGGAGCGCACGCTGTGCGTTCCAAGCGGCCATTTTTTTGGATTTGTATCCTGTCACCTTGTGAAACCAGGCTGTGAGGTCTCTGAAGTATGATGTGAGCAGTGCTACTTATGGCAGCCTTTGGAGGCAATTAACCTCCCCAGCAGTCTGATTAAGAAGAAGGCGCAACACAGTCTCAGACAGAACAGGATATGACTGCAAACACTTGATCCAGAATTCTGTAACTGGCATTGTAGAGAAATCAGTTCTCGCTGCATCGCTGGTAACCTCCCTAGTGGTCTGATTATGTCCATATTTCTGTGCTCAAAGCGTTACATTGTTTTGCATGGAAATATGTAGTTTTTTTTATTGTAGGCCTGTAATTTTTAGGAATAACTCACTGAAATCTGTCCGAACAAGAGTCTAGTAAACATCCCGGGTATGATAACATTTGAAACACGAAATCATAAATTATAATTTAATAAATAATCATAAAAAATAATAATATAATAATAATAAATGTAATTCAATAATATAATCAAACCAAAAACACTGAAATTTGAAATATAGCGCCAAGTTTACACATCACTGAGCAAAGTCGCAAAATTGTTTTCAGTGTCTGATGACGAATTTCCCCCACGAATCATTATCACTCAATTCTGCAAGTGGTTCTAATTTACTATCGCTGTTCTCTAGCCGGTCTAAAACCGCTTTTGACCTGAAGGGACGCTTTTTGGACGCCATGGACGTTTCTCAGTTTCCAGGCAGAAAGAATGGTAAAAATGCAGGCAGGGCGCCGGACAAAGCACTCGGGACAAAATGTATGTGAAATGGTTTGATACAGGAATGTTATACTATGTGATTTTAGTGTATTTAGTGAATGTCACTTTTGGTCATTTTCAAATTTCCCGCCGTTCCGTCCCCCGTACGTCCCAACGCTTGCAGGGGACGGAACCTAGATGACAGATGCCGGCATCCGCTGGATTATATTGTCGGGGACACTGCAGGAGGGACATCGCGGGAGCGCAGGACAAGGTAAGTGAAGAAGAGACCCCGGAGCAGCGCCGCATGGTAGGCCCGAGTGTAGCTCGGGGTTACCGCTTTTGGTACTGAAACTTTACCCCGAGCTACTCTCGGGAATACCTCCAGGGAGGTTAAAGGATGTTTTTATTCATCTTACCATATGTGAGTGGTCTGGTAATTCTTACTAAATATTGCCCCATTTACTGGCATTATTACACTATTATACACTTCTCTCCCTTGCACTGCTGTGGAGTTTGGTGAGAGGAGAAGGCAGGATCGAGTGGAAGAATGACCTTTTTACTGTACTGGTGGGAAGGAGTCGTAAAGGATTCAACAAAAGAGGGCATAGGATCCCTATACATCCTAAAAGGCGTATTACTCACCAATATCTGGTGAGTGCGGTTGATTTTGGTTTCTTCACTGGTGATTGGTGGAAGGATCATTTCATTTGGATATCTGTTTTTCACAAATTATTTGGGAAGAAGGACTTTAATTTTATTTTTAATATATATATATTTTTTAAGATCAATTGCACATTTTCTTTTATATTTTTTTTTTTTCGGATGTCACTTTTATCACATTTATATATATTTTATACACTGTTTATTATCTAGTTGCCGACCGCAGATAGCCGAATGACGGCTTCACTGCGGCCGGCCAGTTCTGGGTGGACGTCATACGACGTCCCCCCAGAACGCGCTCTCATGCGCGCCCCAGGGGGCGCGCACCCGGCGATCTCCGTGATCGCTGTGTCCTACGGACACAGCTGATCACGAGATGTGGTAAAAGGCTGATCATACCGGCCTTTTACCACGTGATCAACGGTGTCCAATGACACACTGATCACAGGGAAATGCAAGTGCCGGTTCTCGGCTGCACTTTCCTCACGCTGTCAGATCGTGAGGAAAGTACTGCCGAGAACCTATAAGAAAGGGCGCAGCGCTAAAATACAACTAATGAACATACATAAATTAATAATAACAATGTGCCAAGAACTGTGCATGTGAAGCAAAAAAAAGTCCTTAAGAAATCAATGGTGACTTAAAACACGTGCGTCTTCCGGTGATCAGAGTAGTAGAATTATGCACTCACCAGATGCATAATTCAAATATGCATATAGATGGTATCCCGATATCCAAGCGAAGCAAGTCTTAGGCGGATAGGGTCATCATCCGGATACATCAATGCGTCCAAGTTCCTCCTCATGGATTGTGTGTTTCCACACTAGAACACCCCTCAGCTGTCCCCTAGGTGACTCTGCAAGTAAAGGACTCAGCAGGGTCTTTTTCAGTACTGTGGGCAAGAAGTCCCCCCAGCATAGGGTCTTTTCTCCCAGGAAGGTCACCCCTCTTGGCTGGAGCCACCGGCAGCTGTCAGAGCGAGGATCGGCACCGATCATCAGGGCCACTGATGATCAGTGCCCTGATGATCGGTGCCCAGCAGTGCCACCCACAAGTTCCGCCCACCTGTGCCCAGCAGTGCGCCCACCTGTGCCCAGCAGTGCAACCAACCTGTGCCACTCTGCAGTGTCACACACCTGTGCCCAGAAGTGCCACCTACCTGTGCCCAGCAGTGCCACCCACCTGTGCCCACCCACCTGTGCCCACCAGTGCCACCCACCTGTGCCCACCAGTGCCACCCACCTGTGCCCACCCACCAGTGCTGCCAGTCAGTGCCACCAGTCAGTGCCCAGCGGTTGTGCCAGTCAGTGCCGCCAGTCAGTGCCCAGCAGTGATGCCAGTCAGTGCCATCTATCAGTACCCATCATCAGTGTCACCTATCAGTGCCGCCTATCCGTGACTATGTTGCATATTAGTGCCGCCTATCCGTGACACCTCATTAGTGCTACCTATCAGTGCCGCCTATCCGTGCCACCTCATTAGTACTGCCTATCAGTGCCCTTTAGTGCTGCCTATCAGTGCCCATCAGTGCCGCCTATCAGTGCCCATCAGTGCTGCCTCATCAACGCACATCAGTGAAGGAGAAAAAATACCTGTTTGAAAAATTTTATAATAGAAACAAAGAAACTTTTTTTTTTTTCAAATTTTTTGCAATTTTTTAATTTATAGCGCAAAACGTACCACCAAAAGAAAGCTCTATTTGTGAGAAAAAAATGATCAAAATTTCATATGGGTACAATGTTGCATGACCGCGCAATTGTCAATCAAAGTGCGGCAGCGCTGAAAGCTGAAAATTGGCCTGGTAAATAAGGGGGTATAAGTGCCTGGTAGGCAAGTGGTTATTAATATTAGCTGAGTCAGAGTGGATTTGAGCAGTTTTTTTGTTGTTTTTTAATTGATGTTACTTACCTGTGTGCAGCAGCAATCTACAACCTGGGTGTTTGTATATTTATATTTATTTTTTATGTTTATTTATTTTTGTGGTTTTCCTGTGAGGTTAAAGTCGCCATCATTAATATACTTCACATAAACCTGTGAACAGTTTGCAATGTCTGTAGATTCATCAAGCTGGATACTAAATATTGGAAGTGGAGCAGATTTACTTTCCTGGATTACCTGATGAAGAATATCAGCAGACATGTCATCTATTCTTCTGCGGACAGTGTTGTTAGATTAGGAAACTGCATTCAATTTCGTAACAAATTCGTCTCCGATCATAACTGGAACAATGTCTTTGGCCTCTGGCAACAGTAAATCCCCAGCAATGGTGTGAGGTTTCATAGCTCTGGCGATTCTGAGTGCCACCAAATATGAAGCTTCAACGGCTGCTACGTTTTGTTTCTGGTACTTGCCACCAGTGTCAAGTCTGGCTTTCTTGAGTCCATCAACTTTGCTTCTAAAATAGTTGGCATCCTTGCCGGCAAAGCTCGGATGCTTGCTATCAAAATGGCGTTTTAGTTTGTTCGGCTTTATAGATTCGGCTGATAGAACTTCACAACAAATAACACATTGCAATTTCTCAATTCCTGCTGTAATTATTGAGGTAAAACCATACTGTAGAAAATCCTCACTATATTTTCTTTTCTTAACATTCTTCTCTACACGATCCATTGTCATGGGATGGTTTGCTAATGAAAATAATATATAACAATAGCTTTAATAATACAAAAGATGATACATGGCATAGTTCAGTCAATACAGTTCATTAAGGTTTCCTATGATTTACCATTCTCTGTGTTGTTTTTTTTTTACATACCTGTTACTATCACAAGGGGCAGTATTCAAATCAACCGCAGCTGAATATAAAAAGACCGATCAGCATCCAGATTAAGTTCCCATGGTACAGATATATATATTTTTTTTTGCAGTAGTTGATGATTTTATAGTACATGATTTTACATTTACCCAGTAATTATAATTCATGAAGTGTCAATTTACCTCCAGTTCTGCTTCTTTCAACACAGTAGCTGCTTTCAACACAGTAGCTGCTTTCAACACAGTAGCTGCTTTCTACACAGTAGCTGCTCTTTACACATGTGTGACTGGTCCACATAAGTACATTATGGCGCCAACCCTGTCATATACACCTGTATTTGTACGGGGTGTATGTGATGGGGTTGGTGCGATGATGTCATCACGCCAGGTACTCGTATGTGGGCGTATCTGCATGTGGGCGGACCCTCCTGGAGACGGATAGAGGAGCGGTGTCTCGGTTCCTAAGACCTTCGGAAATATGTGTTTTCCAATGGTCTTAGGTGACCCCTGTGAAAGGGTCGTTCGACCCCCCAAAGGGGTCGCAACACACAGGTTGAGAACCGCTGCGGTTACAGTGTACAGTACGTTACTGTACATTGCGTTAGGGTGTACAGTGCATTAGTCTACAGTGTGTTACTGTACATTGCATTAGAGTGTACAGTGCGTTAGTGTACAATGTGTTAGTGTAAAATTCGTTAGTGTAAAATGCGTGAATCTACAGTGCATTAATGTAAAATGCGTTAGAGTGTACAGTGCGTTAGTATACAATGCATTATCTACAATGTGTTAGAGTGTACAGTGCGTTAGTATACAATGCATTATCTACAATGTGTTAGAGTGTACAGTGCGTTACTGTACTTTATGTTAGTGCACAATGCGTTAGGGTGTACAGTGCATTAGTCTACAGTGCGTTACTGTACATTGCATTAGAGTGTACAGTGCATTAGTGTACAATGCGTTAGAGTGTACAGTGAATTACTGTACATTGTGTTAGTGCACAATGCGTTAGAGTGTACAGTGCGTTAGTCTACAGTGCGTTAGTCTACAGTGCGTTACTGTACATTGCGTTAGTGTAATGAGTTAGATTACAATGCGTTTAAACCATAAGAAATGCACTGGCATTCCGGAGGTGTATGCCGCACCAGGTATGATGAACATCCAGTAATGTACTCCTTTAGGCACAAGGTGGCAGTAATGATAAGTTCCCTTGCCTTGCATTGCACAGCGTGGTGACATTTTGGAGGCTGGACTGGTCTATGCTGCTGGGGATGATACTGCCATCTAGTGCCTAAAGAAGTACATTATGGGATGTTCATCATACCTGGTGCGGTATGCACCTCTGGAATGTGAGTGCATTTCTTATCGTTGATTGTGCAATAAAAGTTTTTAAAGGATAAAGCGCTATGTTGAGCTTTTGTTTATGAGGAATTACAGCTGACCCTTAGGCGGTTCTCTGGAGGGGGCATCCTGGGAGATATTATTCAGCAAGTTGATCTTCAGAGCCCATACGTTTGGGATCAAAAGTCCATTTAGACCAAAACCATAGGGCGGGCGCAAAGCGGTGCTTGCCAATTTAGCCAGTGTGTAGTCAACATGACAACAAGCTGTCTTGGCCACTCAAACATTACATGAATAAATGCTGTGGCTTTGGGCAAGAGAGTGGAGAGGAGGTAGAACAGCTGGCCAGTTTTGGCTATTGTCTGTGCCATCCGGAAGATTTATGAAAAAAAAAGAACCTCTGCTCTGTATCTAAATGTTTTTATTTTTCTTTCAGCCAATTAACATCTGGAGTACAAGGCAGAGGGAGACCCTGGGAAGCCTGTTGGGATTCGATGTCTGGCGTCACAGGGGGGTTTTGAAAAGTGATCTTAACAATTGTTCCAAAATACAATAATAAACATGTAAGACTTACCTGCTCTGCACAGTAGTTTGCCACAGAGCAGCCCAGATTCTTCATGTTGTTGCTCCCCTGCCAGCATTCCTTGGCCCATCTCTCCAGTCCAGTTCCCCCAGAGCAAGCACCTTTTTCTGGTGTGAGCCCAAGAAGACTCACTCATGAGCCACGGAGCCCAGAGAGCAAAGCTTTTCAAGCCCATCAGGGAATCAGGATGGGGCTCAACTTCAAGTAAGCATTAGTGTGCCTGGGGGAGGGGGGACCTTGTGCCTTTCCAAACACAGTAATTGCTCCAAGAATGTTTACTTCAATTCCTGAAATGGTAAAAAATTTAAAAAGATACTCTAGCTAGCCTGCACTGAGAAGTGATTGTCATGATGAAATGTCAATGATTCTTTGCTCTCATTTTACAGGAGTGGTCCTGCTTGCGGGTCAAGCTTGGAGAAAGCCGCCTTCATGTCCTCCACTCACCATCATTTGTGGCCAGTGGATATTGTGGCACCAGGCAAGAACTGGCGTCAAGGACCTGCAGAAACACCCTGGCATGCCAGAGGTGGTTTGGAAGCAGCACAGCAACTTGCCCATCCCTTTCCTCTATGCTGCTTTTGGGGTGCATAATTGCTTCTCGTTCCTGAATGAACTTGCACCGGATATTGGAGTCCCCATATTTTCCAGATATGTTTGAGCCGTGTGCTGTCAAAAAGCGGAGCCTGTTTTTGTTTTGCCAAGCAATTGGGATCTGGAGGCATATGTTTACATCAGGCCATGTATTGCCAGTTTTTTTTGTTTATCGAATAAAGAATATTTTTGTTCCTAAAAACAGTGTCATATCCTCTTGATTCTATTTCCTAGACTTAAGATGGCCAGATAATATGAAAACTGATCGCTGAAAAGTCATTGCAATTTCCTCAACATGTAGCTAAAGTCTGTAATAGAAGGACCTACCAGAACAATGCACTCATTTCGAGTGGGCCAGGCCCATACAGTACATAATGGAGGTTTGCTATGAAGGAACATTCACGCTTGGATACCTCAGCTCATGTAGTTTGGGTCAAAATATTTCAGGCCATTGCAAAGTATTGACTAATGCAGCTCAACATAGATCAGGCATGACCAGAAAGGCATGACTCCCTGTTAAGAGTGGTCAATCACGGAAGGGAGTAGCATGAACATGGCACCGTGAGCAGCATGAGCTCCAGGCACCCAGCAAGTAGCTCTTCAGCCCTTCAGCCAGCCCTATCCTGCCACTCCGTATCCCTAAAGTGTCTACACAGGCCAGGCGGGAGCGGAGCAGAGAGGAGAGCCATGGCAGCATTGGGTCCGGGTGCAGATCCGGTCTCCAAGGTGGAGGTCTGTCCAGTGCTCCTAGGAGAGGTGGCAGAGCGGTGAGGATCAGCAGTGTCCGGGAGCAGGAGGCAGCAAAGGTATAGGAGATGGGGATGGTGAGAGCATCCCTGTGACATCCATGTGACTTACCAGGTGACAGCCCATGTGATAAAAGGTGGCAATTTTGAAAAAGTTGCGGCGCTTAAGTAATAATCTATATATGCAAAAGAAGTAAAATCATAAATCATATAAATTATATAAAGTGACTCTTTGACTGTGCATCTGGTGAGTGCACAGTCTTATCATACACACCAGTCATCTCACCATTTGTTTTGGATGGAGCACTTATTATTGGAGACAATTTGATCTCCCATACTCACATTGGGACAATTTATTCTATCATCATTGTTCACCACGGGTCACTTTAATAGTGACGGAATATATGATATCACTAAAGTCACTTTATATGTTGGCACCTCGTCACGAGTCACTTTATGTACTTTATATGTTTTATGATTTTACATCTTTGGCATATATATTGATTATTACTTTAGCGCCGCACCTTTTATATGTTTATGTGTTGAAAGGTTGTTTGGTATCCTTTGGTGCGTTGGCTGCTTCTCTGGCTTGTAGCGCTTACTTTTACCTTCTTTTTAATTTTGAAAAAGTGACAGGCAATTTCAAAACCTCAGAAGAGTGATGTAACTTAACAGCTGAAGAGGGAGAATTTTAAAAATGGTTTATTAAAGACCTGGCTAGCAGCCTTGGGAGACCCTGAGACACCCCAGAAGTTTAAAGAAACAGAGACTCTTTATTAATTTCTTTAACCTATCTAACCCCATCAGGAGTCGGGATCAGCGACAATGGCGGGGACAGTGTATGCCCTATGAAGACGAGATCCAGATTTATCAATATGAAAGGGGTTGATGAGTTGCCGTGAGCAACGGCAGGACTTTCTCTACTGTGATTCATCTGCTGTTAATGTTATAGTCTAAATGCACTTCTGAACATTGTGGGGGTTAGAGGAAAGAATTCGGGGGGTTCTCAGGGATTCTCAGTGGCAGTGGAATTGGATAGATCACTCCTGCTCCCAAAGTATTTTTTAGGAGGGAAAGTCTCTCAGGGGGACTGATAATACATCAGCCGTGTATTACAACAAATTCAGTGGCAAAGCATAAATGATGAGGAGCAAATACGTAAAAAAAAACCCCAAGCAGGTGCGAATACTAGCACAATAAAGAAATATCTACCCCTCCAGGAGAAAATCCCAGAGAAATGAACCCCTTAGAAACAACAGGAGAGAAATAGAAAAGAGGTGGGAGACCACGCAAGAATGTCACTGGATACACAAGACACGCACCAGTCTTACGACACGACAAATGCGGATAGCACAATGGATCAAAGTGTGATGGAGCAATAAGGAGCTACATCACAAATTCTCACAAAAGCCGATATGGCAGATATGTTTGCAAAATTGGAGGTATCTATGAAAAATGAACTGGTGGCAATATGTAATGATCTGGGTCGAATATTGACACGAGTGGAGGAGGTAGAGGGGAAAATGGAGACACAGGAGCTTTGGATCACTAAACTTGAGATGCAGATAGAAGAAACGCAAAGAGAACAGAGAAAGCTTGCATTTAAATTAGAGGACCAAGAAAATAGAGAAAGAAGAAACAATTTAAGGATTCGCGGCTTGCCAGAAGAGTTCCATGGAGAAGAATTGGAAGATAAAATAAAGAAAGTGCTTAACCCTCTGTTAGATAGATCCCCAACAGAACATCTTAAAATGGAGAGAATTCATAGGATAAGGAGACCGCAAGGAGTATCAGCTGAGTTGCCTAGAGATGTGATTGTCCGCTTCTACAACTAAGAGGACAGAGAAAAAATTTAGAAACAGCTCAGAAAGACCCCTGAAATAAAATTTGGAGACAAAAAGATACAAATATTCGCTGATATTTCATCTGAAACGTTAGCTAGGAGAAGGTCACTGAAACCGTTACTGGAACAGATGAAGGAGAGAAAGATCCGATATAACTTGAAGTTCCCTGCCTGGCTGATTGAATGGAGAGATGAGAAATCGACAAGATTAAGATTCCCAGAAGAATTCAGTGACTTTTGTAGAAAATTAGATTTACAAGAAATGGACATTGAGGGGTGGTCAGAAGGGTCTACTGAGTGTTTAGGGCCAGGAAAAGGGAGGTTGCAGATGGTAAATAAAAGAAGAAGGTAATACGGCATGGGGGGGAGGGATGGAGGAAGTAAAGGAGGTGAGAGGTATGACTTTAATGAGTGGTGAGTTTTATTTTTTTTTTCTCTCTTCTTGCTTGCCCCTCCTCCACCTCTCCTCTCCCATGTTGAGGCTGTGGGCCCATATAGGCAGAATTAGGAAGGTCAGAAGTGCAGCAGGAACTAAGTAATGTTGATTAGATAAGGGCTGGTGGCCTGGAGACTTAACGCGCTGCCAAAACTCTAGATCCCTTATGTGGCAAGAAGGGGGGGTGGAGTGAGCGTGCACGTTTAGAGTTCCACCCCAATATGGGAATTGCCAGTGGGAAGGTCCCACGACAGATTCAAGGGCAAAACTTGGGCCCACGGGTTTGGGGGAGGGGGGAAGAGGGGGTTCAAGGAGAGGTGGGGGGGGGGGTAATGGGTTGCTATAGGGAGTATGTATGTATCGGTGTTCTCATGAAGGAAAGTCAGCAGATCAACGTAACTACAATAGAAATGAACTTATAATGTGAAAGGGCTGAACTCTCCGACAAAAAGACATATGATACACAGGGAAATCCATCAACACTCTATAGAAGTAGTATTTCTCCAACAAACACATTTAACTCGAGATACAAATATCAGATTATATTCAAAATTTCTTCCAAAGTGGTACTATGTTGACTCACCAGTTAAAGGGACCAAAGGGGTGGCAATTTGGTTCTCAAAAAATGTGAATTTTTCTCTGGAACGTAGAATGGAAGACCCAGAGGGCCGATTCCTATTTCTCAGGGGAAAGTTACAGGGTTTGGAATTTACATTCGCTAATATATATTGTCCAAATAAAAATCCAGTGATATTCTTAGAGGGGATGTTAAAGAAACTCTCTGAATTTAAAAAGGGAAGTCTGGTTGTGGCGGGAGATTTCAATCTGTGTTTAGATCCTCGATTGGATGAATCGTCATGTGCACAGAGAGAAGAGGGTAGGAAGTTGAAATTATTAAAGAGAATATTATATAAACATCAATTGGCGGATACGTGGAAACATCCAAAAGAAAGAGACTATACCTTCTTCACTCGTGTACACTGTTCGTATTCGAGATTGGATTATATAATGATAGAACATAGACAGTTGGAGTCATTGTTTAGTTCCAACATAGAGATAATGTCTATGTCTGATCATGCTCCTGTCACAACGAGATTACGAGTAGGAGGAGGGCAAGATAGAACAACTATGTGGAGATTAAATGAAATGCTCATACAGGATCCCGAAGTAGAGAAAAGGTTAAGTCCAAACATTGAACAATTTTTCGAGTTCAATGAAACTAACGAGGTGTCTGAGGCTATAGTTTGGGAGACACATAAAGTATATATCAGGGGAATATTGATTTCAGCAGGCGCAGAGCATAAGAAGGAATGAGGGAAAAGAATAAAGAGGGTGATGGAAGAGCTTTATAAGTTGGAACAGGTAAATAAGAAAAAAAAAGGGAGAAACAGATATATACGAGAAGATAATACTTAAAAGAGATGAGTCAAAAGATCTTATGGAACAAGGATATTTTACAGGGTTTCAAAGGAAAGATACCAGTAGGGGAATAGACCTGGTAAATATTTAATGAGAAGGTTAAAGAATAAGAAATCCAAAAATTTTATAGAAAAAATTAGAGATGAAAAAGGAGAAATATTACACGCTACTTCTGATATCGCCAATAGGTTCCAAAGATATTATAGTGAACGTTATAATGTGAGCTGTAGTGATCAAAAGGAAAGGGAAGAGGAAAAGAAAAGAATCAAGCAGAAATATTTAAGTGAGGTTGAGTTACCACGATTAGCGCAAGAAAAATTAGAGACCCTCGAAAGACCCATTACTCCGGAGGAAATTAATTTAGCTTTAAAGAACACAGGGGGAGGTAAAAGCCCAGGGCCGGATGGATATACAGTAGGATATTATAAAACATTTAAAGATCTTCTTATCCCTAAAATGTGCAGGTATATGAATGCATTGGGAGAGGAGTTGGAAATGAGAGAGGAGGCATTTCAAGCTCATATAACAATTATTCTTAAAGAAGGGAAGGATAGTACTCAGTACGTCAGTTATAGGCCTTATTAAATGTAGACACTAAATTATATGCTAAAGTGTTGGCAACAAGACTGAAGAATCTGATGTCAGAATAGCTACATCTAGACCAGGTGGGTTTTGTATCGGAAAGAGAGGATAGGGATAATCGTTTGAGATCCCTTATACTAGTATAAAGAGCTAAGAGAGAGAAAGAGCCGATTGATGCCGAAAAGGCTTTTGATAGGGTTAATTGGGGATTTATGTTTGACACACTAGAGGCCCTAAATTGCTAAAATGGATAAAAGGGTTGTATAATAACCTGTCAGCAGTGGTGAAGGTTAACGGATCACTCTCGCGGTTTTTCAGAATGTATTATGGTCCTAGGCAGGGATGCCCCCTCTCTCCATTATTGTTCATATTGTCTTTGGAACCTGTTCTGGCGAATGTAAGGAAGTGTGTAGATATAGCAGGAATAAAGATAGGTGAAATGGAACATAAAATAGCCGCATATGCAGTTGATATGTTGTTTTACATTGTGAAACCTAGAATAACATTGCCTAATTTAATGAAAGTATTAAAACAGTATGGTGAGCTAGCAAACCTGAAAATAAACTTGGTAAAATCAAAAATATTAAATATCAATATCCCAAGGTCAGAGAAGCTGAGTATGCAAAAAGAGTTTCCATTTATATGGAGGTAAAAGGAAATAGGATACTTTGGAGTAACATTGACCCCCACAATATTAGGCAAATTACATCCCCCTAATAAATGAAATCAAGGAAAAACTAAAGAGACTTTCAAAGGGAGGAGCTTCTTGGATAGGACGTATAAATTTAGTAAAGATGGTGATAATGCCAAAAATTTTGTATACGTTCCATATGCTTCCGGTTCACCTCCCAGGATCCTTTTTTGGGATGATAAAGAAGATGATTACTAAATTTATATAGGCAAGTAAGAAACCAAGAATCAGTTATGAAGTCTTAAGTAGAGAAAAAGGAAAAGGGGGTCTGGGCTTACCTAGTTTTGGTAGGTTTCTGAACCTCCAAAAATTAACGAATGGATAAACAGAGTCAAAATATTTATAGGATGGAGGAGTTATGTCATATAGAGTAGGATAAAATGGAAAAAGTAATGTAAAGGAGGGAGTCTTAATTGTGATTTTGAGGGAGAGCAATGTTGGAGATAAAGAGACAAGTAATAAAGAGACAAGTATATAAATATGAGAAAGGATATAAGTCAGGAAGAGGGTGTGGATGGGGGAAAAGGGGATGGGGGAAAAGGGGATGGGGGGTATTATGGGGTATAATGGAATGGGTATATGTAAATTATTTTTGTAAATGTGTTGTTCTTTTTATATTGGAAAATCAAATAAAAGTTAAATAAATAAGTTAAAAAAAAACATAGATCAGGCATAAAGAAAAGTGTACCTTGCCCATTGAATAGCCACTGGGAGGTCCTATCTGGGCACACAGATCTGGCCTATGCATAATTGGGTACATTCTGGAAAATGAGAATTTGGGATGCTTTATAATACTAAGGGGTTAGTTCATACTTCCTTCAGGGGAAACATTACTAATAATTGTTGTATTTTCAGTAGAAAATGTGTCCGATTCCTAGATACATTGAGGTACATAGCAGAGGTTCAAGGTATTCCATAGACAAAGTTATTGTTCTTCTGAATTATACAGGTGGCACAGACACAAGCATACACCCAGGGCCACTGTTAGATATCATGTGGCCCCGTACAGTCTACCTGACAGGCCCCACACTGCCATCTAAAATAATATCTAAATTATATTGATGTTAAAAATACACTAAAAACGGGAGTTAATAAAGCTATGTGTGTAATTGAGGTCTTGGGGCTCATTCACATGGGTGCTGTGGTCTGTACAGTGTGAATCAGTGGTTGGTTTTTGTGGCTGTCGCCGCTTGGAGCCGTTTGCAGGCAACCTATGTTACACAATGGAAATGCTGCAGGTCCTAATTTGACAGGCATATGGGTGCAGGTGTACAGCCCTGAATACAGACAGTGAGCATTCAGGGCCACTTCCCCCACCTGTCAGAGGAAAACCTGTTTTCATACAGCTGCTGTGTCCCCATAGTGTCCCCATAGTGTAACAGGTGGCTCCAGCCACATGAATAACCCACTCATTCATGCTGTACAGGCCAGAGGACCTGTGTGAATGTGTGTCATTTTTTACTTTTTGGGTTGCTCAGCCCATTAATTTCAATGGACTGCCTAGCGTGTGGGAACATGCAAAAATACTGCAGGCATATTATTTTAAAAGTGTGTTGCACCTAACCGCACAGAAGTAATGTGGTGCCATGTGTTTTTCTGGCTGTTAATGCATCTGTGTTTACTAGATGTGTGGCTGTGCAATTAGGTTTTCACTATGGTACCTGCGCACATCTGCAAAGGGCATTGCATTTCTTTACTGTGCAGGAAAATGTGTGTTCTTGCATGCATTTCTGCACCACAAACTTGTGTGAACAAGTCATAAGGGCCGGTTCACATTATGGAAACGCAGTCTAGATGTGTTCCAGATGTTCTGTGCAGAAACGACGCAGCCTGTTTTTTTTTTTTGGCTGCACCCAGAACATACTGGAAATGCAAGCGCTGATGTGAACTATGATATTGACAACCATATAACCTTCTTTCTGTTCGTTTCGGATGATGAAAAAAAGCCAAAGAAATGCATGTAGTGTGAACTGGCCCTAAAGGTTATTAGAGGTAAGGGAATGGGACTGACCAGGAATTGTGAATTCCATCAGACTAGTGGTGAGATACAATTATATATAATGCTAGATTTGAGCTGTAAGTGATAGGAAATGATACTCATTAACAAAATCAGCAAATAAATAGTTAAATAAAAAAGAGTGGGGCAGTGATCCATAGATTTGCAGATGGAACAGGTGATGACGGGAGGGGGTCAAGTTGTATAAGAAGAGGTTTGCAGCAGTGAAAAGAAAGAAATCACCAGTCTGGGGGACAGAAAAGAGGAAGTTGCAATCAAATATAAACAGAAGGAAAATTGAAAGTTTCAAATTTGTCTGAAGAACAGGTAAGATTCACCACATTGAGCCACTACTCCCTCTCCACTTTATATTCAGTAGCCAAAATCTTAACTGATTGATCAATATTCCTGGCAATGACAAAACCCTGGAAATTGACCTCCATATTTTGGGCTTTCACAATAGTCTAACAGGGGCGGACTGACAACTCATGGGGCCCCCGGCAATAGGGGATCATGGGGCACCTGTGTCCTTGCCCAAACTCAAAAAAGCCTATGAAAAAGGTACCAGGGGCATCTCATGGGGCCCCCTACTGACCCCAGGGCCTCGGGCAGTGCCAGAGTTTCCAAATGGTCAGTCCGCCCCTGGTCTGTAATGTCAAGGAGTTTATAATCTAAAGCCAGAAACTCAGAAATATACTAGGCCCAATTAACCTAACAGCATGTCTTTGGAGTATTGGCAGAAACACACCCGCACAGAGAAAGCATGCAAACTCCAGACCAGGGGCGGACTGACAACTCATGGGGCCCCCGGGCAATAGGGGATCATGGGGCCCCTGTGCCCTTGCCCAAACTCAAAAAAGCCTATGAAAAAAGGTACCAGGGGCATCTCATGGGGCCCCCTACTGACCCCAGGCCCTCAGGCAGTGCCCGAGTTTCCAGATGGTCAGTCCGCCCCTGACTGAGACCGTATATCATCAACAGATTTTCCCATCCTCATCATCATTCTTCCCCAATAGCGAGTACTTCAGATCAGTATGAAGTCAAGCAAATCTTGGATTCTAAATTCATCAGAGGGAAGCTCTTGTATCTAATTGACTGGAAGGGATATGGTCCTGAGGAGAGGTGTTGGATTCCTTCTACTAATGGTTCTGCACCCCGTCTGGTGGAATTTTTTCATCAGAAGTTTCCCCTAAAGCCTGGCCCTAAAAAAGTGGGGAGACTTCGTAAGTGGGGGGGGTACTGTCACAAGTTAGCGTGCAGCCTCTTGTGTGTTTATTCTTACCTCCTTGCTGCTCTTGATTCCTTCACATGTGTGTTTGTCTATGCTCACCGGTGAGCTTCGTCTGCTATTCTCTGGGTTTCATGTCCTTCCCTTTCATCACTTCCTGGGCCTCCTCCTAGCTGGCTTGTCTATTTAAGACATGCTCAGTCTGTCCCACTTTGCCTGAGTAACTTTGTGTTGTTGGAGCTCCCGTGTGTTCCCGCTGTGTATCCTGTATTGTCTATCTGTGTACTGACCCTGGCTTCGTTCCTGACCTTGCTAGTTTTCCGCCTGTCCTGACCTCGGCTTGCCTATTGGATTCCCTGTGTCTTCTCCCTTTCACCCTGCTCCTGTTAGCAGTCTCCTCCACCTCAGCTGGGTGTACCTGGGGGCCATGACCTGGTCCCAGCCTGCTGCAAGTCCATCCCCACCATCAGGGGCCCTGGTGAACAAGCAGGCTGGGGCTTAGATTCCACACCCTGGGGAACCCCAAGCTGTGGATTAATAGAGCTCACTACCATAGGCGTTGACAATTTAATATTCTGCAAGCAGCACTACATCACATTTTATTTTATTTCAATTTCAGAATAATATTCCTCTATGTAAAATTGTAAAGACTTTAATTATATCATCATCTACAGTACATATTATCAAAAGATTCTGAGAATCTGAAACAATCTCTGTGCACAAGGGACAAGGCCAAAACCCAATATTGGATGCATATTATCTTTCTTACAGAAAATACTGTATCAATGAAGAAAGATTGGAAGAGTAACAATATCCCTTTGGGGGTTGCTAAGGGATTGCCTGATCCCCCTATAGTTCTGCACAGCCAGGCAATCTGCATTCTCCACACAACCTTGCATCTATAGTCAGGAATCAATTAATGTATATTAAAGGGACTTAGAACTGGGATAGGGTAAGGTATAGGGTATAGGATGCCCAAGGGAACCAACTGAGGGCAAACTTCCTGGAACAATTCACAAGCTTTTTCTGCAGCACAGTCTCTGCTGGAGTGCTAACCAGCGTCTACTTGATGTACCACCCCAGACCCTAGATGAACTTCTCCTCTTCACCCAGTGATCTGGAGGTGTTCCTCAACAGGAGATCTGGTTCCTGTCCCTTTAAATAATTGATCAGTCACTAGAAAGGTGGCTAACATGGTTTCCCACCAGAGTGCTCCTTCCCCTATCCACCCAGGGGGTGTAGGTGTACTCATTCAGATCCTCTCCTGTACCACTTGTGGGTTGGTAGCTGCTACTAGGCCTACAGTATCCTTCCCTGCCATATAAGTTGTCCTCTCTCAGGGGGCCAGTGACTTCCAAGCTTTCAGCCTTTCCAGCTCCAGGCTTGTGGGCAGGCCCCATCCCACTGGGCCTCCTGGCAGCTTCTTCCTCACAGCTTCACATCTTCCTCTCTCCTTCTTCCACCCAACTCTCCATACTTGACAGGCTCACTCATATTTAAGGGCTATTTTGACCCCTTGCCAAGACTCCTGTTGGGGATTGTTCAGTCCCTTGAATATGAAGATCAGCCATTCCTTACATCTGTCCACTGCTTTTAGAACATTCTCCAAAGTTCTAGGCAGGGGGAAGTCTCAGAAAGATGACTCTGCAGAGCCTTCCAGCTCCTGACCGATATTTGACCCTTCTGACTATTACACCTGGGCTGCTATTCATCCCCCATCTAACTATTGAAGTCTATCTCTCCCTAGCTAAACTAGGAGGGTGCTACAGAAGAAAAAACACCAATCCACTACTAAACATCCAGACTGAATTTATTTGTGATCAACAAGATATTCCAACACATTTCAGGGTGACAAAAATCCCCCTGGCTAGTGTTCTGAAACATGTCGAGGTCCTGATGTCATATGTTTGCTTGCACCTGCAGCTTGGACCTTTTCCATCAAGCATGGACCTCAGCAGGGCTATAGAGGAGTTCTACATATTTTTGATTTTAAATGGATGAGCTTTGTTCATTTTTAACTAATTATTGTAATACATTTTGATATTTTTTTAAACTTGTCTTGTTTCCAGTCTTTGGGGAACCAGGAAAATCTACGACCTCCTGTGGTGTTTTTGAGTCTGCAAATTAATAGGATGTGGTACCCACTATTTGGAAGTATTCTTTTGGCACTCTTCGAATGGTATATAGATTTTGGAAGTATTCTTTAGTCTATACAGTGATGTCCATCACACGATCATGTCTGTTTTTAATGCAGTGCCAAATCATAGATAGTAAGTGAGGTCAGGAGACAGGTCAAGATCAGGATCAAGCATACAGCAGGAGCTACAAAACCATAGACAGTAATCAAGGTCAGGAGAACAATCAGAATCAGATGGACAGCAGGAGCTACCAAATCATAGACAGTAATCAAGGTCAGGAGAACAATCAGGATCAGATGGACAGCAGGAGCTACAAAACCATAGACAGTAATCAAGGTCAGGAGAACAATCAGGATCAGATGGACAACAGGAGCTACAAAACCATAGACAGTAATCAAGGTCAGGAGAACAATCAGGATCAGATGGACAGCAGGAGCTACCAAATCATAGACAGTAATCAAGGTCAGGAGAACAATCAGGATCAGATGGACAGCAGGAGCTACAAAACCATAGACAGTAATCAAGGTCAGGAGAACAATCAGGACCAGATGGACAGCAGGAGGTACCAAATCATAGACAGTAGTTAACCTCTTCCATACCGGGCACTTTTACCCCCTTCCTGCCTAGGCCAATTTTCAGGTTTCAGCACTCTCACACTTTGAATGACAATTGCGCGGTCATACAACATTGTACCCAAACTAAAATTTTATCATTTTCTTCACACAACTAGAGCTTTCTTTTGGTGGTATTTAATCACCGCTGGGGTTTTTATTTTTTGCTAAATTAACAAAAAAAGACCAAAAATTTAGAAAAAAAAACATACGTTTTTCTTTGTTTCTGTTATAAAAGTTTACAAATAAATAATTGTTCTTCATAAATTTAGGCCGAGATGTATTCTGCTACATGTCTTTGGTGAAAATAACCCAAATTAGGATGTATTATTTAGTCTGTAGGAAAGTTATAAAGTTCACAAACTATGGTATAGATCTCAATATTGATCAATCCTGAAGTACTGACAGCCAATCTAATTTCTTGAGGGCCAAGAATGTCAGAATAGTACAGATATCCCCCAAATGACCGCTTTTTGCAGAGTAGACAGTCCGACGTACTTCATAAGAGGCATGGCGAGTTTTTTTAAGTTGTATTTTTTTGTCAGAATTTTTCGTAAAATGAAACAATGAAAAAAATTATTTTAACTTTTTTTTTTTTACATACTGTCACCAGTGCAGTACAGCGTCATCATATAACTGGCATGGCGGTGATCAGGGACACTGACTGGTGACACTATGAAAAAAAAAAAATTATAATTTTTTTTTATTATTATTTTTAATTTTGTATTACTTTTTTTTATTTTTTTAAGATTTTTTTTTCATATTTCACTATGACCAAAGTAGTACAATGTTACCATAGTAACATTGTACTACTTTGGGGAAGTGATCAGTTTTTTTTTTGTTTTTTTTTTTACACAATTTGCTTATAGCAAAGAATTACTTTACTATAAGCAAGCATTTACCTGAATGACATCGATTCATTCAGGGGTTTTTTTTTTTTCGTGCTTAGCTGTGATTTGGCCACGGCTAATCACATGACACAGCTGGGCTGTGATTGGCCCAGCTTGTGCATGTGATCGCTGTGATCATTCACAGCTAGACACACTAGTATACAGTGGATGGCATGAATGAAGCCATCCATTGTATACAACTGTCACGTGACCTGCTGTGATTGGTCACAGCAGGTCACATGGTACCGGCAACAGGGCTGGTACTCAGATCTGTCATTGGACACAGCCGGTGACAGATTGCGCCACTGCACGGCTCTGCAGGCGCGCAAACTGCGCGTGCCCGAAAGGACGCCATATGGCGTCCAGCCGGAAAAGTGAGGGTTTTTGCCGGCTGCCATTCAGCCATAGGCCGGGCGGGAAGAGGTTAAGGTCAGGAGAACAATCAGGATAAGATGGACAGCAGAAGCTACCAAATCATAGACAGTAAGCAAGGTCAGGGGAGCAATTCCGAGTCAAAAGAGAACAACAAAGTAATATATTGCTGTTTACTATTCCTTAGATGTGGTGGCTGCTTTAGCTTTCTTTTTTCCTGCTTTTTTACTTCATTTTCACCTGGTCATCCTGCCAGTTACACACTTCCTGTACTAGGGTGACTGTGCTCACTCACTGCACTGTATCTATAGCTGCTAGCTCCTGATTATGACTACAGAACACCTTTCCCCCCACACACTCCTCCTCTCCATAACATAAGCAAAGGTAGCTCAGAAAGATGACCTGAGCAGGGCTGATAAAACGTCTTGAAATTTCAGTACAGCATTATTTTACCTTTGTCACCCTGTACTTTAGTGGGTGTTTAAATGTATCTTTCATTGGTGGTAACTTGGCATAATTCCTATCTGCTCATTTGGTTTCTCCCTTATGTTTTAGAGTTTTTGGAGTATCCTACTGTGGCCACTAGGTATCATTGAGTTATGGGGCTCAGCAAATCGTTTGCTATTGAGACTTTATGTCCCGCTAGTAGTCTTTCTACAGTGGTGCATGCTGGGAAAGGTTATAAAAACTCAGGGAGTGGCCTGGGGAGCTCTCTTTCCCCCATGCCTCAGCCTGGGAAGGATGTATTAAGAGTTTGCACTGAGTACACCTGAGCTCTATGGGCCTAACACAGCTTTTACTCCGTGGTCGAGGAGGGAGCACTTTGTTGTAGAAGAGCCCGATGGATGTCCACTGGAGGAGAAATGGTTGCTACCCTTGGAGAGTCCTGGCCCTTTCTTTTTGCTCAATGGATGTCTGCTGGAGCAGAACTGAGTGTCTGCTGTTGGAGAGCCCTGGCATTACTTTGAAGCAATGGATTCTGGAGCTTAAATAATATATGTGTTAAAATTATATAAAAATTCATATAAGACCAGTCTGCCCCCAAGTGGCTAAAAACTGGTTATACATGTGCACACACAACAAAATAGAAAGTGGCCAAGTGCTTAAGTACATAAATAGTGTCTTAATAAAAATAAAAATCACAGTGAATAATCTTAAAAAGTGCCAAGTGTTTAAATAACAATCAATATACATATAGTATAATCATGTGCAAAAAAACATGCTATCACTCTTCTGTGAAAAAAAATATATATAAGTGTTTCTTCATTCAAATAGTGCTCAGACCAAAGTGTCACTCCAGTGAATCAATCCTAAATATCCAGAGTGCCTCCTCACCTCTAACATTCGACCCCTAGAGGTCACAAATCATTTATTTAAATGATATTCCAAAAACGACACCAGGATATAACTTGCCCCACAATTCAAAATCTCAATATATACGATGCCTGAGATTTTGAATTGTTTTATATGTTTGATAGATATATTGAAGTTTTAGATAGTGAGGTGAGAGGATAGAACCTCTGTCAATTTTCTGGTCCTCGGCTATGCACTGTGGTTCCTGCCACCAAGCCCTACATCTCTACATGACACAGGCAGGGGCGGACTGACCATTTGGAAACTTGAGCACTGCCTGAGGGCCTGGGGTCAGTAGGGGGCCCCATGAAATGCCCCTGGTACCTTTTTCATAGGCTTTTTTGAGTTTGGGCAAGGACACAGGGACCCCATGATCCCCTATTGCCCAGGGGCCCCATGAGTTGTCAGCCCACCCCTGGACACAGGAAAGGTGAGGCAGAGACGTTTACAATTCCCTTTATACTTTCTTCAGGTTCATATGATTTTGATTTATTATTGATTATTCCAACAATTTTTCTGTGACAGATAATGGTCTGTAATGTTAAATTAATTTTTTATAGAATTCCAGCTTAAAAATCACTTTAAATTGTTCATTTGGGCCAAGCTGGCCCAAATAAATAAATTCACTTAGAAGTCTCCTTAAAAGAAAAACAGGCCTTGGCAGTGAAATAGGTCAAATACACAGATGATCAAATACAGTCTACTAATAAAGAATCCACATGTGTCACAAAGAGTATCATCACGCACATACATCCTGGAGCATATGTGAGAGGGGATCGCAGCCATGTCCGGGTCCATAAGCAGGCAGATCGCCTGGCCCAAATTAACTATTTCCATTATAGAACTTCAAAAAAATAGGTTGCACCTAAATACACAAAAAAGTGTAACAAAAAAAATATAACAAAACAATAAGAAACAATATTTTAAATCAAAATAAAATCCAGCAAAAATGAAAACGCAAAAAGTTGAAATAATCAATAATGTCCAAAATAATTCATCACCAAGTGAGTCCACCACCAAAAATGGTTAAATAGAGCTCACCAGAGTAATATGCTGATTGTTGAAAAACCAGCATACAGTACTTGTTATTCTGGGAGCAATGATTAATATGGTGACAGCAACACTGAAGAAATGAGGGATGAAATCCAAGAGATGATGTGCTGCAAAGTTGAAAATCCAATCCAAAGGTGATTTAGTATCCAAACTGAGAGATGATCAGACCGTCACTCAAAAGAAAAAAGTGAAAAATCATGGTGCAGTAGGTTTTAAAAAGCATCAAACTTTAATGAAGAAATGCACTTACAAGCAAGGTGTCCAGACTGACACCAGTATAGACAGCTTGTGTAATGAATACAAGCGACTCAGACCCAGCCAAACATGCACATACAACATGCAAACAGACCAGGAATGTTCTGCATTTCACATCCAAAGGCAGCCACTGTGAGCGCTGTAATGGCCCTGTTCTTCTAGATGTACCTTCATGCACCACTTTGAGTAACTGCATACCGGGCTTACAACAGTTAAAATACTTTACTGGAACTTTCTGCAGAATTACAGTGCTTAATGCAAAACACAATTTTTTCCTAACTAACTGATCACAGGTTGCCCAGGCATACCTTTCCAGGTAGTAGTTTATAATTGAAACTATACAATATACACTTTTGAACCCTCTCAAGAAAGGCTAACAAACCACACCTTTATAGTAAATAAGTGCAATCAATCATATGAAGTGAAACCAGGCACATAAAAAGTGAAAAAGTGCTCAGTCCAACATATATTCTCTGAGACTCAATCAAATCTTGAAAGGTGGTGAGCAACCATGATTCCTCCACCAACTAAATGATCAGCCTCCTACCAAAAATATTGATCTCACTTTCCGGAGATCAATACACGCGTGTGTGCTCCTACTCAGCACTCATCTCGCTGATAGGATACGTTCACTGCCTTCTCAGCATAATGCGGCAGACACCAGAAGGAATCTTCTCATGCAATAAATGTATATTACCTCTATAGGAGAAGATCAAAGGGCCGCAATGGTGTTATATCGTAAAACAATTTTTTATTTCAAATAAGCAGACTTATACTCACAAACATAAAAAGTATAAGAGCACATAAGAAACAGACACCAAGGACTCGAGTGTAAGCACGCATATGACATCACCGGCTAGGCCCCGCCCAACATGTTTCATCACCAATCAGCATCGTCAGGGGAATAGAGCATATTTTTATAGATTAGTAGTTTATGATTGGCACAGTCCTTCTAAGGTGAATCCCCATGCGGGCAGTTTTTGAGTTTCTGCAGGTTATATCTTCTCAGGTGGACTCTCACTCCTTTCCCATGCGGTCCCTTTTCTTCCCTTCTTTTCCTGAGCCAGGCCTTCCCCTTTATATACACTCACCAACCACAGTACTAGGTACACCTGTTCAGCCAATCACGTGGCAGCAACTCAATGCATTTAGGTATTTAGACAACTTGCTGAAGTTCAAACTGAGCATCAGAATGGGGAAGAAAGGGGATTTAACCCCTTCACGCCTAAGGGTAAAACAAATCTTAAAGCCTAAATAAAATTTTACAACGTTGACATGTGTTAGTAGAAACATACATATCATCACAACTACTTTGTACATCCAGGTGCATTATACCTTGTTTTTTTTAGGACAAATTGCTCTTTCATTTGGTGGTAAATGATAATGGATATATCCTGATTTTTTTTTTATTATCAAAGGAAAACTGGCCCAAAAATAGTAAAAAAAAATCATTTTTTTAAATTTAGCTGTGTGTTTCTTGCTACTACCATAACCTACCACCAAAGAACAACCCAAAATACATTTTCCAGCTCTTGACGATCGCAGTGATACCATATATATGTGTTATTTGTTGTTTGTACCTGTACTACATCCCAGAAATAATAGTGCGCATTTTGTTTTTCGTTGTTTTTACCTAAAACACACTGACACCAATTTAAAAAAAAGAATCCTGACCTTTATTATTATACAGTATTTATAAAGCGCCAACAGTTCGCTCAGCGCTGTACATTACAAAGACCTTTGACCCTGGCCTTGACCCAAACACTAACCTTGGAACTGAACTAGATCAAACCTTGATCTAGGTATTTAATATTTCTTAAAATAATTTTTTTCTTTTTTTTTCTCTCTCTGCAAGGAGATAGAGAGATATAATGTATCTCTCTCCTCCATACAAAAAGAACAAAAAACAAGGGGGGGTAGGCTTCACAGTGACTGATCACTGTGATAGCAATTCAGAGGCTATCACAGCAATCATATGACCCAGAATTGGAAGTCCCCAGTCCCAATCATTAGCTCTCAGTGATACCCCAGTCTTTGTGCTGGGAGTGTGCTGTGCGGCGCACTCCCAGCACAAAGACAGGTACACAAATATGCGGCCCCACGGAAAAAAGCCCAGTTCTGTGAAGTCACATATTTGTGTTACATCAGTGTGAAGGGGTTAAAGGACTTTGAACATAGTATGGTTGTTGGTGCCAAAAGGGCTCATCTGAGTATTTCAAAAACTGCTGATTTCCTGGGATTTTCACGCACAACCATCTCTAGGGTTTACAGAGAATGGTCCAAAAAAGAGAAAATATCCAGTGAGTGGCAGTTGTGTGGAGGAAAATGTCTTGTTGATATCAGAGGTCAGAGGACAATGGGCAGACTGGTTCAAGATGATAGAAAGGCAACAGTAACTCATTTCCCTCCGCTCCTCACAGGACCTCCTACTCTCTAGCTCCCTGGTCCTCCTCCCACACCCGATTGCAGGACTTCTCTAGGACTTCCCCCATCCTCTGGAACTCCCTACCACAATCCATCAGACTATCACCTACCCTCCTCACCTTCAGGCGCACCCTGAAAACCCTCCTCTTCAGGGAAGCCTACCCCAACCTCACCTAACCTCACCTAACAACTAACCTCCTCCACTCCTCCCACCACTCCATCCCCCACAGCCATTTCCTCCTATACCACTATCCCCTCCCTCCTAGATTGTAAGCTTGAAAGAGCAGGGCCCTCGAACCCCTCGTGTATTGTATTGTTACTGTCTTGTCTCATGTTCTGTCCCCCTTGCTACTGTACAGCGCTGAGCAAACCCTTTGGCGCTATATAAATACTGTATAATAATAATAATAATTTCAATATGGACCAAAATTTCTGGGGAATGTTTCCAACACCTTGTTGAATCTATGCCATAAAGAATGAAGGCAGTTCTGAAGGCAAAAGGGGGTCCAACCCGAGACTAGCGAGGTGTACCTAATAGAGCGGCCGGAGAGTGTATGTGCCACAGGGTGGAGCGCAGAACCCAGAAAAGCCAGAGAAAATGCAGAACCAGCATTAACCCCTTTCCCATCTGGGCAGCTCAGTAACTAATTAAAACAGCAGCACACCATTATTAGGTACCTGTCTACAGACTACTGGGACTACATACAGCCCTTGGTATATGATGTGTGGCCCTCGTGGGCACCAGGGCCCTAGTGCATTTAAAAGGTGCACTGTTATCGATTTATAATGGGTAATTAACATGTAGTAAGTAATTCATAGATTGATGACCAATCTACTGAAGTAAGCTGGAGTACTAATTATCTTACTTTCTCCCAAAATGGATGAACTTTCAATCAGATTTTGATCCTACAATTTTTCTAAACTGCCCCCTCATATTAAATCCTTCTGCTAAAAGAGTGACATTCAGAGTACTGTATACACATCCACATTCACACTGCATTCTTTAAAAAGACCACTAGGTGTCCTGCTAGCTCAGTCTTCAGATGACAGGAGAAAGCTGCTATTACCCTAGCAAGCCAGTAGAGGTCGCAAAGAAATCACACAATGTACAACCTTCTCATTGCATTTGATTTCCCATCTCTTCATGTCCTGTGATATCAAGATTATTGTTTCAGGTACTTATATAGCGCCATCATTTTACGCAGCACTTTACATATATATTGTACATTCACATCAGTCCCTAACCCTCAAGGGGCGTACAATCTAAGGTCCCTAACTCACATTCATACATACACATACTAGGGCCAATTTAGACAGGAGCCAATTAACCTACCAGCATGTCTTTGAAGTATGGGAGGAAAAACCACACAGGCACAGGGAGAACATGCAAACTCTAGGCAGGTGGTGCTGTGGTTGGGATTTGAACCAACGACCTGAGTACTGCCAGGCGGAAGTGCTAACCATTTAGCCACTGTGCTGCCTAGCTGCAAAATTAGAGGAATAGGGGCAAGATGACACAAACAGTAATAAAATAACAACAACAACAACACATACAGAGGTACAGTAATAAAAACAAACAAAACATACAGGGCTTCCCCCAGTTCACTCATGGAAGTATTCCCCTTCCTTGTATGTAACAGCACTGTTTTTTGGTGATTGGTCACCTAGGCCTGGCCTTAGTCACATGGAGGTGGAGAGGGGGTCCTCAGCCATGGGCAAGCTCCAACTAGGGTGTTCTATAACATTAGGAAGGTGAGTAAAGGGGCACTCCGCTACAGGAGCATACACAGGGCTTACCCTTCTCACTCCTATGGGCAAAAGAGAAGTGACCGTACACTGTCATGGTGGCTGACTTTAAAGTAAACCTGTGTCTGTGCCCTGCATGAGCAAAGTATGAGTGCACTTAAAAGGATAACTGTGTCTTTAGTTGCACTTTAAATAAATTAGTATTAAAGTGTTACTAAACCCACAACAGTACAATCAGTCTGTATATGCAGTAAAGCATTCTTGTTATACTCACTGTGGAACCTAAGGGGGTGAATCATCTGCATTGTGTAAAAAGGCTGTTTGATCCTGTCTTCTCTGATTCTCCCCTTCTTCTTTTTTTTTTTAATTTAAATATTTATTAATAATTATCACAAAAATAACAATAAACAATTTCATCTCAATCATCATAAATATACGGTTTTTCCTTTTTATTTCAATTACCCCCCTCTTAAAACCTTGACCCCCCCCCCCCCACTCTGCATTTCCTTAACTTATATCCAAAGCAAGCATATCCTACCCAAATTTTTCTCTATGACATTCTACTCTTCATTTTCTCATACTTATTACGAAGTTTTCCCATTTTTCCCATTTCTCGATATATATCTCCAGTTTATTTTCCTGTATATAATATGTCTTCTCCATCTTCCTAGTCCAATTTACTCTCTCTATCCACTCCTCCTCTTTCGGTATTTCTTTTTTCTTCCAATATTTGGGGATCAGGCTTTTTGCTGCGTTCAAATAGTACCCTAAACCTAATTTCTTATATTTACTAACTGATATCTCTGAACTGTGTAGCAGGCACATCCCAGGGTCTAACCCGATGTTCATTTCAATGATGTTCTCTATTGGATATATTATTTTTTTCCAGAATATTTGAATCTTTGGACATTCCCACCAAATATGATAAACTGTCCCCACCTCCCCACACTCTCGCCAACACCACTGTGATTTCTCCGCACTTATCTTACCCTCCACACTCGGAACAATGTGCCATCTTGTCAGACATTTATAATTTAATTCTACATCCCTCAAACTTACATTTCCGTGGACTAATCTATTTATTTTCTTCTGTTTCCCTTCATCTAATACCACCCCCATATCTCTTTCCCAATTTACAATGTGCAATGGTTTAGTGTTTGTGTCTAGATCTGTGAGAATTCCATATACTTTAGCTATTCCATGTTTCCCATCACCCCGTGAATCCAGCAACCTCTCAAACAAATTCCAATCTTTTTTCATTCTCAGGGGTTTTGGAAGGTTTCCCCAAAAACGTTTTAATTGATAGTAACGCCACTCATCTAGCCTGGTGAATATATTTCCCTTTTCCTTTTCCAACTCTTTAAAGGTCTTCAGTTTCCCATCCCCCATTATATCTCTGAGTTGGACATCCTCCTTTATAAACCATCTACCGGTTATTTCTTCTCTACCTGGTGGAAAAAACTCTGTGTTTCTCAGTGGCATAAGTATAGAATTAAATTCCCATTTCATATATTTGTGTATTTTATCCCATTCCCTTAATACATTTACAGTGTACAAACTTAAATCCTCCTTCAAACCCCTATATTGTGTCGGTAGCCATATTATTCTATTCAAATTGGTTCCACTAAGTGTATTTTCTATTTTTACCCAACTTTTCCCCTCTGAATTAAACGTCCAATCAAAAATTCTCCCTAATATTACCGCTTTATAATATCTCTTTATATCTGGGACTCCCAGACCACCCTTCTCTTTATCTCTACTTAGTATTTCGTGGGACACCCTCGGTTTTTTCTTCCTCCAGATATATCCCGTTATCATTCTTTTTATTACATTAAAAAAAACTTCCGGGAGTTTAATTGGTATCATTTGGAATCTGTATAAGATTTTTGGTACAATTATCATTTTTACCAGGTTTATACGTCCTAACCACGATGGGATTCCTCTCTCTAATGCTTTTAATTCCCCCTTTACTTCATTTAATAATGAAATATAGTTTAGCTTATACAAGTTTTTATACGACGCGCTAAGCCTTACTCCCAAATATTTTATATCTCTTTCTTTCAAAATAAAGGGAAATTCTTCTTGTATTTTTTCTTGTTCACTCTTTGGGATATTTATGTTTAAGATCTCAGTTTTTGTTGGATTGATTTTTAAGTTTGATAGTTCTCCATATTCCTTCAGCAGTTTCATTAAATTTGGGAGTGTTGTCCTGGGATTCCCCACATAAAACAGCAGATCATCAGCAAAAGCTGCCACTTTATGTTCTACACTTCCTATCTGAATTCCCCTTATATCTCCATTTTTCCTTATTGTTGATAGAAGAGGCTCTAATGACATAACATATAATAAGGGGGACAGAGGGCATCCCTGCCTTATTCCATTTGACATCCCGATGGGCTCTGTTTTTTCCCCATTTACTATTACCACTGCAGAGGGTTTGCTGTACAGTTTTCCAATCCATTCCCTCATTCTACCTCCGATTCCCAGGTCTTCTAAGGTGTCCATCATGAAGCCCCAGTCTACTCTATCAAAGGCCTTTTCTGCATCAATTGAAAGGGCCACCACCGGTACCTCCCCTTTTTTACTTCTCTGTATCAGCATCGCCATGCTCAGGCTCCACCCCCTAATGATTCTCCCCTTCTTCTACTGTCCCCAATCCATCTGCTGATAGAACAGAGGCTTGGGGGAAAGCTGAGCATGCTCAGTTTGGTGTGTATTACTAGAGAGTTTTTTTTTCTTTAGAGGGTACATGTGATTGGCACAGGGCCAATCAGCACTAGACAGAGGGTCAGGGGTTATGCAGCCTCATAACACAATCAGGGGAGAATGAAAACTCCTCCTACAAGCTTTAACCTGTGCTCTGCTGGACACTGATAGAAGTAACAAGACGGCTCTAACTGCGGATGAGAAAAGGTATTTAGCAGTTTATATTTACTAAAATAATGTTCACTCTTAGATTGTAAGCTCCTAACCCTATTGCATTGAACTGTATTGTCTCCCGTTACATTGTACAGCACTGAGCAAACTGTTGGCGCCATATAAATCCTGTATAATAATAATAACTGCACTTCCATGTTCTGTGTAGTGTGGGAGACCAGATATAGTGAATGCAGGGTCCGGGGAGACCAGATATAGTGAATGCAGGGTCCGGGGAGACCAGATATAGTGAATGCGGGGTCCGGGGAGACCGGATATAGTGAATGCAGGGTCCGGGGAGACCGGATATAGTGAATGCAGGGTACGGGGAGACCGGATATAGTGAATGCAGGGTCCGGGGAGACCAGATATAGTGAATGCAGGGTCCGGGGAGACCAGATATAGTGAATGCAGAGGCCTGGGAGACCAGATATAGTGAATGCAGGGTCCGGGGAGACCGAATATAGTGAATGCAGGGTCTGGGGAGACCGGATATAGGGAATGCAGGGTCCGGGGAGACCAGATATAGTGAATGCAGGGTCCGGGGAGACCGGATATAGTGAATGCAGGGTCCGGGGAGACCAGATATAGTGAATGCAGGGTCCGGGGAGACCAGATATAGTGAATGCAGGGTCCGGGGAGACCGGATATAGTGAATGCAGGGTCCGGGGAGACCGGATACAGTGAATGCAGGGTCCGGGGAGACCGGATATAGTGAATGCAGGGTCCTGGGAGACCGGATTTAGGGAATGCAGGGTCCGGGGAGACCGGATTTAGGGAATGCAGGGTCCGGGGTTTAGTAACACTTTAAACCCAAAAGCAAACATTTAGTATATTGCTTAGATGTGATGGCTGCATTAGTTTTCTTATTTAGGCTTTCTTACCTTTATTTTCACCTAGTGATCAGGTGATTTGGTCTATTGTTTTTCAAAATAACAAGCTGTCCCGCTGATGTAGCAGTTAGAAGGGTTAAATCAAACAATTTACCACTGACAGGTGTGCTTACAATGATCAGCCCAAAAGGAATAAAACTGTTGTAACTGCTTATAAAGTATGAACTGGAGTTTAGCTTGGATTTGTTAGTGTATTTTAATCTGTCAGTACATCTAACTCTCCCCTCCCTCCAGACTGACAATGCTGCTGTCCAAAGCTGCCTTCCGTGATCCCTCATTCAGAGTGGGGGCACTCTAATACAGGAGGTGTGTTACGGGCTAAATCACCAAGTGAAAACAGAGGGGGGAAAAGCCTTAAAAAAGAAAACTAATGCAGCCACCACATCTAATGAATGGTAAACTGAAATACACTATATTGTCATAAGTATTGGTCGGCCGGCCTTTACACGCACATGAACTTTAATGGCCCCCCAATCTTAGTCCGTAGGGTTCAATATTGAGTTGGCCCCGCCCTTTGCAGCTATAGCAGCTTCAACTCTTCTGGGAAGGCCGTCCACAAGGTTTAGGAGGGTGTCTATGGGAAGGTTTGACCATTCTTCCAGAAGCACATTTGTGAGGTCAGGCACTGATGTCGGGGGAGAAGGCCTGGCTCACAGTCTCCTCTCTAATTCATCCCAAAGGTGTTCTATGGGGTTGAGGTCAGGACTCTGTGCAGACCAGTCAAGTTCCTCCACCCCAAACTGGCTCCTCCATGTCTTTATGGACCTTGCTTTGTGCACTGGTGTGCAGTCATGTTGGAACAGGAAGGGGCCATCCCCAAACTGTTCCCACAAAGTTGGGAGCATGAAATTGTCCAAAATGTCTTGGTATGCTGACGCCTTAAGTGTTTCCTTCACTGGAACTAGGGGGCCAGCCCAACCCCTGAAAAACAACCCCACTCCATAATCCCCCCTCCACCAAACTTTACACTTGGCACAATGCAGTCAGGCAAGTACCGTTCTCCTGGCAACTGGCAAACACAGACACGTCCATCGGATTGCCAGGCAGAGAAGTGTGATTGGTCACTCCAGAGAACACGTCTCCACTGCTCTAGAGTCCAGTGGCGGCGTGCTTTACACCACTGCATCTGACGCTTTGCATTGTACTTGGTGATGTAAGGCTTGGATGCAGCTGCTCGGCCATGGAAACCCATTCCATGAAGCTCTCTACACACTGTTGTTGTGCTAATCTGAAGGCCACATGAATTTTTGAGATCTTTAGCTATTGACTCTGCAGACAGTTGGCGACTTCTGCGCACTGTGCACTTCAGCATGTGCTGACCCCGCTCTGTCATTTTACGTGGCCTACCACTTGGTGGCTGAGTTGCTGTTGTTCCCAGTTGCTTCCACTTTGGTATAATCCCACTAACAGTTGAGCGTGGAATATTTAGTAGCCAGGAAATATCACGGATGGACTTATTGCACAGGTGACAACCTATCACGGGACCGCGCTTGGAGTCACTGAGCTCCTGAGAGCGACCCATTCTTTCACAAATGTTTGTAGAAGCAGTCTGCATGCCTAGGGGCTTGATTGTATACACCTGTGGCCATGGAGGGGATTGGAACACCTGAATCACATGATTTGGAGGGCTGGCCCAATACTATTGGCAATATAGTATACAGGCATACCTCGGTTTACAAATTTAATGCATTCTGTGTTCCATGTAATATGGTGGGTTGTGGGACATTGTTTGCGGGGACATCATATAATGATTTCTTTTAAACTGAAAGATGTTTTTTCATGACTCATTGTCATAATAAAGTACAAATGTGTTTGGAGTTTCTGTGCCTTTAAAGTCCATTTGCATCCTTGTTTCCCCCTTTTTCTTTTCCTCTATTTTTGACTGGTATAACTAGGACGTGGCACTAGAATATTAGCTTTTTGGGAGTGATCTGACACCTGGATACACTCCATTTTTTCCTTTGTTTTTGTCTTTATAAAGTGCACTTTAAAGGCATGAAGGGACGTGATTAAAAATAAATTTGAAAACCAATTAATCCGTTCTGGAGGTCAGAAAAAAGTTTAAAAAAAAAAAGTCTTATCTGTTCAAAACTCTTTATAAAGTGCACTTTAAAGGCATAGTACTGTACAGGGACATGATTTGAAAAAAAAATTGTAAATGCACTGAAAACCAATTAATCCGTTCGTATTGCAAAAACAATTTGTAAACTTATTATTATTTTTAATGGGTTTTCATTCGTAAACCAAAAATTTTGTTAACCGAGGCGTTGGTAAATCGAGGCACGCCTGTAAATTCCATTTTTGGTTTTGTGTTTAATACCACTTTAATACAATCATGGAGTGTACCAGAAGAGGGAGCTGTTGCTCGTAATATTGCTGAGCCTCAAGGTTACACAAATTGTCAATCTTCTGAGCAACATATCCCCTTGTTAATAAATACGTACTTTGTAACACTGTTTGTCAGCGTGGAAATTTGGTAATTGCCAACAAATGATTGAATTTTGTAGCAACAACAAATGAAAAAAGTGCTACATTGAGCTGATAATTTAATCTATTTACTGCCACGGAGGTATTACGCATGGATCAGGATGTAAACAAATCTGCAGGTGGGTTTGTTTACATTTTGAAGAGCTGGCTTTGGGCTCTCTAACAGAAGTGATTAGGGCAGCTCATGCACACGTTTGCTTTACAAGCATTTGACATTTTTTCTGCCTCCAAACATACCGCCACATTAGCCTATGTGTCCATTGCACACAGACATGTTTTCAGGAATTCAAGTCAGGAGCGTTTAGCAGCACAGAATATAAAACATCACTTGTGCATTCAAGAGTGGAGTGTTTTGACTGAAAACAACGCCAAAATGCACCTAAATGCTTGGCCCGTTTAGCATTTATTCATTAATTAATATTCTGGCCAATTAAATAAATAAATGGCCAAGCGCTTGGTGCACCTAAACACATTTGCAAAAACACGGCTTAGGCACATTTCTGAATCTGCTTTTCTCCTGCTGGGAGAAAAGTGTTTGCAAAAGCCCCAGTGGGGATGAGGCCCAAAGCTGCCCAAATACTACAAGTAAATTATCCAACTAATGAGCTGCTTTACCCAAACCAATGTAGAACCTTCTTAGTTAGCTAGGGGGAGCTCTAGCTCAATTGTTAGCAAGGAGGGCTGAGTTGCAGCCTGGGTGTGATAGCCAGGTGGGTCAAATTTAGGTCACAGTTGAGAGGCTCTGCAGACCTGTTCTCTGCAATTTCCTCCTGCTCTAGAACTTTTGAGAAAGATCTAGAAGCAGTGGGCGGATTTGAGGAGTGGCTCATTTGTACTCTTAAAGGATTCTGGCCAATCCCCAACAGGAGGCTTGGCAATGGGCTAGGACAACCTTTAAGAGAAACTGAGCCTGCTCAACAGCAGGAAAGGTGTAGGTGAATTTAGGTGGAAGATGAGGAAGTGAGGCTGGAGAGCAGTGGCCAGGAAGGGGGCCCAGATGGATAGAGAGTCACCTCCAGGCAGGAATTTTGGAAGGAGGAAAGCTCAGGACTTCACTGGCCCCCTGGGAGTGTGGCAGGGAAGGAGCGGCACAGCTGGAAGGCTTAGTAGCAGCCACCGACCCACCAGCAGCACAGGAGAAGGACTGGGTGAGTAAACCTGCAGCCTCTGGGCCAGATAGGGGAAGGAGCATTCTGGTGGGAAATCAGATTAGCGACTACCAGGGACTGTCTTACTTTGGATCCCCTGCCCAGGGAAACACCCAGTACAGCTGGATGAGGAGAGGAGTCATCTGGGGTCTGGGATGGTACAACAGAAGATGCTGGCTAGCCCTTCATAAGATGTATTTTGCTGTAAAGACTTGTACATAGTTTCTAAGGAGTTTGCCCTCTGTTGTCATTACCCTTGGGCAACCCATGCACCCCTTTACCCTGTCCAAGTTCTAAAATCCCCTAATAAAACTTCAAAAACAAGCTCAAGGACTAGTTAGTGTCTCCTAATGCAAGTCTGAATGAGGAAATGCTTGTTACCTGGCTGTGCAGGACAATGGGGGAACCCAAACTTCAGCAACTCCTAAAGGGGTAGTGCTACACCAACAAAACATATATAATATACAATTAACAGGTAAATGAAAAAGGTCCACAAATCCATATAAATGTGAAAAAAATTAGAGCAAAAAATAAAGTAAGTCCTTAAAGACATGTGCTCTGTGGATAGATCCAATATTTGATGCGTGAATTCCACATCACAAGTGTCTCTGCCAACACACAGACACAATGAGAGACTTACCAAGAATACATGACTCCCAGAATATTTAAGTCATTTATTTAAGTCATTTAGAACTTTATGCAGCCATCCCCATTGTCACACCAGGTCTCGGCACTCCTTGAACACATGACATCTCAGAAGGGGTGTCACCTCCCAGGATCTTCTCTGATTCTCACTCCATGCATGTCGGTAAGTTGGGAAATAAAGAAGACCAAATGCTCCACATAGTATAAAATCCAATGTATAGTTTACTACAATTGCTAAAATACATTTATAAATGAAGAGAATAAAACAGCGCTGAATAGAAACCAAAAAATTTATAGAAACACTGCACTCCTGGGGTCAATTCCAGTAAACCTGATAAGCTCACAACAGGCTCCACCCAACATGTTTCGTCACAGATGATGTCTCCTGGAGCAGCGAAAGGAATGAGCTCCCAGACTCTGAGCTCAAGGCTACTGCATCAGGGGATTGAAAGGGTTTGAATCAGAGAAGCAGCTAACTCCTATGATATGGAGGTGAACAGCAATAGCTGGGCCCAGGGGCAGACTGACAACTCATGGGGCCTCCGGGCAATAGGGGATCATGGGGCCCCTGTGTCCTTTCCCACACTCAAACCACACCCAAAAAAGCCTATGAAAAAGCAAATGAAAGGTACCAGGGGCATCTCATGGTGCCTCCTACTGACCCCGGGCCCTCGGGCAGTGCCTAAGTGCCCGAATGGTCAGTCCACCCCTGGCTGGGCCTTTCTTAGCAATGTCTCAGCAACATCCTGGAAGTTTTCAGGTCAGGCTTCGTGAGTTACTTAAACGGCAAGGGCATTGTTCAACTTTAGTCAAAGCTGCACTGCTTGTTTTATCTACAAACATCCCTTATTTGCATAGGCAGTTTTCTGGTAAAGGTGAACTAACCCTGTAAGGGCTCGTTTACACACGCCCTCTGAAGAGGGATCTGCAGTAGATCACTTTTCAGAGAGTGTTTGACAGGCGGTGAGGAGACCTTATGTGGGCCCCTCACTACCAGTTTTAACCCCTAAACGCCTGCACCACCACTCCGCAACTGTGTACATTACACAAATGCACCATTCATTGAACAGGTTGTGTTCGGTGGGCAGGACTGTCCACCAAACACAACAGGGGATATGTAATGCTCCCTCTATGTATATCCTCGTAGAGCTGCCCTATAATATTTGGTGGATTTAATTGCTTTTTCATGCACAAAATACCAATTTTAACGTGTGTACAAATTTAAAATATGGCTCTGGCAGCAAAAGGATTCAAATTAACCTGTCAGCTTCATACCCACATTTCAGCATACCATGGATGTGAGCAGGGGCGGACTGACAACTCATGGGGCCCCCGGGCAATAAGGGATCATGGGGCCCCTGTGTCCTTGCCCAAACTCAAAAAAGCCTATGAAAAAGGTACCAGGGGCATCTCATGGGGCCCCCTATTGACCCTGGGCCTTCGGGCAGTGCCCGAGTTTCCAAATGGTCAGTCCACCCCTGGATGTGAGCCATGGATGTGGTGCACTTCAGTGAGAAGTGTGGGTCTATTAAAACCTGCATTGCCATGCCTTGACAGCCCATACAAGATGAACAGGCTACCCCATTGGGCAGGACTCTGCAATGCGGCAAAATTAATTTACCAATCAGCCTATCACAACAGGCAATGAGATGATTTACTAAAACTGGACAGTGCAAAATCTGGTGCAGCTCTCCATAGAAACCAATCAGCTTCCAGGATTTATTGTCAAAGCTTAACCAGTGGCGGACTGACCATTTGGAAACTTGGGCACTGCCCGAGGGCCCGGGGTCATGAGTTGTCAGTCCACCCCTGAGCTTAACCGAACAAGCTGAAGTTAGAAGCTGATTGGCTACCATGCACAGCTGCACCAGATTTTGCACTCTCCAGTGTTAGTAAATCATGTTTTATTAAGGCTCCGTTCACACCTATGCAGTTTGCCTTTTGTCCATTTTGCAGTGCTTTTTTGCAGTTCGTTTTGCAATTTTCTGTTTGCGTTTTTGACTCGTTTTTGATGCACTTTTTTCCACGATTAGTCCAGTTTTTTTTTTCTCTTTACTTAAAGTGGTATTTTATTGTTGCTGGGCAGAATAAAAGTGCAAAACGTGGCAAAAACACACTACCATAAATTTCAGTAGTTTCTCCATTGAATTGTTATAGCAAAAATGCTGCTTTTTGCTTTTAACCACTTCAAGTCCGGACACTTTTACCCCCTTCCTGTCCAGGCCAATTTTCAGCTTTCAGCGCTATCACACTTTGAATGACAATTGCGCGGTCATGCAACACTGTACCCATATGAATTGTTTAGCATTTTTTTGAGACAGATAAAGCTTTATTTTGGTGGTATTTATTCACCACTGGGATGTTTATTTTTTTGCTATGTAAATGAAAAAGTCCAAAAATTTAGAAAAAAGGTGTTTTTCTTATAAAATTTTGCAAATATATAATATTTGATCATAAATATTGGCCAAAATTCATTCCGTTATCTTTTTAGTAAAAAAAAAATAATCCAAATTAGTTTATAACCAAAAATTATAATTTTTAAACATTTTTTTTTAATTTTTTTTTATATATTATTATTTATGGGTTTTTTTTTACATACTGTCACCCTAGCAGTACAGTGTCACCATGGTGATACTGTACTACTTGTGGGGGTGATGAAGATTTTTTTTTTTACACATTGATTGCTTTTACACCCATAAAGGATGTAAAAGCAATCATTTCTCCTTCTCTCTGGCTGCATTCTTGCAGCCATTGAGAAGTACTGTGTGAGCTGTGATTGGTCACAGCTTGTCACATGGTACAAGGGTGTTGTGAATAGCCTTGTACCATGTGACCTCTGTGATCATTCACAGATTTCACACGTAGTAAGCAATGATGTCACAAGTGACATCTTGCTTACCACTCTGCATGTGATCACTGATTGGCCAATCAGTGATCACATGATCGGGACCTTGCACAGAGGTCCTGTACAACAATCGGTGTTCCACTGTGTCTGGAGGACAACGCGGGCATCGGATCGGGGTGCTGCGGACTCCCAGGGAGCACGCACAAGCAGGGGGTGGGGAGGCCGTTTATAAATGGCCACCTGACCCTGCACTGCCACCATCCGGCCGTTTATATACAATGACCAGACGGGAGGTGGTTAAAAAGCCTCTGACCCTTTCCAGAAACACAGCAGCTCAAAAAAGCATAGATGATGTTCCATAGGAAACCATGTTAAATGGACTGTAGTGCGTTTCTGCAAAAGCAAAAAGCTCTAAAATATGCATTGCTGTGAGCCTAAGTGTTTCCCAATTCATGGGTGTAGAGTCACTCTACCTGAATGAGGCTGTATATGTCCAGAATAAAAGTGTCGTCAAGGTGGCTTCTGTCTGCAATGCTAAACTGGAATATAAAAACAAAACAAATGCATAATAGGTAAGGCAAAAATCTTGTGTCACCTGAGGAAACATTCTCATCTTGTCCCATGGTAATAACTGTGGGGAATACACTGATGGCGAAAGTACATGTACAGTTCATGAGGTGGTGGGGATAGTCTTCTGTGAAGAGATGAGTTTTCATGGATCGCCAATAGGTGGACAGAGTAGGAGATAGCCAGACAGGCAGGGGCTGGGAGTTGCAGAGGATGGGAGAGGCTCTGAAGAAGTCCTGAAGACAAGAATGGGAGGAGGTGAGGAGGGAGCTAGAGAGCAGGTAGTCTTGGAGGAGAGAAGAGGATGGTTTGTTTGGTTTTGAGACAGGTTTAGTGATATAGCTTGAGGCAGGATTGTGAATGGCTTTGTAGGGAGTTATTTGTATTTTGGGCGATGGAAGTGGAGGGATTGGCAGACAGAGGTAGTGGACACTGAATGGTTGGAGAGGTGAATGAGTCTGGCAGTGTTTATAACAGACTGAAGGGGGGATAGCCCATGTAGATGAGAGAGCTGCAATAATCAAGAGATAGCTATGAAGTAAATTGGTAGCTTGGTGGTGTCCTGGGCAAGGAAGGAGCAAATTTTGGAATTGTTGGAGATGGAAGGATTGGAATAGTGACTGGATATGGGACCAAAAAGAGAAGTCAGAGTCCAGGATTACACTTGGCACCATAGTCTAAGTGAAGGGATAGATAGAAATATTATTCAGGATGGAAAATGGGGCACAGTGAGAGAGAAATATTATGAGAAATATGAAGTAAGGGCCATAATAGCTTAGAAGCTCTATCCCTCTACAGCAGCCTTTCTCAACCTTTTACCCAAGAGGAACCCTTGAAATAATTGTCATGACTCAGGGAACCCCTGTTAAGTTTAGTCCATTGAGGGTCATTACAGAAATTACTCTTACATTGGTGGTCAGTGGATAGACTGTCCCCCTTACAGTGGTGGTTAGAATGCCACCCTTGCAGACAGTTTTAACCACATCCCGCCCAGCCACTGTAGAAATACGTTGGCAGGGCGGCATGGCTGGGCAAAACCACGTTTTAAAACGTGTGTTTGCAAAACATCTAGGGGGCGCATGCGAGGCGCGCCTCCGCCCTACCTGTCCCACCGATCACGGCCGCAGATGTCAGTCGCCGGGTCACAGCCGGCCATTACCGGCTGTGTCCCGCCGATTAGCTGCAATCACTGACAGAGAGCAGGGCTGCAGTAGCTCTGCTTTCTGTCAGTTCCCTGTCAGCTCCTGACATGCTGAGCCAGAGAGAAGAGTTTATCTCTCCTGATCAGCTGTCCCCATGCAGTAAACACCTCCGCCCCCTAGTAAAACACTCCCCCTCACACAGTTAACTATTTCAGTAAATAAAAAAGTTAACCCCTTCCTCCCCTGTGTCATTAGTACAGTGTCAGTGTTTTTTTTTTTTGCACTGATCACTGTATTGGTGTCACTGGGGATGTCAGTGATCCCAAGTCAGTTCCCCCCCAGTGTCAGAATGTCTGCCGCAGTCCCGCCATAAGTCGCTGATCGCCGCCATAAGTCACTGATTGCTGCCATAAGTCGCTGATCGCCGTCATTATTAGTATAAAAAGAAATTAAAAATCCCAGTATCTTTCCCACCATTTGTAAACACTATAACTTTCACGTAAACCAATTAATTTACACGTATTGGGGTTTTATTTAGCAAAGACATGTCACAGAATGCATTTTGGTTGAAATTTATGACGAAATTAGATTTTTACTGGACATGTTTTATAGCAAAAAGTCCAAAATATTGTTTTTTTTCTCAAAATTGTCAGCCTCTTTTTTTTTATAGCGCAAAAAATAAAAAACGCACAGGCGATCAAATACCACCAAAAGGAAGCTCTATTTGTGTGAAAAAAGGACATAAATTTCATTTATGTACCATATTGCATGACCGCGCAATTGTCCATTAAACTAGCGCAGCGCTGTATAGCAAAAAAATGGCGTAAATTGCAGTATCTATACCATAGTTTGTAGATGCTATAACTTTCACACAAAGCAATCAATATACACATATTGGGATTTTTTTTTACCAAAAACATGGAGCAGAATACATTTTGGCCTAAATTTATAACCAACTTTGAGTTTACTATATATTTTTTATAGCTGAAAGTAAAAAATATAATTTTTCTTCAAAATTTTTGGTCTTTTTTTGTTTATAGCGTGAAAAATAAAAAGCGCACAGGTGATCAAATACCACCAAAAGAAAGCTCTATTTGTGTGAAAAAAAGGACGTACATTTCATTTGGGTGCAGCATTGCATGACCGTGCAATTATCAGTTGAATTAGTGCAGCGCTGAGTAGCAAAAAGAGGCCTGGTCATTAAGGGGCGTAAATCCTCAGGAGGGCAAGTGGTTAAAGATCCTTGGTGTCATTCTACCTGATTCTTGTCAAGTGATGATGGACCTGAGTCTATGAAGACACCTTCAGATAGGAGGCCAATTAGCCACAGCTCAAGGAAAAATATAAATAAACAGCGCAAAATTAGACTTCTACATCCACTCATAAAGAATATTATTATATAAAGTGTATAAATTAATAGTGCATATCCTTATTTATGTTGTTATCAGACACCAAAAAGTCCATGTGTGATCAGAAAATTCCAAATAAACTTCCACCTTCCACCCGTGCAGAAACCAACATCAAATGCACTCACCAGAACTTGGTGAGTGAAAGGCCTTTAAGGACTTTTACAGGGATCCTAAACCCTCTCTCGCATTCACTCTATAGGGATCCTCAACATCCACGTGGGCTCCACCGTTTAGCCAGGAAAGAAAATCTCACATAGTGTGATATTGCCACATAATATTAGAAATTTCAAAGTATAGATTAAGGTCACTCACATATCATCGACTTGTAAAAGGCACATTTATTTATATATAGTAGACTCCAGGTAAGACATGAACATTTCCACAGCCTTTCTTATTCCAGGGATCTCCAGGTCTTGAGAACGCCCGATGGGAGGGGCGAAACGTGTTGACGCATTTCCGGTCCATACCCCGTACGTCTGACGTCACTTCCGGTGAGTGGAGCACACGCTGAGCGGTGCGTTTCAGCGGCCATCTTTGGGAGCCTGGTTTGGTCTGTGTGGAGTCTCTGCTCTGTTCTATGGCTGATGTGAGATCCCTGGAATAAGAAAGACTGTGGAAATGTTCATGTCTTACCTGGAGTCTACTATATATAAATAAATGTGCCTTTTACAAGTCGATGATATGTGAGTGACCTTAATCTATACTTTGAAATTTCTAATATTATGTGGCAATATCACACTATGTGAGATTTTCTTTCCTGGCTAAACGGTGGAGCCCACGTGGATGTTGAAGATCCCTATAGAGTGAATGCGAAAGAGGGTTTAGGATCCCTGTAAAAGTCCTTAAAGGCTTTTCACTCACCAAGTTCTGGTGAGTGCATTTGATGTTGGTTTCTGCACGAGTGAAAGGTGGAAGTTTATTTGGAATTTTCTGATTACACATGGACTTTTTGGTGTCTGATAACAATATAAATAAGGATATGCACTATTAATTTTTACACTTTATATAATAATATTCTTTATGAGTGGATTTAGAAGTCTAATTTTGTGCTGTTTATTTATATTTTTTATGGTTTGTGTTTTCACAATGTGCACAGCAGCAGTTTAGATTTAGATTGAGATTGTGTAGTTTTTGGCGCAGGACTAAGTTTTATTATACAGCTCAAGGAAACCCTAACAACCTCTGGAGTAACCCTAGGCTCCATGGAACCCTGGTTGGGAACGGCTGCTCTACAGGATAGTCCAAACTTTGACTCATTCTTCTCCTGTAAGGCTTTAAGGAATCTGTAAAATGATGATTTATGAGGGCCAGCAACAAAACATGACAGGCGTCTACAGTGGACTTGTGTGGCTTCTCCCTTATCCCTTGCTATGTGATCTGTTTCATAGCTTTGCGATAAGACATCTCTGTGGCCTTGACAGCCAAGAACAGGTTAGACAAGGTTATCCTGTAAAGAAATGTCACTCAGATGGGAAGACTGTGTGATTATCAGTGTACCGGAGATGAGGGCTGTCTGCCACAGGGGTGTCAACAGGCCTGAGCAATGCTGGCGTAGACAAACTAAAAAAAGTAGATGATCTGGGTGGTATATGTGTTTGTGTGCTACTCGCCACGTAGCTTGCCTTTAAAATAATTATCTATGAGATTAAACATTTTTATGCTACATCTTTTTATGTTTTTTGGGGCATCTGTGTTTGCTTAACAAATTAAATTCCCATCATACATTTTTTATGTGATTCATATAACTCCACAACACCCCCCACCCCCCGCCCATAACTTGCAATTGAACACATTTAATAGTGGTTTAAATGCATAAGTAACACAGACAGTGCAGGATAGACACATTGAAGTGTATAAATGTTCTTTGTCACATGTGTCAGACACAAACCAGCCCACAAGGCTATTTCATGTGGCTCTCGCTCCTCTCCTGCAGCTGCGGCACCCCTCCTCGTCTCCACCCCCCACTTAATCTCAGGAGTTGGCGGCAGAGAGGAGGACAGATCATGTGCTTCTCTGTGCATCCACGGAGGCTCGTCTCTGCCCCCTCTTCTTAAGAGTCGGCAGCAGGGACTAGGACAGAACTCCTCCTACAGATCCTGTACCTCCCTTTGAAACCGCAGCACCCCCTCATCTCCACCTCCCCTGGTCTCAGCATTGAGCAGAATCCGGCAGCTGACTCCAGCCCTTCTCTGGTCTTTCTCCAGACCCTGCACTTTCTACTTCCCAGCTCTTCTTGGCAGCTGTACAAGGAAAGGGGGGTGCACTGTGATGTTAGGGAGGGTGGGGGATCTTGACTTCTGATGGTGGGTGGTTTGGGTGCTCTGGACATCTAGTCTTACCAATGCATCCGGCTCTTTTTTAACCACCTCCCATCCGGCTGTTGTATATAAATGGCCGGACGGTGGCAGTGCAGGGTCGGGTGGCCGTCTATAAACGGCCTCCCCGCACCCTGCTGTGCGCACTCCCTGGGAGCGCGCAGCACCGCGATCCGGTGCCCGCTGTGTCCTCTGGACACAGTGAAACACCGATCGTCGGACGGGACCTCTGTACGAGGTCCCGATCATGTGATCACTGATTGGCCAATCAGTGATCACATGCAAAGTAGTAAACAAGATGTCACTTCTGACATCATTGCTTACTACGTGTGAGATCTGTGAATGATCACAGAGGTCACATGGTACAAGCCTATTCACAAAAGCCTTGTACCATGTGACAAGCTGTGACCAATCACAGCTCACTCAATATTTCTCAATGGCTGCAAGAATGCACACAGAGAGAAAGAGAAATGATTGCTTTTACATCCTATATGGGTATAAAAGCAATCAGTGTAAAAAAAAAAAAAAATAATCTTCATCACCCCCCACAAGTAGTACAGTGTCACCATATAATTATTGCTTATAAACTAATTTGGATTTTTTTTTTTTACTAAAAAGATAACGGAATAAATTTTGGCTAAGATTTATGATGAAATATTATTTACACTTTTTTTCAAAATTTTTGGATATTTCATTTACATAGCAAAAAAAATACAAATCCCAGTGGTGAATAAATACCACCAAAATAAAGCTTTATCTGTCTCAAAAAAATGGTAAAAAATTCATTTGGGTACAGTGTTGCATGACTGCGCAATTGTCATTCAAAGTGTGATAGTGCTAAAAGCTGAAAATTGCCCTGGTCAGGTAGGGGGTAAAAGTGTCCGGACAGGAAGTGGTTAATGGCAACCATAATGCCAATGCGACCCACTGTGAAATTGAGTTTGACACTCATATTTTAAGTGAACACCAAAAAAGTGATCAACACACTTAAAGTGATAATATTATATATAAAAATCTTTTTAAACCTGAAAAAGTCCATATACACAGTCTTCATCACTTGTGATATTTAGCCATCTTCAATCACCAGCAAAGTGTCCACCACCTAAGAGGACCTTAGATTTTGGGTCATGTATGCATTAATGAAATCACAATGATCCTGTTCCACTTCCTATCTCCGAACACACTCACATCTCATGGTATCAGAATGTACTGTACATAAAAAAAGCATATAGTGCTCAAAATAGTGTTAAGCCATAAAAATGTTACTAAAATACATAAAATATGAGCCCTCTCCAAATAAACTCACTTATCATGGTGCAACAACCTGCTCTGATATGACAAGCCTTAGTATATACAATCTACCTATTCACAATGGAAAATCCACAGTGAACTTGGCACCTCTCACCCAACCTGCCAACCAAATTTTGCAGCTTGACTCGTCTCCTCTCATTGCTCCCTAAGTTCATAACAGCACAAGCCTAGGCCACACTATCCGATGCGTTTTGTCACAAATAATTATTGTCTAACTTAAACAAAGTTATTTGTGACAAAACATGTTAGCAGGTATGACCTAAGCACCAGGGGCAGACTGACAACTTATGACGCCCCTGTGTCCTTGCCCACACTCAAACCACACCCAAAAAAGCCTATAAAAAGGCACCAGGGGCATTTCATGGGGCCCCCTACTGACCCCGGGCCCTCGGGCAGTGCCCGAGTGCTCGAATGGTCAGTCCGCCCCTGCTAGGCATGTACTGGAATTTTTTGGGGGGGGATTTTTTTCAGTTTTCTGAAAAGTACATGCAGTATTTTGTTCCATGTTCCTATCTGGAAGCCTAGCTATGAGGTCAAGCAGGGCTTCCCCCATGCAGCCATCCAACAATGTAGCGAGCAAGGAGACGTAATTAGTGTTTTTCTCAGCTTATAGCTAGACAAGTGGCAAGAGGAATCCAGAAGAAGGAGCATGTCAGCAAAACTGCTGGTTATCAACCAGCTGCTTCCTTGGTAGCTACGTTGTTGGAAGGCCACTCGGAGAGAGTTGGCACACTGTCAGAACCCATAGCTAGGCTTCCAAAGCATATAGGAGCATAGAACAAAATATTAAATGTACTTTTCAGAACACTGAAAACATTGAAGTAAGTGTTTTTCCTTACAGTTTCCCTGTCAGGAATGGACTTGCCAGTGGTGATGGGACTCACCTGCCTTGTGGGTTGCAGTACCAGGGCTGGCCAGCGGGTGCTCTCAGCAACCAGAAGCTCACTCCTGCAATCAGCCATCACCTGAAGCTGATTGCAGGAAGTGTATTTAAGGAATGGCCAGACCTGCAGTCAGGGCCTTGGTGTATGTTTCCCATGAGCCCCTGTACCTGCATCCTGTCTGCTTCCTGCCTGATCCTGATTCTGCTTTAATCCTGACTCTGCATGAACTCTGCCTGTCCTGACCTCGGCTATTCCTGACTACTCTTCCACCTGCTCCTTGCACCTTGCCTTCCCGTTTGCTACCGACCTGGCCTTCCCGACTACATTTAGTATTGTTCTGTTATCTGTTGGAGGTTTGGTTGCACTGTGTTTATGTTTAGTCTTGCACTGCGTTTATGTATTGTTTAGTCTTTAATAAAGTGTATTGTTTACACTATACCTGAAGCCTGTGTTTCCCTGTGTCAGTCCACACATCTCTGATCATACCTGGAACCTTACATTCCCTGAAATAGAAGAGCTTTTTAACTTTGCTCTCTGGTGCACCATGTCTCCCACCTCCCCTCCTTTCCAGTACTCCTGCCTCTGTATGCCTCTTCTTCATTCTACACTTCTGGGAGTGTTGGATGCCTGTATCCTTACAAAGTCGAAGGAGGGAAAGGACATTCAAGGTTGGCTAGTCAGTATTCTCACTCTACGTCACATCAAATAAGTAAAAAACACCATATTTTATTACAAATATTTAAAATCCATATAGAATATATATATATACAGTATATATATATATATATATATATATATATATATATATAAAATGTAATGGCAATTGTCATGAATGAAGCTGTCTATGCGTTTCACAGTCAGTGCCGCTTCTTCAGGACTTCATGTTAGCCCATGTAACAGATGCCTTTTACAGAATTTTTTTTATCTACGAATCAAACACAAAAAGTGTAAAAAAAACATTGTAAAAAATTGATGCATAGAATCCGTATAGACATACTGTATATACCAAATATTAATACATTATATAAAATGTAATCCACAGTTAAAATAAAGTCCTCACCACTTGAGAAAGAGGGAGAACATGAGAAGAGAGTGGGAAAAGTGGTAGAAAAAAAGGGGGTCTATCAAAGTGGTCACATTTTTTTTCTCTCACTTTTCCCTCTTTCTTCCCATATTGTCCTTGTTTAAACTGTGGATCAATTTGTATATAATGTATTAATGTTTGGTTTCTATATCTATACGGATTCTATGCATTAATTTTTTGCAATATTTATTTACAAGTATTGTGTTTGATTGTAGATAAAAAATACTGTAAAAGGCATTTGTTACATGGAGAAACATGAAATCCTGAAGAAGCGTCTGTGACCGCAAAACACGTTGACAGTTTGATTCATGACAATTGCCATTACATTTTTTATACATATATGTTTATATGTATATTCTATGTGGGTTTTAAATATTTGTACTAAAATATGTAATTTTTAAACTATTTGATGTGACGTAGAGTGATAATACAGACTGGTCATCCTTGAACACCCTTTCCCTCTTTCAGCTTTGTATTGATACTTATGTTTTAGGTTGATGGCCTGTCAGTGTATGGCTGGATTGCAGACTAACTTTATGGACCTCTCCCTCCACTATTATACTGGTTGCCTGTATCCTCCACCCCTATGTCACTGTCTAATGGGTTGACGAAAAGAATAACCGCACGTGGCATGGGCATTCAATGGTCCCAGAAGTGTTGAACATCAAAGACGCTTATGGAAGCTGCACTGCTAGTTTGGATACGAGATAGAAGACACGAGTCGACAGAGAAGTGAGTATAATATATATTTTATTGCAGGAGACCTTTAACCTGGATTAATTTAAAAGTCTAAAAGGATAGCTTTAACCAACGCCGACAGTGTAGTTTTTTGCTGGGATAATGGATTGGTGTGACATAGGCTAATAGTCATTATCCAGCACATCATTCTCCCTCATCATTGCGTGAGTGCTGATCATTTTGAGTCAGCAGATGGGACAACTGTGATACAATAATGCAGACACTGAGTAAGCTAAGGGATGATCCTCACATGCAAAGTATATACATTCACAGTGACTCAGCCCGGGAAGATGAATTCCCATATTGCTCTGAATGCCCTCCAGCTTCCCGCAGCCGCTCATCCTGCACACTGCACACTCCATCATCATGTCAGGCGGAGATGGGAGAGGTCTCCGAACACACCTTGCAGCACGGGATCATATGTGTGTATTCCTTCCCTCCCTGACTACCTGTTGACAGAAAAGAGGGATCACCTACACTGTGCATGTGCCAAGTGGTGGTTTGGAGGGCATGACCTCTATATGTCACTTTTTTAGAACCAAATCCACCTATCCTTCTAGCATCCAAAATTTTGTTCTTATTAATTGTGGTTCTGTAGGACTTGCACTTAATAATAATAATTATGTTTCTGTATAAACAAATGTCCTAATTAAAGATAAGCTCCAGGTATGGTCTTAAGGGGATAGTACAGCATAAATATCCAATTAGGAGTTACTAGAGCTTTGGGTCCCCTTATAGTCCTATATAGCCAGGCAACACACATTTCCTTCCAGACTTTCACTCCAGAGACAGTAAACAGTCCTTGAACCTGTTCTTTTTTTTTACTTTATTAGGGGATTGAAACTTGGATGGGGGTGAGGGATACATGGGATGCCCAAGGAACTGTAAAACTGAGGACAACTTCCTGGAACTATCTACAAGTCTTCAGAAGGGTTTTCTCTTCTTGGAGCTATCCAGCCTTTCCTTGTGTAGCACCACAGACCGCAGCTCAGACCGCAGCTGAAATCTCTTCACTCAGCTGCCTGATGAAATCCCTGGTCAAAAGGTCCCAGAACCTGCCACTTTAGATGAAAGCAGTCCCAGATGGGGGCTAGTCAGGTTTGCCACCCAAATGCCCTTTCTCCTTATCCAGCCCAGGGTGTGTGGGGTTACTTACTCAGTCTCTCTTGCAATTTTGGTGGCTGCTTTGAGGAAGCTGGGCTGGCTCATCTCTGCTTCCCAGATGATTGTCACCTTCTCACCAAGCTGCTTGGCAATAGTTCTGCAGCCCAGTCCAGCCTTGTGTAGGTCTACAATCTTTTCCCTGACATCCTTGGACAGCTCTTTGGTCTTTGCCATGGTGGAGAGTTTGGAATCTAATTGTTAGATTGCTCCTGTGGACAGGTGTATTTTATACAGGTAACAAAATGAGATTAGCAGCACTCCCTTTAAGAGACTGCTTCTAATATCAGCTTGTTACCTGTATGAAAGACACCTGCTAGCCAGAAATCCTGCTGAATGATAGAGGATCAAATATTTATTTCCCTCATGAACATGCAAATCAGTGCATCATTTGTTAGACATGCATTTCTTTTGAATTTGTTGTTGCTATTCTGTCTCTCAGTGTTACAATACACCTACCATTCGATTTTTAGACCGATCATTTCTTTGTGAGTGGGCAAACATTCAAAATCAGCACGGGACCAAATACTTATTTCCATCACTGTAGCTGTAAAAACGGAGCTTCAATTCATGTCACACATGTGAGAATCCATCTTCATGGCCAGCTATTGCATTCAGCAGCTGCAGCACCCAAACAGTGACTGCCTGTGATAAGATGCTGTTACTGCTTAGCTGATATTTTTCCACCAAAAGTTGATTTAAACATTTTCTGAGCTGAGAGGGACAACTCGCCATTCGAATTTTGACACTGAGTAAGCAACTGGATCAGAAGTGTCCGTGGGTTCTCTTTTTTCATTGGTCAGCAGAGATCCTTTATCATCGATGAGAATCCATATCTCTGGACAACACGATTGACAATGTATTTACATTGTTGGACATTTTTTGAGTTTTATTTTACAATAAAGGACTTGTCAAAGTGGGCAAATATTGAGTAGTCTATGATCAGCAGTCTCTCTACGATGGGAACATGTCTCTAACACAGGAGCGGACTGACCATTTGGAAACTTGGGCACTGCCCGAGGGCCCGGGGTCAGTAGGGGTCCCCATGAGATGCCCCTGGTACCTTTTTCATAGGCTTTTTTGAGTTTGGTCAAGGACACAGGGGCCCCATGAGCCCCTATTGCCCGGGGGCCCCATGAGTTGTCAGTCCACCCCTGCTCTAACATATAGCATCTTATAGCAGTCTCACTTGTTACTGTAAGGCAGTGTTTCTCAACTCCAGTCCTCATGGACCCCCAACAGGTCATGTTTTCAGGATTTCCCTCAGATGAAACAGCTGTGGTAATTACTAAGGCAGTGAAACTGATCAAATCACCTGTGCAAAATAATGGAAATCCTGAAAACATGACCTGTTGGGGGTCCATGAGGACTGGAGTTGAGAAACACTGCTGTAAGGCTACATGCACACTGGAACTGCCTTGGACATTTACTCTACTGGCAGCAGAAAAACGCTAAACACAGCAAAAATGTGTGTAAATGTGTTTAGCGCTTGGACTTGGCCAGAATACATGCCATTGAAATGAATAAACCCCTAAGCACTAAACACGGCTAGCATTTAGGCACGTTTATACTCGTTTACACTCTTTTTTGCCGAGTTTGCCGATTTTCGGCTAAAACGTTCCTCTCCTGAATGCGATTGATCTGCGTTCAGGGAAGGGACGTTTAACTGCCCCTAAACCCTGCTGTTGCTAAGCTCTGATAAAGGCCTATGTGTGCATGAAGACATAGGGTTTCACTGAGTTAAGTTCAGGGGCTTTGGCAATAAACAAAAAAAAACACCAAAAGCGCCTAAACTCACATTTAGAAGCAGCAGTGTGTATGAGGCCTAATGCTAGCCACAAAAAATATGTAAAATTTTTAACAAACATTTGACAGTACCTGATCCCAACAACGATCTTGTTCAACTTCTGACCTCCAAGCACATTGCTCAGATCTCATGGTATCTGGAATGTACATAAAAATATCATATAGTGCTCAAAGTAGTGTTAAACCATAAAAGTTTTATTAAAATAACGTATAATATGAGCCCTCTCCAAATAAACTCACCTGGCATGGTGCAACACATTGCATTGATATGACAAACCTTGGTTGATGCAATCTAACTGTTTACACTGGAAAATTCACATTGACCTCAACACTTCTCACCTGCCCTGTCAATCAGATTTTGCAGCTTTCAAACCAAAATCTCTGTGTATCCCCAAAGAAAAGTAAATCTTTCACCCTTGAAAGTATAAGTCTCATAAACCTTTTCTACAATCCTTCCCCAAAGCTCCAATTCTTCTTTTACTACAGATTCCCCAAATAAATTCAAAGAAATATCCACATTAAAAAGTCCACAAAATGTCCACACTATTCAATCTTCCAAACGTGATGAATATCCAATTCGCCACTTCAAGTCCAAGATACCTCAAAAAAATTAAACTAAATATAGTGCATTATCTTTCAAATAATATAATAATCTGTGATGTCATGCAAAAAACCACTCGTGACAGGAAAAAAAAAATATATATATATATATATAAATGAAATAAATATATCCCAAATGATACAATATTGCAAATAAACAATGTGTATGAAGTGCACCCACCTATATACCCCACTCGTGAGGTTGGTATAGTTCACAAAACTAAACTCGTGATATAGTGTATTAATCACTCCAACAGGTGAAATCACAGCAAATACAACTAGTGACTTAATCAATCTCTCAGATGGAGACATGTCTCTAATATATGGCATCTCATAGCAGTCTCACCTGTTATAATAATGCAAGCCACTTATGTACATTTTTAACACCATTTAACAGTACCCAGCCTTCATCACAAGACAAAAAGCACAGGCCTTCCCTATTACCCTAAATCAGGTTTTCTCAACCAGAGTTTCACGACACCCAGGTTGCTAATGGTTCCTGGAGCAATGAACAATTTCTGCCACTCAGATAAGTTCCCACTGACACCATTGATCTTTTTAGCTATTTGTAAGGAGATAATTCTTCCCAATGGCCGCAAGTGTAAGGAACATTCTTCCCACTGACCATCAGACTAATGTATCATGAGTTATATAATAATTTTAGCAGGGGTTCCCTGAGACCAGAAAGTTATTTCAAGGGTTCCTCTGTGTTGAAAAAGTCAAGAAATGCTGACCTAAATACTACCCTCCCAGGTTGACAGCTCTGTGACACCTCCTTAAATTAATAACGTGGCATACTGGGGAGGGGGCTAAATAAAGATCCTATTATGGCATAAAGACATTTTGTTTCTTTTCTTGGTTCAAATCTGCTCAACGTGCTGTGGAGGAGAAAGTGCACACAAGGACTAAAATGTGAATCCGTTCAGGAGGAAACCAGTAGAATTGGGCAGCATAGACCACTAGGCTAAGTTCACACTTGTGGTTGTGGGGTGGTTAAAACACATGATTGAGTTGGGTTTTAACCCCCCACCTCTCCAACTGCTCCTCCTAAGCTGCAAAGGCAGATGCGTGAGGGTATATACATGTCCCAGTCATGGTCCTTTTTATCACAGTATGGAAAAAAATCATCCTGGCCGTCAAATTTGACAGGTTTCACCTAAATAGGGCCGCAGCACAATCACCCTGCAACTACATGCAATGCATGCATTTGCAAGGTAGTAATGCGAGCTTTTAGGGGTGACACTGCCTGTCAAATGCCTCTGTTCACTGATCCACTGCGGACTGCTCTTCAGGGGGCAACACAAATGTAAACGACCCCTTACATTCAGTTCCTCTAATCTTTCCTCATAGCTGAGCTCCTCCATGCCTCTTATCAGTTTGGTTGCCCTTCCCTGTACTTTCTCCAGTTCCCCAATGTTCTTTTTGTAAATTGGTCCCCAAAACTGAACTGCATATTCCAGATGAGGTTTTACTAATGATTTGTACCGGGGGAAATTATATCTCTCTCTCTGGAGTCTATACCTCTTTTAATACAAGAGAGGATTTTGCTCGCTTTAGAAACTACAGCTTGGCATTGCATGCCATTATTAAGCTTGTGATCTACCAGAACTCCCAGATCCTTCTCCACCATTGATTCCCCCAGTTGTACCCCCCTAGTATGTATGATGTATGTATATTCGTAGCCCCCAACCTTACATTTATCAACATTAAACCTCATTTGCCACATAGTTGCCCAATTAAACATTGCATAGAGGTCGGCTTGTAAGTTGGAGACATCCTGTAAGGACGTTATTCCAGTGCACAGCTTGGTGTCATCTGCAAAGACTGAAATGGGATTTATAATCTCAGACCCGATATCGTTTATAAATATATTAAAAAGTAAGGGTCCCAGCACTGAACCTTGGGGTACACCACTGACACCCCTAGACCATTCAGAGTATGAATCATTAACCACTAGTCTCTGAATATGATCTTTTAACCATGGGCAGCACAGTGGCTAAATGGTTAGCACTTGCACCTGGCAGTACTAGGGTTGTTGGTTTGAATCCCAGCCACGGCACCTCCTGCCTGGAGTTTGCATGTTCTCCCTATGTCTGTGTGGGTTTCTTCCCACATACCAAAGACATGCTAGTAGGTTAATTGGATCCTGTCTAAATTAGCCCTTGTATATGAATGTGAGTTAGGGACCTTAGATTGTACACCCCTTGAGGGTTAGGGACTGATGTGAATGTACAATATATATGTAAAGTGCTGTGTAAATTGATGGCGCTATATAAGTACCTGAAATAAATAAAATAACCAGTTTTCTATCCATTTACATATGGATTTTTCCAAGCCCATAGACTTTACCTTTCACATTAGCCATGTGTGGGGAATTGTGTCAAACACTTTTGCAAAATCCAAGTATACCACGTCCACCACCACCCCCCTGTCCAAGGGGAAATCAGATTTGTTTGACAACTTCTGTCTTTCATGAATATATGCTGTCTGTTGCTTAAAATATTATTTTCCACCAAGAACTCATCTATGTGGTCTTTTATTAAACTCTCCAGTTTCTTCCCAACTATAGAAATTAAACTAACAGGTCTATAATTACTTGGTAAAGATTTTGACCCCTTTTTAAATATTGGCACCACATTGGCCTTACGCCAATCCAGTGGTACTATGCCAGTCATTAAAGACACCCTAAAAATTAGAAACAATGGGTTATAAATGACAGAGCTCAATTCTTTAAGGACCCGTGGGTGTCTGCCATCTGGTCCAGGTGCTTTATTCTGTCTAAATATTTCTGGATCATATCAATTGTGAGCCAATGTGGATCATCTGGAGCTGTGTCAATACCATGCCCATTATGGACAAGAGCTCCCCCATGCTCCTTTGTATACACAGAGCTGAAGAAGGTATTTAATAAATTTGCCTTCTCTTTGTCCCCAGTCACCCACTCTAGATTATTTTGTAAAGGGCCTACATGCTCGGACTGGACCTTTGTACTATTAACCTCCCTGGCGGTCTGATTATTTCATATTTTTGGTGCTGAAAGCGGTACCATTATTTTGCATGGAAATATGTAGTTTTTTTATTGTAGGCTGTAATTTTTAGGAATAACTCACTGAAATCTGTCTGAACAAGAGTCTAAATCATACATTTAATTCAATAATATAATCAAACCAAAAACACTGAAATTTGAAATATAGCGCCAAGTTCGCACATCACTGAGCAAAGTCGCAGAATCGTTTTCAGTGTCTGATGAGGAATTCCCCCACGAATCATTATCACTCAATTCTTCAAGTAGTTCTGATTTACTATCGCTGTTCTCTAGCCGGTCTAAACCCGCTTTTGACCTAAAGGGACACTTTTTGGACGCCATGGACTTTTCTAAGTTTCCAGGCAGAAAGAACAATCAAAATGCAGACAGGGGACAGGACAGAGCACTCGGGACAAAATGTATGTGAAATGGGTTGAAACAGCAATGTTTCACTATGTAAAATCGCTTTGAAAAAAATGAAATTTTTTTTAAATTTTCAAATTTCCCGCCGCCGCCGCCGCCCGTACTTTCCGACGTCACAGGGACCGGAACACAGGAGGCGGATGCCGGCATCGGCCGTAGGAGATGGCCGGGAACGCTGCAAGGGACGCATCGTGGGAGCGAAGGTCAAGGTAAGTGCTGCAGGGACTCCCTATGCAGCGCCGCATGGTAAGCCCGAGTGTAGCTCGGGGTTACCGCTTTTGGTACAGACATTTTACCCCGAGCTACATTCAGGGATACCGTTAGGGAGGTTAATATATTTGAAGAATTTTTGGGGGTTGGTCCGGCTATCTTTTGCAATCTGTTGTTTGTTTTCAATTTTTGCGGCCTTTATTCCCTTTTTGCATATTCTGTTATATTCTTTGTAATGTTTAACTGATGCTAGCATTCCATCATTTGTATATTTAATAAAAGCTCTTATTATCTATAGCTTTTTTAACTTTGGCCATAAGCCACATAGGTTTGATTTTTACCCTTTTAAACTTGTTGCCCATGGGAATATATTTTGCAGTGCGTTCACATACATTCTTTTTGAAGAACTCCCATTTCTGGGTTGTGTTAATTGATGCCAATATTCCCTCCCAGTCTAAGTCTTGGAGAGTATCTCTCAGCCTTGGAAAATTAGCTCTCTTAAAATTGAGCGTTTTTGTTTTTCTTGTACAAGATTGGCATCAGAGCCTTCTTGTGAGCCTGGCCCATTCAAGCACCCAGAGGAGGGAATCCCTGTAACACAGGCTGCAGACCCATCCATCCTTAAAGGGGACCTCTGCATGAGCTGATTACTTACCCAGCCCAAGAGATTCTGCTGTGCTGTTTAACCCCCTGAAGGAAGCTTAACACACGCCTGGCATATCCCGTTCCCTAAAGTGGACTGTGTTGGATATATTTATATGCGCATATTCAATGCACATCTGGTGAGTGCGCATTTTTACTATACCTTCCAAGCACAAGCACTTGATTATCGCTGTGATTGGGATCCTATATCACCACTATCTATTTATGAACTTTTATGAACTTTTGAATTTAATTTGTCATTTATACATTTTACTGGTTTAACATTCATTTGAATTTAGTGCTGCACTCCTTGTTTACTATTTGACAGAGGTTTTTTCTGGTTACCTTAGTGCAATAGCTGCTTCATCGGGAGCGCTCACTTTGTTTTACTTTAGACTTTTGGCATTGGTGAACAAACACTTTAATTGATTGACACCTTGTTCACACGTATTTTGCATATTTTTTATTTTCATACAAATGGTACCAATTCCACTGTTTGTTTATAACATGGGAACGTTCTTATCTGCCATAGCCTTCCCCCCATCTTTCCCCATTCCACCTACCAATAAGTACTGACCCATCTGATCTGTCTACCCCGTTATAATCTAATTCTCCCTCCCCCCTCGATCCTAGTTTAAATACTCCTCCAGCCTCCCCATAAACCTCTCCCCCAGCACAGCAGACTCCCTTCCATTTAGGCGCAAACCATCTCTAGCATATAGGTTTCACCCCAATGAAAAGTCAGCCCAGTGCTCTAGAAACCCAAATCCTTCCCTCTTACACCAGGTCTTTAACCATGCATTGAGTTCTCTAATCTCCCCCTGGCTTTCCTGAGTTGTACATGGCACAGGTTATATTTCAGAGAATATCACCTTGGAGGTCCTTCCCTTCAACTTGCAGCCTAGTTCTTTAATTTGATTCTTAAGGAGCCTCCACCTTTCATGTATTCTGTCATTGGTTTCAACATGGACCAAGACAGCTGGATCATGCCAAGCCCCTCCCAGTAATTTATCAACCTGGTCCACCACATGCCAAACCCTGGCACCAGGGAGACAGCAAACCATTCGGTTGAGGCTATCCTGGCAACAAATTATTCTATCGGTCCTTCTGATTATAGAATCCCCTACAACCACCAGCTGTCTAGGCCTTCTTGCACTACCCTCACCACCCCTCCCAGATGGTCTGCCCTCCTGTTTGTTAAGGATAGCAATGACATCCAGGGCTGCCACCCCTGAGCTTGCCACCCCCACATCTTCAGCCAACTTGACAAATCTGTTTGGATGCACATTCAAAGGGCCGGCCTTCCTTTCCTGTGAGCCCCTACCACTCCCTCTCGTTACAGTAACCCATCTTCCTACCTAATAATCTTGATTAGCCCCTCCGCCCTCCACATCAATCCCATTAGCTACCTGCTCAGAGAGCAGAAGACCCCTTTCAAGGTTGTCGGTTCTGCCCAGTGTTGCAACTTGCTCCTCCAGATCTCTAACGCGTGTTTCCCGAAGGGCAACCCGCTCACGTCTGTCACAGAGGTATCCATCCTGGAGCTGTTGCTCCATTGATGCATACATGCGGCACACTGTGCACTGCACAAAGCCTTCCACCCTGCTAGCACACATTATCCTAGTTACAATATTAATAGGAAATATCCGTTGTCACTTACAGATTAGTAGACTCCTGTTATAATCTCCTGTTTTCCACTCCGGTTTTTTAACTCCATTTATCAAATGTCCACATAGTCAAAGGTCCAGCAAGCAAAATATAGGCAAGCCAATAGACTACTGCTAGGAAACAGAGTTCCTGTGCTGTGATCATCGTACAGAAAGGAAATTTAATATCTTCCATATCAGTTCAGTTTCTCAGTTCAGGGATTAAAGAGCCCCACCAGCCGGTAATTATTATTGATCTGGTGTCTGCTACGTTGGATCTGCATGACTTTGATTGAACTACATACTCATTAACTGATCCAGGCTGTGCTGTTTCCCAGCGCTCATATTGCAGTATAATAATAATCTACATCTGGTTCCTGAATTCCAGCCTTCCCACACAACACCTGACACCGGCGGTTATTCTTCATGTGCAAGGCAAGCGTGGCTCAGGTGACCTGTCTACTGAAGCAGTGTTTCTCAACCTTTTTTCATTCATGGCGCCCTTCAAAAGTATGCAAAATCTTAAGGTACTGCAGTCTAAAATGGGATCACACCAGAATCACCACATTTCACATCAGAGTCCTCAGTCCCCCATCTCTTCCATTTCAAATCAGAATCCTTCCTTCCATCTTTCCTATTAGAGTCTTTAGTAATCCCCCTTTCACATCAGAGTCCTTAAGCAAAGTACACATGGGCCACAAATCAGCCAGAAACTTTTGGTCTGTGTGCACTGCCTCCTGTTCAACAGAAGTCAGTCTAACAACTGGTTCTGTCAAACAGGCATGCTGGAAAACCAGCAATCAAACAGCGCTTTCAGCCAATGGCTACAAGTGCTGATCAGTGTATTTTGACAGGGAAAGTGGTGTCCCCCTGTTAAAATGCAATAGCACAGTGAGAGAGATCCCAGCATCACATATTACTTGTGTTGATGTGGGGACCTGTCACACCGATTGTGTGTACACTTAGCACAATGCAGTCAGGCAAGTACTGTTCTCCTGGCAACCACCAAACCCAGACACGTCTATCGGATTGTCAGACAGAGAAGTGTGATTGGTCACTCCAGAGAACATGTCTCCACTGCTCTAGAGTTCAGTGGCGGCGTGCTTTACACCACTGCATCTGACACTTTGCATTGCACTTGGTGGTGTAAGCCTTGGATGCAGCTGCTCGGCCATGGAAACCCATTCCATGAAGCTCTCTACACGCTGTTGTTGTGCTAATCTGAAGGCCTCACCAAGTTTGGAGGTCTTTAGCTATTGACTCTGCAGACAGTTGGCAATTTTCTGCTCACTGTGCGCTTCAGCATGACCCCATTCTGTCATTTTACATGACCTACCACTTGGTGGCTGAGTTGCTGTTGTTCCCAGTTGCTTCCACTTTGTTATAATCCCACTAACAGTTGGTCGTGGAATATTTAGTAGCCAGGAAATGTCACGGATGGACTTATTGCACAGGTGACAACCTATCACGGGACCACGCTTGGAGTCACTGAGCTCCTGAGAGCGACCCATTCTTTCACAAATGTCTGTAGAAGCCGTCTGCATGCCTGGGGGCTTGATTTTATACACCTGTGGCCATGGAGGTGATTGGAACACCTGAATCACATGATTTGGAGGGCTGGCCCAATACTTTTGGCAATAGAGTGTACATTGTATATTTTTCTCCTTATAAGGAGAGAAGATTGTAAAACTGAAAAAAAAGTGTGTTAAAAAAAATAACGATAAAAACGATAGTTCAAATGTTTGATCTAGGTCAGGGTTAGAATCAAGGTTATGGTCAAAGGTCACAGTAGAGTCAAAGGTCAGGTCTATATGTTTTAGGAAGGTTTTTTAATCTATATATTCATGGTTTGTAGGCCCTGCTACAGGGTACAAACAACAAATAGCATACACATGCGGTATCGCCACAGTCGTTAGGAGGAGAAGAATCTGTTTTGGGCTCTTTTTCTTTGGTGGTAGGCTATAGTAATGGCAGGAAATATACAGGTACAATGACTCCTGCTGTTGTCTCAGCCAATAAAATAGAATAAAATCAGTGAGCGCTTTAAAATTAGCTGCTGAAGCACACAAAGGTAACCAAATAAAACCTCCTAAAAACTGATAATAACAAACTGCAGCGCTAAAACAAAAAATAATGTCACTTGAAAAATTAAATAAATAATGTGACAGTTCGTGGTAAAGTGCTTGGCAAAGGGGCTGATAGTGACTTCAAACTTCAGTGGCGTGTCAGAAGTGTGGTAAAAATACGCACTCACCAGATGCGTATTTTATATACGCATGTAAATAATATAGCCAGATGTCCCCCTCTCAGAATGGGATGGATGGGATATGCCGTTTACGGATTCTCCTCCCTCTGGGTGGTATAAAGCCTTAAAGGTGTCTTCCTTGGTGGGTGCAGATTGGGTCCAGCCAGAGGCCTCCTTAATAGATGGATGGATGCTTGTCAACCAATATTAATGGAACAGCTCCCTCCTCCGGAAAAATGGAATGCTGCCACTCGAACCTCTGCCACTGTATCATCTGGAATGAGCTCTATAAATGAATATCAGGAGATAGCCCATAGTGCAGTATTTGGTAAAATTGATTTATTAAGTAAAGATTCCACGTGGTTAAAATAGCAAACAAAATGGAGAAGCACTGACCATCCACAATAGATAGGTGACCGCCAGACCTGCATTAGGTGCCGAAGGCGTGACGTCACGGCGTACTGGCTCGTCCTTTGACGCGTTTCGTGCTAATGCACTTCCTCAGAGAAGATAGTCATCCTTTCCTCAGAAATGATCGGTGGTAGGTTATAGTAATGGCAGGAAATATACAGGTACAATGACTCCTGCTGTTGTCTCAGCCAATGAGGAGGCAGAGACCTGGGACAGCCGAGGCTGCCATTCACATCGCTGGATCACGATGGGGCTCAGGTAAGTATTGAGGGGGCTGAGGGGACTGCTGCACAAAGAAGGTTTTTGTACCTTCATGCATAGAATGCATGAAGGTGAAAAACCTTGAGCCTTTAAAACCACTTTAATTACACAGTTGCACTTAAATAGCAAGTGAGGGTCCAGGAGGTCTTTTATAAGCAAGACAATGAGAAAGCAGCTTTATCATACTTTAGACAAAACAACGTCTAACAGTGGAAGTAGTTGTTCTCCTTTAAGAACTTTGGCTGAACTTCCTACACAAAATATAGACCTGTGTCTAGTTAAATATCACCTGTTCTAGACCCAAACAATGGGGCATAGTGGTGCACTCTACAATTTAGTCTTCCTGGAATAAAATGTCCAAAACACTGGAATAGTCACGGCACAGAAAACATAACACGGATCAACAAAGAATGCGTATTATATGATCACACAGATCTGGGGATGACCCCACTGACCTAGAAAATCAAATCTTTCTTTTGCAGAGGAATATTCTATTTTTACAGGCACAGCTATACCTGTCGGACTGGTTTGTCAGCAAGAGAGGTTATGTATAAAAGTGATTGGTGAACGCTGTTTGGGCCTCCGTTGTTCATTGTTCACATTTTGTTATCTTTATTGCATCAGCACATAAACATCTCTTGCTTGTAGTGGGTTATCTCATATTGTAAAGTATTTAAAGGCAAGGCATATGTGTTTTATTTAAATGTCAAAAAACATATCAATATGTCATAATGTTTTAAAGAAAAAATTAGTTTTACCATTTTAGCAATTAATTGTCCAAGGAGCTTTAAAAGTAAAAAAAAAATGCAGATTTCACAAAAATACTTATCTCCTCACCAGTGCTGTCCCTCACAGAAATCCCATCAGCCACCCGTTCTCTTCCAGGTTGAATGACAGCCAGCAGCATTCAGCCCTCTTCTTGTGAGAAGAGGGCTGTTATGGACCTACCCACCGGGTGTAACATTCTCAACCTGAACGCACGGTAGAATATTGGAGAGAGCAGCATTGATGTCCTCACGTCAACCTACTCCCTGCGGTACTAAAGACAACTTGCCACTATCACTAGATCAAAAGATGTCATGTGACAGGGATGCAATTTGACTTGCCAGAAGACAGCTGGAAAAGTAAAAAAAAATGGTGCAGGAGGGGTTGGTAGGCAGGTATAATGATGGGGTGGGGGTAGTTTTTATCTAAACTGGTAACCTGCTTGTAGCACCCCATAGCGGTGTTTGATAACCCAGGCTACACACTAGGAGGAAACACAATAGGAAAGAAAAAAGCGCCTCTAAGTGCAGTATAAGGACATTTATTTGTGAAACAATAAGAAATTACTCACATGGTGAAAGAATTAAAAAGGCTCATCAATATTGGAGTGTCAAGAGAAGTCCTCGCTGGGTAAGCCGCGATCCGCGCCAGGGGAGATTCTGGATGGACAGAGCCGGTCGGCTTGTGTGTGTGTCTCTCAGCAGATGGACGGCAAGCACGCTCCCTTCTCAAGCATAGGATCAGCCTATGCTTGGTGAAGGGAGTAAGCTTGCAATCCATTGGCTTTGCACATGCCCGAAACTCATCGCATTGCATGCTGGTCCTCTTTATGTCATCATGCTGATGCCGACGTTGCGCTCCAAGGTGCGTTCCATCGCCCATCTGCTGAGAGACACACAAGCCAACCGGCTCTCTCCATCCAGAGTCTCCCCAGGAGCGGATCATGGCTTACCAAGCGAGGACTTCTCTTGACACTCCAGTATTGATGAGCCTTTCCAATTCTTTCACCATGTGAGTGATTTTTTTATTGTTCTACATTAAATGTCCTTATACTGCACTTAGAGGCACTTTTTTCTTTCCTATTGTGTTTCATCCAGAGCCTGCTACAGCTTCAAGAGCATGCCCTAGTGCTATGTGGACTTGCATACATTGAACTTTAATATGTGCATTTACTTGTTCTCTGGCACCTGATTTGGGGAATTATTTTGCGCTGATTTTACTGTTTTTTGTCCTTACACACTAGGAGGCTCACCTGATAGAACATGATAGCTTCTTTGAGACACAAAGTACCCCATAGGCTTCCATTATAGGGCTAACTTGAACAATCCATATTTCACACGCATCGTCCGCTTCACAATGGCACTTTCCAACTTTTGCCAACTGAATGGGGTGCACAAAAACAACGTTCTTATGCTCCCTAGATCTAGTTTTCTTGGCGTTAGGTTTCCATGGTGCTCTCCATCTGTCATGGTCAGGGGCCTGGCTCAGAGACCAGTAAAGAGGCTGCCACTGACCAACTGAATAGGTACACAGTGTGCGTACTGTATATGGACCAGAACAAAATATAAGAGTCCAAATTAATTTACTGATGTTATGTTAAAAGACAGCCAATGCATTTTGGGGGTCAAAGGAACCCCCACTTCATCAGGGCTACAATAAATCACGATATAATGTAAAAATAATTATGACTGATAAAAGCATGAGCCTAACAATCGTAAAACATCAACTTAATTGTTAGGCTCATGATTTTATCAGTCACAATTATTTTTGCACACTTTTTTCTACTAACCTGTTGGTAGCCTTGTCTGTTGTGAGCAGCCCAGCCTGAGCCAATGAGCTCCTCAAATGTTTATTGACCTCTCATAACCTTGTTTAAACTCATATCAAAGTCCCAGTGCCTCTTGGGTGCTCTTTTTTTTCATTGAAGTACACAAACAGGTCACCCTAGTGGATAGCACGAGATTATCCGAGGTGCGGAGTTTAGGCACTAAACAGTACTCACCAGAGCTCCTCATAGTGGATATGGGTTTTGCTGCATGTTAGTACCAGGTCGCCATTTTCAGGACTACCCCATCAGGAGGTGAGCAAGCCGATGTCCAGTAGCAAGTAGGGATCAAGCAGAAGGGCAGTCAGTAAACAAGCCAAAGATCAGTAATAAGTGGTTGCAGGTTGGGATCAGGTTGGGATCAAGTAGAAGTGTAAAAGAGGAACAAGCCAAAAGTTGGTAACGAGTGGTAGAGGAGATAAGGACAGCTGCAGGTATGCAAAGGAGCAAGATATTGGTTGGAGAGAGCGCAGTAATCTGGCAAACAGGAAGTGCAAAGGCATGACTTAAATAGGAAGTTTGGGAGTGGAGCAAGGAGTTTAAGGTTCACCAGAAACAAGGTGCAAGACAAGATTATTTAAGGGTTCAGACAGGATGCTGTCCAACATCTCAGGTGGTTCAGCAAGCAGAGATACTGCCAGACGTAGCAGAGCTCAGGGGTTCAGATCTTAGTCCTGACACCATTATTAGGGAAAGGCTGCTATACAAAGTTCCCCCATCTTGTCATAAGAGGCTTCATACAATCTTACTGATTCTAGGATGCATCCAAAAAGACCACCAGCACAACATTACCCTGGGAAAACACTAGTAGCACCCTTTCCTTCAAGATGCACCATCCCAAGTTGAATTGCTTAACACCTTCCTGCCCGGCCTATAGCAGATTGATGGCTGGGCGGTACACTCCTCCTTCTGAGTGGGCGTCATAACGTCCTGTCAGAAGGTTCCACTCACACTGCCGCAGGGACACGCAATGGCACGATCTGTCACCAGCTGTGTCAACGGAACACTACACTGGCCAGTTGCAAGTGTCATGTGACCACTGTGACCAATCACAGCAGATCACATGACAATTGTATACAACAACTGGCAAAAAGTATGGAATCACCACTCTTGGAAAATGTTCATTCATTTCTTTAACCGTGTAGAAAAATAAAAAACAATCACAGACATGCCTCAAAACTATTCTCAATTAACATTCCAACCTTCTGGCTTTAAGAAACACTTAAAAAAATAAAAAAGAGAAAACTGTAGTCAATTGCAACTGTTTTTGAAGATCAAGCAGAGGAAAAAAATATGGAATCACTCAATTCTGAGGAAAATATTATGGAATCACAATGTACTTTGCAGTTCTAAAATAAACATCTGCATCAGATTACATCTGCTAATTAGTCTGCAGTTAAAAAAAGAGTGCTTGCATACTTTGGTGAGCTGTTGCACCAAGCTGATTGACATGAATCATGGCTCCAACACGAGAGATGTCAGTTGAAACAAAGGAGAGGATTATAAAACGTCTTCAAGAAGGTAAATCCTCACAGAATGTTGCAAAAGATGTTGGTTGTTCCCAGTCAGCTGAGTCTAAAATCTGGTCACAAATCAAATGGGAAGGTTGTAAAAGGAAAGCGTACTGGTAGACCAAGGAAGACGTCAAAGCATCAAGATAGAAAACTTCAAGCAATATGCCTTGAAAACAGAAAATACACAACAAAACAAAAGAGGAACAAATGGGCAGAAACTGAAGTCAATGTCTGTGACCGAACTTTAAGACACTGCCTAAAGGAAATGGGATTTACATAGAGAAAAGCCAAATGAAAACCATCATGAACACCGAAACAGAAAAAAACAAGGTTACAGTGGGCTAAAGAAAATCAATCATGGACTGTGGATGACTAGATGAAAGTGAAATTCAGAGAATCATGAATGTGCACTGAGTAGGGTGATGATGCTGGAACTTTTCTTTGGTGCTATTCCAATTAAATGTATAAAGATGACTGCCTGAAGACAATATGCAAATTTCCACAACCATTGATGATATGAGGTTGCACAAGTTTATATTGAGATTTTGGACACTTTTCTTATTCCATCAATTGAAAGGATGTTTGGTGATGATGACATCATTTTTCAGGATAATGCATTTTGACATAGGGCAAAAGCAGTGGAAACGTTCCTTCAAGAAAGACATTGAATGTCAATGGCATGGCCTACAAATAGTGCTCAATCCAATTGGAAATCTCTGGTGGAAATTAAAGAAAATGGTCCACGACAAGGCTCCAACCTGCAAAGCTGATCTGGCAACTGCAGTAAGAGAAAGTTGGAGCCGGATTGATGAAGAATACTGTTTGACGATAGTGAAATCCATGCCTCAGAGAATTCAAGCTGTTATAAAAGTCAGAGGTGGTGCAACAAAGTACTAGTGGTGTACGGTGGTGTTTATTTCATGATTTCAATATTGTCCTCAGAATTGAGGGATTCCATATTTTTTTTCCTCTGCTTGATCTGCAAAAACAGTTGCAACTGACTACAGTTTTTTTCTTTTTTTAAGTGTTCCTTAACCTCCTTAGCGGTAATCCCGAGTGTAGCTCGGGGTAAAATTTGAGTACCAAGAGCGGTAACCCCGAGCTACACTCGGGCTTACCATGCGGCGTTGCTCAGGGGGTCCCTGCAGGACTTACCTTGTCCTTCGCTCCCGCGTTGTGTCCACTGCAGCGTCCCCAGCCATCTCCTCCGGCCGATGCCGGCATCCGGCTTCTGTGTTCCGGTCCCTGTGACGTCAGGACGTACGGGCGCCGCCGGCGGCGGGAAATTTGAAATTTTTAAAAAATGTAATTTTTGCTGTCATTGCTGTTTCAATGCATTTCACATATATTTTGTCCCTACTGCTTTGTCCTGCACCCTGCCTGCATTTTGAATGTTCTTTCTGCCTGGAAACTTAGAAAAGTCCATGGCGTCCAAAAAGTGTCCCTTTACGTCAAAAGCGGTTTTAGAACAGCGATAGTAAATCAGAACCACTTGCAGAATTGAGTGATAATGATTCGTGGGGGAAATTCCTCATCAGACACTGAAAACGATTTTGCGACTTTGCTCAGCGATGTGCGAATTTGCCTCTGTATTTCAAATTTCAGTGTTTTTGGTTTGATTATATTATTGAATTAAAGTTATTATTATTATATTATTATTTTTTGATTATTTTTTAAATTATAATTTATGATTTCGTGTTTCAAGTTTTATCATATCCGGAATGTTTACTAGACTCTTGTTTGGACAGATTTCAGTGAGTTATTCCTAAAAATTACAGCCCACAATAAAAAAACTACATATTTCCATGCAAAAAAATGTACCGCTTTCAGCACAAAAAATCGGAATCATACCGCCAAGGAGGTTAAAGCCAGAAGGTTGGAACGTGAAATGAAAATAGTTTTGAGGCATGTCTGTGATTCATGTTTTTTCTACATGATTAAACAATTGAATGAACTTTTTCCAAGAGTGTTGATTCCATACTTTTTGCCAGGGGTTGTACAATGGATGGCTTCCTATCACGCCATCCATTGTATACAATCGTGTTGCTAGCTGTGATTGGTCCAGGCAGTCACATAGTACAGACAAGGCCAATCACAGCCCATCTGTATCACGTGATGAGCTTTGTCCAATCGCAGCTAATCACAAAAAAATCCTGAATGAATCAGTTTCATTCAGTAACAATGGCTGCAAATATCCATGAAATACATTGGTATTAGCAATCATGTGCAAAAAAAAAATAAATTCTGATCACTTGCCCAGAGTAGTTGAATGTTACTATGGTAACATTGTATTGCTCGGGTCACACTGTGTTTAAAAAAAAAAATAGTAAAGAAAAGAAAAAATTTAATAAAAAAGACAAAAATAATAAAACAAAATTGAAAAAAAATTATATTCTTAATCTTATTTAAATTTTTTTTACATAATGTCACCAGTCAGTATCCCTGATTCGTGCCCCACCAGTTATATAATAATGCTGTACTGGACTGGTGACCATATGTAAAAAAAAAATTGTGATTTTTTTTTTTTTTTTTTTAATTTATTCATTTTCCAAAAAATGTTAACAAAAAATTACAACTTCAAAAAACTTACCATGCCTCTAACTAAATACCTTAGACTGTCTATTTTCCAAAAATGTGTCATTTCGGGGGTATTATCCTGGCATTTTCGGGTTTCAAGAAATTAGATTGGCTGCCGGTACATTGATTGATCGATTGTCAGATATATATATCATTTTTTGTGGACTCTATAACTTTCCTACAGACTAAATAATATACACTAATTTGGGATATTTTCACCAAAGAAATGTAGCAGAATACATTTTGACTTAAATTCAAGAAGAAAGGTTATTTATTTGCAAACATTTTTTTAACAGAAAGTTTAGGGGGTTAGCAAAAAATAAAAACTCAGTGGTGAATAAGCTCTATTTATATGAAAAAAAGCTACCAATTTTTCATGATTACAGTGTTACATGACCGCGCAATTGTCATTCAAAGTGCGACAACACTGAAAGCTGAAAATTGGCCTGAGCAGGAAGGGGATAAAAGTGCCTCAAAAGTAGATCTCTTCCAGCAAAAATATATCCCCCACCAGCAACAATAGACCCCCCCCCCCAGCAACAATAGATCCCCTCCAGTGACAATAGATTCTACAGCAGCCAGCATCATTAGACCTTCCAACACACCTAAGCACCCCTAGCCATTACATACATTCAGTGCTGGAGGTGCTGGAACTGCGTTCCTCACGTTCCCACTGAAAAAAAACCCTGGTCTCTCCAGATTTGGAGTGAAGACTTGATGATGTCACTACTGTACTGCTCACTGTTCTCCTTGCTGGAGAGGAAACTGTAATGAGGACCTGCAGTACAAGAATCTCTCTGCTTCTTCATCATTCATTCTATGGATCTGTGCTTCCTCCACCTCTCCTGAGACTTCTTTTATTTTCCCCTACCAGTCATTAGATTACCAGTCATCAGGCAGCAGCTCTGACATGGGGAAGCATAGCTTTGCCTCCACCAAGATATCCATCTCCAGAGACACAGTTTGGAACAAGGCATGGTAACTCGTAACGGGGAAAAGAAAAGATGCAGAGGGTCTACAGTCTTTTGCCCTCTGCTTTTTTTTTTTTTGGGGCACAACTTCCACAGATCAGGTCCTTTTTAAAATGGAACTTCACTTACTTTCGTAACTTCCTTTTATTTAGCTCCCTCCCCTTAAGCAAAAAGCATACAAAAATATTTTCTTCAGAGATGGGATACCACACCAGAGCCAGCTCTTCCACCTTTTCGGTTCATATGAGAATGACTTTTCCCCAAAGCCTCCTGGTATACCCATGTCATTGATCTCAGGAGGCTTCGGGAACTATTTAGAACCCATGGTACAGTGAAGCAGCATCAGGACCTGGAAGAGACAGACATCCTCCCAATGAAAACACAAGAGGATGACTGGGCAGGACCCAGAGTGTGATGGCTTTTGGTGGATGACAGAAGGACAATACATTCGCTGGACGGGTGAGTATAATATTTCAGCTCAAGCCAGCATACCAGGCAAAAAGGGGTTGATATTGAAATTATTACCCGGGTTATCAGACCAAAGCTTGTGATTGTACAGTTCAGTACTGCAGAAATTCAGGTACATCCAGGATCATCTGTGGGTCATCTGGGTGATCAGTCCAGCATCTTAAAGGTCATCAGATAAATAATGTATACTGCGGGGCTGTATTTAGTTATAGAATGCCAAATCTTAATATATGTTACTTTAACCTCTTCGCGCTGGCACCTCCCAGCCCTTTAAGAGTTTCAGAAGCCAGTTAGAGGGGTTTTAGGGTCATGTGACCGCCGTGATTCGCCATCACGGCGGTCACATGATTGGAAAAGGTCCCAATCAAAAGGGGAGACTGGGACCTTACCGGGAGTCATGGACATATGTGATGGGAGCGAGCAGGGTGCACACTTTCAGCACATATGTAATTTCTAATGGCACACAAATATGCAGCCGCTCAACATCAAGGCCCAGACGCCGAGAGGCCACATATGCGTGCGATCGGTGTCAAGGGGTTAAGGAAAAGGGTTTTTTTAGGTACTTACTCTATTTTGAGTTAAAGGATAAGTTCACTTTTGTGGACATGTTACATGTTCCACCCATTTTTAGGGTGGAACATGTCACATGTTCTCCATGCTGCAGCCACTACCCAACCCCACCTCCCACCCTCCCTGTGACAGACGTACGGGGAGAAATTCCCCGCACAAGTTATCACTTTTTAAAAACAGCGCAGCTGTGCGGGGTTCCACCCACACAGCCGCGTCATTTATTCACAGTGTTCTGTGAATTAATGAACTACAAGTCCCAACAGTCTTAGCAGCTGATGGCTTGTAGTTCTCAATGAAGTACCATAATGCCGTGGATCTCTACGGTAGTTCATTGAATCTTCCTGTCAGTATATCTGCTTGCCTGTACATCCTGTCCTGTGGTGTACCACCTTAGACCCCAGATGAATCCTTCCTCTTCATCCGGCTGCACTGAGGGTATCCCTGGGCAAGGGATTCCAATATCCAGCAATGAAGTAATCCTGAATGAGATACAGCCGCTCAAAGTCCAGAATTTATAATGCTTCTCTTAGCTTTCAGTAAAAAGGGGGTGGAGAGCTAAAATTACACTCTGCAGAGCTCAGTGAGGAGGGCTCTGAAAGCTGATTGGAGGGAAGGGACACCCCCCTCCTCAACACAGCACATAGGAACAGAGCTTAGGTTCTCAATCCCAGGCTGTGTGCCAGAGGTTCCTCCCCGTCACCTCTTTTCTGTTGGTGTCAGGAAAACGTGTCAGAAGTGATTTATGCTGATAGCAGATGAACATAGCAGCAGACAGAAATGACACTTAGTGCTCATAACTGAGACAAGTACATACTATAGAGGGATATGCTTAGTTCATATTTCATGTCTGGGGTTTACAACCACTTTAATATAATAACCAATTGTCTTATCCTTCTAATAGAATATTTCTCTTGATAATTATTATATTTTCCCAGGAAAGTTTTTCTTTAAAGTGTTACTAAACCCCGGACCCTGCATTCATTATCTCTGGTCTCCCACAGTACACAGAACATGTCCAGCTGAGCACTACTTGTAGGAGGAGTTTTCATTCTGCTCTGACTGTCCTCTGAGGCTGTATAGTCCCTCACCCTCTGTCCAGACAGTGCTGATTGGCCCTGAGCTGATCGCATGCACTCTCCTAAGAAAAAAAAAACCCTCTCTAGCAATACACACCAAACTGAGCATGTGCAGAGTGATTCCTAGGGCTCCGTACTATCACCAGATGGATTGGGGACAGTAGAAGAAGGGGAGGATCAGAGAAGACAGGATCAAACAGCCTTTTTACATATTTCGGAGAATTAGGTTAGGTTCCACAGTGAGTATAACAAGCATGCTTTACTGCATATACAGACTGATTATACTGATGTGGGTTTAGTAACACTTTAAGTCCTTGAAATTGTCTGTTTACCACTCGAAGTCCTGGGCGGACCTGCTCTACCTCTGTTTGCAGTGAATTTGTGTGGGCGAATCTTAGTGCAAGGGCAGATTGCTGGCATTGTGCCACACGGAGTATGCACGGCACTAAAGATTTCCTCTGACATGTTGACATTTTAGGAGAGTCCGTGTGAACTTTACTGCAGCTCCCTGTTTGTGGCTGTATTATGGGATCTTTATAGGGGAAGTTAATGCTATAAAGTGTATGATTTACTGCTGGAGAAGTAGTGAACAATGCATCTTCGCCCCTTATCCCAACTGACTTTATATTGTTGTGTGTCTTTTATAGTTACTCATTTTCTTTTTATTATTGTATTAAAAAGAACTCTGTTGTTTTGCATGTGCTGCATGTTTGCTATTTAGATGGCCAGTCACCAGTTCATTGTGTGTATGTGGAGTCTATTACTGTATGGCAGTGGTCTCCAAACTGCAGCCCAGGGGCCAGATGCGGCCATTTGCTTGCCTTTATACAGCCCTTGGGGCACTATTCCTCCCACTGACACCAACTATGGGGCACTATTCCTCCCACTGACATTAACTATGGGGCACTATTCCTCTCACTGACACCAATGATGGGGCACTATTCCTCCCTCTGACTCCAACAATGGGGCACTATTCCTCCCACTGACACCAATGATGGGGCACTATTCCTCCCACTGACATTAACTATGGGGCACTATTCCTCTCACTGACACCAATGATGGGGCACTATTCCTCCCTCTGACTCCAACAATGGGGCACTATTCCTCCCACTGACACCAATGATGGGGCACTATTCCTCCCACTGATACCAATGATGGGGCACTATTCCTCCCACTGACATTAACTATGGGGCACTATTCCTCTCACTGACACCAATAATGGGGCACTATTCCTCCCACTGATACCAATGATGGGACACTATTCCTCCCACTGATACCAATGATGGGACACTATTCCTCCCACTGATACCAATGATGGGGCACTATTCCTCCCACTGACACCAACTATGGGGTACTATTCCTCCCACTGACACCAACTATGGGGCACTATTCCTCCTACTGACACCAACTATGGGGCACTATTCCTCCTACTGACACCAACTATGGGGCACTATTCCTCCAATTGACACCAACTATGGGGCACTATTCCTCCCACTGACACCAAGGATGGAGCACTATTCCTCCCACTGACACAAATGATGGGGTACTATTCCTCCCTCTAATACCAATGATGGGGCACTATTCCTCCCACTGACATCAATGACGGGGCACTATTCCTCCCACTGACACCAATGATGGGGCACTATTCCTCCCACTGACTCCAACAATGGGGCAATATTCCTCCCATTGACACCAACTATGGGGCACTATTCCTCCCACTGACACTAATGATGGGGCACTATTCCTCCCACTGGCACCAATGATGAGGCACTATTCCTCTTACTGACACCAGTGATTGGCATTGTTACCAACACCAGGACATTTTCTACTCCCACTGGCCATGGCCTGGCCCTTCTACAAACTGGCCCTTTGTTTAGAAAGTTTGGAGACCCCTGCTGTACAGAATAGGAAAATAATCCAAAGACCGCTATATTAAATAATTTTGCACAGTACGGGGAACATCTCCCTTTAGTGCTGATGGGGGGGGGGGTAGATCTGTGGCTGCAGGATTGGGAACATATGACATGTTCCCAGGGCTTTTTTTTCAGCGGGAACATGGGGGAACACAGTTCCAGCACCTCCAGCTCTGAATGTATGTAATGACAAGGGGTGCTGGGGTGTACTGGACGGTCTATTGATGCTGGCTGCTGGGGGATGTATTATCACTGGTTGGAATCTACAGACTTTTCGCAGAAGGGCCTATTGTTGCTAGGGGGGTCTTATGTTGCTGAGGGGTCAGTTGTTGCTGAGAGGGATCTTCTGTTGAAGGAGGAGTCTATTGTTGCTGGCTACTGGAGGACCTATTGCTGCTGGCTGCTTGGAGATCTGTTGTTTCTGCTGGGGGTCTATAGTTGCTGAGGTGGATCTATTGTGGCTGGGGTAGTATTTTGTTGTGGGGGGTCCATTGTTGCTGGGATGATCTATTGGTGTGGCCACAGGGGATCTACTGTATTTTTTTTGCTTTTCTTGTTATGCTTAACACATTCCATACAAATTACTTAGCACCACAAAATGATACTTGGTTCTGTATTCTCTAAAAGGGGTTGTACTGGGAGGTAGGTAGAAAGTGGGACCAAGGAATGGTGCTCGGAGGTGGGTAGGGGGTATAACCAAGGGATGGTGCTCGGAGGTGGGTAGGGGGTGGAACCAAGGGATGGTGCTCGGAGGTGGGTAGGGGGTGGAATCAAGGGATGCTGCTTGGAGGTGGGTAGGGGGTGGAACCAAAGAATGGTGCTCAAAGGTGGGTAGGGAGTGGAAACAAAGGATGGTGCTCGGAGGTGGGTAGGGGGGTGAACCAAGGGACGGCGCTTGGAGGTGGGTAGGGGGTGGAACCAAGGGATGGCGCTTGGAGATGGGTAGGGGGTGGAACCAAGGGATGGTGCTTGGAGGTGGGTAGGGGGTGGAACCAAAGAATGGTGCTCAAAGGTGGGTAGGGAGTGGAAACAAAGGATGGTGCTCGGAGGTGGGTAGGGGGTAGAACCAAGGGATTATGCTCGAAGGTGGGTAGGGGATGGAACCAACGGATGGTGCTCGGAGGTGGGTAGGGGATGGAACCAAGGGAAAATGCTCAGAGGTGGGTAGGGGATGGAACCAAGGGACGATGCTCGGAGGTGGGTAGGGGATGGAACCAAGGGACGATGCTCTGAGATGGATAGGGGATGGAACCAAGGGACAATGCTCGGAGGTGGGTAAGGGGTGGAACCAAGGGACAGTTCTTGGAGGTGGGTTGGGGATGGAACCACGGGACGATGCTCGGAGGTTGGTAGGGGGTGGAACCAAGGGACAGTGCTCAGAGGTCAGTAGGGGGCAGAGACAAAGGGTGATTCCAAAAGTGGGGAGTTCCTGCACCTATTCTCTGAAAAAAAAGCCCTGCATGTCCCACCCCAAAAACAGGTAGAACATGTAACATGTTCCCAAAGGTGCACTTATCCCATAACCCCTTTCCACAGTTTCCTCCTATCCCTTCAAGAGGTTCTGAATGCTGGAAGCCAGGAATTCTGATCATGTGACCGCAGTGACTGGCAGTCACAGCAGTCACATGATCAGAAAGTTTCTGATCGCAAGTAGGCATTAAGAGCTTCCCAGTACCCGCTGGTAGCTGTAATGGGAGCGCGCGAGGTGCATGTTCTCAGCACAGAAATGTTTACATTTGGGACGCATATATGCGACCTCTTGGCTTTAAAGCCCACCTGCTGAGCGGTCAAAGATATGCCTGTGGCTGGCGGGACAGGTTAATTAGAGATCTGAACACAGCTGCATTGTTTTCAATAGAAACATTCACACAGGTGTGTGAACATGCACTGCGTTCAGATCTGTAACACGGAATCCAGAAATCTGTGTCTAAGAGCGTGCTTTATGCACTTATGCAGATAAATGCATGTATATGCATCTGTAAGTGTGTAGATTGAGTCCAAACAAAGGAGAAAATGAATTCTGATTACTTGCGCATCTTTACGCATTTGAACGCATATATACACAAGTATTTTAGTGATCATTAGCAGGAACTTTTCTCTTAGAAAACACGTGTGTAATAAAGCCGTGTGAAGGAGCCTGAAGTGATGAGGACGGCATGGAGCGGTACAAGTGCTTCGTGGTTTCTGCCAGCCGCCAGTACAGATAAGTTCAGATAGTCTGACATTCTTCCGAGCCAGGCAGCAGGCAGAAGATCAGCATTAGTGACAAACGCACACACGTTCTTGCGCACGCGCACACACACGCCTGGCTGCATATGTGTGAGTATGTGCTGACCTGTGCCTGCACACAGATATTCATCCCAAGGCACCATTCGGTATACTGGCATGCCCTTCCTGAAATAAGGTTTAACCCCTTGCCGCCACGTGTACACACATAGATGCAGCATCACAGAAGCGGGTCTTCTTCCGTAATGCTGCATGTATGCGTACATGTCTTTGCGCTGGGTGCGCACTGTACAGCGCTATCCTAGGACAGGGACCAGGCTCTCACCGACTAGCGATCAGAAACCGGAAAGCCTGATTCCCAATCACCGAATCCTTGTTCGCTGCTTGTTTAAAAAAAAATTGAAGTCAGTGGGAAAATGAAAGGTTCAGCAGCTAACGGAAGATGCTACAAGGAGGCTGAAAAATACAATAAGAAACAATTCCATGAAAAATGGATTACAGGGTCAATAAGTAGTGGGCATGTATGGATTGTTTTTTGGAGAATAAGGCTATTGTTTAGTTTCACTTAAACCCTTTTGCGCCGGCACCTCCTGGCCCTTTAATAGGTTTCAACCAGGTTTTAGGGTCATGTGACCACCACGATTCGCTGCCACGGCGGTCACATGATCGGAAAAGGTCCTGATCGCAAGGGGAGATCAGGACCATTCCGTGAGTCACGGACATGTGTTAGGAGCGCTCTCAGTACATACAGTTGTGCTCAAAAGTTTACATACCCCGGCAGAAATTGTGAAATTTTAGCATTGATATTGAAAATATGACTGGTCATGCCCAAAAAATGCTCTTTTATTGAAGGATGATGATCATATGAAGCCATTTATTAAATAGTTGTTTGGCTCCTTTATAAATCATAACAATAACAGAAATCACCCAAATGGCCCAGATCAAAAGTTTACATACCCTGGAATGTTTGGCCTTGGTACAGACACACAAGGTGACACATGGGTTACAATGCCAATTAGAGGTTAATGTCCCACATCTGTGGCTTTTTAAATTGCAATTAGTGTGTATAAATAGTCAATGAGTTTGTTAGCTGTTACGTGGAAGCACTGACTAGACTAGATACTGAGCCATGGGGAGCAGAAAAGAACTGTCATGAGTCCTGCGTAACAAGGTAATGGAAATTTATAAAGATGGAAAAGGACATAAAAAGATGTCCAAAGCCTTGAATATGCCAATCAGTACTGTTAAATCACCTATTAAGAAGTGAAAAGTTTGGGGATCTCTTGATACCAAGCCAAGGTCAGGTAGACCAAGAAAGATTGCAGCCATAACTGACAGAAGAATTATACGGGATTCAAAGAAAAACCCACAGACAGCCTCAAAAGAAATCCAGGCTGCTCTGGAAAAAGATGGTGTGGTTGTTTTAAGGAGTGCAATACGGTGACACTTGAACAAAAATTAGCTGTTTGGTCGAGGTGCCAGAAAGAAGCTTTTACTGCACCAATGACACAAAAAAGCCCGGTTACAATATGCCTGACAACACCTTGACAGGCCTTTTTGTGTCATTGATGCAGTAAAGGCTTCTTCCTGCACCTCCACCATGCAGCTCATTTTTGTTCAAGTGTCATCATATTGTGCTCCTTCAAAACAATCACACTGTCTTTTTCCAGAGCAGCCTGCATTTTTCTTGTGGTTTCCTGTGGGTTTCCCTTTGTATCCCGAACAATTCTTCTGGCAGTTGTGGCTGCAATCTTTCTTGGTCTACCTGACCAGTGGGAAGAATGCTCCTTACACTTGTGGTCATTGAGAAGAATTACCTCCTTATAGATAGCTAAAAAGATCAGTGGTATTGGTGGGAAGTTATCTAAGAAGGAAAAATTGCTCTTGACTCAAGGAACCCCTAGCAACTTCTGGAGGAACCTTAGGGTTCCATGGAACCCTGGTTGAGAAACCCTGCTGTAGAGGTACTCTTAGGTTCCATGTAACCGTGGTTGAGAAACACTGAATTAGAAGGTTGAGATGGTCAGCTGAGCAAGGTAGCTCTGATAAGATGACCTTTTAGCAAAGCAGTTAAGATTAGCATGGGAAACAAGTGGAAATGAGCCCAGAGCTGCCCCTGCTGCTGGTTTAAATTGTAAATATGCTTTTTGGCCGGGGATCTGGACCAGGAGGACCAAGTCTAAGCTTTTCTCCCCCCCCCCCCTTTTTCTTTTCTTTTTTTTTTTCTTTTCCTTGCTTTCCTTTTTTTTTTTCTTTACCCTTACTTCACCCTCACTCAGAATGACATCGTTAATTGATTTCTCCTTATGTAAATGAGTAACCTAACTTGTAGAGATGCACACCCAAGGTATAGTGCTGTTTTTTTTGTAGGGCCAGCTAGCCAATCTTGATTTTCCATTTATATGCACTGTATTGGTTATTCTCCAGCCCCGGAATACATGGGAGGGTGGGCCCACTATTTACCTTTCTCCCTCCCTTTTCCCTTCTACTTATCTGTTTAACAGCAATTTGTACCTCAGTTTCATGATTTTCGGGGGTATTTCTTTAAGATAATTGAATAAAAGATTATTTGAAATTGTAAATATGAAATATTAATATGCAACGTTTCAGAATTTTAACATATTAACCCTTGACATAAATGAAAGAAAATAAAAAAATATATACTTTACCTTCCCTTTAAAGGTATTGTGTTTTGGGTAAACTAAGGCTTGAGTTGTCATTATTTGAAAGCAAATTTAATGTAACAGTTTTACACGCGTGCTGTGGAGTATTTTCATTACTGCTTCAAACTGAGGAGAAAGGAGATCATCTAATTTACAAGGAGAATTTTCAGCTTTTAAAATCTAGCACTTCTGGTGGGTGTAAGCATCCATTATCAACTCCTATGATAGGCCTAAGACCAGGGGCGGACTGACAACTCATGGGGGCCCCCAGGCAATAGGGGATCATGGGGCCCCTGTGTCCTTGCCCAAACTCAAAAAAGCCTATGAAAAAGGTACCAGGGGCATCTCATGGGGCCCCCTACTGACCCCGTTCCCTCGGGCAGTGCCCAAGTTTCCAAATGGTCAGTCCGCCCCTGCCTAAGACTGAGTGTCAGGTCAGATCTGAGGATGGGATGGGGCTGTTTGTAGCCATCTTTACAGACAGGATAGTAGAAGCGCAGTCACTACTGAGCAGGAGGTACAGTCTACATCAGTGGCGAACTGACAACTCATGGGGCCCCCGGGCAATAGGGGATCATAGGGCCCCTGTGTCCTTGCCCAAACTCAAAAAAGCCTTGAAAAAGGTACCAGGGGCATCTCATGGGGCCCCTACTGACCCCGGGCCCTCAGGCAGTGCCCGAGTTTCCAAATGGTCAGTCCGCCCCTGGTCTACATACAGCTGGGAGGATTTACTAAAGGCAAATAGACTGTGCACTTTGCAAGTGCAGTTGCTCCACAGCTTAGTAAATGAGGGGAAGCTCTGCTGACTTCCATCATCCAATCATGTGCAAGCGAAAATGTTGTTGTTTTTTCCTTGCATGTGATTGGATATTCTTTGCAAAGTGAGGCTTCACCTCATTTACTAAGCTCTGGAGCAACTGCACTTGTAAAGTGCGCAGTCTATTTGCCTTTAGTAAATCAACCCCAGTATGTCCTCAGCACATATATGTTATCGTAAATATTATATAACAGAATCTGTTTTCATTAAAACATTACCATACATTACTATGATTCTTTATATTGAAACTGAACTCTAGGTGGATTAAAAAGACAAATATTAATGCAGCTCTGTATTTATTAATGCACCATAAAGGGGCAATTCCACTTTTCTTGAAAAAAAAATAATAATAGTAATAATATAGTGTACAAAATTTGCCATACAAAACATTTTCTAATTGAAAGTGTTACTAAACCCTGGACCCTGCATTCACCATATCTGGTCTCCCCGGACCCTGCATTCACTATATCTGGTCTCCCACAGTATTCAGAACATGGAAATGCAATTATTTTAGTAAATATAAACTGCTAAACACCTTTTCTCTTCAGCTGTATATAGCAGTCGTGTGACTTCTACCACTGTCCAGCAGAGCACTAGTTAAACTTGTAGGATAAGTTTTCATTCTCCTCTGACTGTCCTATGAGGCTGCATGACCCTTTTCCCTCTGTCTGGACAGTGCTGATTGGCCCTGTGCTGATCACATGCAAAGAAAAAAAAATCTCTAGCAATACACACCAAACTGTGACTCTGTACTATCAGCAGATGGATTGGAGACAGTAGAAGAAGGGGAGGATCAGAGAAGACAGCATCAAACATCCTTTTTACACAATGTGGAGGATTAACCCCTTAGGTTCCACAGTGAGTATAACCAGCATGCTTTACTGCATATACAGACTGATTTGACTGTTGTCTGCTTAGTAACACTTTTATCATACTAAAATTGACCTCTTCATTTAAATATTTCAATCTGAAACTGTAACTTGGAGGTGTTTACATAACACCCCCCAAAATGTAATTTCCTGCTTATCTGATTGGCTCACTGATTTTCACAGAGGTCTGCACAAGGCATAAGTAAACATTTTAGGCATCCCCTGCAATAGGAATTGAATTCTTGTGAGATACTCATAAGACTTTTAAAGCTGAACTCCGGGGAAAAATGAAAGTGCTCCCTTTAAGCGGGACTGTGTCACAAGGGTTAACTACAACAAATGTATGTCTACGGAGACCAGGTAAAGCATTATTACTGATCTTGTACTCTTACAGGCTCCTCCACGCTGCTAGATCATTCCCTGCGGTATCTTTCAGAAAGGGAAGGCAACATTGGGAGCCCCATCGTTCTTCCAGCACAAGTTTATTTTAAAGGGATCGGCCTTAGAACAGGAAGCTCCCTCTAGCGGCAATGTTGTATCTATTACTAATGTAGGAAAGCTAATGGCTTCCTCTGTATCTGAGTCACTCCAGAATGTAATGATGATTCAGCTTTGTCGCAACACATTCATATTTTGTCATTCTAGCTTTATATCAAGTTCAAGGATTTGAAATTATTCATAGAAATAAAGATTCTTCTGTAATGCTGAATAACACAGCCTGGGGGAACCCCTTCGTTATGTAAATGACTTAACATACAGTAAGCAACAGGTTCTATGCAATTCTCAGTGAGTAGTCAGGCCTGGATGGGGCAACCCTTCCCATCAGCCACTAACCACAAACACCTTTGTAGCACGCACAGCAAATATATAACTAGAGCCATGGCTGTCATGTGAATGCTGCGTGGCCCAGTAGTGAAAGGGGGCCCAGAAAGAAAAAAAAACTAAATTCTAACTAGACTTACTGTATATATAAAAGTTAAAGTGGTTGTAAACCTCACTTTACTTGTCTATCTCCAAAGCTGTAAGTGTGGTTTCTCTCTGGTGCTTCATTCCTTTGTTATCAGCATATGTCGCTTCTGAGTTTTCCCAACACATGAGCTAAATTTGTGTGTGTGGGGTGGAGGGGAATCATCAGAGAGCTTGTCTATTCAGAACATAGATCCTGTGTGTTGTGTGAAGGGGGGTTCTCTTTCCACCAATCGGCTATCATAGAGCTCTAACTGCAGCTCCCTGCCCCCACCTTATACTTACTGTTACCTAAAATCAGGCCTTTTGAAGGGATGTAGAAAAGAGAAGACTACAGGTAATCAAGTAAAACTTATGTAGAAGGATTTGTTTCCTCTCTGTGTATCACCTGTGGCTATTCACTTCACTGGGTATATGAGAAGGTTTACAACCAGTTTTACTAAAAAATTTCCTAAAGCCAGAGGAGGAAATGGTTAGTAGAGTTGGAAAGAAAAGGAGATGGTTAGTAGAGTTGGACATAGTAGGAGATTTTTAGTAGAGTTGGATAGGGCAGGGGACAGTGAGTACAGTTAGACAGAATAAGAGATGGTCAGTAGATTTGGAAATAGTTGGAGAAGGTTAGTAGAATTGGACAGAGTAGGAGATGGTTAGTAGATTTGGACAGAGTGGGAGATGGTTACTAAAGTTGGGAAGAGTGGGAAACAATGCGTACAGTTGGACAGAGTGGGAAATTGTTAGTAGAGTTGGATAAGGCAGGGGACAGTCAGTACAGTTAGACAGAATAGGAGATGGTCAGTAGAGTTGGAAAGAGTAGGAGATGGTCAGTAGATTTGGAAATAGTAGGAGATGGTTAGCAAAGTTGGACGGAGTGAGAGATGGTTAGTACAGTTAGGTAGAGCAGGAGACAATGAGTACAGTTAGACAGAGTGGGAGATGGTCACTAGAGTTGGATAGAGTAGGAGATGATTAGTAAAGGTGGACAGGGCAGGAGACAGTCAGTAATATTAGACAGAATAGGAGATGGTCAGTAGAGTTGGAAAGAGTATGAGATGGTCAGTAGAGTTGGAAAGAGTATGAGATGGTCAGTAGAGTTGGAAAGAGCAGGAGATTGTTAGTAAAGTTGGATAGAGTAGGAAATTATTAGTAGAGTTGAACAGAGAGGGAGATGGTTAGCAGAGTTGGACAGAGTAGGAGATGGTAAGTAGAGTTGGACAAAGTAAGAGGTGGTTAGAAAGCCTTTCAAGGTTTGCTTCCTTTTTTCTTTTTTTTCTTTTTTTTTATCAAATTACTTTGAACTTTCCATTAGGGATATTTTTTTCACTCTGTGTCCCAGAGAATCAAAAGGAAGTTAAGGGAAATCCCCAATACACATATGTCAGGTGTCCGCTTTGAAAGAGTTTTTTCCTCATCTCCTGTTCTGGTTGCAGGATGCAGTTAACTTAGTTCATTTTATTCTAGATTTGCCTTATCCCTCCCAGGAAGTGTCTAATCCTGGCTCTTTCATGAATCTCCCCATAAATAGGGAGAGAAAAATCTAGGGAGTAGGACTGAGCATGCAACATAAAGGAGACAGTGTTTTGCGTTCCCCATGTAAACTTTCCATAGGATGAGCTTTCCTGCTTCCAAGCTAACCCTTGACCTTGTGAAAACATTTTTTTTCTGTGATACCCATGGATATGATCTTTTGAACTGTGCTAAGGGCCTCAAGTGTTATGTGCGTTTCTTCAATGTCATGATTTAGAAGTTGAGTTGCCTTAACTTTAAGTAAAGGAGACGGGCTTGGCTTCTGGCTGGAGGTGTGTTATTCAAAGAGGATGCCTCAATACTTGAGTAATAATGTGTAAATTTAGGTCTATACACAATTAGGCCTCAGGCCTGGAAGGGTGCTACACTGGTGCGTGTAAACAGGATCCTGGATAACAAGCTACAATGGAAACCTAGTTGAGTTGAGAATTGGTGGTCAATAGAGGAAGAGGTCACCCTCCTGGCAAAGAGAACCCCTCAATGGAACATGTACAGAATCAGGTTACCTGAGCTCACATTTTATGGGCTAGAGGTCTACAATTAGACTTTTGGAGCTTTAACCTGCAACCACAAGGAAAACACAAGGTCTTGTGATGTAAGTAGTTCCTGACTAAATGAAGGGGTCAGCACTGTAATCAACCATAGGAATAGCGTACTGGGATTTCAAACCCATCATCTCTCACTTTAGAACAGACAGTCTGCATGGGCTTTCGGGCTGGGTACAGGATAGGTAAGGTGGTCCCTGGATAGCCCTGTCTACTTGGTGACAACTGTTAAATGTTGGATTTTCCATTACTTTCTATCAAATTGAGAAAATATCATCAAATGCGACAGTGAATCTTGCTAAGAAGCTTTCCACACTATTTCCAAAAAAAATGTTGGCTTTAGATATATTTTTAAGGGTTAGTGCACTCTACTATCTGTAGTCCATAGACACCATTCCATGATTTTAAACCAATCTGATTTTAAAAATATCCATTTATGCTCTTCCCATACCTGTAGGACATTTGTGAACAGAGTGAAGCCTGCCACAAACACTTCTGACCAGTCTTCTTCTCTAAGACAGACATTTACAGGAGCAAGTGCCATCCTTCTTCACTTGGGCACTCGTCCTAATGGCTGGTCCATCCTAGTAAAGAAGACAAGTCAAAGCTGTGAAAAATATCAGAAGTGTTTAGGGTAGGCTTCACTCCATTCACAAATGGCCTATAGGTATGGAAAAAGAACAAAATAACAATTTTTTAAAATCAGAATGGCTCAAATTTATGGAATAGTGTTCATGGACTGCATAGAGTATTTTTTAGGATGAACTAACCCTTTAAAACTGAAGCCTAATCTGCTTGTAAGTTTCCTTCCCGGCCTCCTCACCCATATCCTCCCTCATCAACATGCTAATAATTATTAAATCAAACCTTTCTGTTCTGTAAGTAGCATAGGACTACCTACAAGGAACATCCCAACAGCATAATGGCTACATCTTGGCATTCATTCCCCTAACTGATCCTTCTAGGGAACTAATACACCCCTATTTATATGGTATGACCTGTAGGGGGCGGTAACCTTCCTGCAAGGAGTGGTAAAATCTGACCAACAGCATTACCCTTCCTTCTCAGGAACCACCAACCCAACAGGTCAACCCTGGGCATAGTGCAATAAGTCTATATTGTAGCAAATGACTTGCACACATAAAAATAGCTTAAATAATGAAACCCAGGGCATATACATAGCAGAAGAAAAACCCTTGACACACAGATCCCTTTGGAAGCACCTACTTACAAGCATGTATAATATCCTACTATAATATCTGGTGAGAAAGTCTTTACAAACATGACACCACTTTGAGGGGAATATGTGTTATGTAATCCTCCAAATGCATTCCATGTTGCATGATACTGTTTCATTGTTTAAATGTTTTTCTCTGATGGAAACAGAATCTAGCAGGGTACTTCCAGAGACGTAACTATACCCATCAGTTCCCTATGGCAAAATATCTGGTTGGTGTCTCCTCTGTCACCATGAATGTCTGTAATCAAACACTGAGATGGGGTCCTATCAGAAACATTGACATTTTTGGTAGCAAAGAATTTATTCCCACGGCTCAGTATTGTTTTTCCCACAATGGGTGCCTTTAGTTTTTTTACCAGTGGATATCTTTCTGAGAGTTATTTTCCATAACATCAAACTGATAAAATTTTAGGAGTTTCATCAATGTGAAATGTACCCATTGCCTTTCTGAATTCCAAAGCATCTGGTGACAATGACCTATCTTTCTTAAAAGCAGTGAATCTATCTAAAGGCTCTTTAAAGCCCTACTCTAGGCAGAAAAAAAATTACTATAGAGTTGGGTCCAACACAGTGCAAGAGTTAAATGCTCACTAAATCAAACCTATGTGGCTTACGGCCAAAGTTAAAAAAGCTATAGATAATAAGAAAAGAACTTTCATTAAATATAAAATGAAGGAACGCTATCATCGTTTAAACATTACAAAGAATAAAACAGAATATGCAAAAAGGAAATAAAGGCCGCAAAAATTGAAAACAAACGACAGATTGCAAAATATAGTGAGAGAAACCCCCCAAAAATTCTTCAAGAATATTAATAGTAAAAAGGTCCAGTCCGAGCATGTAGGCCCTTTACAAAATAATCTAGAGTGGGTGACTGGGGACAAAGAGAAGGCAAATGTATTAAATACCTTCTTGTGTATACAAAGGAGCATGGGGGAGCTCTTGTCCATAATGGGCATGGTATTGACACAGCTCCAGATGATCCACATTGGCTCACAATTGATATGATCCAGAAATATTTAGACAGAATAAAGGTGAATAAAGCACCTGGACCAGATGGCATACACCCACGGGTCCTTAAAGAATTGAGCTTCGTCATTTCAAAGCCATTGTTTCCAATTTTTATGACTGGCATAGTACCACTGGAATGGCGTAAGGCCAATGAGGTGCCAATATTTAAAAAGGGGTCAAAATCTTTACCAAGTAATTATAGACCTGTTAGTTTAAGTTCTATAGTTGGGAAGATACTGGAGAGTTTTTAATAAAAGACCACATAGATGAGTTCTTGCTGGAAAAAAATATTTTAAGCAGCAGACAGCATGGATTCATGAAAGACAGAAGCTGTCAAACAAATCTGATTTCTTTTTATGAGGAGGTGAGCAAAACCTTGGACAGAGGGGTGGCAAGAATGGATAGAAAACTGACTTGGTGTACCCCAAGATTCAGTGTTGGGATCCTTACTTTTTAATATATTTGTAAACAATATAGGGTCTGGGATTATGAATCCCATTTCAGTCTTTGCAGATGACACCAAGCTGTGCAGTGGAATAACGTCCTTACAGGATGTCTCCAACTTACAAGCCAACCTCAATGATATGTGTAATTGGGCAACTATGTGGCAAATGAGGTTTATTATTGATAAATATAAGGTTCTGCACTTGGGGGCTAAGAATATGCATGCATCATACATACTGGGGGGTACAATTGGGGGAATCAATGGTGGAGAAGGATCTGGGAGTTCTGGTAGATCACAAGCTTAATAATGGCATGCAATGCCAAGCTGCGGTTTCTAAAGCGAGCAAAATCCTCTCTTCTATTAAAAGAAGTATAGACTCCAGAGAGAGAGATGTCATTTCCCCGGTACAAATCATTAGTAAGACCTCATCTGGAATATGCAGTTCAATTTTGGGCACCAATTTACAAAAAGAACATTGAGGAACTGGAGAAAGTACAGAGAAGGGCAGCCAAACTGATAAGAGGCATGGAGGAGCTCAGCTATGAGGAAAGATTAGTGGAACTGAATGTATTCTCTCTTGAGAAGAGGAGATTAAAGGGGGATATGATCAACGTGTATAATACATAAGGAGGGATATGATCTCCATGTATAATACATAAGGGGGGGATATGATCTCCATGTATAATACAAAAGGGGGATATGATCACCATGTATAATACATAAGGGGGATATGATCTCCATGTATAATACATAAGGGGGATATGATCTCCATGTATAATATATAAGGGGGGATATGATCTCCATGTATAATATATAAGGGGGGATATGATCTCCATGTATAATACATAAGGGGGATATGATCTCCATGTATAATACATAAGGGGGGATATGATCTCCATGTATAATACATAAGGGGGGATATGATCTCCATGTATAATACATAAGGGGGGATATGATCTCCATGTATAATACATAAGGAGGGATATGATCTCCATGTATAATACATAAGGGGGGATATGATCTCCATGTATAATACATAAGGGGGGATATGATCACCATGTATAATACATAAGGGGGGATATGATCTCCATGTATAATACATAAGGGGGGATATAATCTCCATGTATAATACATAAGGGGGGATATGATCTCCATGTATAATATATAAGGGGGGATATGATCTCCATGTATAATACATAAGGGGGGGATATGATCTCCATGTATAATACATAAGGGGGATATGATCTCCATGTATAATACATAAGGGGGGGATATGATCTCCATGTATAATACATAAGGGGGATATGATCTCCATGTATAATACATAAGGGGGGATATGATCACCATGTATAATACATAAGGGGGGATATGATCTCCATGTATAATACATAAGGGGGGATATGATCACCATGTATAATACATGAGACCAGTGAGGAGGGAGTTGCAGTAATCGAGGCGGGATATAACCAAGGCGTGGATAAGTTGTTTTGTGGTGTCATTGGTCAGGAAGGGGCGGATTTTGGAAATGTTCCGGAGGTTGAGGCGGCAGGATTTGGCCAGTGATTGGATGTGGTGCCCAAAGAAGAGGTCAGAGTCCAGGATTACGCCTAGCACCCTGGCATGAGGGGAAGGAATGGTTGTGCTGTTGATCTTAATGGTAAAGTCATGAGTGGGGGATCGGAGGGGAGGTAATATTACAAGCTCAGTTTTGGAAAGATTAAGTTTAAGGTAGTGATGTGACATCCATGCTGATATGTCGCTTAGTAGATTTGTGATACGTGAGGAGATTGAGGGGGTGAGCTGGGGAGTGGAGAGATAGATCTGGGTGTCATCAGCATAGAGGTGGTATTGGAAGCCATGGGAGGTTATCAGTTGGCCCAGGGAGGAGGTGCAATTTTTATGGGGCATAAAACTGTCAATAGTGCTTTATTGAATTGTTATTATTATACAGGATTTATATAATGCCAACAGTTTGCTCAGTGCTTTACAATATAACTGGAGACAATACAGCAACAAAACAGTTCAATACAAGAGGGTTAGGAGGGCCCTGATCCTGGGAGCTTACAATCTAAGAGGGAGGGGCTGGTGGTACAAAAGGTAATAACTGTGGGGGATGAACTGATGGGAGAAATAGAAGATTTGGTTATTAGCTGAGGGCAGGATAGGCTTCCCTGAAGAGATAGGTTTTCAGAGATCGCCTAAAAGTGAGCAGAGTAGGCGATAGTCAGATAGATTGGGGTAGAGAGTTCCAGTGGACGGGGGAGGCTCTGGAGAAGTCCTGGAGACGAGCATGGGAGGAGGAGACAAGGGAGCAAGAGGAGTGGAGAGTACGGTTTTAGTGATATTTGGAGACAAGATCGGTGATGTAATTTGGGGCAGAGTTATAAATGGCTTTATATGTTATTGTTTTGAAATGTATCCATTGGGCAATGGGAAGCCAGTGGAGGGATTGGCAGAGAGGGGTGGAGGACACTGAATGGAGGGCAGTGGAGGGATTGGCAGAGAGGGGTGGAGGACACTGAGTGGAGGCCAGTGGAGGGATTGGCAGAGAGGGGTGGCAAATACAGAACGGTTAGTAAGGTGGATGAGTCTGGCAGCAGCATTCATGATAGACTGAAGAGGGGATAGCCTGCGATGAGGTTGGCCAATGAGGAGGGAGTTACAATAGTCAAGGAGAGATAACCAGGGAGGAAATAAGTGAATTCCTCAGTATATCTCTACAACTTGCTAAGAGAACTTTGTCAAAAACAGTTGTCTGGTCATATATCAGTGGTAAGTGTGAAGAATTGTCTTCTATCCCTAAAACCTCCATTAATGGTGACAACCCATGACAAGACTTGTTGATGGGAATGTGCCCTATGAGCTCTCTACCCTTTATGTCTGAAATCACAATAATATGCATTCGGGTGTTAACGCCATTATCATGGAGTGCTGAGAAAAAAAATGTGGTTTTAAGCTGATAATTCTCATCACATGATTTGACTTCAAAAGACACAACAGGTGAGTCAGGTCATTAAACATGGCACTGATGGCTGCCCGTCTAGCCTGCTGCTGTAAAGGGCTCATTAGGTTTTATTGGAACAGTGTGATGTGGTCTGTACACAGCTCTGTGTCACTCAGCTACAAGTCTGTGGTGTCCAGGCTCAGCAGATAATACCCGCTGCCTGTCTGTGATATGACCTGACGCAATATTTACCTGTCAAGATACCTGCAGCCCTCGGGAGCCTATCAGCAGTGAGCTAATAATGAGTCACATTGTAGGTGAACACAAGTTTCCTGTTGCAAAAATATATGACACGGCTATTATTTAGGCCACATTCACACCTCAGCGTGAGGAGCAAAAAATCAATTATTCTCAATGGGGATGGTTCACATCTCCACTCCAAGCAGGGGCGGATTGACAACTCATGGGGCCCCTGGGCAATAGGGGATCATGGGGCCCCTGTGTCCTTGCCCAAACTCAAAAAAGCCTATGAAAAAGGTACCAGGGGCATCTCATGGGGCCCCCTACTGACCCCGGGCCTTCGGGCAGTGCCCGAGTTTCCAAATAGTCAGTCCGCCCCTGACTCCAAGTCACCTGAAACCAAACTCTTGAAGCTCAAACAAGTTCTAGAGCTTTTTTGTAGTAGATTTGTGCATTTTTGGTATGTTTTTATTGCCATAGAAATGAATGGAAACTTTTTTTGCATGATTTTCTGCTCAAATTAAAAAATTAAAAAAAAAATTATAATAATATAAGACTAAATAAATGTAAACTAAATACACAAACAAATAAAAATCATCATAAATAATAAATATATTGTTAATATGTAATAAATAAATAATAATTAACCCCTAACCTTAACTCCCTAACTCTAAAAAAATAAATAATAAGAATAATTATTATTATATAAATGAAAACACAAACCCAAACACAAAATAAATTAATAATAATAATTATTATTATATAAATAAAAACACAAACCCAAACAAAAAATACATTAGTAATAATAATAATAATTATTATTATTATATAATAAATAAAAACACAAACCCATACAAAACAAGAAAATAATAATAATAATAATTTTTATTATTATTACTATTATTAGTATTATTATTAATAATAATAGTAATAATTTATTTTGTGTTACGGTTATTTATTTATTGTTTTATTAATATCATTATTCATTTTTGGGGGGGTTATGGGGTTAGGGGTAATTATTATTTATTTATTATTACATAGTTTCCTAGATTGTAAGCTCTAACGAGCAGGGCCCTCTGTTTCCTCTTGTACCAAATTGTATTGTAACTATAATGTCTACCATCATTTTGTAAAGCGCTGCGCAAACTGTTGGCACTATATAAATCCTGTATAATAATATAATAATAAATATTTATTATTATTACATAGTATGCATTTACTGTATTTATTTATTCATGATTATTTATTTGTTTATTTATTTTACATTTATTTATTCATTTATTAGTAGTAGTAGTAGTAGTAGTAATAGTAAAAGTAGTAGTAGTAGAATTAACACCCGAACCCTAACAAAAAATAATAAAGAATAAATAATTAGAAGACAATAAATTATTAATTATTATTGTTAAAATATTAACCTCTAATCCTAACCTAAACCCTAACCCCTAATTCTAATCCTAAATTTAACTTTATTTCTAACCTCTTACCCTAACAAAAAAATAAATAAGTAAATAAATAATAATAAAAAATAAAAAAAAAAAGTTGATGGAAAAGCTAAAAAAGCTGAAAAACATAGCAACAAATGATGCAACAGATGATATTTTTCTCTATTAGCTAATAAAAAAAGGCAATCTCACCCTGCATCCTCATGTATAAAGTCCATTGTATAGGAGCCACTGCAGGAAGGGGAATGCCGCGGCTGCATACTATTGGCCCAGTACAAGCAGCAGCCAGTGCCAGGCTAGACTTTGTGGAGGGCCCTATGCACTCTACTAGGATAACACTGAGTAAGTAGTGCACATGCTGGCCACTAGATGGAGATGACCATCACTACTGCACATGACACACAAGTAGGTTGCACCAAATTTTTTTACAAACTGACAGCTGAAAGAGGATGAACTATTACAGTGTTACTAAACCCACAACAGTACAATCAGTCTGTATATGCAGTATAACATGCTTGTTATACTCACTGTGTAACCTAAGGGGTTAATCTTCAACACTGTGTAAAAAAGCTGTTTGATCCTGTCTCTTCTGATCCTCCCCTTCTTCTACTGTCCCCCTCCATTTGTTGATAGTACAGAGCTCCAGGAGTCACTCTGCACATGCTCAATTTAGTGTGTAGTGCAAGAGAGTTTTTTTTCCCTTTGGTAGGATGCATGTGATTAGCACTGGGCCAATCAGCGCTGTCCAGACAGAAGGTCAGGTATCATGCAGCCTCATAGGACAGTCGGAGCAGAATGAAAACTCCTCCACAAGCTTCAACCAGTGCTCAGCCGGACACTGATAGAAGTCACAAGACTGCTATATACTGCTTATAAGAAAAGGTATGTAGCAGTTTATATTTACTACAATAATTGAATTAACATGTTTTGTGTACTGTGGGAGACCAGATATATTGAATGCAGGGTCCAGGGAGACCAGATCTAGTGAATGCAGGGTCCGGAGAGAGCAGATATAGTGAATGCAGGGTCCGGGGAGACCGGATATAGTGAATGCAGGGTCCGGGGAGAGCAGATATAGTGAACGCAGGGTCCGGTGGACTAGATATAGTGAATGCAGGGTCCATGGAGACCAGATATAGTGAATTCAGGGTCCGGGGAGACCAGATATAGTGAATGCAGGGTCCGGGGAGACCAGATATAGTGAATGCAGGGTCCGGGGAGACCAGATATAGTGAATGTAGGGTCCGGGGGACTAGATATAGTGAATGCAGGGTCCGGGGAGACCAGATATAGTGAATGCAGGGTCCGGGGAGACCAGATATAGTGAGTGCAGGGTCCAGGGAGACCAGATATAGTGAATGCAGGGTCCGGGGAGACCGGATATAGTGAATGCAGGGTCCGGGGAGAGCAGATATAGTGAACGCAGGGTCCGGTGGATTAGATATAGTGAATGCAGGGTCCATGGAGACCAGATATAGTGAATTCAGGGTCCGGGGAGACCAGATATAGTGAATGCAGGGTCCGGGGAGACCAGATATAGTGAATGCAGGGTCCGGGGAGACCAGATATAGTGAATGTAGGGTCCGGGGGACTAGATATAGTGAATGCAGGGTCCGGGGAGACCAGATATAGTGAATGCAGGGTCCGGGGAGACCAGATATAGTGAGTGCAGGGTCCAGGGAGACCAGATATAGAAAATGCAGGGTCCGGGGAGACCAAATATAGTGAATGCAGGGTCCGGGGAGACCAGCTATAAGGAATGCAGGGTCCAGGGAGACCGGATATAGTGAATGCAGGGTCCGGGGAGACCAGATATAGTAAATGCAGGGTCCAGGGAGACCAGATATAGTGAATGCAGGGTCCAGGGAGACCAGATATAGAAAATGCAGGGTCCGGGGAGACCAAATATAGTGAATGCAGGGTCCGGGGAGACCAGATATAAGGAATGCAGGGTCCGGGGAGACCGGATATAGTGAATGCAGGGTCCTGGAAGACCAGATATAGTGAATGCAGGGTCAGGGGAGACCAGATATAGTGAATGCAGAGTCCGGGGAGACCAGATATAGTGAATGCAGGGTCCGGGGAGACCGGATATAGTGAATGCGGGGTCCGGGGAGACCAGATATAGTGAATGCAGGGTCCGGGGAGACCGGATATAGTGAATGCAGGGTCCGGGGAGACCGGATATAGTGAATGCAGGGTCCGGGGAGACCGGATATAGTGAATGCAGGGTCCGGGGAGACCAGATATAGTGAATGCGGGGTCCGGGGAGACCAGATATAGTGAATGCAGGGTCCGGGGAGACCGGATATAGTGAATGCAGGGTCCTGGAAGACCAGATATAGTGAATGCAGGGTCCGGGGAGACCAGATATAGTGAATGCAGGGTCCGGGGAGACCGGATATAGTGAATGCAGGGTCCGGGGAGACCAGATATAGTGAATGCAGGGTCCGGGGAGACCAGATATAGTGAATGCAGGGTCCAGGGAGACCGGATATAGTGAATGCAGGGTCCGGGGAGACCAGATATAGTGAATGCAGGGTCCGGGGAGACCAGATATAGTGAATGCAGGGTCCGGGGAGACCAGATATAGTAAATTCAGGGTTCACTTTAAGAGACAAACTGTAATGTGAAACTGATGTCTATGGTTTGTGTATTTGGGTGCATTACAATAATAGAGTATTTTAAGTCTTTAACGTAAAGTTTTTGTTTCTTTAATTTGATTACTTGTTTCTATCTTTTGCAAACAATTTATAAAAGCTGCATTGTAATTTTCTTCCAAAATCAGATAAATGTTAATTTGATCCATTGTCGCATGGCCTTTAAATGGCACGGGGCCCGTAGGTAGGTGCCTACTTTGCCTAGTTTGTAATCAGGCACTGTTGACAGCTTCCTAGCGGGCTCACTCATATGGACTTGGACTAGGATCTAAACACACCTGAGCTCATCATTCGCCACTAATGCTTAGTTTACCTTTCTCCCTGAGCTTGGTTTCACACCTGTGCGGCATATCGCATGTGATTCGCACAGGAACCGCATTCCTGTGCAAATCACATGCGAATTCTGTGCGGTGCGATTTGAGTCATTTTGTAAGGCAAAGAACCCCAGCTAAGTATGATCCAATTTGCTCCTGCTGGGAAATAAATTCCTTCCTGATCCCCCGAGAGGCAATCGGATATTCTCTGGATCAACTTTATCTATAAATGTTATTTCCAGTTATATTCTGTGTATCCAAGAAAGAATCCAGGACTTTTTTAACCACTTCCCATCCAGCCCATGTACATAAAAAGCTGGACGGGAGCAGTGCAGGAGCGAGTTGCCGTTCATAAATGGCGCCCGCAATTACAGCCTGTGCACGCTCCCTGGGAGTGCACGGCACCAAGATCCAGTGCCTGCTGTATGGGGCCTCTGTGTGAGGTCCTGATCATGTGATCACTGATTGGCCAATCAGTGATCACACGAATAGTAGTAAGCAAGATGTCACTTCTGACATCATTGCTTACTACTAGTGAAATCTGTGAATGATCACAGAGATCACATGGTACAATGCTATTCACAACAGTCTTGTACCATGTGAAAAGCTTTGACCAATCACAGCTCACACAGTAGTTCTCAATGGCTGCAAGAATACGAGAAAGCAACATGACTGCTTTATGGGTGTAAAAGCAATCAGTGTAAAAAAAAAAAAAATGTTCATCACCCCCACAAGTAGTACAGTGTCACTATGGTGACAGTGTACTGCTAGGGTGACAGTATGTTAAAAAAAAACATAAATAATAATATAAAAAAATAAAATTGTAATAAAACATTTTGAAAAATTATAGTTTTTGGTTATAAATTAATTTGGGTTATTTTTTTTTTACTAAAAAGATAACTGAATAAATTTTGGCCAAGATTTATGAAGAAAGATTATTTGCAACATTTTATAAGAAAAACACTTTTTTTAAAAAAATGTTTGGACTTTTTCATTTATATAGCAAACAAAAAAAAAATCCCAGTGATGAATAAATACCACCAAAATAAAGTTGTATCTGTCTCAAAAAAAATGCTAAAAAATTCATATGGGTACAGTGTTGCATGACCGCGCAATTGTCATTCAAAGTGTGATAGCGCTGAAAGCTGAAAATTGGCCTGGACAGGAAGGGGGTAAAAGTGTCCGGACTACAAGTGGTTAAAGCAATCCACTGAGCTGGCCAGAGCCAACTTTTGAGGGAACTTCTAATAGTGATCTATTGCTGGTTCTGATCTGCCTGCAGAAGATCACTATAGCAGGCATCCATTGCTGTAGGAGAGGAGGGACGGAGATGAACTGGATTGGCCTGATATCACTCCTGACGTCAATTCACTCCCAATGTACACAGAGTGCAGAAGTATTCGCCTCTACAGTGCGCTCCAATGGAACAACCATTAACCATTTCAATACCGGGCAATTTTACACCTTCCTGCCCAGGCCAGTTTTCAGGTTTCAGCGCTCTCCCACTTTGAATGACAATTGCGCAGTCATACAACATTGTACCCAAACTAAAATTGTATCATTTTCTTCACACAACTAGAGCTTTCTTTTGGTGGTATTTAATCACCGCTGGGGTTTTTATTTTTTGCTAAATTAACAAAAAAAGACCAAAAATTTTGAAAAGAAAAAAGTTTTTCTTTGTTTCTGTTATAAAAGTTTACAAATAAATAATTGTTCTTCATAAATTTAGGCCGAGATGTATTCTGCTACATGTCTTTGGTGAAAATAACCCAAATTAGGATGTATTTTTTAGTTTGTAGGAAAGTTATAGAGTTCACAAACTATGGTATAGATCTGAATATTGATCAATCCTGAAGTACTGACAGCCAATCTAATTTCTTGAGGTTCAAGAATGTCAGAACAGTACAGATATCCCCCAAATGACCCCTTTTTGCAGAGTAGACAGTCCAATGTATTTCATAAGAGGCATGGCGAGTTTTTTGAAGTTGTATTTTTTTTGTCATAATTTTTCGGAAAATTAAAAAATTAAAAAAATTAGTTTCACTATTTTTTTTTTTTACATATTGTCACCAGTGCAGTACAGCATCATCATATAACTGGCATGGCGGTGAACAGGGACACTGACTGGTGACAGTATGAAAAAAAAAATATATATATATTTTTTTTATTATTATTTTTTTTAATTAAATTCTTTTTCTTTTTTTTAAGATTTTTTTTTCATATTTCACTATGACCAAAGTAGTACAATGTTATACCATAGTAACATTGTACTACTTTGGGGAAGTGATCAGTATTTTTTTTTTTTTTTTACACAATTTCCTTATAGCAAAGAATTACTTTGCTATAAGCAAGCATTTACCTGAATGACATCGATTCATTCAGGGTTTTTTTTTTTTGTGCTTAGCTGTGATTTGGCCACAGCTAATCACATGACATGTGCATGTGATTAGCTGTGACCATTCACAGCTAGACACTAGTATACAATGGATGCCATGAATGAAGCCATCCATTGTATACAACTGTCATGTGACCTGCTGTGATTGGTCACAGCAGGTCAAATGGTACCGGCAACTTGGCCGATACTCAGATCTGTCATCGGCTGTGTCCGAGGTAAACGGCCGGTGACAGATCGCGCCGCTGCGCCGCTCTGCAGGAGCGCAATCTGCGCCATATGGCATCCACCCGGAACGCTGATGACATTTGCCGCCCGCCATTCGACCATAGGGCGAGCGGCAAATGGTTAAAAGCCCAGCTTAGCTTAATCCTGCATTTCCACTTGGTTTGTGTCTACAGGACTTCCAGTGGTGGGTCAATAAGGGCCTGTATAGAATAGATCACTTTCTTGACCACAAGGGAATCCATCCTGTTTCCTACTTTGTGCAGATGACTCCATCTGGATGCCTCCATCTGAACATTTTTGCTTGCAACAGATTCAGCATTTTTTGCACTCGTTGCAGAGAGTTACAGCCGATATCACTACACATATGTGTAGCCTATGAGTCAAGATGTTTCCATGGAGAGATTCAGAGGGGGGCATCTCAATGCTGTACAAATTTTTTGTTTATCTGACTGCAAAATTGCCCTATATGCTAGCTTGGGAACGGGACTTAGAGGAGGAGATTGATCTGACTGACTGGTGGACTTGGTCTCCTAAAAAGTATAAGAGCATCATGAATACCATATAAAAGATCTTTCTCCCACATTAGAACAAGATCCTAAACATTTTCCAATTATATTATCTGCATGAACTTCCACTGTGAAAGTGCGTATTAAATATTAATATGCCAAATCAATAAGTGTTTTGTAAATGATAATACTATCATAAAGTTGTAACACCATAAAAAAGGAAGAAATGTATGCACTAGATCAAGGTTTAAAATTTGCCCCCAATAAAGGATTGAACAAATTTGAAACTTATATTAGTTTGCAAAAATTGATCAGAAAATTAAATATTAAAAAATATTATGCTCAAAACCCTATAGAACAAAATTACTCTAACCAAACATCTAATATTCAACATAGTAATCTCAAAAATAAATCTACGTTCAACCCCAAAAATAGTGATGGTACCTATATTAACATTTTTTAAAAATTGGTCATTAAAGATTTAGATATGCTGAATGTCCAAAAATTTAAGGAAGATAGTATTTTAAAGAAAGGCATAAATAGCCTTAATGACAGGAAAAATATAGTGGTCAGACCAGCTGACAAGGAGGGGGGGTGGTATTGTAGTGCTGTCCAAAACATTTTATGAAAAATCTATGAATGATATGTTGAGTGACAAAAATACATACCAGGTGTTGAATACTAATCCAATAAGAACATACAAAAATTAATTAGAAAAATTTATAAATTATGGAAATAAGAAGCATATATTGAATGATAAAGAAACAAAATACCTAGTGCCATCAACATGTAAATTACCTATAATCTACTCAGTACCCAAAATCCATAAGGATCCATTAAATCCACCAATAAGACCAATTACACAGGTCTGCGACTAAAAAGCTGTTTGATTATTTTCATCTAATTTCCATGTATTTTGGTGTGCTGAAAACAAATAAAATATTGAAAAAACTCCTAGACGTCAAGATTTGCCACAAATTGCAACACTGTCTTCAAAGTTATCACATTTTGTTTAATTTTTGGTATTTTTTTTATATTATGGGTTTTTAACCAAATTTAAAGTCCAAATTACTATAAATTAAATCACATAAGTGCATTTAAGATATAAAATGCCAAAAAAACCTTAAAGGGGTTGTCTGAGTTATGTAAAAAAAAATATAGCACTGTAAATCTGATGGTCAGCAATATATACATAAGCTAAGCAAGTTTTAGGGAGAAAAAATTCTATTTCCTCATTTCCGTAGTTCTCTTCTGGCCCGTTGTTGTTATTTGCAGGTAAACCATCTCTGCCCCTCCCCCCCGGCAAAGGGTATGAATACAAGTGCTGCTCTGAGTGACATGTCTGACTACTGGGATACTCAGCAGCATGCTATATGTGTAAGCCTCAGCCCTGAGTCTGTGCTTCTAATGGTAGAAGGAGTTAATCTTTCCTGAAGAATCCAGTGGGTGGGATACCAAATACCCTTGTTTTCTGTGTCTATGGGACAGTCGAGACTGACAAAATCACTGGACCAAGAAGAGTTAGCAGCTGAGGGTGCTAACAGTCTGTGAAAAAAATGTCCTCCGAGAAACTTTGATAACTTCCCATAAAGTTCTTCTACCACCTCTCCACATAAAATTGGGATTGATGAAGCAATTCGTAAAATCACTTCCAAAAGATGGAGAATGCTTCAAATACTTGGTCACCAAGTTTCCAGGTCTGTCGGAGGCAAAATTGAAGGAAGGTGTGTTCGTCGGACCAGACATTAGAAAGCTTATAGTTGATCAAGAGTTTGTCAATACCATGATGGATCCTCAAAAAGAAGGGTGGATTGCATTTAAAGAAGTCGTACAGAAATTTTTAGGCAATAACAAAGATCCTCACTACAAAAAGATCGTCGGACGAATGCTGAAAGCATTTCAAGCTTTAGGTTGCCTGATGAGTTTGAAAGTGTTTTCCTCCAGTCCCACCTTGACTACTTTCCTGAAAATTTGTGAGCTGTGAGTGAGGAACAAGGTGAACGATTCCACCAAGACATTAAAGAGATGGAAAGGAGATACCAGGGAAAATGGAGCATTACAATGATAGCAGACTACTGTTGGATGCTTCAGAGAGACATTCCAGATGCTACTCACAAGCGTAAATGCACCAAGAGGAGCCTCACAGGGAAGAAGAATCGAGTTTAGTGTGTGTAGGTGAGCTCATTTCGGTTCAAAAAAGGATTTTCATGAAAAAATTGTAATAAAACTTCTATTTTATAAGTCTATTTCCATTTACTTTGAGGTATTGCCTTATTTAACATAGTTACCTAAATTGTCAGGAAACGTGATGTCCTATGTCAAAATGGAGGTCATTTTCGGATTCAGTGCACCAAAAAACATAAAGATTACGTGGAATAACCAAAACAGCTCTTGAAAAAAATTTTTTTGCAAACCTGTGTTATTAATGGCATTGACTCGTTCACAGCAAGGATGGGAGAGTATATTGACCTATATCTCCAGCCATTAGTTGCACAAACTACAGCTTACCTAAAGGATACCAGGCATTATATCCAATTAACACAGAATTTACATCTTAATGAAAATACTATACTTAGTACAGCAGACGTGTTCTCGTTGTATATGAGCATAGATCATGAAGGAACAATTAAAGCGGCAAAATGGGTCTTAAGGAAATACTCCACTTTACATAAAAAACAACAAAATTTGTAATTAAATGTGTAATATTTTGTCTTAACCATAACTACTTTTGGTACTCAAACACATACTATTTACAGGTAAAAGGAGTAGCCATGGGGGCTCGTTTTGCCCCCAGCATAGCAAATCTTTACATGGCGCAATGGGAGGAAGAAAGAATATTCCGTAACCAAAGACAAGAATTAACACTGTATCATAGTTTCATAGACGATCTGGTAATAATATGGAATGGAGATGAAAACTCATTGGTAAACTTATATAAGGATCTAAATAACAACGATCATAATATAACACTGAGTTAGAACATAAGTAATAAAGCGATAACATTTTTGGATATATGGTTAATTAAAAATGGACCATATATATATACCAAAAATTATTTTTAAAAAACGGATAGAAATGCTTACATCCCCACCCATAGTTGCCATTACAGACCATGGATCAGAAACATACCGAGAGGACAATTTATGAGAATAAGACGTAATTGTACCAACTTAATAGACTATCAAGAACAAAGTAATATCCTGGTGAAGAGATTCATTGACAAAGGGTACAAGAGAGAAATTATAGAAGAAAGAAATCAAATTGAGGCACTAGACAGAAATCATTTACTAACAGACACAAAATCTAAGAAAAATATTGAGGATAGTGGCATAGCCATGATAATGCCATATAGCAAACAATATAGAGACATACAAAAAATAATTAACAAACACTGGGATGTATTGAAACTAGATAAGGACTTGAAAAATGTGGTTGCAGAAAAACCTAGATATATATATAAAAAGGCCCCTAATATCTGCGATAAAGTTGTCAAGAATATATTAAATCCACCAGACACAAATAAAAATTATATGTTTTTTTCAAGGAACAGGATTCTATAAATGCGGCAGATGTTACAGTTGCGTAAGTGTAAAAAATAACTCAAAACATAGAGTGGAATTTGTAAATCCCATTAATGGCAAAATATATAAGATTAAACCGTTTATATCCTGCAACACGAAAGGAGTAGTATATGCTCTCAAATGCCCTTGTAATAAAATATATATTGGGAGAACTAAAAGACCATTAAAAAAACGCATCAAAGAACACGTTCACAACATCATCAAAGGATACAAATATCACAATGTACCCTTGCATTTCCGACAATTCCACAGACAACAAGTGGAAGGTTTAGAATTTTGGGGTATTGAGAAACATAATGTACATTGGAGAGGAGACAATTTGGTCAGAGAAGTCAGCAAGAAAGAATCTCATTGGATTTATGAGATGAATTGCTTGGCTTTGAAGGGCCTAAACAAAGAATTTGACCTCTCATGTTTTCTGAGTGATTATTGATCTGTATAATAGTCTAAATACAGATTTCTGAGATTGGACATGTGGGACTAGTATATGTACACACAACAATAGTAGGTTGGGTGTAAACCCATAGGTACATTTTTTTGATGTTCCTTGGATGACCACCCAATCCTATTAAAGAATAAATATTTACAATATATTTAAAATAGTCATTCATTCAATATGTATTCATTATTAGGATTATTATATTAACATTATTGGCATGATTTGGGGGTAGTTACATCCGCATTTACAGTTAGAATATTTAATATACATGCGTTTATGGGTGATGCATGTTAATTAATACTAATGGGATAAAGATTTTTATCCATATTCATTTATATTTGGTTTTTAATTTAATATATGGATTATATAATAGTCTGTATATTTAAATATATTCAAATTTTTGTGATTATTAATTGTTTTATATTTTTATATAAACAAATGTTTTATTTATTTTTTATATTCATGATTGTTTTGTCATGAATTTTATATTTATTAATTTGTATACATTTTCTGTGCAGGCTGAGCAACATGGTCACAAATTATCTATGCATATGAATAAGTATTGGTAAATATAAGATAGTGATAGTTTGTATCTACAAATATGTTTTTAACAAAGTGTATTATTTGTTGGATTCCTTTAGGGGTGTGTAGTGCACATGCTATCATTTAAGCCACAGATTGCTGTGACATACACTGTAATTAATTAGTAACAATTTAACTTAATATATACATAGTTAGCGATGTTCTCTATTATATTTCAACCCCAAAAATATGGCAGCGCCTATTAAAACTACAACAAAATGGCGCCGTAATGCCTTATAAGGAGCTGACACAGAGTGATCGTCTTACTACATCCCCCAGACGAAGCTACGATATCCCTGTGGCGCAACGCGTTGGGGAGGGGCAGTGACGTCACCACGCATCTATTCATCGATACGGCGAGTACCGTTAGTGTGTGCAAGCACACCCACGAGGCTGATCTGCACTGCACACAGCGGTTATTTGCATGAAAGCGCATTTTAATTGGTTTTAATGTGAGTGCATTATGGACGCACATTAAAGGCTTTTATATCTTGGATAAGGCACCATACATCTTTCTCTTTTCTGTATGGTTCATGTGAGGAAATTTAGAGAACCGGAGTGAGGAACGCTATAAGGAGGGAGAGATCCCTGTACCCATACAGGCTCACAGAGCAACTTCCTCTCTACAGAATCTCAGTCATGTAACTACAGGCTGCTTGGAAGGAGAGTATATTGATATTTTACACCTGCTGAACTCTATTCACAGTTTTGATTCTGCACATTTGCACATCGGATATTTATAATTATTTATATTTGTCACTTCAACACACAACTTAATATCACAATTGGACTTTTTTAGATTTACGGTGATATGATTTTGTATTTTATTTTGTGATCACAATTGGACTTTTTTTTATGGTGTTACAACTTTATGATAGTATTATCATTTACAAAACACTTATTGATTTGGCATATTAATATTTAATACGTACTTTCACAGTGGAAGTTCGTGCAGATAATATAATTGGAAAATGTTTAGGATCTTGTTCTAATGTGGGATAAAGATCTTTTATTAGAGCGTGGCAACCCATAATTTATTATCTTCCATTTAGCACACATCATATGAGGGTGAGCAAGGGAGCCTGCGACCTAATAAAAAAATAATCATTCTAATTGTTTACTCCAGTGGCTCACAAGTTAACCCATTCATTAACAGCATCATGAATACCGCCCTGGTGGAGGAGAGATACAAGTTACTCCCTAGATCAGTGTTTTTCAACCTTTTTTCAGTCAAGCCACCCTTTAAAATTATGGACAGTCCCGAGGCACCCCATTCTAAAATATAAAAAACTGTTTAGTTTTATATAACATCTACACATGGACACCCAACGCTAGAGGTGATTTATTCTTCCAAATCAAATACACTTTTTCACTTTTGACCTGACTAGTATTACAGTGTTTCTCTCAGTTTTACTCCATCACTGATGTGACCCCAGCACTGATGGAGAGGGGCAGGGAGGGTCAAACAAGGATGCTGTGCAGGCAACTGATACCATCATTATCAACTGATGATGCCATTGGTTGTCAGGATGCCGGTGGCTAGAAGGTCATAATGGTGCACAATGAAAACCGGTGGCTTTGTGTAACTAAAAGTGAGGCTTCTTCTACCCACTAGCTTATATACAAGTTTTGTGCAACTTTTAGACATTTTGCCAAGGCACCCCTGAAGAAACCTCAAGGCACCCTGGTTGAGAAAGGCTGCTGTAGATGGTACCTGCTGCCAGACCGCCTCTCTAATATGTACCAAGGGACTTCCTCTTTGTGCTTTCAAGGGTGCAGTCAGCCTGGTAGGATGTTACTCACATGGTGGACCTGTATCAAAGTTCATCTGTTTTGGATAGAAGTTCATGCACTGATCGATTCTGTGACAATGGTGAATACAGTGAAAAACCCCAGAGTGGCTCTTCTTAATAATCCTGTAGCCAATGCTCCCAAACATGCCCAGACCTTAATCTACTATATCTCTTTCCATAGTGACTGCCTGGAAGAAACCAGTGATGGACCTAGCTATTATGAAACGCAAGCTGACGTGGATCATGCCCAATGAAAAGCTGGTCAGTATATTGAAAGATAGGTTATAGGTCTGCTAGCTTGACTGTGTTTAGGATCCTTGGGTTAAATACCTTTCTAGCTGATTGAGGAGTGCGGACAGGGGAAGAGGGCTTTTGGATGGTCTTTTCTTTCTTGTTTTTCCTTTCTTTCTTGATCTTTTTCAATTATGTGCCTCCCCCAGCCCCTTTTTTCTTTTTTCCTCTACTTTTTCTTCCTTGATTCTACCGAGCTACTTTGATAGGACTCTTTTGTAGAGCATTTTGTATACTCATGACCCACATTGCCTGGCTGGTAGGTGGTGCAGGTGTTGAGATTCTATTCCCCCCTCTTTTTTGGGGGGCTCCTGCATAGTTTTTTTGAATATCTTTATAAGAGTTCTTTATTGCTATGTTGAATTTGTACTTTTCTATGGCGATCCTATGTGATTGTAGAAGATTATGTGGCATTATATACGGATCTTTTATTTGTGTATTTTCTGGAAAAAACTCTTAATAAACATATTGAAAAAGAAAAGCCCAGCCCAGGAGCTACGAGAGACAACCATCAGTGTAATTCCCACTGGGACCTGCCAGAGCCGCTGAGGTCGGATGCCATTTTAAGACAAGAGTGGGACAGATAGCCACTATCCTGCTGCTGTTTTAAAGCAGCTCTGTGGGCTGATTAACTTTAATCAACTACTTTATATCAAAAAGGTGACAACCACATACATAGTACAACAAACATTTAAAACACTTACACAACTTCCCTGCAGGGCATGTATTAATAGATCATATATAGACTAAATTAGTATTGAACAGTACATAACTAATTCCCAGTTAATTGTCTTGCATATACAACAGACACTGTGCTTAGAATTACTATACAAATAAAGCAGCTTGCACATATAGGCATACAGAAAAATTTAATGGAAAAATGCAGCGCTAGTTAGAACATAAAGTCCCATACACAATAATGTAGATGACAGCAAAGTCCATGTAGGTTTCCCCTATAAAGAAGTGAAGAGCCGTGCAAAGGAAAGGGATTCCAATCCGAGACAGGGACCACCAGCATATACCCAAATAGGTTGGCCTCTTACCAAAAGTGTTGACCGCCTCACAGGTCGGTCAACATAAGCAGTATCATAAATCCAGCAGGTTCTGCAACGGTTCTTGCATAGGAAATGCTTACAGGGTCATCCAAGATATTCCTCCAAAAAGAGCTTAAAATGGCAAACTCCCCATCAGGCCACCAAAGCACCACATGAAAAGAAGAACTGCCCACTCATAGTGTAGTAAATTCAAAGTTAAAAAACGATTTATTGAATTGCACTTAGCTCCCCTGATGGGGAGTTTGCCATTTGAAGCTCTTTTTTGGAGGAATATCTTGGATGACCCTGTGAGCTACTACCCTAGTGGCTGGGATGTGTCACTGAATAAATGTAGAATCTCACTTTGTTGGGGAAGTCTCTCAGGCTGGTTGAAGCACCTTCTTGAGTTGAGCAACTGAAGTCAATAGTTGTATATACTATGGTGCTGATTTACCAAACCATGCACTGCCTAGTATGTCAACCTAACTACCCTACTAGGGAGTCTATGCTGCCTACCCATTACCTCCAGTAGAGGGGCTCCTAATGTACCACTAGACCTGAAATTCTCAGGGAACATATGGTGGATATATAGACTGGTCACTTATGACCACAACTCCACAGGTACGTATGTGCTAGTACTAGGACATTCTACCCACTCAGCTCTTCAATTGGAGCTACTCCCCTAGAGGTTGGGATGAGTCACTGAATAAATATAGAATCTCACTTTGTAGGGGAAGTGTCTCAGGCTGGTTGAAGCACCTTCTTGAGTTGAGCAACTGAAGACAATAGTTGTATATACTATGGTGCTGCTTTACAAAACCATCCACTGCCTAGTATGTCAACCTAAATACCCTATTAGGGAGTCTATGCTGGCTACACATTACCTCCAGTAGAGGGGCTCCTTATGTACCACTAGACCTGAAATCCTCAGGGAATATATAGACTGGTCATCTGTCTGGAGGTGCTGCAATGATGCCACCACAGTGCTCTCTATGCAAGTTACACGATAACAAATCATGACAGTCTGTGAAAATGTGGAATAGACTCCCTCAAGAGTTGGTTCTGGCCAGCTCAGTGGATTGCTTTAAAAAAGGCCTGGATTATTTCCTAGATACACAGAATATAACTGGATACTAACATTTATAGGTAAAGTTGATCCAGGGAATATCTGATTATCTCTCGGGGATCAGGAAGGAATTTTTTTTCCCCGCAGGAGCAAATTGGATCATGCTTTGCTGGGTTTTTTTGCCTGCCTCTGGATCAACTGTGGGTATAGGATTATAACTTTTTTTATGGTTGAACTGGATGGACTTTTGTCTTTTTTCAGCCAGACTAACTATGTAACTATGTAATTGAGTCATCTGAATAGAACTGTTATCTCGGCAGGGACACGCCGGGCTATGTGATCCCTAGAATGTTTCCATTCTCCCTGTTGGGAGGAAATGCATATGGATCACGTGTCCCTGTATGTCCCTGCTGGAAATGTCAGCTCTATACATACGCATACTGTGACACTATGATCTTTCAACCTGCATAAAGAGTGCTGTGGTGGCAACATTCCATTCCTGCTTTAGAGTGGCTACATTCACTTTTACACTGTATCTATGGAGGAAAAGCGTAACCACCTTTGGACAGCAGCATTGTCATTCTCTGAAGAGGGCAGTGTTAGATGGACTAGTAGATTTAGATGGACTTCACATAAGTGACAAACATTTTTGAAGCGTTATTGCATCCAAAACCAAAATGTAATACATTGCAACTTACCAATTATTAGATGTGGTGGCTGCATTCACTTTCTTTTATCTCTGCTTTCACCTGGTGATCTGGCCAGTGACACGTCCCTGTACTAGAGTGCCTCCACTCTGGATGAAGCAGCACAGAGGACACCTTTGGACAGCAGAATTGTCAATCTGGGGGATAGGTAGTTTTAAATGCACCAGAAGATTTAAATACACTAACAATCGACGCTAAACAGTTACAGAAAACATTTTTTTTTTGGATGAAGGTTTTATATACCGTAGTTTTTGCTCCATAAGACGTACTTTTTTCCCCCCAAAAAAGGGGGGAAAATGTCAGTGCGTCTTATGGAGCAAATATGGAGCAGCCGTGTCAGAATACAGGGCCGGCCACTCAGCTCTGCAGCGGGACCTTACCTGTTCCTCTATCCAGCGCGCTGTCTTCCCGGCTTCTGTAGTGTGGGCGCTGGGCTTGACAGCCGGGTGCCAAGTGCGCATGCGCAAGAAGCGGCGCTCTTTGTGAATGGTAAGGCAGCACCTGGGACACATGACAGATCCCAGAAGCCGCCGGACCAATCACAAAGCGCAGCGCTTCTCGCTCATGCGCACTGGGCACCTGGCTGTCAAGCCGAGCGCCGACACTACAGAAGCCGGGAAGACAGCTGGATAGAGGAACAGGTAAGGTCAAAGAACAACTCTGCGGAAGTAAGAGCGGGTACCTGTCAAATTCAGGTACCCGCTTCCCCCCCTCCCCAAAGGTCAGCAGTCATCTCCTGTACTGTCCACAGTCTCTGGTCATCTCCTGTACTGTGTCCGCAGTCTCTGGTCATCTCCTGTACTGTGTCCGCAGTCTCTGGTCATCTCCTGTACTGTGTCCGCAGTCTCTGGTCATCTCCTGTACTGTGTCAGCAGTCTCTGGTCATCTCCTGTACTGTGTCCGCAGTCTCTGGTCATCTCCTGTACTGTGTCCGCAGTCTCTGGCCGTCTCCTGTACTGTGTCCGCAGTCTCTGGTCATTCCCCTGTACTGTGTCCGCAGTCTCTGGTCATTCCGTGTACTGTGTCCGCAGTCTCTGGCCATCTCCTGTACTGTGTCCGCAGTCTCTGGTCATTCCCTGTACTGTGTCCGCAGTCTCTGGTCATCTCCTGTACTGTGTCCGCAGTCTCTGGTCATCTCCTGTACTGTGTCCGCAGTCTCTGGTCATCTCCTGTACTATGTCTGCAGTCTCTGGTCATCTCCTGTACTGTCCGCAGTCTCTGGTCATCTCCTGTACTGTCCGCGGTCTCTGGTCATTCCCTGTACTGTGTCCGCAGTCTCTGGTCATCTCCTGTACTGTGTCCGCAGTCTCTGGTCATCTCCTGTACTGTGTCCGCAGTCTCTGGTCATCTCCTGTACTATGTCTGCAGTCTCTGGTCATCTCCTGTACTATGTCCGCAGTCTCTGATCATCTCCTGTACTGTGTCCGCAGTCTCTGGTCATCTCCTGTACTATGTCCACAGTCCATTAGTTCAGAATATTTTTATTTCTGTTTTCAGCCTCTAAAACCTAGGTGCGTCTTATGGAGCGAAAAATAGGGTAAATAAATAAAAGATGGCCTTTGCAAGCACCCGTGTCAGTGGTAAATGGTTTGTCTCATCCCAGTAACCGATACATCTGCAAGATAGTTTTTTCTTTTGAAAAACAACAGAGTTACTGACCAGATCACCATATGAAAATAGAAGAAAATAATAAAATAATATTACAGTTATAATGTTTGCTTTTGGGTTTAATACTGCTTTAAGCGGTTTTTCTTTTAGGATAAAAGTTTTACAAAACTGACTAAAGGCTAACCAACTGTCAGAGTTGAACGGTTTGTTTCAACCCTCTAACTGCCACTTTTGCTGGACAGCTTAGTCTGTTCTAGACAGTTCAATAAAAACAGACTTACTGGCTGGATCACAAGGTTATAAAACTATGATTCCGGCAGACTTAGTAACACAAATGGTGTTAATGGTGAGGACAGACTGTATTATAGATGTCATTTTTTGTTTTGATAATACTTCCACTTTAATTTACTAAGTCATTGGTCAGCCATGATGTTCTTAAACCCACCTGGCACATACCCAGTGACCTTTGCAAATTCCCAGCCTTACATTACCATGTCAGTGATGCAAAACTAAAGAGCCGCACTATTAATCTTTATGGCCATGCTAAGGTCACATTACATCTGATTTCATACCTCCGAGCTTCTGCTGGGAAAACAACAACCCTAACCCCAAAGGTGCAACTGAGAGAAGTTAATAGATACACAATCAGTAAATCATTAAGAACCCGTCTATTTTTAGGCATTGATAAGAGTTCAGTAACAACAGGGAAAACATTCTGCAGAGCTGAGAAATGGGAAGAAGTCATGCCAAGGTTATTATATTGGATGTAAGTGGGTCTGGGTATGAGAGGAGGTTGCAGAAACCACGGCTCCGAGTTCCCCTATTCTGAACCTAGGTATCCCAGTCTCTTTTACTTCCACAACTGTTTTCCTTTTACAAGTCCTTATGAACCCAACTGTCATTTAAAGGAAAGCTCCATTTAAGGCAAAATGGTGTTATGCCTATGAAAGGCAAAGCAATGGGCCCCGTAATGGGAACCCCACCAACAGAACATACTTCCCTTTCTCACTTCCAGGAGAAAAGGAGAATCTGATAATTCCCGGTATAGGGAGCATGTGGCTCCATCCCCTTCCACTTGACGGTGCTGGTGCTTATTGATTAGCCGGTCAGGCTCCTAGCGCTGCCACACGGAAGAGATTCTTCAGCTTTGTGTAACCTCCAAGATCTACGCAGTGTTTCCCTCTGTGCTCTCATCGTCTGGATCAGGGGCGGACTGACCATTTGGAAACTCGGGCACTGCCTGAGGTCCCGGGGTCAGTAGGGGGCCCCATGAGATGCCCCTGGTACCTTTTTCATAGGCTTTTTTGAGTTTGGGCAAGGACACAGGGGTCCCATGATCCCCTATTGCCCGGGGGCCCCATGAGTTGTCAGTCCACCCCTGGCCTGGAAAGAGCAGTGGAGGATTGAATGCAAGATAAGTAGGTGCAACTAGGGGGCCTACATTGAAGTCAGTCTGTTGCTTTGTTCCATATGGGTAACACATTTGGGTTACCACTGCGTGGTGCAAAACCTGGTGCAGCTCTGCATATAAACCAATCAGCTTCCAGAGTTTATTGTAAAAGCTTAACCACTTCAAGTATGGACACTTTCACCCCTTTTCAGTCCAGGCCAATTTTCAGCTTTCAGCGCTATCACACTTTGAATGACAATTGTGCAGTCATACAACACTGTACCCATATGAATTATTCAGCATTTTTTTGAGACAGATACAGCTTTATTTTGGTGGTATTTATTCACCACTGGGATTTTTATTTTTTTGCTATAGTATATATGAAAAATGTCAAAAACATTTGAAAAAAAAAATAGTTTTTCTTATAAAATTTAGCAAATAAATAATCTTTCTTCATAAATCTTGGCCAAACTGTATTCATCTATGTTTTTAGTAAAAGCAAAATAACCTAAATTAGTTTATAACCAAAATTATAATTTTTCAAAAACATTTTTTACATTTTTATTTAATTTTTTTATATTATTATTTATGTTTTTTTTTTTTTTTTTAACATACTGTCACCCTAGCATTACAGTGTCACCATAGTGGGGGGTGATGAAGATATTTTTTTTCTTTTTAAAACGTACAGGATGTAAGAGCAAGCAGAGATTCTGACAGGAAGCTTCAATGAACTACCATGGTGGTCCAGAGCGCTGTGGTAGTTCATTGAAAACTACAAGCCTACGGCGGCAAAGGAAGTCAAAGGAAGCGGCAAAGGAAGTCCGTGAATGAATGACGCGGCCATGTGGGTGGAGCCCCACACAGCCGTGCTGTTTTCAAATCTGACAGATAGTACGGGGAAACTTCTCCCCGTATTATCTGTCAGAGGGCGGGGGGGGGGGTCAGCAGGTGCGGCTGCAGCTATGGGAACATCTTACATGTTCCAAAGGTGAACTTATCCTTTAAATCTACTCCCAACCCCATTCTAAGCCTATTCTATCTAGCCTGTAAGAGGAAAGATGCCTATACTTACCTACTCTGAGGGGGTTCCGGTCCGGTCACATGATCTCTCCAGCGCTGGATTCAGTGTAGAGGAGAGATCACCAACAACAGTTGCAGAGCCTGTGTGGTAACGTCCCCCATAGTCTTACTATGGGGCATCCATTGTTGGCTGTCCCTCCTCTACACTGAAGCCGGTGCTGGGACCTGATCATGTGACTTGATCACAGTGACTTCAGAATAGGTAAGTATTGGCATCTTTCCCTACAGAGGATAGATAGCATAGGTTTAGAATGGGGGCACAACTAGATGTAAGCTTAGGTTTTGACTTGCCTTCCACTTTTCCTCCATCCCTCACCCTTCCTGGGTCACAGGGTGAGATTTAATTGATTAAATATGAAATTCCAGGTTTAATTTCACTTGAAATGGTTTGTTTGGGCCATCTTGGCCCAAACAAACTATTTCCATTACAGAATGAACCTGCTGCTGTGTGTGCTGTAATGGACGCTGAGCATTACCTACATACAGTATGTGGCACTGTGTTCTGGCAGCAGTACGAGCGACTTCCCATCTGCTGTTGGAATTAGAGAGAGTTGGGCTGAGAGCTTCTCCACCATTCACGAGAAGCCTTGGATTAAAATCAGTAAATGCAAGGAGTCCTCTGATTGGCCAAGGTGGAGAAGCAGACGAATGGCGTCACAATTTTCATTTTGAACAGTCAAGGGATGCCCAGTTGAGAGATATAATGAGGGGTGTAGAACTGAGAACACTTAAGCATTTGGAAAAGGAAGAGGGAAAGATTTTCACTAAGATAGATAGTTGGAGCTATAATCAATTAAAATGCTTTGTGGGGAAATTGCCTAAGCCTTTGAGATCTAGAACAGATTGGAATTTGTTTGAGAGGCTGTTGGAATCACGGGGTGATGGAAAGCATGGTACGGCAAAAATATATAAAATATATTAGACATTAGACATAGACTAAGAGTTAGACATAGGTGAAAAAAATGAATGTATATAGAAAAATGGGAAAGAGACTTGGGGGTGGAGATAGATGAGGCTAAACAGAAAAAAATGTTTAGATTGGTTCACGAGAATATAAGTACAGGTGAGGTGGAAATGAATTACAAATGTTTGACAAGAGGATATATTACACCGAGTATAGAGCATAAGATGAGTGGGGAGAAGTCACCTTTGTGTTGGAGGGGGTGTGGAGAGATAGGCACGATTTACCACATATGGTGGAAATGTCCAAAGATACAAGTATTCTGGAGAAAAGTGGTACACCAAATTAGAAAGATTACGGAAGTTGATATTAGTTTGCACCCTGGAATCTGTCTTTTACATAATACAGAATTATCAGTAAATAAATATAAGGAATCAGGTGTATGGTACTTTTTAAATGCAGCCAAGGGTTTGATCCCTAAGTTCTGGCGTCAAGTAGAAGCTCCAAAAGAGGAGGACTGGATAGATAGAGTGGACCATATTGTTAGATTGGAGAAATTATTTTATATTCAGGAAGATAGGTTGGTAACAAATACGCGAAATGGAGAAAATGGGAAGAATTTAGATCGAAGGGGAATAGATGAAAAAAGGTCTCTCTTCTTCCTGCCCCTATGTAATAAAGATACCTTTAAAGTCTCTTTTTCTCTTGCCTAAGAGCAGAAGGCGAAGAGAAGAGCGGGAGGGGGGGGGGGCGATCCTAGATTTTGTTTAGGGGGGGGGGATGGGAGAAATAAGGAAAATATAGGAAATGAGTGTATAATTTTGTTTTTGTTGTTATACGAATGTAAAGGATTTATACTGTGGATCTTAACTTTCCTATTATTTTGAAAATTAATAAATATTTAAATTAAAAAAAAAAAAAAAAAAGGGATGCCTTGTATTCACATATAAAAATACAAAGTTTCTGCTGAAAGGCACCATAGGTCTAGAAAGTTACTCGTAGTGCTCCCGAAAAAACACAGCGCTGCTAACCGTATGTAGCTATTTCTACTACAGTCCATTACAGCACACACAGTAGCCCAGTCGTTCTGTAATGGAGATAGTTTGTTTGGGCCAGCTTGGCACATGGGGAAATCCCTAATAGTTCTTTGAACCACTTGTTCACATTGAGCAAATTTGGTTTCCTGTCAAAGCAAATCTGTTATTCCTCGGGTAGCCATGCTTGGAAAGACCAACTGGATTGGCTGCAAGTTATGACTCATTGATTTGCCCATTCCTAATTGCAAAAACCTAGTTACCAGATTTTTGGACAAACTTATCACATACAACATACCTGTGACCTATACTATGTGTCCCCATTGCAAAAGAATGACTCAGAGAGAATTTTGACTGTGTGGATGCTTATTACAGCACAGCAATCACAATGACTGTGCGTAGGTGGATCACTCATACATGACTTCAGGCAGTGTGGGTATGTTACAGAATACTAGAGACACTACTCTGCTGCTACACCAGCATAACTCTTTGGGGACCGGCAACTTGTGACATTTCCATGAGATCTGAACTGGAGGACAATTATGCCCTTATATAGCACTACCGTCTTAGAATTTGCTGAAATTTTAGGTTCCCCCTATAGTACTGCACAGCCAGGCAACACGCATTTTCTTCAGACCTTGCACACAGGAAACATTAAACAGTCCTTGAGCTTGTTTTTGTGATTTTATTAGGGATATTGAACTTGTATATGGGTGAGGGGTGTATGGGATGCCAAGGGAAACTGTAACTGAGGACAACTTCTTAGCAACTATGTACAAATCTCTATACAACAGATCTCTTCTCTGAGAGCTCTCCAGCCTCTCCTGGTGTACCATCCCAGACCCCAGATGAATTCTCCTCTCATCCAGCTGTACTGAGGGAATCCTTGAGCAAGGGGTCCCAGAATTTGTCACTTTAAATATACAGTCCTAGATGGGGACTAGTCAGGTTTCCCACTGGAATTCCCTCTCCCCATATCTGGCCCAAGGGGTGTAGGATTACTCACTGTTCCTCGCCTTCAGGCCAGTTGAGTTGGAGGCTGCCTTCAGGCCTTCTGCTGGGCTGGCTCCTTCCCTGGCTATACAGGTGGTCAATCTCTCTGGGGACCAATGAGGTCAAGCAATCAACCTTTCCAGCTCCTGCCTCCTCCTGCTGAGGGAGTTCCCCGTTCTCTGGAGTTCCTCCAGATGTTGCTAGGGGCTCCTTGTTCTGCAACTGACTGACCTTATATCTGTTCATTTCTGCATATTTTTGAGGCCACTTGGCAGACTTTTTATGTATATGTATGGGTGGCATTCTTCTCATTGACCACCAATGTAAGGAGTATTCTTCCAGTGCCATCTTAATAGCATCATGGGCCCCTGGGCAAAGTAATGCACTGGTGCCCCTACTAGCCAGCATCAGGTGTCCCCATCACAGTGCCTCCCTACAGCAGGTGTCTCCATCACAGTGTCCCCATACAGTAGATGTTCCCATCAGTGTCCCCATACATCAGGTGTCCAGATCACAGTGTCCCCATCCACTAGGCATCCCCCATCTCAGTGTCCCCATCCAACAGGTGTCCCCATCAAAGTGTTCCCTTACATCAGGTGTCCCCAGCACAGTATCCTCTTACCTCAGGTGTACCCATCACAGTGTCCCCACACATCAGGTGTCCCTGTCACAGTATCCCCATCCATCAGGTGTCCCCATCACAGTGTCCTCATGCATCAAAGTTGTGCCTCCCCCACCTTGTACTCACAGATCACAAATGCTGTTCCCACCTGCAATGAAGGCAGCTTCTCCTTCCTTTCCCATGCTGAGACTGATGTGAGTTCTCAGGAGGTTGGAGAAAGCTGAGCCCTCTCTCCAGCACCAGCCAGCCGCTGCTTCTTCTGAGAGGAGTGAAATTGCAGTTACTCCTGTCAAAGACCAGCACAAATAGTATATGCACTCCTCTCAACACAGCGCCCCCCCCCCCCCCCCGTCCTGACCATAATCAGGTGTGCCCATCCATTAAGATGGCCCTCCATTCTTCTTAATAGCCACCAATGTAAGGGGCATTCCCCCTACAGGCCACCAATGTAAGGAGCATTCTTCCCACTGACTACCAATGTAAGGAGCATTCTTCCCACTGGCCACCAATGTAAGGAACATTCTTACCACTGACCACCAATGTAAGGAACATTCTTCCCACTGACCACCAATGTAAGGAGCATTCTTCCCACTGACCCCCAATGTAAGGAGCATTCTTCCCACTGATCACCAATGTAAGGAACATTCTTCCCACTGACCCACCAATGTAAGGAACATTCTTCCCACTGACCACCAATGTAAGGAGCATTCTTACCACTGACCACCAAGGTAGAAACCATTCCTCTCATCAACCATCAATGTAGGAGGCATTCCTACCACTGGCCCTCAATAAAGTAATTTTAGCAGGGGTTTCCTGAGACCTGAAAATCATTTTAACCGTTCCCCTGGGATAATATTGAGAATAGCTTCTATAAAGTGTCACTTGAGTGTGCTGGAGCTGCTGACATCACATTCAAGATGGTGGCTCCCAGTGGCAGTCTCAAGGCTTTACGATGTCTACACAAGAGAAGCTTTTACAGGTAAATAACATGCATAAAATACATTAAATGCTCATAAAATCTTATAAGACGATTTGTGTTGAAATAAATGAAATGGTCTCTTTAATGCTGATCTCCAGGTAAGAATCTAAATGCACAAAATAAATACAAATATGGGAGCCGTTTCATCTTCCCAGGGATAAGTAGTTCTGTGCAGTCAGTTTTGTGATCCAGGCACTTAGGCCAGACATCATACCTGGTCCTGGACCTCCATTATAGCAGCAGCACAGCCTGGCCAAAACCACAACTCCAGTCCACTGATTTGGCAATGAAAGAGGATTATGCTAATGAGTCATCACTTTGCTCTTCCCTCCTGTCAACATATTCCCTGTTAGCACATGTGTACTACAAAAGACTCTGATTGGCACTTAGCACTGCCCTTCTCACCCAAACTGCATACTGCTGTACAGGGCTCGTTCACACTTGACTGTTTTACCATCGTTTGCGACGCGGTTCAGCGGTGGTTGCTAGGCAGTTGCCGAGCGTTAAAAACGCCCTACAAACGTCTATAATGAAGTTTGAATGGTGTTACCGCTCCGCAACCGCGTCGCAACCGGAGTGGCACCATAGACTAGAATAGGAGGCTTCAACGCCTCCTGACTCAACCAGAGGCGTCCGTTTTGCCGTGACACGACGCTAACGCTCCCGTTAGAACAGCGCCATGTGCTGTAATGTGCAGAATTGTCCGAGGCGTTTGGGAAGCGGTAAAAACGCTTCCCAAACGTCTCTCTGCCGCCTGCACACAATGCTAGTGTAAACATAGCCTTAGGGATTACATGCACTGTCAGGACACAGGGGTCAATTCACAAGGGGTTAAATACCGTAAAAAATTTTAATTGAAAATAACTCGCAAAAGTAGTCATTTCACTAAAAACATGCCTTATTTAATGAATGAGTTAAATATTTGTTTTGCGATGTTTAGCACTTAAAGGGTAACTCCACTTTCCTGGAGAAAAAAATGGCAAAAAAAAAAAAATAATATAGCATATACAATTGCTACACAAGTCATATTGTAATTTAATCCTATTAAAAATGACCCTTCGTTTTCAATCTGCAGCCTCTATAGTTTTCTGTAAAATGCAATGCAATATGCCAACCTGGAGCAACGCCCTCCAGATATGTAATTTCCTGCTTGTGTGATTGATCGATTGATTTTCCCAGAAGTCTGCACTGAGCCACAAGTCAAATTTTGGGCATCCCCTGCAACAAAGATGTAATTTTTGGTGATATACTCCCATAGGGAAATCAGGTCTAAATAAATAGAAACAGGTCTATTGAGTCTTCCTTTTTTTGCTTTTTTTGAGCGTTTTTTTGTGTTAAGTTTTTGTCTGCATATAGATCCGTGCTTGTCCCAAGCATGTTTGAAGCTATTTACTGTTGACTGGCTCACTACCTCTGCTGGAAGTTCTCTCCAAGCATCACCTACTCTGTCAGTAAAATAGTACTTTCTGAGATTAGTTTTGAACTTTCTTCCAGTTAGTTTAAGGTCATCTCCCGTGTTCTTGATTTTGGTTTCATGTTGAAAATCCTGCCCTCCTGAACCTTATTCACCCCCTGGATGTATTTAAAGGTTTCAATCATGTCTCCCCTTTCCCTTCTTTCCTCCAGACTGGACATGTTAAGTTCCTGAAGTCGCTCTTGATCAGGGGCAGACTGACAACTCATGGGGCCCCTGGGCAATAGGGGATCATGGGGCCCCTGTGTCCTCTCCCACACCCAAAAAAGCCTATGAAAAAGCCAATGAAAGGTACCAGGGGCATCTCATGGGGCCCCATACTGAGCCCGGGCCCTCGGGCAGTGCTCGAGTACTTGAATGGTCAGTCCACCCCTGCTCTTGATATGTTTTATCCCCCAGACCTTTCACCATTTTTGTTACCCGTTTCTGGACACGTTCTATTTTATCAATATCTTTTTGTAAGTGAGGTCTCCAGAACTGAACATAGTATTCCAAATGAGGTCTAACTAAAGATCTATATAGAGGAATCAGGACCTCCTCCCTCCTGCTGGTGACCCCTCTAGTGATATAAAGATCTCTATAGGGGAATCAGGACCGCCTTCCTCCTGCTGGTGACCCCTCTAGTGATGTAAAGATCTATATAGAGGAATCAGGACCTCCTTCCTTCTGCTGGTTACCCCTCTAGTGATATAAAGATCTCTATAGGGGAATCAGGACCGCCTTCCTCCTGCTGGTGACCCCTCTAGTGATGTAAAGATCTATATAGAGGAATCAGGACCTCCTTCCTTCTGCTGGTTACTCCTCTAGTGATATAAAGATCTATATATTATTATTATACAGTATTTATATAGCACCAAAAAGTTTGCTCAGCGCTGTACACTATAGTGGGGGACAGTGCATGAGACAATACAGTAACAATACAATACACGAGGGGTTCGAGGACCCTGCTCCTTGGGATATAGGGGAATCAGGAGCTCCTTCATCCTGCTGGTGACCCCTCTAGTGATATAAAGATCTGTATAGGGGGATCAGGACCTCCTTCCACCTGCCGGCGACCCCTCTAGTGATTTTTTTTCCTAACAGAAGTGGAGTTACTCTTTAAAGTTGAACTTCAGGCACAAAACACTTTAATGTAAATATATTTCTCAATAGCCACAAAGGATGTAAATTAATCAAAAACTGCACCAAAAGCTTTTTTTTCCAAACCAAATATTACTGCATAAAAAAATTACAGTGACAGTATCATTGGATTGTACATAGCCTGTGCAGAGAGCAGAGCAGAAGTAGGGATCCAGCAGGCTCCGCCCGCTACAAGCTCCCTGCAGAAAACTACAGGAGGGGGAGGAGACAAGACCAGTCACCCTTCACAAGGAGAGAGAGCAGGAGTGACTGGTCTGTATTATGGGGAAACTCTTGCACAAAGGCAAAGTTCTAGAATCATTTGATTCTGGATTACTGCACAGATCTGGAAGAAATACACAATAGACACCGAGACTCAAGAACACACGTGCCTCTAGTATTTGGCCAATATTTGTTTTTCACCCGGGTGTTAGCTTTAAGAATTCTTGTTGAAGTCAGTCTAGTTGAAAAGTAATAGAAAGGCCTCCACATCCTGGTCAACTGCCCCTCTCCCAAAAGTGGCCCCATCTTTATGAATTCTCTGTATTGACTTTAGGGAAGACTTACTAAAACTGGAGCACTCAGAATATGGCACAGCTATGCATAGTAGCCAATCAGCTTCTAACTTGTTCAGTTAAGTTTTGATAATCATACCTGGAAGCTGATTGATTTCTATGCAGAGCTGTACCAGATATTCTACTCTCCAGTTTTAGTAAATCCCCACCTTTATCTCAACTCCTGTCAAGAAGACTTAGCCTGGAGATAACCATAATAAAACTAATGGCTATAGCTGGAAGGACCACCAACATTATAATTACAGATTAGTCTGGACTAGGATAGGATTGCCCTGACTCCGGGGCTTATATAGACCAATTAGAGACCAGCATCATAGGGAACATGGCAGAGCCCTGTAATAACGCCCCATGGAGGGTTAACTCTCCTAACCATCTAAACCATCAAAAGAGTTGGCCTAAGTTCTTCAAAGGACAGGTTTACAAATTCCTGTTGTCACAAAGGGACTTTTCCTCAATTAGAAGACAATTGACATCACACCCATTTTAAGCAACATCATCCTGACCTCTTGAGCAATACTGGGACAGTCTCCCCAGGGACTAATTAGTCCAGCTGTTGTGTTACAGTACTTAAAGATCCCATCCCTAAAATGGATGAGTTTTTGTCAGTGGTCTAACTGCTGAAAGCCTTAAATTTCAATACATTTTTATTCCGGTTTAGTGACTGATTTATTCACTTCTCCTTCCAGGATTATAAGTAAATCTTTTACTTCAAAACCAGACAATAAAAGGAATATTTCTTATGTTGTCATTCAATAACTGAGAATCCATATTGTCTAAATTACAAAATGATCAACAATATGTTTATCAAAGACAGACTGAGAGAAATATAAAAAGTGGCCTTTTGAAAGTGTTAGTGTCATGAGATAAAATCCAAAGCCTGGACAATTAGCTTTTTTATAAAGTATCAGAGCCCTTCTGGGGCTGAGAATTCAGATTTTCCCACAAATTGTTCCTTGATATTTCCAAGACATTTAAACAAGATGGAAAACCAATTTAGAATAGTGCACCAAACACATGATGTGAATGAGGGGTTAATCAGTTGGGTTCAGGGGCGGACTGACAACTCATGGGGCCCCCGGGCAATAGGGGATCATGGGGCCCCTGTGTCCTTGCCCAAACTCAAAAAAGCCTATGAAAAAGGTACCAGGGGCATCTTATGGGGCCCCCTACTGACCCCGGGCCCTCGGGCAGTGCCCGAGTTTCCAAATGGTCAGTCCGCCCCTGGTTGGGTTTTATATGGAACAAATGTAACAAACAAAATTGTAGATTAAACAAAAATTTAAAGCTGAAAGTAGAACTATAGGCAAAACTTTTTTAAATTTTCGATAGAATAAAGGAAGATTATAACCCCTGTCAAGTTTTGTGTCCCATTGGGGAGATTTACTTTCACTTCCTGTCCCATAGCCAAACAGGAAGTGAGGGGAAATCCATGCAAATTAAGGGAACCCCTTGGTCACCAAAACTAGTGTCCCCATTGGAAAATGTACCCTGTATTATTCTTCTGGAGAAAACCCAAAATGTGGGATTTTCTTTTACTTTCACTTTCAATGATAATGGTAAGCAGGACAAATAGAGAGAAAGAATCTCCCCAACAGGAACACATACAGAATTAAAAACCTAATAGGTGTTCTAATCCATCGCCACTCTATCCAAACCAAAAAAAAAATCCTAATCCAAAAAAAAACTGTTTTGCCTTTAGTTATACTTGAACTCCAGGTTTTGATCTTAATGGAATAGAAAGACACAACAAACTCTGATTTTAATAAAGAATGTAGATAGCAGACCTGCTATAAATACCAGTCAGATAACAAATCAGCAATTCACACAGTTGGATGCTCCTTCCTGGAAAGGAAGCATAGATCATTTTTTATACAGAAAGAATTAGATTCACAAAGGAAAGTTACTAATTTATCATTCTATGTGCTGCCTAGACAGGAAATATTGTAGTCAGGTGCAGTCTACAATCTCCACTGCTGGTGGAGTTCATCCAGAACAGCTGGGGAAGATAGTCAAGAGAAACTGGGTTTCTCTATGATTCCCTCAGTCCCCTGCCATAGCATTCCGATTGGAGATGCTAATACAAGCTGATCATGGTGGCCATCTTGGGTCACGCAGAGTCCTTTTAAATCCCTGCTCCCTAGTTTTGGTGCACATTTTCTAAATGGATAGTGTAAGGACAAGTCACCATCTGTCAGGGACAGCACCAGCGTTAGGTAGAGAGAGGTTCCAGAGGAGTAGTGAAAGCTAAGGGTCTTTGTCTTCAATGCATCAAGATTACCTTTGGGTTGGACCGGCCAGGCCGCACTCCACTGTCCTTGACAGGGGCTGTCTCCTGCTCAGGCCTATTCAACGCTGACTCTCCGCTCCAACTGGTGTGAGTTCCCCAGATGGATGACCTTCCCCACTGGGCTGTTGTACTGTGTTACACCGTTTTCTGCAATCGAGGACTGCCACTTACGGTCGCTGCACTACACTGCACTTACCCAACAAGGGTCTTCGCTTTTGCCCACATAAAACAATTTGAATATATCTGAGACAACTGAAGCACATCAGGAAAGGTCTACTTTTTCAGCCCCCCCCCCCCCTTCCTTAATCGTTGCATAAAGAAACTATGATGGTGAAAACGGTTAGAAAATATACTGATTTTCCCCAAATTCCATAGTGCAGGGAGTGATGACATTATCCTGCTGACAAGATCTCTGGGAATGCTGAGCAGCCCAAATCTTGCAAGAAGATCCTGCACCACAGTGTATGATTGCCTTCTCACCAGATTTGGGCTACTCTCTGTTCTCCAAGGCCAAAAGGAGGATGATGTCACCCTCACCTAGGTATTGAGAGAGGAAGCCAGGAAGAAGTAGGTATGTTAAGTGCTCACATTTTTTTCTTCTAAAAAAGTAAGAGGCTCCTTTGGGTAACTTTGTTACAGATTGGTCCCAATTTAATTGAAAAGAACATAAAAGTTTTAAGATTCTCATGGAATCTTAAGAGGAGGGGAATGTTGAAGATTTTAACATAGATGAAGTCAGAGATGCTTACCATTAAATCATAGCTTTAGGAAATCATCTACTTTCTTCCCACCGCTGTCTATGAGCACTAGCCTTTATGCCTTTGTCAGCCAGGTCAGGAAGGACATCAATGATCTAGTTAATAGTGAAACTTCACCCTCCCAGGCCACTTTATTTTATTTTATTTCCTTTTATTATTACCTTTTTATTTCTTTTTATTATTACCTTTTTATTTCCTTTTATTATTACCTTTTTATTTCCTTTTATTATTACCTTTTTCCCTACTACTTAGGTTCTGACCCAGGCCAATATGATGTGTGCAGACTCCTGGAACACCCACATCATTCATCCCAGGAGGCCGCAGATATTCTACTGCACATGTGCCAGGACGCGTTATTGGTTAGCTTTTTTGTCTTTTACTGGTACAAAGCCAGCACCATGATGACACACATTGGAAAGCTGGGTGCAAGAACCTGGAAGAGATGGCCATCATCCTGATGATGTCGTAGATGAAGATGCAGTGGGGAATGCATTACAGAGCAATGGCTTGATGGATCTGCACAGAACACCATTGGATTGCTGGGTGCGTGAGTATGTGTTTTTTCATCTACCCAGTGAAAGAGGTCATGGAGGGGGTGGGGTAGGGGTGAGGGGGTGGTGGTGACTTCTTCTTTTATCTTCAGATGGAATACAATCCAAACATAACCCAAAGAGAGGCATAAAATATACTGTCCAAAGAAGCATTAATTTATATTAAACTGTGTGATATGGGTAGAAATGTGGATTTTCATTCTGAATTACTGCACAGATCTGGAAGAAATACGCAAAGGACACCCACGTTCAATTATGAATATACAAGTCAAAACAATATTTGTTTATACAGATTTCAGCTATAATTCCTATTGAGGTCTCTTTAGATAATATAAAGTCAAAGGAAGGCCTCTCCATCCTTCCTCTCAAAATGGCTCCCTAATTATTTATTTCAGGTACTTATATAGCGATAGTCCCTAACCCTCAAGGGGTGTACAATCTAAGGTCCCTAACTTACATTCATACACATATTAGGGCCAATTTAGACAGGATCCAATTAGCCTACCAGCATGTCTTTGGAGTGTGGGAGGAAACTGGAGTACCCAGAGGAAACCCACGCAAGCACAGGGAGAACATGCAAACTCCATGCAGGAGATGCCATGGTCAGGAATTGAACCCATGATCTATTTACTGCAAGGCAGCTGTGCTAACCACTAAGCCACTGTGCCGCCCATTATGGATGCTCTTTATTGTCATAAAGGCCTAACCTTGGAATAATTGTAAAAAATGTAATAGCTAAAGCGAAAAGGACCACTGGCATTATTTTAGATTGTAGATTGTAAAGACCTACACAAACTGTTGGTGCTATATAAATCCTATATAATAATTATTATACAGTATTTATATAGCGCCAAAGGGTATGCTCAGCGCTGTACAGTGGCAAGGGGGACATAACATGAGACAAGACAGTAACAATACACTACACGAGGGGTTCGAGGGCCCTGCTCTTTCCAGCTTAATTATAATTATTATTATTATAAGTACTGTATAGTATATAGAGTAGGATTGTACTGTCTCTACTGTCTCCAGGGCGTATTTAATACTAAATAGAGGTCAGCAACCTAGGGAACAGGCAGAGCCCTGTAATAATGCTCCTTAGAGGGTTAACCTTCTTAACCACCTCAAAGTTGCCTAAAGCGTTCAAAGGACAAGATGACAGATTCTTGTTGCCACAAACAGACTAGTCCTTAGTTAGAGGAGAATTGACGTCACACCCACTGTTACCAACATCATTCAGACCTGTGAATTGCTGAACAACCACCCCGGGTGCTAATTATTACAGTTTTTGAGTTACTGTACTTGAGTATCCCTTCCCTAAGATGGATGAGTCTTTGTAAGTGGTCTGTGGAAGCCCTTACATTTTTATTGTTATTCTGGTGTATTTTAGGGTGTCATTTATTAAGAGAATCCCCAGTGTCCAAAATACAAAACGATCATCAGTAATATGTTGTTCAAAGACAGATTGAGAGAAATTGTGTAAAATCAGAAGCCTGGTGGATAATCAACTATTTTGAAAAATATCAGAAGGAAAGCAATTTGCCTCTGGGATTGCGAAGTAAAATTCACAAGTTGCATGACAAAAGGGTGCTTTTTCAGCAGTAAGCATTTCACAAATATATAAGATTGAAATGGCATCCAGTAATGTTGTTGACAACAGATTCCTACGAAGATTTGGACCGTTTATGGAGCACTTCTCATTGGGGGCATCACTTGGGGAGACGTAACAATCTACAGTTTTAATGAAGCAGTGGAGAACAGACCTGTTAGGAATTCAAGTCCTAAGGCTTTAGGGGAGGCTTTCTCGGGTGGGGGGGAGGGCGGCTGGGGAGGTATGCTGTTGGTCAATGTCAGGCTCTTATCATGGGGGAGGGGGTGTTTGTCAGTGTCAAGGTCTCTCCGTGGGGAGGGGGAGACGATTTTTGTGTTGCCCTGGGCAGCAAAAAACCTAAATACACCCCTAGGCATAGCTGAGCTTGCTCAGTGAGGGGGGTCAGGTGGTAGATGTGAGAGCAGGAGCTGAAGTACGGAGCCTGGGAGGGGGCCCAGGGAAGAGACCTGCCTTCAAGAGAAAGCTTGAGAGAGGGAAAACTGAACCTCATCAGCCCCCTGATAGACAACCATCTGTGGAGCTAAGGAAGGAGCCAGCCCAGCAGAAGGCCTGAAGGCAGCTACCAACCTGCAGCTTCCAGAAGAGGGACAGTGAGTACTTCTACACCCCCTGGACTGGAGCAGGGAGGCAGGCATTTGGGTGGGAAACATAACTAGATCCCAGCTGGACTGCACACTAAAGTCACAGACTCTAGATCCCCTTTGTACAGGGATTTATCCAGATAGCTGGATAGATGAGGACTATCTGGGGTTTGGGGTGGTATGTCAGGAGAGGCTGGATAGCCCTCCAAAGAGAAACCCTTATGAGCACTTGCACATAGTTCCAGGAAGTTGTCATCAGTTTAACAGTTCCTTGGGCATCCCATGTACCCCTTATCCCATCCAAGCTCAATACCCCTAATAAAACTTTAAAAACCAAGCTCAAGGACTGCTTCCTGTCTCTGGGATGCAAGTCTGAGAAAAAGCATGTTGCCTTGCCTTGTTGTGCAGGACTATAAGGGGACCCAAATCTTCAGCAACTCCTAAGGGGGTAGTGCTACAGATATACACATTTGGATACATTTAAGACTTATTACAGGTTTGCATGTATTTACTTGAAACTTTTCACTCAAATTGATTTATGCACAAAATGAACATTATCCTTTGGGATGGGTCATTGCAAATTGAATCTAACTGAGTAGAAAAGAATATAAAAGTGTAAAGATTATCACGGAGTTATTGAAGGAGGGGAACATTGAGATAAAGTCAGAGTTATTAATGATTTGGTCATAGCTCAGGAAGCTTTTAAAAAATAATTTTCTACCTTCCCACTCCTGTCCATGAGCATCAGTCTTTCCGCATTTGTCAGAAGGACATTAAAAGTGGAACTGCACTGCATCTGAGTACCACAAATCAAAAATGCTATTTAATTCATTGTTAATATTCTAAGCACACTCACCCATCCATCCATGTCTCTATGCTTTATTTTGCTGAGAATTACTTTTGAAAAACACCCCCCTGGTATTTCTGGCAGTGGCCTCCTTGGCCAGATGATTCATGTAGCATTTACTTCCTGGGATCCATCTGCCCTTAGCTCAGGCATTGAGCTCAGAACCCTCCCTCCCCTCCTGAAGGCTCCAGGGATGTATGACATAATTTGCCTAGGCATGGAAACCTGGACGTAACTGAAGAATTGTAGAAAAAAATAGTTTAAAACAAGTAAATATGATATACTTTCCTATGTATTTACTAATGCTAGCTACATAAATAAAAAAGGAATAAAAATAGTCAATGTTGATTGAGAGTGAAGTTTCCCTTTAATGATCTATTTATTTATCTTCAGATGGAAGATGACTAAACACAGTCCGAAGAAAGGCATTACAGTGCCTTGAAAAAGTATTCATACTCCTTGAAATTTTCCACATTTTGCCTTGTTACAACCAAAAACAGAAATGTATTTTTATTGGGATTTGATGTGATAGACCAGTGGTGGGCAACCTTTTTTTTCAACTGAGCCAAATCTCGCCAAAACCACGATTGAAATTTATTTTGAGAGCCACATTTTTAAAACTGAAAATACATAGGATGGTACACTGTTTTTAGTTTCAATAAGTTTTTATAGTAATTCATCCCCCATAGTAATTCATCCCCCATATAGTAATTCATCCCCCATAGTAATTCATCCCCCATATAGTAATTCATCCCCCATAGTAATTCATCCCCCATAGCAATTCATCCCCCATATAGTAATTCATCCCCCATAGTAATTCATCCCCCATATAGTAATTCATCCCCCATAGTAATTCATCCCCCATATAGTAATTCATCCCCCATATAGTAATTCATCCCCCATAGTAATTCATCCCCCATATAGTAATTCATCCCCCATAGTAATTCATCCCCCATATAGTAATTCATCCCCCATAGTAATTCATCCCCCATAGTAATTCATCCCCCATATAGTAATTCATCCCCCATATAGTAATTCATCCCCCATATAGTAATTAATCCCCCATATAGTAATTCATCCCCCATAGTAATTCATCCCCCATATAGTAATTCATCCCCCATAGTAATTCATCCCCCATATAGTAATTCATCCCCCATAGTAATTCATCCCCCATATAGTAATTCATCCCCCATAGTAATTCATCCCCCATAGTAATTCATCCCCCATATAGTAATTCACCCCCATATAGTAATTCATCCCCCATATAGTAATTCATCCCCCATAGTAATTCATCCCCCATATAGTAATTCATCCCCCATAGTAATTCATCCCCCATAGTAATTCATCCCCCATATAGTAATTCATCCCCCATAGTAATTCATCCCCCATAGTAATTCATCCCCCATATAGTAATTCATCCCCCATAGTAATTCATCCCCCATAGTAATTCATCCCCCATATAGTAATTAATCCCCCATAGTAATTCATCCCCCATATAGTAATTCATCCCCCATAGTAATTCATCCCCCCTATAGTAATTCATCCCCCATATAGTAATTCATCCCCCATAGTAATTCATCCCCCCTATAGTAATTCATCCCCCCTATAGTAATTCATCCCCCATATAGTAATTCATCCCCCATAGTAATGCATCCCCCCTATAGTAATTCATCCCCCCTATAGTAATTCATCCCCCATAGTAATTCATCCCCCATAGTAATTCATCCCCCATATAGTAATTCATCCCCCATATAGTAATTCATCCCCCCTATAGTAATTCATCCCCCATATAGTAATTCATCCCCCATAGTAATGCATCCCCTCTATAGTAATTCATCCCCCCTATAGTAATTCATCCCCCATATTAATTCATCCCTCATATAGTAGTAGTAAGTAAGTAGCAAGTAGTAAGCCAAGTCCCCCCTGTGTCAATTCACTTACCTTTGCTCCGCGCGTTCCTCTCGCCGTGTTCCCGCGCCGTTCCGGTCTTCAGGGCGGACTGTGAGAGGAGCCTAGCTCCTCTTAAGTTCGTCACGCTGCCCCGCCTACACACATCCTGACAGCCAATCACTGGCTATCAGGATGTGAGTGGCAGCGAGACTGGCCAATCATTGCATTTGAGCGCGCTGCCCTGGCTGTTTTTTTTTTGGATCACGCTGCAGAGTCCCTGCCGCCCGAGAGGAGGGAGGGGAGCGGGCGCCCGGCACACAAGAGCCGCATTAAAGCGTGTAAAGAGCCGCATGTGGCTCGCGAGCCGCGGCTTGCCGACCACTGTGATAGACCAACACAAAGTGGCACATAATTGTGAAGTGGAAGGAAAATGAGAAATGGTTTTCAAAATTGTTTACAAATAATTATCTGAAAAGTGTGGCGGCATTTGTATTCGCCCCCCTGGAGTCAATACTTTGTAGGACCCCCTTTCTCTGCAATTCCAGCTGCAAGTCTTTTTGGGGATGTCTCTCCCAGCTTTGCACATCTAGAGAGGGACATGTCTGCCCATTCTTCTTTGCAGAATAGCTCAAGCTCTGTCAGATTGGATGGAGAGCATCTGTGAACAGCAATTTTCCAGTCTTGCCACAGATTCTCCATTGGATTTAGGTCTGGACTTTGACTGGGCTATTCTAACACATGAATATGATTTGATCTAAACCATTCCATTGTAACTCTGGCTGGATGTTTAGGGTTGTTGTCCTGCTGGAAGGTGAACCTCCGCCCGGTCTCAAGTCTTTTGCAGACTCTAACAGGTTTTCTTCTAAGAATGCCCCATATTTGGCTCCATCCATTCTTCCCATCAACTCTGACCAGCTCCCCTGTCCCTGCTGAAGAAAAGCATTACACAACATGGTGCTGCCACCACCATGTTTCACAGTGGGGGTGGTGTGTTATGGGTGATGTGCATTGTTAGTTTTCTACCACACATAGCATTTTGCTTTTAGGTCAAAAAGTTCCATTTTGGTCTCATCTGACCAGAGCACCTTCTTCCACATGTTTGCTGTGTCCCCCACATGGCTTCTCACAAACTGCAAATGGGACTTCTTATGGCTTTCTTTCAACAATTGCTTTCTTCTTGCCATTCTTCATTAAAGGCCAGATTTGTGGAGTGCACGACTAATAGTTGTCCTGTGGACAGATTCTCCCACCTGACCTGTGGTTCTCTGCAGCTCCTCCACAGTTCCCATGGGCTTCTTGGCTGCTGCTCTGATTAATGCTCTCCTTGCCCGGCCTATCAGTTTAGGTGGACGGCCATGTCTTGGTAGTTTTGCAGTTGTGCCATACTCTTTCCATTTTTGGATAATGGATTGAACAGTGCCAAGTGAGATGTTCAAAGCTTGGGATATTTTTTTATAACCTAACCCTGCTTTAAACTGCTCCACAACTTTATCCCTGACCTTTTTGGTGTGTTCCTTGGCCTCCATGATGCTGTTTGTTCACTAATGTTCTCTAACAAACCTCTGAGGGCTTCACAGAACAGCTGTATTTATACTGAGATTAAATTACACACAGGTGGACTCTATTTACTCTATTTTCGTGATTTCTGAAGGCAATTGGTTCCACTAGATTTTAGTTAGGGGTATCAGAGTAAAGGGGGCTGAATACAAAAGCATGCCACACTTTTTAGATATGTATTTTTAAAAAGTTTGAAAACCATTTATCATTTTCCTTCCACTTACAATTATGTGCCACTTGTATTGCTCTATCACATACAATCCCATTTTTGGTTGTAACATGACAATTTGTGGAAAATTTCAAGGGGTATGAATACTTTTCTAAGGCACTGTAAATACACTGTCCAAAAAAGCATCATTATTAAACTGGTTGAAATGAGTATCAATGTGGTAGTCATGAACTATAATTATTTATATTATTTATTTCAGGTACTTATACAGCGCCATCAATTTACGCAGCGCTTTGCATATATATTGTGTTTGAGGATTCTTGCGAATAAAGATTGTTTTAATAAAGTCCCCACAACAATTGTATTAAAACATGAGCAAGAATTGTTTGAGCTGATAGATGCAGCTAACTTTTGGAGGATTGATATGTCAATGACTCCTAAGTTCTATGCATTTCCTAAGGTGCACAAACATATTAAGGAAAGTTAGTTAGGTCCCTTGTGCTGATTTTTCTGTTTTTGCTTTTTTGGCAGCGCTTAGGTTTTAATCTCAAAATGTAAATATATCTGATTCATATCACATACTCTGCCCACTTTAGGTGATCTCTGAAAACCTATCTCTCTGCCTGCAGCTAATAACCGAATCTTCTATCTCTCCTGTCAGTTCATCCCCCACAGGTATTACCTTTTGTACCACTAGCCCCTCCCTCTTAGATTGTAAACTCCCAGGATCAGGCCCTCCTAACCCTCTTGTATTAAGCTGTATTGTTGCTGTATTGTCTCCGTTATATTGTAAAGTGCTGAGCAAACTGTTGGCGCTATAGAAATCCTGTATAATAATAATAATAATAATAATAAAAAAGGTAGAATATTAAAATATGGTGTGCAAGCTTTTGGAGTGTATTGCAATTCCATACTGTTTCTGCTTGCAAGAGGAAGATCACTTTGTGTATTTAGGATTCACCTTGTCACATCAGCCCCTATATAATTTCATCTCCCCTTTGAAGAAAAAAAGTAATAGTAGCTATTGTGAATTCAAAATTTTCCAATAATTAAGGCGCATAGTTACCTTTATCAAGGCGGATGCGTACAGTACATTAAAACGGTATTAAACCCAAAACCAGAAGTATAATATATTGCAGCTTACCAATCATTAGATGTGGTGGCTGCATTACTTTTTTTTTTTAGGATTTTTTCCCATTTTCTTTTGGTGATCTGGCCAGTATCATGCCTCCCATATTAGAGCGCCCCAACCCTGGATGAAGGAGCACAGGGGGCACCTTTGGACAGCAGCATTTTCAGTCTGGTGGGAGGGGAGTGTTACATGAACTAGCAGATTTAAATACATTTACAAATTGAAAACAAAGTCGTGCTCACACTTTATAGTTAGTTACAGCTGTAGCAGGCTCCTTGTACAAGAGGATTCAGAAGGAATCACATGATCAGCAGTCAGTCCTTTCTCTCTCTCTCCTATTTGTGAAACCTGGGCATTCTGCCAAGTTCATAACTCATCCACTACACAGCAAAGAACGCTGGGAGAGGGAGGAAAGCAGGAAGTGAAGGGGAGAACAGGGAGACACGAGGCTGGAGAAAAGACAGGGACATGTGGAGCCCGTCCAAGCAGAGGAGGAGGCACTACAGCACCCAGCGCAGATAGATGGACCCTGCTGTGTGTACAGAGTCTGGTGAGCTGTCCCCCTGGAGAGAGTAAGACACACCATTTACACTTTGCATATAGACTGGGACATCCGCACCCCACTGCTGGGATCTCACCCATCTGGGGCCCTGTGCAAGCCACAGATCCCTCTGCCTGCTTTGCCCCTCACCACCAGTTTAATTGAGACTGTCTGCCCCGGGGACTGACACATACTGGGAGATTGCATCCTGCGACTGCCCCTGGTCTTGGGGTGCTTTGTGTTGCGTTTAGACACTGAGGTTGGACCCTCTCAGCCCAGAAACCTAGTGAAATTGGATGTAACCCACACCAGCTGAAACTCCAAAGAAGCCTTCAGCTGCTATTTACTTCATTGTAAGGACTAAACGTGCACCAACTAGAGCTCCACCGTTACAAGGACTAGAGTGGGGGAATCTGGCTTAGTAGCCTTATTAGAGGTACCTCTTTATTGCATTCTGTTCTGACTCTGAGGTGATTTTTGGCTAATGCCCCTCAGAAGCAGAATCATACACCGGTGTGGGTAATACATTTCATTGATAGAGCATAAGTAAGTTTATTTGTTTGATATCAGTTGTATTCTGCTTAAAGTGCAACTCTGCCATCCGGAGACTCTTGGCTGTGAAGCCCTCTAGTGGCAGACCAAATTTACTGCATTGCATAAAAGAAGAAAAGTAAGTTTTGAAGTTGAAAGGGGAACCCCACCCCTCTACACTGCATTTCATTCTCCATAAAATTGTTCTTGTTTCATTTAACCCTGTGTCAGCAAATTTCTTGGCGGGGTATTTGCTATTCATTATCAGTTGTGCCAGAGGGATTGGGTTTGCTTAGGGTTGGATCTATTGAGCGCAGGACCCATAATATATTCCAGCTTGTCCCAAGGGGCAGTGCTACACGTGGGGGCTCGTCCGGGATTCTTGCTGCTCAATTACCCAACAACCACTCAAGCAGTGCCCTATACCAACTCCTAAGATGGACGTCGCAGCCGCGACCAAGTGATGCAGCAGGGAAAATGCTTGCCCAGAACGGAGTGTAGTGGTCGAGTTCCCCAGAGAAATGGGGACCGAAGAATAGCTTACCAAGATAGTGAATGCACTACCCACAGAGGGAAAGAAAACGTGGGTGATAGATGTGATACCTGCCTCAGACACCACCCTGGCATATGCCCTGCTAGAGTGGAAGAAGGGGATCCCTGACAGTTTCCAAGGAGCCAATATCCAAATAGAGGATGGGACATGGCTCCAGTTACTTCAGTTGAACACCCCCGGGCCTAGTTGTGCAAAACCTGAGAGGGAAGAACCCCTGTCCCAGACACCTCTAGCCACCATAGGCCCGGAATTCCTCACTGCATTGGGGGACTTCATGTTAAAATGCCGCAAAGACCCCTCTCCATACACAGGGATGTATCGGAAGCTCAGATTCTTCTCGGGTAGGCAACCAATACCTACTGGGGAGGATGGCTTTGAAGAGTGGCTAGACCAAGCCATGCAAGCACTAAGTGAATGGGACATTCCTGAGGCCCACAAGAAACAGAGGATTACGGAGAGCCTAAGGGGCCCTGCATTGGAGGCCATTCGCAACCTAAAACTTAGCAAACAGGATTGCACTGCTCAGGACTATCTAGATATTTTACAAGATGTATTTGGGCGTACTGAAAAGGCTTCAGACCTCATCTATCAGCTAGAGCATACCTACCAAAATGAAGGGGAGAAACTCTCCAGTTACATGGGACGACTAGACAAGATAATATACCAAATTCTGCTAAAAAGGGGAATAGGCCCTGAAAGAGTAGATGAGGTTCGGGCGCAACAAGTCCTACAGGGAGCCAGGCCCCTAGACCCCATTGCTATTCTATTACGAACTCGGCGAGATGGTGGCCTCCTGAACTATCCAGACTTGATCCGGACTGTGAGAGAGGAGGAAGCCATTTTGGATGACAAAGAGAGACAGTCAGACTCTGTTGTAGGGGTCCGGGTAGTCAATGTGGGAGGTGACACCCCTGAAGTTGAACTCCTTAAGACTCAGGGTGTCCCAACTAATGGAGATGGTGACCTTACTAATGGTGGGACCATCGGGTTTAGCGAGAGAGATGAGAGCAGTTTCTGAAAACCTGTCAGGAGTTGCCCCAATGCAAGCAACTAGTCCCACCATTCAAATGACCTGCTTTAATTGTGGAGGGAGCGGACATGTCAGGAGAGTCTGTCCAAGCCCCAGGAAGCCTGAAGCTAAGCGCCAAAAACCGGCGGAAAACTTCAGAGGGCCCTGGTGAAGGAGCAACCCAGGGACCCCATCACCGCAGCTAGCTCCACTCAACCAAGTAAAAGGGGGGTGAGGAGAAAATCTGGTCCTATCCAGAAGGACCCCACCATCCCTTACAAACAGCCTAGGGAAAATGCCACTTCACCTCAGGGAGTCAGTGCACACCTCAAACCTGGGAGTCAACCACTGCTTAGGCCCAGCCAAAACTCCCCCAGGAGGAGAGTAAGGATAAGAACTGCAGAACAGAAGAAGACGACTACCTGTTCACCACTCCCTGAGAATTTAGTGGGACCCTCCCCTGTCGTCCCGATTCAGGTAGAAGGGATTTATACCAGGGCTCTTCTGGACACCGGAGCCCAAGTAACCCTTCTGTACCGAGACTTCTATGACAAGCATCTGAAGCATTTGCCCTTGCAGAAGCTGGAAGACCTGGAAATATGGGGCATAGGAACCCAGAAGTTTCCCTATGATGGTTACCTATCGGTCAGACTAACTTTTGATCCTTCCATGACAGGGAAGGCTGAGACTTTCGAAGCCTTAGCCGTCATCTGTCCCCGGCCGCCTGGGGCCAATAGGATTCCCCTAATCATAGGGACCAACACCAATCTCGTCAGAAGGCTGTTGGCGCCATTGGTCGAAGAGCCCAATGATCAACCCACTTCTGTACATCCCATGCTGAGGCAAGCATATCAGTGCCTGGTACAAGAGAGGAGAGCCCCAGCGGAAAGAATAGGGAAGATATGGTGCCTGGATCAACATGAGAAGGTGCTACAACCCGGAGAGGTGGCGTGTTTACAAGCATCAGTCAAATTGACCTGGAAGCAGCCAGGCCCCTTCATTGTCCTTGAGGCTGGTGGCTGTGAAGAGAACACAGGAGTGGAGATCTTCCCGGAGGTAGTGTCAACAAAAGCGCTACGGAGGAGCCACGGAAAGGTTTCGGTCAGTGTTCATAACCCAACTGCTGCCCCAGTGAAGATCCCAGCTCGGGTGCTGTTAGGACATGTGGATCCTGCAACCCCAATCTTGCCCACTGAGCTAGGGGACGGAAGAGAGAAAGAAATCCCTGTCGATGCGTTTTACCCAAGGAACACCCCCCTTTCCCCGGAATGGAGAGAGAGAGCGAAGAATCAACTCCTAAGGTGGCGGGCTGCATTCTCCAGAAGTGAGTTCGATGTGGGGTGTGCAGAGAGTGCCCATCATCGGATTCGGCTTCGAGAAGACGCCCCATTCAGGGAAAGGGTTCGACGAGTTCCATTGGGAGATTTGGAAGACCTGCGTGAGCAATTGGCAGAGTTGAAGAGGACAGGCATCATCAGAGAGTCCCGAAGCCCATACGCCTCTCCGATAGTGGTGGTCCGGAAGAAGAACGGATCTTTGAGATTGTGCATCGACTACCGGACGCTAAACCGAAGAACTGTTCCTGATCAGTATACCACCCCCAGGATAGAGGATGCTTTGCAAAGTCTATCAGGGGCAAAGTGGTTCAGTGTCCTGGACCTGAAGAATGGGTATTACCAGATCCCCATGCACCCGGAAGACCGAGAAAAGACCGCGTTCATAACCCCAATAGGGTTCTGTGAATTTGACCGGATGCCTCAAGGTTTGTGCAACTCTCCAGCCACCTTTCAAAGGCTGATGGAGAAGACGGTGGGTGACATGAATTTAATTGAAGTACTGGTATACTTGAACGACATCATTGTGTTCGGGAAGACTCTGGAGGAACATGAGGAGAGATTGGAGAAGGTGCTCAAGAGACTTCATGATGAGGGACTGAAGTTGTCTTTGTAGAAGTGCCAGTTTTACCAACCCTCGGTCAATTACCTGGGTCATATCGTATCTTCCGACGGAGTGGCCACTGACACCAAGAAGCTGGAAGCTGTCACCTCATGGCCAAGGCCCACAAATGTCACAGAGCTTAGATCTTTCCTGGGGTTTTGCTCCTATTATCGCAGATTCGTCCAGGGCTTCGCTCGGATAGCCCGCCCACTCAATGAACTGCTCAGAAACGAAGAAGACAATGATGATGCAGATCTTTCTAGACCTGCGAAGCCAGCAGTGGGACCCAGGAGGCCTAGGGAATCTATTCAAGGACAATGGACAACCCAGTGTGAAGAGGCCTTTGAACGGCTGAAAAAGAGTCTAACCACCGCCCCAATCCTGGCCTATGCAGACCCAGCCAAGCCGTACGAATTGCATGTGGATGCAAGTAGAGATGGGTTAGGGGGAGTCCTCTATCAAGAACAGAATGGATGCTTGCGACCTGTCGCCTATGTGAGCCGGGGTTTGGCCTCCGCTGAGAATAACTACCCCACCCACAAGCTTGAATTCTTGGCCTTGAAGTGGGCAGTAGTGGACAAACTTCGAGATTACCTATATGGAGCAGAATTCGTGATAAAAACAGATAATAACCCCCTCACATACATTCTCACTACAGCTAAGCTGGATGCTACTGGCCACAGGTGGTTAGCTGCCTTATCGGAGTTCACTTTCAGCCTCAGTTATCGGCCAGGGATTGGGAATAGGGATGCAGATGCCTTATCCCGAAGACCTCACTGTTCCAAGGATTCCCCAGAAGAGTGGACTCAGGTGCCCTCTGAAGGGGTACGAGCCTTATGCCAAGGAGTGGAACACCGAACAAGAGGTGGGTCCAGGGCAGAAGACATTGGGATTTCGGCGTCTGGCGTTCCCAGGTGTTATTGCAATGTCACCCAGGTTGGGGGTGAAGGCCTGCCCAAACTTTCCAGGAAGGATCTGCGAAGAGATCAGTTGGAAGACCCCCTCTGCGGCCTAGTATTGAAGGCTTTAGAAAGCAAAAGCCCTGATTTGCTTCTTACATCGTCAAGGGAGGCCCGGCGGCTACATCGTGAGCGGGATCGGCTACAGTTACGCCACGGAGTGGTCTACCGAAGGGGCCCCTCTGATGATCCTGAAGAGAAATGGCAGCTATTTTTGCCCGCAAAACACAGAGAAACGGTGCTAACTGCTCTCCATGATGACCATGGCCATCTGGGACCAGAAAGAACCTTTTGTTTGGTAAGAGACCGCTTCTACTGGCCCTGCATGCGGACAGAAGTTGAAAGTTACTGTCACTCCTGCATCCGATGTATTCAGAGGAAGACTCTGCCTCAACGAGCTGCCCCAATGGGCCACCTTCAAAGTCAGGGACCCATGGAGTTGGTGTGCATTGACTTCCTGTGCCTGGAGTCGGATCAGAGTGGACAGGGAAATATCCTGGTAGTGACTGACCATTTTACCAGGTATGCCCAGGCTTTTCCTGCTAGAGATCAGTTAGCATCAACTGTGGCAAAGATTTTAGTAGAAAGGTTCTTTGTGCATTACGGACTACCACAACGTATCCACTCAGACCAAGGGAGAGATTTCGAGAGCAATCTCATCAAGAGACTCTTGAGTCTACTAGGCATCCAAAAGTCGAGGACTACTCCATACCATCCTCAGGGAGATCCTCAGCCAGAGATATTCAATCGTACCCTCCTGAATATGCTCGGGACTTTGACTTCAGTGCAAAAGCAACACTGGAGTAAGCATGTAGCAGCCATCGTACATGCCTACAATAGCACTGCCAACGACGCTACAGGATACTCTCCTTACCGGCTGATATTCGGCCGGGAAGCCCGACTGCCAGTAGACTTGGCTTTTGGAACCTCTGTAGACTATACCTCTGCAGCTTCCCATAGAGGATATGTGGACCGCCTAAGGAAAAGCCTGAAGATTGCTTATGAGAAGGCTCAAGCCACCTCAGACTCCAGGGGTCAGAGAAACAAAGAGAACTTTGATCTCAGAGTGCGAGTACAGGACTTACAATCTGGAGACAGAGTCTTACTGAGAAATCTGGGTATCCCTGGAAAACACAAGTTGGCGGATAGGTGGCGATCAGAGCCCTATGTCATCTGCAAACAATTGCCTGGATTGCCAGTTTACCAGATTCGACCGGAAAAGGGTGTTGGCCCACTCAAAACCTGGCACCGCAACCACCTTTTGCCTTTGTCAGATGCAGTCCATCTACCATCACAATCTGATCCACAGTCTACCCCCTCAACTTCTCAGAGGACTAGACCTGTGACCAGGTCTCAACCCACACCACCTCCTGCAGATGAAGAGGACAGTGAGAGTGAGGAGGTAGGGACAGATTTGCTGTGGCCATCTGACATTTCCAAACCCACCATTCCTTCTTCCACTGGAGTGACTGACGTAGTTCCTCTTAGGCCAGAGGCTCCTGAATTTGTGCCTCAGGCCCAACCTGCAGAAGACTTGCAAGAAGCTGAAGACTAGTGGTCCATTGTTGATGAGGGAGAAGATGTGGAGGAAGCTGAACTGGGAGAGACAGAGAGCGTCGAGCAAGAAGCGAGGGTTGATGAGTCAGTAGTGTCAGAACCAACATCGGAAGCAAGGCCAGAACCATTGCTAGAGCCCAGAGAACAGAGAGAGCGTAGAGTTATTCAACCCCCAAAGAGACTGACATATGATGTGTTGGGTGAAAACTCTGAGGAAGTAGTACATGCTTCTCAAAGGAATCTCGTGACGCCTGGTTCTCCTACAGCAGTTTCGGTAGAGAACAGCCCCAACTCACCCCCTGGCACATCTGGTTGGGCCATTCCCATTAGTGTGGCCTATGGGCAGGACAACCCTCACTCTGCTACATGGTGGGAGGTTCCTCTGCCAGATTCTTATGCAAGTGTGAATAATTTAATTTCCTGTGTGTACTAACTTTGCTTTTTCTCCGCGTGTATATACAAAGCATGTAACAGGTTGTTTTTACTGCTGTCTTTGGAGGACCAAAGCTTCTCTGGTGGGGGGATTGTGTAGCAGGCTCCTTGTACAAGAGGATTCAGAAGGAATCACATGATCAGCAGTCAGTCCTTTCTCTCTCTCTCCTATTTGTGAAACCTGGGCATTCTGCTAAGTTCATGACTCATCCACTACACAGCAAAGAACGCTGGGAGAGGGAGGGAAGCAGGAAGTGAAGGGGAGAACAGGGAGACACGAGGCTGGAGAAAAGACAGGGACATGTGGAGCCCGTCCAGGCAGAGGAGGAGGCACTACAGCACCCAGCGCGGATAGAGGGACCCTGCTGTGTGTTCAGAGTCTGGTGAGCTGTCCCCCTGGAGAGAGTAAGACACACCATTTACACTTTGCATATAGACTGGGACATCCGCACCCCACTGCTGGGATCTCACCCATCCATGGCCCTGTGCAAGCCACAGATCCCCATGCCTGCTTTGCCCCTCACCACCAGTGTAATTGAGACTGTCTGCCCCAAGGACTGACACATACTGGGAGATTGCATCCTGCGACTGCCCCTGGTCTTGGGGTGCTTTGTGTTGCGTTTAGACACTGAGGTTGGACCCTCTCAGCCCAGAAACCTAGTGAAATTGGATGTAACCCACACCAGCTGAAACTCCAAAGAAGCCTTCAGCTGCTATTTACTTCATTGTAAGGACTAAACGTGCACCAACTAGAGCTCCACCGTTACAAGGACTAGAGTGGGGGAATCTGGCTTAGTAGCTTTATTAGAGGTACCTCTTTATTGCATTCTGTTCTGACTCTGAGGTGATTTTTGGCTAACGCCCCTCAGAAGCAGAATCATACACCGGTGTGGGTAATACATTTCATTGATAGAGCATAAGTAAGTTTATTTGTTTGATATCAGTTGTATTCTGCTTAAAGTGCAACTCTGCCATCCGGAGACTCTTGGCTGTGAAGCCCTCTAGTGGCAGACAAAATTTACTGCATTGCATAAAAGAAGAAAAGTAAGTTTTGAAGTTGAAAGGGGAACCCCACCCCTCTACACTGCATTTCATTCTCCATAAAATTGTTCTTGTTTCATTTAACCCTGTGTCAGCAAATTTCTTGGGTATTTGCTATTCATTATCAGTTGTGCCAGAGGGATTGGGTTTGCTTAGGGTTGGATCTATTGAGCGCAGGACCCATAATATATTCCAGCTTGTCCCAAGGGGCAGTGCTACACAGCAAACAGGTTTTTTTTTCCTTTTGGGATAAAGGTTTTAGATAAATAAATAAAAGCTGATTATTGTAAGCATCCCTGTCAATGTTAAATGCCGATACATATGGAAGAGAGCTTGGAGAGATCTTTTGAAAAACAACAGACTTACTAGTTGGATCACCAGGTGAAAATAGAAGAATGAAAGCCTAAAGGAAAAAACAAATGCAGACATCACATCTACGAATCAGTAAGCTGCAGTATAACACCTGTTTGCTTTGGGGTTTGATAATGCTTTAAATACTGTTCCTGCTTGAAAGAAGAGAATGTGCTGGTGACAATTGTTTTACCTCTCCAAAAGGGACACAGACAAACAGGGGCGTCCTGAGGCAGGTGCGGGGGGTGTGGCCCGCACCGGGTGACACTGACCGCACGGGTGACACCGGACCCGCTCCACAAAAAGGTAAGTTGTAAAGCAAGCCGACGATCCCTGCAGGATGGATCGGATCTGCGGGCTGAGCATAATGGGATAGGAGTCCGATCCATTATGCTCAATCCGCAGATCCGATCCATTCTGCGGGGATCGTCAGAGGGGGTGTCACCAAGTGTTACCACACCGGGTGACACCAACCCTAGGGACGCCCCTGCAGACAAACATGCATATTAATGGCTGAGGAAGTGTAAGAAGCATGGAAGCAGGTTGGGGACTGCTTAGGAAGTCAAGTACTGGCCCAGGCTGGGTTAGAGAAGGGTTAATGCAGTTCCTGCTTTTTCTAGGCTCTGCCTTTCTCCCTGTGCTGTAAATAAAAGGGTGGAGGGCTCTGCACACAGTGAGAGCTGCTGCAGGGGAAGAAGGCTAAGACAAGCCACAGCATGTAATCTCTGTCTATTTCACAGGCAGCCCTGGGAGTGCTCGTAGTTTTAGATTCCAACATGTCCCAGTATGTCTGCAGATCCACTCCTGAAAAATCTTGCTTCCAAGTATCCCGGGATACCACCAGCCATAGAACATGCCACCTAGTCAGGACTTTGCCACCACTAATGGACTCTCCTATGCTGAAGGTGTGCCTGGGCCAGTTAGTAGTTAGGTTTCATGAGGAAATGTTCACCCAGTGACTGTTATCATGCTGCTTCATTGAGTTCAGTAAAGAAACTGTTAATCTTTGCCCATGAGCCTGGTCTTAAGTTATTCACAAAGGGGTGCATAATGGGGATGTGTATTAACCAGTTCCCACCGGCCAATGGCAAAATGAAGGCTGGGCCACTGCAGTGAGATCTGTCAGTGGCTGTGTCCATCAGACACAACCGACGACCAATCTGTGTATCAGCCCGTTGCCGGTACTATGTGGCCACTGTGACCAATCACAGCAGGTCACATGAAAATTGTAAACAATGGATGGCTTCCTTTCATGCCATTCATTGTATACAATAGTGTTGCTAGCTGTGATTGGTCACAGTGATCACATGGTACAGACTGGGCCAAACACAGCCCATCTGTGTTGTTTAATTGGCTGTGGCCAATCAAAGCTAATCACAATAAAAAACACAGAATTAACCAATTTCATTTGGTTAAATGCTTGCCCATAGCAGTGAAATGCACTGATATAGGAAATCATAATGTGTAAAAAAAAATACTGATCACTTCCCCAGAGTATTACTATATTACTCTGGTCACAGTGTTTTATTTAGAAAAAATCATAAAAAAGGAAAATAAATTTAATAAAAAATGTAAAAAAATGAAAAAAAAAATTTTTTCATGCTGTCACCAGTCAGTGTCCCTGATCACCGCCGCACCAGTTATATGACGCTGTACTGTACTGGTGTCAGTATGTAAAAGAAAAATAGTGAAAAAAAAGTGTTTTTAATTTCTTTATTTTCCAAAAAATTATGACACAAAAATTACAACTTCAAAAAACACTCCATTTCCTCTTACTAAATACTGCAGACTGTGTACTTTCTAAAAAGGGATAATTTATGGGATATCTGTACTGTCCTGACATTTTTGGGCCTCAGGAAATGAGATAAGCCATCAGTACATCAGGATTGATCAATTTTCAGACGTATACCATAGTTTGTGATAACTTTCCTGCAGACTAAATAATATACACTAATTTGGGTTATTTTCACCAAAGAAATGTAGCAGAATACATGTTGGCCTACATTTATGAAGAACAATTATTTGCAAAATTGTATAATTGAAATGAAGAGAAAAAACATGCGGTCTTTTTTTTGTTTATTTAACAAAAAATAAAAACCCAGTGATGATTAAATACCACCAAAAGAAAGCTCTAGGTGTGTGAAAAAAAATGATAAATATTTAGTTTGGGTATAGTGTTGCATGACCGAGCAATTGTCATTCAAAATGTGAGAGCGCTGAAAGAAGAAAATTGGCCTGGGCAGAAAGGGGGTAAAAGTGCCCGATATTGAAGTGGTTAAAAGAAGTTGGACCTGTAATAGAACCAGAGAGGTATGAAGAATCTACAGTCATTTATGCTAAAGAAGAACAAGGTTGTTGCCCCTGTGTAGTAACACTGAAGCACTAAGCAACCAGTTTGAGGTGTGGTACCTGGGTGAGGTACCATCCAGTAGCAAGGGGATTGCTTTTTGGGCCCCCTCCCTAGTGGTCTGTCTCCCATAGAAAGATCAGCATTATAGAGGTCCTCAGCCTAACTGTATTGTACGGAAAAGAGAGGGGTTAATACACGAAATGCATGAGATCTGCGCTAGGTGTCTGGCGTGATCTCATTCTGTTCCTGGGAGTGAGGTAACAGAGGTACACTGGCTGGTGGAAGTGGTGTGGCTCTACCTGCCATTCCAAATGCAACACATAATAGTCACTGTATGTAAAGCTATGGGACAACACTTCATTAGTTAGGCAGTTCCCACCTAGGCACAGGCATTGTTGAGCACAACCTCGGGCAAGGGTACCCCTAGTGCACTGGCGCAGTAGGACCTGCCTACAATATGGCATAGTCGGACTTCCATCTTATCACCCATGAGCCTTCAAGCATGAACCCAAAGACTCATCTTGGGTGTCTCAGTCATCTCTTCTAGAATGGAGCCTTCAGAGGATCAGGGTAAATGATACAGTACTAGATCTGTAGATTTTCTGTTTTTTCTTCCTCGACAACCTCCCTAGAGGGGCCCTTCTAATGCCTGGGCCTCATAGCAGCTTCCTGGGCTGACTATAGCTAGAGTTAAACCCAGGGGCGGACTGACCATTTGGAAACACGGGCACTGCCCAAGGGCCCGGGTTCAGTAGGGGGCCCCATGAGATGCCCCTGGTACCTTTTTCATAGGCTTTTTTGAGTTTGGGCAAGGACACAGGGGCCCCATGATCCCCTATTGCCCGGGGGCCCCATGAGTTGTCAGTCCGCCCCTGGTTACACCAACACCACTGGACTAAAGTAAAGGACACCTGTGCACAAATACAGCAATGACTTCCTTATCGTCTCATAAATGATTGTCCACACGGGAAAGTCCAGGAGGTCGCTAAGGAACCTTTGTAATAAAAAGAAATAGTGATGCAAGACTACAGAGCGGCCAATTAATCGTTATGGCCAAGCTAAGGTACCAGTAATTATACATATAGTCATACCTCTGAGCTCTCAATGAGAAAAAAACAACAACTTATTCCTCAAAAATTAGACTGAGATAAGTTAATCTATATTCAGTCAGTAAATCATTAGGGAATGGACTATTTTTAGGCACAGATAAGAGTTCAGCGACAAGGAAAACACTGCAGAGTGCAGAGCTGAGTAATTAATAACCAAAAACTCCAACTCCAAGTATATCATACAACACGAGCTATAAAATTAATAAACGTACAGAAAAAAAAATGCTGGTTTTTCTTGTCTCCTTTCTCTACATCCACCTCTCAGAGGATAATGGCTGCAGATGTGACCAGGGATTCTGGACAAAATTCCTGTGCAGGTTGCTGTGACTAAGGGTCTATGCACACCTGCCAATTGCAGCGCATTGCACTGTTCGCTTTTTTTTTGTAGAAGAAGATGAAAGAAAGAGCGCACAAACCTTGCGCATTACCTCAATAAATAGTGACTCATTTTATTATTAAGGAAATATACTCACAAAGTGATGGTATAAGAGGCATAAGTAACCGTAATCCAAACAGGGTTACAGGTAAATCCAAAAGGGGGGGATGAAGGCTAACGCATTTCGAAGGGTGCTCCCTTCTTCATCAGAGCAAGTGATGGTATAACAGGCATACGTAACCGTAATCCAAACAGGGTTACAGGTAAATCCAAAAGGGGGGGATGAAGGCTAACGCGTTTCGAAGGGTGCTCCCTTCTTCATCAGAGCTGATAAAAAAAAAAAACAAATACATATACAAATACAAATTCCCCTCAAACTATTTATATGAATCATGATGGTATAACAGGTGGTGATACTGTAGATGAGCATAGCAATACACATGAAAATACTCATAGAAATGGCAATACGTATAGTAATAATAATAATGTCAAAAATCACATACAGAAAAGGTATATATAGAAAACATGTACAAAAAAAAACACTATATATATATATATATATATATATATATATATATATATACACATACACACACATACACCCCTACACATACATATATATACACACATATATATATATATATATATATACACACATATCTATATATACACACATACACACACATACATATATATACACACACATATATATATATACATACACATACACCCCTACACATACATATATATACACACACACATATATATATATATATATATATATACACTATATATACGCTTTTTTTTTTACAGAACTTTATTGAAATGTTGCATGGCAACATTTCAGTAAGTTTTTTTGGCCAGTGGATTGCCTTGCACTGTGTTGCACTGGAAATAAGTATGGCCTGCTGTACTTTTTTCATTACACAACACAGCAGTATGGTGGTGTGAACTGGCCACATAGAAGACAAGGCATTTTACCTTACACCCTCGCTGGCCACTCTATTAGGTACAACGTGCTAGTATTGGGTTGGACCCCCTTTTGCCTTCAGAACTGCCTTAATTCTTCATAGGATAGATTCAACAAGGTGTTGGAAACATTCCTCATTTTGGTCCAAATTGACATGACTGTTACTGTTGCCTTTCTATCATCTCGAACCAGTCTGCCCATTCTCCTCTGACCTCAACAAGGCATTTTCATCCGCACAACTGTCACTCACTGGATATGTTCTCTTTTTCAGACCATTCTCTGTAAACCTTAGAGAAACCAGTCTACTCATTCTTGTCTGACCTCTGACATCAACAAGGCATTTTCGTCCACACAACTGCCGCTCACTGGATCTTTTCTCTTTTGCGGACCATTCTCTGTAAACCCTAGAGATGGTTGTGAGTGAAAATCCCAGTAGATCAGCAGTTTTTGAAATACTCAGACCAGCCCGTCTGGCACCAACAACCATGCCATGTTCAAAGTCACTTAAATCCCCTCTCTTCCTCATTCTGATGCTCAGTTTTAACTTCGAGAAGTTGTCTTCACCACGTCTATATGCCTAAATGCAGTGAGTTACTGCCATGTGATTGGCTGATTAGCAATTTGTGTTACCAAGCATTTGAACAGGTGTACCTAATAAAGTGGAGCTTACAATCGAAGAGGGAGAGGCTAGTGGTATAAAAAGTAATAACTGTGGGGGATGGACTGGTAAGAGGAATAGAAGATTCCATTATTAGCTGAGGGCAGGATAGGCTTCCCTGAAGAGATAGGTTTTCAGAGATCGCCTAAAAGTGAACAGAGTAGGCGATAGTCTGATAAATTGGGGTAGAGAGTTTCAGAGGATGGGGGAAGCTCTGGAGAAGTCCTGGAGACGAACATGGAAGGAGGAGACAGGGGAGCTAGAGAGCAAGAGGTTTTGCGAGGAGCAGAGAGGACGGTTTGGGTGATATTTGGAGAGAAGATTGCTGATATAATTTGGGGCAGAGTTATAAATGGCTTTATATGTTATTGTTAATGTTTTGAATTTTATCCGTTGGGCAGTGGAGGGATTGGCAGAGAGGGATGGCAGATATGGAATGGTTAGTAAGGTGGATGAGTCTGACAGTAGCATTCATGATAGACTGAAGAGGGGATAGCCTGCGATGAGGTCGGCCAATGAGGAGGGAGTTATAATAGTCAAGGTGAGAGATAACAAGGGAGTGAATAAGTTGCTTAGTGGTTTCAGAGGTTAAGAACAGGCGTATCTTGGAGATGTTGCGGAGGTGAAGACTACAAGATTTGGACAGTGATTGGATTTGGGGCTGAAAGGACAAATGGGAGTCTAGGATTACACCTAGCACCCTGGTATGAGGGGAGGGACTGATGATTGTGTTATTGATCTTGATGGAGAAGTCAGGGGAGGGAGCACGGGTTGGAGGAAATAGTATGAGCTCAGCTTTGGAAAGATTGAGTTTGAGGAAGTGGAGTAACATCCATGCTGATAGTCACTTAGTAGGTTAGTACTGCAGGAGGAGACTGAAGGGGTGAGGTGAGGAGTAAAAAGATAGATTTGTGTGTCATCAGTATAGAGATGGTACTTAAAGCCATGGGAGTTTATCAAGTGACCAAGGGAGGAGGCGTAGATGGAGAAGAGTAGGGGTCCAAGGACAGAATGTTGAGGGACCCCTACAGAAAGAGGGAGTGAAGAGGAGGAGCCAGAGTTATAAGTAACGCTGAAGGAGCTCTGCAATAGGTAGGAGGAGAACCAGGAGAGAGCAGAGTCTCGGAGCCCAAGAGAGTGGGTTTTTTTCAGGAGGAGGGGATGGTCAACAGTATCAAAAGCCACAGAGAGTAGAAAGAGTATGGAGTAGTGGCCATTGGTTTTAGCAGTTAGTAGATCATTAGTGAGTTTTAGTAGCGCAGTTTCAGTGGAGTGGAGTGAGCGAAAGCCAGACTGTAAAGGGTCAAGAAGGTTGTTGTCGGTGAGGTAGGAGCTCAGGCGATTGTAGACTAAGTGTTCTAAGAGTTTAGAGGTAAACGGGAGCAGGGAGATGGGTCTTAAGTTGTTTAGGTTGGTGGGGTCCAGGGAGGGCTTTTTAAGTATGGGAGTGATGTGTGCATGCTTTAGAGCGGTGGGGAAGGCATCGTTAGAGAGGGAGAGATTGGAGATGTGAGTGAGGGAGCATAGGATGGAAGAAGAGGGTGACCGTAGTAGTTGTGAGGGGACAGGATCCAGGGGGAAGGTAGTGAGACAGGCGTCGGAGAAAACCTTAGTGTCCTCTTTGGTAGTAGCAAGGTCAAAAGAGGAAAGTGTTGCGAGAGGTTTAGTATAAGGTATGCTAAGTGGGAAGGATGTCTGTGCAGTGGCGATGCCCCTATAAATTGCATCAATCTCGTTTTTGAAATGATTTGCAATCTCGTGAGCAGTGAGTGAAGTACTGGGTGGAGATGCAGAAAGTAGAGAGTTAAAAGTAGAGAAGAGACGACGAGGACTGGATGACAAGCTATTGATGAGAGTGTCAAAGTAGGCTTGTTTGACAGCATGGAGGGAGGAATTGTATGGTAAGAAAGCAGATTTATATTGGGTGAATGCTTGTTGAGACTTGGTTTTATGCCACAATCGCTCCAGCGCACGACTATGTCGCTTAAGATTTCTGGTGTCATCAGTCTGCCAAGGTTGTAATGGTCGGGGCCTGATACTTTGTGTAGTTAGAGGAGCAAGTGAGTCTAATGTGGATGAAAGTGAACTGTTGTAGACAGCAGTGGACAGGTCAGGGCGGGACAGGGGAGATATTCTGTCTTAGAGGCGGTTTAGTTGCAGAGTGGAAAAGAGAAGGGTTAAAGGTGTGAAGGTTTCTGCTTGTAATTGTTTGCTGCTTGGAGGGATAGGTGTTTGAAGACAAGGACACTGTGAAGGTGATGAGATTGTGATCAGAGAGAGGAAAGGGGGCGTTTGTGAGGTTGTAGGGAGTGTAACGATGGGAGAAAACGAGGTCTAATGTATTCCCATCAGAGTGAGTGGAGGACTGTGTCCATTGAGTTAAGGCAAAAGATGAGGTTAGGTTGAAGAGTTGGGATGTAGCCGGGTTGTTCACATTAATGGGGATGTTAAAGTCTCCAAGAATGATAGTGGGTATTTCAGAGGAGAGAAAGTAGGGTAGCCAGGCAGAGAAGTCATCCAAAAAGTGAGACTCCGGTCCAGGAGGCCAATAGATCACTACAATACTCAAAGAAATTGGATAAAACAGCTGAATGCAGTGAGTCTCGAAAGAAGAGAAGGATAGAGAGAGTGAGGGTTAAGGAGGACTTGAAATGTGCTCAGTGGGGATAGAAGCAAACCAACTCCACAACCTTTCCGACCACTGGGTCTTGGTGAATGGGTCCAGAGAAGGCCTTCATAGGAAAGCGCTGCGAGAGAAGCAGAATCTGATGCTTGAAGCCATGTTTCTGTAATTGCTAGTAGGTTAAGGGAGCAGGAGACAATAAGGTCATGCACAGAGGTGAACTTATTACAGACAGAGCGGGCATTCCAGAGTGCACATGAAAAAGGGAGGGTGGTTTTTAGGAGCAAGGGGATATAGATTATATTGAGCAGATTGTGGCTATTCCCGGAGGAAAGAGGGTGCCTGGTGTGGGGGTGTGATGGTGGAGGACCAGGGTTTGGGGAGATATCCCCAGAGGTTTGGAGAAGAAGGAGGGTGAGGAAAGTAAGGTGGGAGCGGGATGTATATGAGTGCACATGCCTTCCTGTCCTGGTGTTTAGGTCAGCAGGTTAGTAAAGTATCAGCAGGAGGTGATGAGAGCAGTAGTAGGGAGATGGTTGCAGTGAGGGTGAGATGTATAAGCTTTGGGGTGGAGCAGAGGGGTAAAGAAATGAGATTTTGGGAACACAAGATAGTAATAAAAAGTAGTAGAGTAGAGGTGGTATATTAAAAAGGTAAATGGAGTGGGACTCAGATTTGTAGGAGATGTTTCCCAGGGTGTTTGATTGCAGTCCATCCAGTGTGCAGTAGAGTTCTTTGTTGTATCTTCCTGCTGCTTGAGTTATCATGCTTTAGTTAAACTACTGTGTTCAACTGCTGCTTCACACTCCAGCACAAAACACACTCACGCAGAAAACTGCACCCCCAACTGCGACTGTGCCCCCCCCTTCTGTGACCTCCCCCATGAACTGGTCTAAATTTATAGGGAGATGGTCAAATTATCAACTCTTCCCTGCCCCAATTAGGAACTGATAAGGATAACATGAATTTGGGGGATATTACTCAAAGACAGACCAGCCACAGACACAGGCCAAAGTCATTAAAAATTCTATGATCACAGAATGGCAAAGGAGGTGAGAACCACAAACAGACAAAAAGAAATAGACTAATTATCCTGAGTTTTGCAAAAAGTCAATGCGTTGCAGACACACAGTTTAGGGTGGAGATGGAACAGCAGCATTTACCTGTGAAAAAGCAGAGAGGACGTGATCAGGTGGCTGTGTTCAACTGCTGCTTCACACTCCAGCATAAAACACACTCAGGCAGAAAACTGCACCCCATCTGCGACTGTGCCCCCCTGTCTGCACCCATTAGAACATCTTGGAATTCTTGTAATTCTGTCCCCAGCCTGAATATTTGGCGTTCAGTTGCTGTTTGGCACAGGCTTGCTCAGCACCCACCCACATATTTTGTTAATTATCCCATGCAAGAAGTATCCCCGTACAGCTAATTCCTGCTCCCAGGTTGATAATTACAGAATATGAGCAAGCAAGGAATTTATATCAAACACATCAGAAGTTCTTCCTGGGCACATATCCATCAAGTATCATAGTTACACAATAAAAAGAAAAACAAACCTGTCCCCTTGCAAACCTTTTATGCACTAAAGGAAATAGCATAACCAGTACAACTTGTCATACAATTTATAAAGTTTATAAAAAGATACAGTGTGTATTTCATGGTTTCCAATGTATCTTTTACATAATATTTCTCACAGGTTCATTGAGGGTTGTAGAACAATGGGTCTCTGATTTTTTTTATTGACCCATAAAAGTGGATCAATAATAGAAAACACTTGCAGAATTTAATATAGTGAGTTTAGAAGAATGAAGCTAGGTGTTCCAGACTACTAACCTTCTGTCCCTTGTGGTTTTACAACACTGAATCTGACAAAACAATCCACAACATTGACACCTGCAACACTGACACCTGAGGTTTCACAGCAATATTAACAGTAGGTGTTCCATAACACTGACCCACTTTCACCTGGGGTTCCACAACACTGACCCAATGACACTTGGATTCCACAACACTGACCCCATGACATTTGGTGTTACACAATACTGACCCCCTGACACTTGGGGTTCCACAACACTGACCCCCTAACACCTTGGGTTCCACAACACTGACCCAATGACACTTGCATTCCACAACACTGACTCCATGACATTTGGAGTTCCACAATGCTGACCCCCTCACACTTAGGGCTCTACAACACTGACCCGATGACACTTGGATTCCACAACACTGACCCCTTGACAATTGAAGTTCCACAACACTGACTCCCTGACACTTGGGGTTCCACAACACTGACCCAATGACATTTGGGGTTCTAAAACACTGCCCCCCTGACACTTGGAGTTCCACAACACTGACCCACGGACACTTGGGGTTCCACTACATTGATGCCCTGACACTTGGAGTTCCACAACACTGACCCACTGACACTTGGGGTTCCATAACACTGACCCCCTGACATTTGGGGTTACACAACACTGACCCAATGACATGGGATTCCATAACACTGCCATCCTGATGCTTAGAATTCCACAACACTGACCCACCGACACTTGGGGTTCCACAACACTGATGCCCTGACACTTGGAATTCCAAAACACTGAAACCCTGACACTTGGGGTTCCAAAACACTGATCCAATGACACTTGGGATCCCACTGTATTGAACCCTGAAACTAGGGTTCCATACTACTGCTTCACTGACACTTTGGGTTCTATTAAACTGACTCTGTCAGGGATCCCCTCGATCCCCGCCGCGATGGTCCCGGCGCAGGCGCAGTATGCCGCCCTGTGCAGGGACTCGAGCACTGGGTCCGGGCCGGCCGCGGCGTTCGAGTTCGCGCATGCGCAGTAGAAGCCGCGGCCGCCCGCTGGGCACCAATGGCAGCGCAGGGCGGGATATTTAAACGACCCTGAGCTGTCATTCAGTGCCTTCTGGTCTTACCTGTATCCTGTATCCGTGAACCTGTGTATTGTAAGTTGCTGACCCGGATTGTACCTGACCTTGCTGTATTTCTCCTGCCCAGACCCTTGCTTTGCCTGACCTCTCTCCTGAATGCCCCCTATTGGATTTGACCTGCTGTTGCTGACCTGGCGTGTGACCCGACTATTCTATGCCCGCTGCCTTGTACCTTGCCGTCCTCTCTGTTACCGACCCGGCCCGTCTGACCTTGCTCATCCATCCATCCATCCCGTGCAGTGGGGTCTGCTGACCTCCTCATATCAGACTCTTCCCCGTGGGAGCCCTTGGCGCATACCACTACCACTGACGGACGCACCCGGTAGCCACGACCTGGTCTCAGGGGGCTCCAAGTCCATCCCCACCATCAGGGGCCCTGGTGAACAAGCACCCTGGGACTTAGACTCCGTGCGCTGGGGACGCCTACTCAGTGGAGTGCTAGTGGTACCGCCAGGCGGTCCCTTACAGTACCAGAAGGCCATGACTGAGTCTAGAGGAGGGCCCTCGCCGCTTGAGGAGATCTGCAGGCACCTGTCTAACTTGACGCAGGCCGTATCGGCCCTGCAGGACAGATGTCAGCAGATTGAGAATCACTTCCAGACCTGCACTATATCCGTTTCTGCCCCACAGGCCGCGGTCCCCGCACCCCCGGCCGTAGCAGCCCCTGTACCGGTTTCTGGGGCATCCGCCCCACTCCCGGCGGCCGAACCCCGAGTACCCCTACCGGAACGGTTTCACGGGGACCGCACACGCTTCAGGTCATTCCGTGAGTCCTGTCTCCTCTATTTTGAGTTGCAACCACGAACCTTTGTGACTGAATCCGTGAAGGTGGGGTTCGTCATCTCCCTCCTGCAGGGTGAACCCCAAGACTGGGCCCACCGACTGCGGGGAAAAAATGACCCTCACCTTAGCTCGGTTGACTTTTTTTTTGACGCAATGGCCATCCTATACGATGACCCACAGCGGGCAGCTTCTGCTGAAGCTACTTTGTACACGCTCCGGCAAGGCCGCCGAGCGGCGGAGGAGTACGCGTCTGAATTTAGGCGCTGGATGGGGGACACACGTTGGAACGAGTTTGCTCTCCTGCATCAGTTCCGTATAGGCCTATCAGAAGGCCTGAAAGATGAGCTCGCCCGGGTGGAGGTGCCTGAGACTTTAGAGGACTTAATTGCACTGACTATTAAGATTGACCGTAGACTGCGGGAACGCAGGTTTGAGAGGTCCGGCCAGGGTCATGGAAATCCCTGGGGGCCATTTCAAGGGCCCAGTCAAGCACCTAGGCCAAACATCCAGAACCGGCCACCTGGAGATATCCCTGAACCTATGCAACTCGGCCTGGCGCGGCCTAAACTATCTCCAGAGGAACATCAGCGCAGACGATCCCAGAACCTATGCCTCTACTGTGGCGAAGCTGGTCATATGGTACGATCCTGCCCGCAGAAACTGAGTAAGTGCACCTCTTCTTCCTTGTCCATTGGCAATGTTAGTCCATCCCAATACTTAGTGGTGCCCCTTTCCTTTCAGCTTCCGGAAAGGACCGTGGAAGTGTCGGCCATAGTTGATTCGGGGGCATGCAGCTGCTTCCTGGACATTAAGTTTGCTCACCAGCAGGGTATTCCTCTCCAATTGAAACAGAAGGGGTTCAATATTTATTTGGCTGACGGTTCCCGGATAAAATCAGGGGTGGTGAACCAGGAAACCCCCTCCATCGCCACTGTCATTGCCGGCCAGCACCAGGAACTGCTCCGCCTGGATGCTATAGCTTCACCCCTCTTCCCAGTCATTTTGGGGCTCCCATGGTTACGGGCCCATAACCCCCAAATTGACTGGGAGACCGGAGTAATTTCGTTCCCTTCTCCATACTGTCGGGTATACTGCCGCACTTCGGGCCCGGGGGTCCCCCAAATCCTCCTGTGCTCTGAGGGGGAAGCTGAATTAAAACAGGTAATCCCGGCAGCCTACCATGAGTTTCTAGATGTGTTCAGCAAGCGGGGAGCTGATACTCTACCCCCCCACCGCCCTTATGACTGTCCCGTTGACCTGTTACCCGATTCAGAAATTCCTTTTGGGCGAATCTTCCCCCTTTCAGAGCTCGAATTGGGAGCCCTGAAGGAATATATCGAGGACAGCCTCCAGAAGGGGTTCATCCGCCCCTCCACTTCACCGGCGGGGGCGGGAATTTTCTTTGTTGAAAAAAAGGACAAAACCTTGAGGCCGTGTATCGATTACAGGGAGTTGAACAGGGTCACGATAAAGAACCGTTACCCACTGCCGTTAGTACCAGAATTGTTCCAAAGTTTAAAAACAGCAGTGGTTTTTACAAAGCTGGATTTGAGGGGAGCATACAACTTGGTTCGCATAAGGGAGGGGGACGAGTGGAAGACGGCCTTCCGCACCCGCTTCGGCCATTTTGAATATTTGGTCATGCCGTTCGGGTTGTGTAATGCTCCGGCCACGTTTCAACACTTTGTGAATGACATTTTTAGGGACTTCCTGGAAGTCTTTGTTATCGTCTATCTAGACGACATTTTGATTTTCTCCCCTTCCTTGGGGGAACACAGAATACATGTAGCGAGGGTATTGGGGCGATTGCGGCAGCATGGGTTGTACGCCAAGGCAGAGAAATGTTGTTTCGAACAATCCAGCATTACTTTCTTGGGCCTGATCATCTCCACCGCGGGGGTCGCGATGGATCCCCAGAAAGTCGCTGCAATACTGGATTGGCCTGAACCCACGGACAGGAAAGGCGTCCAACGGTTTATTGGTTTTGCAAATTTTTACCGAAAGTTCATCAAGAACTTCTCGGGTCTGGTCTCCCCCATTACTCAGCTAACCAAGCTGGGAACCCGGTTCAGATGGACACCTGAAGCTCAGAAAGCTTTTGAAGCCTTGAAGAAGTTGTTCACCTCGGCACCCATTTTGGGTCACCCAGACGCCGCCCTGCCCTACATCCTGGAAGTGGATGCATCGGAGAATGCGGTAGGTTCCATTCTCTCCCAGCGGAAGGGCACCAAGGAATTGCTCCATCCTGTAGCTTTCTTCTCACGGAAGCTTACCCCAGCAGAGAAGAATTATGATATCGGTGATCGAGAGCTACTGGCGATCAAAACGGCATTAGAGGAATGGAGGTACCTGCTGGAAGGTGCTATGCACCCCATCTTAATTTTTACTGATCACAAAAACCTAGAATATCTGAGAACCGCCAAGCGTTTACGCCCACGACAGGCAAGATGGGCACTATTCTTTTCTAGATTCAACTTCCACATTACGTACCGGCCTGGATCAAAGAACACTAAGCCAGATGCGTTATCACGTATGTACGAGGACGCCAAGGAGACCCCAGTACCCGACACCATCTTGTCCTCGGGAAACTTCTTGGCCCTTCAGTCGGACCTTCGTTCCAAGATATAGGAGGCATCCACAACCGTCTCTACCTCAGCCGGAGGGCTCCTCCAGAACAAGGGGGGACTCCTATGGAGGGAAGATCGGATTGTGGTGCCGGAGGAAGCCCGAACCCTGGTCTTGGGCCATTGCCATGACCACCCGATGGCGGGGCACTTTGGCCCAGAAAAGACCCTGGAACTTCTCTGACGCTCCTTCTGGTGGCCGGACATGGCTAAAGATTGTAAGGGCTATGTAAGGTCCTGTATCACCTGCCAAAAGAATAAGCCTTCCAGAAACAAAGTTTGGGGTCTGCTGCGACCCTTACCGATTCCTGAACGGCCTTGGCAAAAGATATCGTTAGACTTTATAGTCGAGCTTCCGCCATCACTAGACCACACGGCAATCCTGGTGGTCGTAGACCACTTGTCCAAGATGGCCCACTTCATCCCGTTGAAGAAAACCCCCTCGGCAGCCGAGACTGCGCGAGTTTTCATTCGTGAGGTAGTAAGGCTGCATGGGGTCCCCGAAGACATTGTCTCAGACCGAGGGGTCCAGTTCACGTCGAGATTTTGGAGGGCACTGTGCAAAGCCCTGGACATCAAATTGTCCCTTTCCTCTGCATTCCACCCTCAAACTAACGGTCAAACCGAAAGGACCAATCAGACCCTGGAGCAATACTTGAGATGCTACACTTCATTTACTCAAGATGACTGGATGCCACTTCTCCCCCTAGCGGAATTCGCATACAACAATGCCCGTCACTCAGCGACGGGCCAGTCCCCGTTCTTTGCCAACTATGGGTTTCACCCTGTCTTCCTCCCGGATTTGGTCCCGGAATGCCCAGTACCAGCATCGCAAGACGTAGTAACGTTTTTCTCCACGAACAATAAGAAGCTTCAAGAGGCCATCAGTCGGGCGTAGGAAGACTACAGGAAGGCATTCAACAGGAAACGGAGGGGAGATCTTGTGTTGCGGCCTGGGGAGAAGGTTTGGCTAGCGACGTCCAATTTAAAGATGCTTTGTCCGTCGAAGAAATTGGGACCCAAGTTTATAGGCCCCTTCTGCATTAAACGGATGGTCAACGAAGCGGCCTACGAACTCGTCCTTCCTGACACACTCAAAATCCACCCAGTCTTCCATGTGTCTCTGCTGAAGCCAGTAATCCCAGATGCCTTCCCTGACCGAGAATCTAGACCCCCGGAAGCCATAACGGTCGAGGGTGAGGAGGAATTTGAGGTGGAATCAATCCTGAAGTGCCGAAGGAGGGGGGGCCAGGCCCAATTCCTAATCAAATGGAAGGGCTATGACCCTGAGGACAATTCCTGGGAACCAGCCCAGAATGTCCATGCACCTAGACTTGTCCGGAGGTTCTTTCGCGATCACCCGTGGTGGAGAGATCGGGTGGGCATCCGGAGGTTGCCCGTAGGGGGGGGGCAATGTCAGGGATCCCCTCGATCCCCGCCGCGATGGTCCCGGCGCAGGCGCAGTATGCCGCCCTGTGCAGGGACTCGAGCACTGGGTCCGGGCCGGCCGCGGCGTTCGAGTTCGCGCATGCGCAGTAGAAGCCGCGGCCGCCCGCTGGGCACCAATGGCAGCGCAGGGCGGGATATTTAAACGACCCTGAGCTGTCATTCAGTGCCTTCTGGTCTTACCTGTATCCTGTATCCGTGAACCTGTGTATTGTAAGTTGCTGACCCGGATTGTACCTGACCTTGCTGTATTTCTCCTGCCCAGACCCTTGCTTTGCCTGACCTCTCTCCTGAATGCCCCCTATTGGATTTGACCTGCTGTTGCTGACCTGGCGTGTGACCCGACTATTCTATGCCCGCTGCCTTGTACCTTGCCGTCCTCTCTGTTACCGACCCGGCCCGTCTGACCTTGCTCATCCATCCATCCATCCCATGCAGTGGGGTCTGCTGACCTCCTCATATCAGACTCTTCCCCGTGGGAGCCCTTGGCGCATACCACTACCACTGACGGACGCACCCGGTAGCCACGACCTGGTCTCAGGGGGCTCCAAGTCCATCCCCACCATCAGGGGCCCTGGTGAACAAGCACCCTGGGACTTAGACTCCGTGCGCTGGGGACGCCTACTCAGTGGAGTGCTAGTGGTACCGCCAGGCGGTCCCTTACAGACTCACTGATACTTGCATACTCACAATTTAAAGCTTTGTGTCAGGAATGGACTCACCACTGGTGGTGGGACTCACCTGCCATGTGGGCTGCAGTACCAGGGCTGGCCAGCGGGTGCTCTCAGCAGCCAGAAGCTCACTCCTGCAATCAAGTCATCACCTGAGGCTGATTGCAGGAGGTGTATTTAAGGAGTGGCCAGGCCTGCAGTCAGTGCCTTGGTATAGTTTCCCTTGGCCCCTGAATCCTGACTCTGCATGAACTCTGCCTGTACTGACCTCAGCTATTCCTGACTATTCTTCTGCCTGCTCCTTGTACCTTGCCTGCCCGTTTGCTACCGACCCGGCCTGCCCGACTACGTTTAGTATTGTTCTTATTGTTATCTGTTGGAGGTTTGGTTTGTTTGCACTGTGTTTATGTTTAGTCTTGCACTGCGTTTATGTATTGTTTAGTCTTGAATAAATTGTATTGTTTATACTATACCTGAAGCCTGCATTTCCCTGTGTCAGTCCACACACCTCTGGTCATACCTGGAGCCCTGACACTTTGACACTAGAGGTTCCACGATACTGATCTCCTAAAACTTATGATCCCTCAAAATTGAGACCTGACACTTGGCATCCATAACACTGCTCCTGCTCTACTGTCACTGGGGGTTCCACAAAACTGACCCCCTGGCACTTATTTTTCCACAACACTGATCCACTGACACCTCGAGCTTCACAATAGTGTAAAGTATATGTTTACTGTAGCTAAAACTTAGTTTTGAATAACGTAGAGAAGGGTTAAAACTCTCTTAAGTTAATATTTTTGCTGTCTTTGTCTCATGGGGAGACCTCCCTTCACTTCCTATCTTGGAAACACAACAGGAATTGACAGGAAATCTTTACAACGTGAAAAGAATTTGTTTTTCTGACAATTGTCATTGGAACGGTTGTTCCTATGGGAAGATTTACCTTCACCTCTTGTTCAGTGACATATTGTCACTAAGCTCTCTAGCAGGGACACAGGCAGCAATAGAAACAATGACAGGGTTCTAATCCATCACTACTCATTCGAAAATTAAAAAACTTTACATATATTTTAACCATTGACAGTTGATGTTTCAGATAACTGACCCTCTGTCACTTGTGGTTACAGATCCCAGACTCACTGACACTTGCAATTCCAGAACATTGACCTTTGAAGTTCTGTAACAACCTTTGACAGTAGGTGTTCCAGAAGACTGACCCTCTAGCTCTTGTGCTACTAGAGTACTGAACCCAAATATTTGAGGTTCCAAAACACTTTCCTGCTGATACTCAGGGTTCCAAAGCACTTATCCGTTGGAAGTTTCTTTATACTACATTATGAAGTTTTAAGCTACTGGTGGCCAGGCCTACCTGTTAATGCGATGGGGCTGGGCCCCCTACAGAAGACCCGGTGGTACCCCCTTATCAGCGGCCCTGTGCTCCATGCCACTGAATCTCTGTCACTTGTGGTTTCACTTCACTAAGTCACGGGCAATTGAGATTTCAGGGGCATCGTTATAAAGCAGTTAATATGAAATCACCAAACATTAATTGCAAGTGAATCTTCAAAATGACAGTGAATTATTTATCGTCAGTCAATTTTTATTGCAAGTCACATCCGCTGCTTTATAAATATGCCCCTTAGATTTCTGCAACACTGACCGTTCAGATTTTACACTGAACCATTGATAGTTGGTGCTCCAAAAACACTGACTCATTGAGACCTGGGATCCCAGAGTACTGACCTCATGACACTCGGGGTTCAACAAAACTGACACTATCACACACTTTGGATTCTGCAACACTGACTCTCTAGACCCTGAGTTTTCACAGCACTGGACAATTGAGAGCTGGTTTTCCAGGGCACTGACTCACTTACACTTGGGGTCCCAGAGCACTGACTCTTAAAGGTTACAGAGTACTGACCCCAACACTTGAAGTTCCACAACCATGACCCTTTAAAACTTGAGGTTCTACAACTCTGATCCTCTGGCATCTGAACTATTTAGAGGTGGTGTCCCAGAGCACTGACCTTAAAGGGTTGCAGAGTATTGACCCCATCACTTGAAGTTCCATAATAATGACCCACTAAAACTGGGGGTTTCAGAACACTGACACACTGGGATCACTGATCCTGGGAAAACAGAATACTGAGCACCAACATTTGGGGTTTAACAACACTGATTCCATCACACACCTTGGGTTTTGCAACATTGACCCTCTAGCACCTAAGTTTTCACAGCACTAAACTATTTGGAATTGGTGTCACAGAGCACTGACCTTTACAAGTTACAGAGTATTGACCCTTTGAAGTTCCATAATACTGACCCACTAAAGCTTAGGGTTTTAGAACATGGACACTCTGGGATCACTGAACCTGGGAACTCAGAATACTAACCCCTAACATTTGGGATTACACAACACTGATGCCACCACACATCATGGGTTCTGCAACACTGAGCCTATAGCACCTGGGTTTTCTCAACAGTGAATAATTGGAAGATGATGTCCAGGACACTCGCTCACTTACACTTGGGGTCCCAGAGCATTGACTCTTAAGGATTACAGAGTACTGACCCGAACACTTGAAGTTCAACACCAACCCTTTAAAACTTGAAGTTCTACAACACTGACAGTCTGGGCTCACTAAACCTTAGAACCCAGAATACTGACCCCCAACATTTGGGGTTCAACAAAATAGATGTCCTCACACACCTTGGGTTTTGCAAAACTGACCCTCCAACACCTGGGTTTTCATAACATTTACCTATTGAAAGTTGGTGATTCAGAGCACTGACTCATTTTCACTTGGGGTCCTAGAATACTGGTTCCTGACACATAGGGTTCCTAACAGACCAGCTGACACTTGGGGTCCCACAACATTGACCGCAAGTCACCCTGGGTATTTTGCCTAAAACAATGACCCACTGACACTTGGGGTCCCAGATTACTGACCTTGACACTTGAGGTTCCTAATCACAGACCAGATGACCCTTGAGATTCCTCAACACTGACTCCCTGATATCCAGGGTATTGGGTCTGAACATATACACTTGAGGTTCCACAACACTGACACATGGGGTTTCATAACATTGATTCATTATTATTATTATTATTATTATACAGTATTTATAAAGCGCCAATAGTTCACTCAGCGCTGTACATTACAAAGGGGGACAGAACATGTGACAGAACAATACCAATACAATGCAAAACATGAGGGGATCGAGGGCCCTGCTCTTTCGAGCTTACAATCTAGAAGGGACGGGATAGTGGTACAGGAGGAGATAGCTGTGGGGGATGGAGTGGTAGGAAGAGTGGAGGAGGTCGGTCAAGTTAGCAGGGGTAGGGTATGCTTCCCTGAAGAGATGGGTTTTCAGGGTGCGCCTAAAGGAGAGGAGAGTAGGTGATAATCTGATGGGTTGGGGAAGGGAGTTCCAGAGGATGGGTGACACCCTGGAGAAGTCCTGGAGGCGGGCATGGGAGGAGGAGACCAGGGAACTAGAGAGAAGGAGGTCTTGTGAGGAGCAGATGTGTGCGTGCTGGGTGGTACTTGGATATTAGGTTGGTGATGTAGTTCGGGGCAGTATGGTGGACAGCTTTGTACGTCAGTGTTAGGATTTTAAATATGATGCGCAATCGGAAGCCAGTGGAGGGATTGGCAGAGGGGGGTGGCGGAAACGGAGCGGTTGGAAAGGTGAATGAGTCTGGCAGCCGTATTCAGGATCGACTGAAGCGGGGATAGCCAGCGGCGAGGCAGGCCAGTGAGGAGGGAGTTGCAGTTGTCCAGTCGTGATATGATGAGGGAGTGGATGAGCTGTTTAGTGGTCTCTGGGGTTAGGAACGTGCGGATTTTGGCGATGTTGTGGAGGTGGAGTCTGCATGAGTTTGTTAAAGATTGGACTTGGGGCTGGAAGGATAGGTTGGAGTCCAGAATGACACCAAGTACTCTGGCCTGCAGGGCGGGTTTGATATTGGCATTGTTGGATGTGATGGAGAAGTCAATGGGGGGTGGGGTCCGGGCTGGGGGGAAGACAAGAAACTCGGTTTTGGAGAGGTTCAGTTTAAGGAAGTGGAGCGACATCCAGTCAGATATGTCACTCAGTAGGTGTGTGATTCGGGCGGAGACCGAGGAGGTGAGGTGGGGGATTCATTGACAGTTGCAGTTACAGGACACTGACCCATTGGCACTTTAACATGTACAGAATATGTATAAAACAGAGTGCCAAGCTTAATTGAAGATGAGTAAGAAAATATGTCTCGGCTTACTTATCAGACTGCAATACGTCACTTTAACATTATTACACATCCCTATACTTCCAGTAATGGTAAATAGGAAATTGTGCCAATGACTTACCACAAAACTATTGGACCTCACTGTACACTAAGTACTTGCTCTTGCTATTTTTATCACTTACCTGATTTGGAAACACGTCTCGTATTCAAAGGAATCGCTTAGTAGAAGTATGTCTGGGACTTAAAGTCAACACTGAATATGAATTAATTTTAACGCATATGTCAAGACAAAATAAAAATAAATATGCTGTACATTCCTGCAATACATGAATCTTTTCCGTGTGTTTTTTACCTTTAAAGACCCAGTAAGTACAGAAAAATAGCTCCAGAGAAAAATAAATAGTGTTCCTCTCCAGGCTGCACACCTCTCTCATGTCCTGACAATGTTCTCTGCCGTCACCAGTCACAGTTCTCCTCTTCTCTCTGTTTGGATTATTGTAATACAGAAAAATACTCATTGATTTACCAGAAATGCACTCAGCTCCTGTCCTGATGTAGGCTGACAACAGCGTTTTTGTGCACTGGTGTCAGCCCTGCCCATAGTTTTTTTGCTAAATTACTCAGCCACGCTCACTCTCGGATTTCTACAATAAAAAAAGCTAATCATTCTATAGTCAAAGACAATAACTACAGAAGGGCTTGACAGACTTTTCAAGATTGCACAAGAGAGCTCTGAATTTCTAACAAGAGAAACAGCTGGTTTTTTTTTTTACTTATTTATTTATTTCAGGTACTTATATAGCACCATCAATTTACACAGTGCTTTACATATATATTGTACGTTCACATCAGTCCCTAACAGGGGCAGACTGACCATTTGGAAACTTGGGCACTGCCCAAGGGCCCAGGGTCAGTAGGGGGCCCCATGAGATGCCCCTGGTACCTTTTTCATAGGCTTTTTTGAGTTTGGGCAAGGACACAGGGGCCTCATGATCCTCTATTGCCTGGGGGCCCCATGAGTTGTCAGTCCACCCCTGGTCCCTAACGCTCAAGGGGTGTACAATCTAAGGTCCCTAACTTACATTCATACACATATTAGGGCCAATTTAGACAGGATCCAATTAACCTACCAGCATGTCTTTGGAGTGTGGGAAGAAACCAGAGTACCCAGAGGAAACCCACACAGGCACAACTTGCAAACTCCAGGCAGGTGGTGCCGTGGCTGGGATTCAAACCAACGACCCCAGTACTGCCAGGAGGAAGTGCTAACCATTTAGCCAATGTGCTACCCTACTTATCAAACAGATATAACAAATGACATTCAATGGTTTATTACAGCAATCAAAAGGGAACAAATAAGGGAAATTCATTGTTAGGATTTACATGCACTTTAACCCTCTTGTCTTCACTGCTCTATATGTACTGGTAAGCTGTCCAACCTTCACCTAAAAGCAGCCCCAACTTCCTAGCATCTAGCTCAGCTTTGACAAGGGACACACAGCTACAATCAAAGGGTAGAATTGGTGTTCACTTAAAGTGGAACTTTAGCCAGAAAATTTGGTTCTGCTAGATCACTTCAGGCTAGCCCCTTTTGCAGGTATGGCTACTGCATGTACAACACTAAAAATAAGTGTCTATACTGTTTAAAATCCGGTAATACACTGGCTCACCCTGCTCTGCACATGCTCAGTTGCCCTCTGTTTTTTGGCACTGTGCCGAAAATCAGAGCCTCTAACAGCCTAAAGATTTACTGCTGCTCAGGGGCTCTGGGCTTCAACAAAATGGCAGCCTCTAGCAAGAAGAAACAGGAGCAATGCTGGAGGCAATTTACAGCACACACTAATTTTGGTAGCATTATTATTAATGTGGAATGTATGTTCCTAGCTAAAGAACATTATTTTTATCAAATTGTTATGGGTAAAGTTCCACTTTAATAGCTGTGTTTAAATGTTGATATTTTACATTTTCTGCTTGTGCCCTTCCTCAAATACACTTCAGGGCCAGAGGCTAGGAAGAACCTGAAGTTGCAGCTGATGGAGACTACAATGGCCAATTTTTAGCACACATTACACCGATATGGTCCACTGTTCCCACCATTAGGAAAATTACCTTCAGATATCTCTTGCAGCCTTTGCTGGAGTGTATGTAGATATGAAGTAGGTGCAGAGCGGCTGCACTAATATAGCACCCTCCTATCGGGCTGCTAGGGGTTTTTTTTGGGACAGGCATATTTAGCTTTGCTCCCCTGTATCCAGCAGGTAGGTTTCTCTGTACTCTACAAGCTCTTGGTCTGGCTGCTTCCCCTTATTCTCTGGAGATTCTCAGATCATAGTGGGTGGGAGAGCTGGATGGGCAACCTAAATATTTATGCAGCCCCAGCCAATCCCTGGAGAAGTGTGTCCAGATGGTGGTTGGGGAGTGTATAAAGAGTCTGGAGTGTATTACTAGTCTAGAGCCCAGAGTTCTTGTCTTGGTTGCATTGCTGGAGGCCCACCTAGCTTCTCAGGATCCCAGTCATTGCTGAGAGCATCAGGGAAATGCTAATTATTACTTGTAAGACCATAAAAAGGCTTACCTGTAGGCACAGTGAATATCTCCTAAGCGTGCACTGTTTAGGAGATATTCACGAGCATGCGTCCAGTGATGTCACAGGCGCATGCACTCTGATGGAATGGCATACCCATGCCGTACCTTCACAGCTCTGCGCCTGGGCATGATGTCATACGGCGCCGGCCATTCATACATCTGGGGTCCGCAAAACAAGAAGGAAGACCGAGTGAAGATGGATGTACCTGGGAGCTGTGTCCAGGTAAGTCTATCATAATGTGCTAGGATGCGGTGCATAGTTGCACATTATGACTTAAACCCAATTGTTTTTTTATTTTGGTAGTGATTTACTACAGCTTTAAGGGACTGTTGGTAATTTAAAAAAAAGACAAATATGAAAGAGATACACCTGATAATTAGTCAATTATTATCGTTCCCTGCATTAAAGCATTGTCAGATGCTGAAGGAACTCTATGGAAACAGTATATATAGTACAAGCACCAACTAGACGTCATATCGCAGCTATGCAAATAACCACAGGTTACAGAAGACTTTGCAGCAATGTAAACATTCTATACACGCTGAGTCATCATAGTGCAGGACACAATGAGACAAGTGACGTCATCAGCTAATAATAAGTAGAGGTGACTTTGTGATAACACACTTCTTTATTAGCTAATACAGTCTTTATATTTAATGTATTTGCTGATGGCTATCTCATGTTGTAGAGGTAACGTAAGCATTAATAGATAATGGAATGAAATGCCACTATTGCTAAATATACTGTCATGGCCGGGGAATTAAATATTAAATAGCAGAATTTAGTAGTAGAAAAAAAGCTATAATATACTATGATGATAGCACAACAAATATCTCACACAGGTTCAGTTTAATGTCCCCCTGTCGCCTATACACCAATAGCCCACCTGCTGAAAGAATTGGTAATATGCTTACCTTTCTGGTTGCCCATGCCTTGAATCGCTGCTGCTTTGCTGCCCCCATATCACTGCAGATACTGGCCAAATGGGTCAAATATCTGTCTTCCCCATCTCCTTCAGTCTTCCCCATCTCCTTCAGATACAGGCCAAATGGGTCAAATATCTGTCTTTCCCATCTCCTTCAGATACCGGCCAAATGGGTCAAATATCTGTCTTCCCCATCTCCTTCAGTCTTTCCCATCTCCTTCAGATACCGGCCAAATGGGTCAAATATCTGTCTTCCCCATCTCCCTCAGTCTTCTGCATCTCCTTCAGATACCGGCCAAATGGGTCAAATATCTGTCTTCCCCATCTCCTTCAGTCTTCCCCATCTCCTTCAGATAGGAGCCAAATGGGTCAAATATCTGTCTTCCCCATCTCCTTCAGCTTTCCCCATCTCCTTCAGATACCAGCCAAATGGGTCAAATATCTGTCTTCCCCATCTCCTTCAAATACTGGCCAAATGGGTCAAATATCTGTCTTCCCCATCTCCTTCAGTCTTCCCCATCTCCTTCAGATACCGGCCAAATGGGTCAAATATCTGTCTTCCCCATCTCCTTCAGTCTTCCCCATCTCCTTCAGATACCGGCCAAATGGGTCAAATATCTGTCTTCCCCATCTCCTTCAGTCTTCCCCATCTCCTTCAGATACCGGCCAAATGGGTCAAATATCTGTCTTCCCCATCTCCTTCAGTGGTTTCCCCATCTCCTTCAGATACCAGCCAAATGGGTCAAATATCTGTCTTCCCCATCTCCTTCAGATACTGGCCAAATGGGTCAAATATCTGTCTTCCCCATCTCCTTCAGTGGTTTCTCTCACCTGCTTGTAACAACTGATGACTGATGAGGAAACACAGCATGCAGTGGGGGAGCAGGTATTCCATTGTGGTAGGGAAGCTGGTATTCCATTGCAGTTGGGGAGCTGGTATTCCATTGTAGTGGGGGAGGTGATATTCCATACACCCAGTAGATGGGTTTTTCCCTTTGAAGAAGTCATGAGGGTGTGACGAAACACGTCAGAGGAGGAGCTATGTGACATCCTCACGCAAACCTTGAAGAAGCAAGCTGTTTATTTTATGGTGTGATGCCAGTTTTCCTAGTGCACTGGTTAAGAGTGTACTTTACTTGGAAGTGTATTTTTTTTTTAAATAAAGGAAATTGGTATTAAGATAATACACAATGATGGTGCTATATTATTTGTGAGCAAAATTCAAATAGTGGAGGAGCCATTCTATATTATCTGCATACCTGGGGAGAGGAGACATGACCCTGCTATACCTTGTGATACATCTGGAGATACATTTGATGATATCCAAGGAGGCTGAAGGCCTGAATTAAAGGGCAAGGCTCATTATGTCCTATATGTATATGGGTCAATATCAGATTGTGTGACTGGTGAAGGAGCACAGTTGGTGACAAGTGGAAATTATTCACACGGGCATAAGGTGAATGATTGGTGCACTTTTATTATGAGCTGTAGTCACACACACAAAAAAAAATATACATATATATATATATATATATATATATATATATATATTTAGTTGCAATTCTTCTTTTTTGGGGGGTGGGGGTTGACTTAATATTTACTCACAGTTTTTGAATACTAACAGATGAATAAATAAATAACATAAATAACATTCTTAGCTTTTTTTTTTCCAGTCCAGTGACTATGGCTACAGCATGTCACGCATTATGTAGCACCCTCCTAGTCAGCTAGGGGGAGCTAAAGTTTAAATAATCAGTGATGGGGCTGAGTAGCAGCCTGGGTGTGATAGCCAGGTGGGTCAAATTTAGGTCAGAGCTGAGAGGTTCTGCAGACTAGCTCTCTGAGACTTCCCTCTGCACTAGAACTGGAGAAAGATCTAGAAGCAGTGGGCAGAGGAAAGGAATGATTAGTCTGTACTCTTACGGTATCCTGGCCAATCCCTAACAAGGAGGCTTGGCAAGAGGCTAAGACAGCCTGTAAGAGGAACCAAGCATGCATAGCAACAGGAGAGTTTGAGTGGAAGATGGAGAAGTGAGGCTGGAGAGCAAGCACCTGGGAGGGGCCCATATGGGAAGGGGTTCACCTCTAGGCAGGGAAGCTTGAAAGGAGGAAAGCTTGGGACTTCATCTGCTTCCAGACGAGAACCACCTATGCAGCATGGAAGGGAGAGGCCCAGCAGAAGGCCTGGTAGCAGCCACTGACCCTATACACTCGTAGGAGAAGGACTGACTGAGTAGATCTTCACCCTCTGGGCCAACTGGGAAAATAGATTAGCAACTACCCAGGACTGTCTTCTCTTAAAGTGACAGGCACTGGATCCCATGCCCAGGGATTAACCAAGTACAGCTGGATAAAGGAGTATCTGGGGTGGTACAACAGGAGATGCTAGCTAGCTTGCCAATGACAAGGAGACTTGTACATAGTTCAGGAAGATTGTCCTCTATTGCCATAACCCTTGGGCATCCCATACACCCCTAAGGCAGGCCATAGATGGGCCGTTTATCGGCCGAATTTTCGGCTGATAAATGAAAAATCGGTCGTCCCCATTGCCGATGCTGCCACCCATGTCCACGAAAAATGGCCGTTTTTTGCAGATTTTCCAGCATGACCGATAAAAATAAATGAGGAGATCCGCGAAAAACGGCCGACGGGCTGGCCCCACTAACGGCGTGATTATCGGCCGATTTTTGGTGCGGACGAAAATTTGGCCGATAAACAACCCGTCTATGGCCTGCATAACTCTATCCAAGTTAAAAGCCCCTAATAAAACTTCAGAACAAAGCTCAAGCACTGGTTACTGTCTTCTGAATGCAAGTCTGAGAGAAAATGTGTGTTGCCTGGCTGTGCAGACTATAAGGGGACCCGAATACTCAGCAACTCCTAAGGAGTTACATGAACCTTAACTCATCTGAGAAACCCAAAATTCAGCGTGGTTGATATGGTTATATATTGATAAAAATCTCAATAGTTTGTCAGCACATTGTACCTTCAAAATCTGGAAGGCATGTTCACACCATGTCAGTTGAACTACATATTTCTGCACACAACCTTGTATGGAGAAAACAGGGGAACACAGGGCAGCACAGTGGCTAAATGGTTAGCACTTTCGCCTGGCAGTACTAGGGTTGTTGGTTCGAATCCCAGCCATGGCACCCCCTGCCTGGAGTTTGCATGTGCTCCCTGTGCCTGTGTGGGTTTCCTCCAGGTACTCTGGTTTCCTCCCACTTTCCAAAGACATGCTGGTAAGTTAATTGGTTACTGTCTAAATTGGCCCTATTATGTGTACGAATGTAAGTTGGGGATCTTAGATTATACACCCCTTGAGGGTTAGGGACTGATGTGAATATATATGTAAAAGTGCTGTGTAAAATGACGGTGCTATATGTGTACCTGAAATAAATACCAATATGTGCAATATCTGTAGAAAAACACATGGTGTGAACAAGAACTAAAGCTGAAATTGTTAAATAAACCACCCTGGCAGCAGGCTCCCCTGAACTACAAGGGTTAAAAGCTTGTTGGGGTTATCATCTAGGGCAGTGGTCGGCAAGCCGCGGCTCGCGAGCCACATGCGGCTCTTTACCCACTCTAATGCGGCTCTTCTGTGTGCCGGGCGCCTGCTCCCCTCCCTCCTCTCGGTCGGCCGCTCCCCTGCCTCCTCTCGGTTGGCAGCCCCAAAAGTCCGCGCGGACCTTTTAATCCGGCCCGCGGATGTGGCTGTCAGGATGTGTGTAGGCGGGGCAGCGTGCCGAACGTGAGGGGAGGGGAGCTAGGCTCCTCTCACAGTCCGCCCTGAAGACCCGAACGGCGCGGGAAGACAGCGAGAGGAACGCAAAAGGTAAGTGAATTGACACGGGGGACTTGGCTTACTAGAAGGGGGGGGGGGATAGTACTGTGGGGGATGAAATACTATATGAGGGATGAATTACTTTATGAGGGATGAATTACTATATGGGGGGATGAAATACTATATGAGGGATGAAATACTATATGAGGGATGAATTACTATATGAGGGATGAATTACTATATGGGGGATGAATTACTATATGGGGGATGAATTACTATATGAGGGATGAAATACTATATGAGGGATGAATTACTATATGAGGGATGAAATACTATATGAGGGATGAAATACTATATGGGGGGATGAAATACTATATGAGGGATGAAATACTATATGAGGGATGAAATACTATATGAGGGATGAATTACTATATGAGGGATGAAATACTATATGAGGGATGAAATACTATATGAGGGATGAAATACTATATGGGGGGATGAAATACTATATGAGGGATGAATTACTATATGAGGGATGAAATACTATATGGGGGGATGAAATACTATATGAGGGATGAAATACTATATGAGGGATGAAATACTATATGAGGGATGAAATACTATATGGGGGATGAAATACTATACGGGGGATGAAATACTATACGAGGGATGAAATACTATACGGGGGATGAATTGCTATGGGGGATGAATTACTATATGGGGGATGAATTACTATGGGGGATGAATTACTATATGGGGGATGAATTACTATGGGGGATGAATTACTATATGGAGGATGAATTACTATATGGGGGATGAATTACTATATGGGGGATGAATTACTATGGGGGATGAATTACTATGGGGGATGAATTACGATGGGGGATGAATTACTATGGGGGATGAATTACTATGGGGGATGAATTACACTATGGGGGATGAATTACTATATGGGGGATGAATTACTATGGGGGATGAATTACTATATGGGAGATGTATTTTCAGTTTTAAAAATGTGGCTCTCAAAATAAATTTCAATCATGGTTTTGGCGAGATTTGGCTCAGTTGAAAAAAAAGGTTGCCCACCACTGATCTAGGGTCTTACTCCTCTAGTACTCTCCACTTCTCTGTGACGCTCAGCCTTGTGTGTGGGCCCTCGCCATCTTCACATACTGGACAACGCAAGACTTTTGGTCCTACACTACATTGTACTCGATGATGTTAGCATTCCACAGGTGGCTGGAGCACCCAAGAGAAGAGGCTTTGGGGGACTGGTGGCACATCGTGGAGGAAGCCTAGCAGAGCGAGGAATAGAGCAAATATTATATCCTATCCCTCTACCCTGAGACTTAGAGCAGAACGTCCTTCTTAAGCTGCATTGATCATTTGTAATCCTCGTTCTGTTAGCATTTGTAAATAGGTAGGAAAGTATATCATATTTACTTGTTGTGAACTTTTTTTTACATTTCTTCAGTTACTTCCTGGTATCCAGGCCTAGGCAAATGATGTCATACATCCCAGGAGTTTTCCAGAGGGGATGATGAGAGGAGGGTTTTTCTCAGCTAAGCACAGCCCAGTCTGGATGCCTGAGCTAAGGGCAGATGGATTCCAGGAAGTAAATGCTACATGAATCATCTACCCTCAGCGAACTAAAAAATGGGTGGATGGGCAAGTTTCCCTTGGATATTAAAAATGAATTAAATAGCATTTTTGGTTTGTGGTGCTCACATGCTCTGTAGTTACGCTTTAACATACATTTAACCTTTACCGTGTGGATATGTGTGTGTGGGGGGTGGGATTTGGGTAGTCCCATTGTAAGGATATTATTTTTCCTGCCTTAATTACAGATGATGGGTTACAGAAATAGCATTCTTAGCTATATTCCAATTCCACACCATTCCTCATCAGGATCTCTTAGCTTCAGCCATCTTGCTCTGTGGGAAGTTGAGTTTCAATGGTCAAAGGATCGTTATATGACCCCACATGATCCATTTGAGCACCCCAAAATTCAGTACAGTTAATCCAGTAAACATCTCCACAGTTTATCCGCATTGTTCCTTCATTTGGGAGGCACTCCAGAAGTTTAATATAACCCTGAGCTGATTGGTCAGCTAAGCAGCCTCTATTTTCTTTCCTGTAGCCAATTTCTCTATGAATTCTATTTTTGGCTGTAGCACATTTTACCCACTTGACCTCCAGAGGATTTACCCCCCTTAATGACCAGGCCTCTTTTTGCTACTCGGCGCTGCACTAATTCAACTGATAATTGCGCGGTCATGCAATGCTGCACCCAAACGAAATTTACGTCCTTTTTTTCAAACAAATAGAGCTTTCTTTCGGTGGTATTTGATCACCTGTGCGCTTTTTATTTTTCACGCTATTAACAAAAAAAGACCAAATATTTTGAAGAAAAACGATATTTTTTAATTTCAGCTATAAAAAATATATAGTAAACTCAAAGTTAGTTATAAATTTAGGCCAAAATGTATTCTGCTCCATGTTTTTGGTAAAAAAAATCCCAATAAGTGTATATTGATTGCTTTGTGTGAAAGTTATAGCGTCTACAAACTATGGTATAGATACTGCAATTTACGCCATGTTTTTGCTATACAGCGCTGCACTAGTTTAACGGACAATTGCGCGGTCATGCAATACGGTACATAAATGAAATTTACATCCTTTTTTTCCCACAAATTGAGCTTTCTTTCGGTGGTATTTGATCACCTGTGTGTTTTTTATTTTTTGCGCTATAAAAAAAAAGGCTGACAATTTTGAGGAAAAAAAAAAATTTTGGACTTTTTGCTATAAAACGTGTCCAGTAAAAAAAAAATTAAAAACCAAATTTAGTCATAAATTTCTGCCAAAATGCATTCTGCGACATGTCTTTGCTAAAAAAAAACCCAATACGTGTAAATTAATTGGTTTACGTGAAAGTTATAGCGTTTACAAATGGCGGGAAAGATACTGGGATTTTTAATTTTTTTATATACTAATAATGGTGGCGATTAGTGACTTATAACGGTGATCAGCGACTTATGGCGGGACTGCGGCAGACATTCTGACACTGGGGGGGAACTGACTTAGGGTCACTGACATCCCCAGTGACACCAATACAGTGATCAGTGCAAAAAAAAACACTGACACTGTACTAATGGCACTGGGGAGGAAGGGGTTAACTTTATTATGCAGTGAAAGGGTTAACTGTGTGAGGGGAGTGTTTTACTAGAGGGCGGGGGTGTGTACTGCAGGGGGGGGCAAGCTGATCTGGAGAGATAAACGCTTCTCTCTGGCTCAGCATGTCAGGAGCTGTCAGGGAATTTACAGAAAGCACAGCTACTGCAGCCCTGCTCTCTGTCAATGATTGCCGCTAATCGCCGGGACACAGCCGGTAACGACCGGCTGTGACCCAGCGAGTGACATCTGCGGCCGTGATCGGCGGGACAGGTAGGGCGGTGGCGCGCCTCGCGCGCGCCCCCTACCTGTTTTGAAAACACATGTTTTAAAACGTGGTTTTGCCCAGCCGTGCCGCCCTGCCACCTTATTTCTACAGTGGCTGGGCGGCATGTAGTTAAGTTTATAATTTTATATGAAAATTATTGTGCATTACACTAGCTCAGAATCTTCAGCATCATTTTAAATGGATGAGCTAAGGTATGGACTGAACCTTTTTCCCATGGGAAACTTCCACATGATAGGTGGGTACCAGCCCAATCAGCTGTGGCCATGGAATTCCCCACCTTACAGTCACATATAACAAAGATGGCGGGGGATGCTGGTGAAATCATTAATCTAATATGCAAAGATGGCCATATTTTGTCAATGACATTGTTCGAATATGGCCATGTGGACATGGCCATGCCCTATTGTTATATGCACTTGTAGGGTAGGGAATTCTAAAGCTAAATTTGATTTTGCCAGTGGCCTGCTATCATTTGGCAGTTTCCCGTGGGTTTGGGCTGAACTTGATTTGGCCCAAACCTTAGCTCAGGGGTCCCCAAACTACGGCCCGCGGGCCACATGCTGTCCGCCGAGGCCATTTATCTGGCCCTGTACCTTACCTGGCTTCGGTCCCAGTCCCACGACGATCCAGTCCAGGAAGCGCTGCTCCTTCATTCACTCCGGCCACTCCCTCACTCCTGCCGCTCGGCTCCACCTCCTCACCGGTGATTGGGCACCAGAATTGTAGCTCAGGAAAGGCACACAGGCGGAAAATCACCTGTGAGGAGGCGGAGCCGAGCGGCCCCGCGAACATCGAGTGAGGGAGAGGCCGGAGTGAAGAAGGACAGCTGACAGGTAACTGTGCCGTGCTGATTGTGCTGCTGCAACCAGGTATGCTGGCTGCAGCAGCCCCAGGCTGGAACAGGGGTCAGCAAGTTAAGTGTCATTGGTGTCAGTGGGAGGAATAATGCCCCATCATTGGTGTCACTGATACTAATGATGGGGCATTATTCTTCCCACTGACACCAATGATGGGGCACTATTCCTCCCCCCACTGACACCAACGATGGGGCACTATTCCCCCCCCCACTGACACCAACGATGGGGCACTATTCCACCCCCCCACTGACACCAACGATGGAACACTATTCCTTCCCCCACTGACACCAATGATGGGGTACTATTCCTCCCACTGACACCAATATTGGGACACTATCCCCCCTACTGACACCAATGACGGGGCACTATTCCCCCCCACTGACACCAATGACGTACTATTCCTCCCACTGACACCAAAGATGGGGCACTATTCCTCCCACTGACACCAATGATGGGACACTATTCCTCCCACTGACACCAATGTTGGGACACTATTCCCTTCCCCCACTGACACCAAGGACGGGGCACTATTCCCCCCCCCCCCACACTGACACCAACGATGGGGCACTCTTCCTCCCCCCACTGACTCCAACAATGGGGCACTATTCCTCCCCCCACTGACACTAATGATGGGGCACTATTCCTCCCACTGACACCAATGATGGGGTACTATTCCTCCCACTGACACCAATGATGGGGCACTATTCCTTTTACTGATACCAATGATGGGGCACTATTCCTCCCACTGACACCAATGATGGAGTATTATTCCTCCAACTGACACCAATAAAGGGGCACTATTCCTCCCACTGACACCAATGATGGGGCACTATTCCTCCCACTGACACCAATGATGGGGCACAATTCTTCCCACTGACACCAATGATGGGGCACTATTGCTCCCACTGACACCAATGATGGGGCACATTTCTTCCCAATGACACCAATGATGGGGCACGTTTCTTCCCACTGACACCAATGATGGGGCACGTTTCTTTCCACTGACACCAATGATGGGGCGCTATTCCTCCCACTGACACTAAGGATGAGGCACGATTCTTCCCACTGACACCAATGATGGGGCACTATTCCTCCCACTGACACCAATGATGGGGCACTATTCCTCCCACTGACACCAATGATGGGGCACTATTCCTCCCACTGACACCAATGATGGGGCACATTTCTTCCCAATGACACCAATGATGGGGCACGTTTCTTCCCACTGACACCAATGATGGGGCACGTTTCTTCCCACTGACACCAATGATGGGGCGCTATTCCTCCCACTGACACCAATGATGGGGCACTATTCCTCTCACTGCCACCAATGATGGGGCTCTATTTCGCTCCATAAGACACACTTGGGGGGAAATGTCTGTGCGTCTTTTGGAGCGGCCGGCCCAGTATTCCCGCCACCGTTGTATGTCCACAGTCTCTGGTCATCTCCTGTACTGTGTCCGCATTTGTTCATAGTTTTTTTTTTTTTAAACTATAGTCCAGCCCTCCAACGGTCTGAGGGACAGTGAACTGGCCCCCTGTTTAAAAAGTATGAGGACCCCTGCCTTAGCTCATCAACATGAAACTAGTGCCTTGCTATTTTCAGCAGGGAAAAAGTAGGGGAAAAAAGTAACAAATGTAAACACCACATCTACAAAATGTTAAGCTGCAATATATTACATTCTTATTCTTGGATTTAGATACACTTTGAAGGTACAACATTGTTTCTAAGAGTATAGATGCCCCTAATGCAATACTAAGGAATTTGTCCTTTTGAATGGTATGAGCCTCTAGTGGAAACAGTCTTTGTGGTGCTAATTGTAGTATGTGGAGGTGGGAGACCATGGAAATGGCTATATTGCATTATGTAAATGAGGACTGTAAAACCTATAGCCCCTCTAGGGATAGAGTTCTCCCTGGACAATGAATGTCTGGGAAGAACAGTGCAGACACTAGCCCTGATATAATCATCCTATGGAGGACAATTCATTATCACTAAAGTGGAATGAAAAAGGAGGAATAGACAATAGAGCGGGAACTTGTTTTGCAACTTTTCTGGTGTACCCTGGTACCCCGGGAGTTCTTGTTACCTCTATCATGTAAAGATACTCCATACATAGCTCAACTATAAGGCAGATTAGGACATTGTAGATCTTATTTGCAGACAATGAGTCTACGTTTGAAGCACAAATGTATCTTGTGGCCCAATTATTATGCACCCAACTGCTGATGGAAAATCCAGTTGAGCAATGGCTGAATATGCCTATGCATTGAGCCTTTTGATGCCATTGAGATGCCATGATCAATGGCTTTTTGTTTCCTTTTGTCCCTGTGACTGTGATGGATGTTATTTCCGAAGCTATACTGTGCAGAGATTACACTGTAATGTGGCCAGCCTTCCAAGTTATTGCACAAAGCCAGATTCATGAAGACATGGCTTGACAAACTTGATGTGGAAGTGATAGAGTGGACTGCGCAAAGCCCTAACTTCAACCATACTAAAGGCTTTTGGGTGAGGCACATCACTGACCTAATATCAAAATACCACCCAGCATGCACACTCCACTCCTCACATGACCTCCTTCTCTCTAGTTCCCTGGTCTCCTCCTCCCATGCCCGCCTCCAGGACTTCTCCAGGGTGTCACCCATCCTCTGGAACTCCCTGCCCCAACCCATCAGATTATCACCTACTCTCCTCTCCTTTAGGCGCACCCTGAAAACCCATCTCTTCAGGGAAGCCTACCCCACCCCCTGCTAACTTGCCGACCTCCTCCACTCTTCCTACCATTCTATCCCCCACAGCTATCTCCTCCTGTACCACTATCCCCTCCCTCCTAGATTGTAAGCTCGAAAGAGCAGGGCCCTCGATCCCCTCATGTTTTGCATTGTATTGGTATTGTTCTGTCACATGTTCTGTCCCCCTCTGTAATGTACAGCGCTGAGCGAACTATTGGCGCTTTATAAATACTGTATAATAATAATAATAATCTTCTTGTTCAACTATAATATTTGACCTCACAAATAATCTTCTGGCTGAATGGGCACAAATTCCCACAGACACACTCCAAGATTTTGTTAAAAACTTTCCAAGAAGACTGGAGGCTGTTACAATGGCAAAGGGGTCCAACTCCATATTAATGCACATGGTTTTGGAACAGGAAGCCCAAGTAGCCTGAACTGTATGTGACGGTCAGGTGACCACAAACGTTTTATCATATAATGTAGATTTAAACAAAATCAGTATATAAAGTCCTCACCTAATCTCTGATCACAGCAGGGGTTATATGAGCCAGTCTGTACAGAGCACTTGCCACTAATATACGCAAAGGAAAATCACATTTTGCTATTAATTCATAGCGGAGAGCATGAATCACTTTGTAAAATGTCAATAAAAATATTTAATTCCAACATTATGTATCTAGGTTCTAAATATAAAATTCTGGATGTACAGTTAGCTTTAATGGTTTAAAACTATTTCCTTTGCTCCATTGGCTGTCCTTAACCCCTTGGCACCAGAGCCTACTGGCCCATGAAGGGTTTTCAGATGGCGGGAGGCGGGGTGGGGTTTCTGATCATGTGACCACCGTGATTGGCTGGCACAGCGGTTACATGATTGGATAGCTCCCAAACGCATGTAGGGATTGGAAGCTTTCCGTTAGCTGCCAGTGACTGTGCTCTCGGCATGGCTCTGTTATCTTTAGGTATACATGTATGCGGCCTCTCAGCATTAAGGCCCACCTCCCCAAGAGGCCGCATATATGCCTACGGCCAGCAGGAAGGAGTTGATGTGTGTCCAAACACAAGAAAAACAAAAAATGTAATATGTTACAAGTTACAATTGCATTTAATTCCTGTTAACGTCCTGTGTACTGTATTGGAATCCCAAACAATGGTATCATCTTCCGTGTACTAGACAACCCTCCTACATATGTAATTTAGAAGAGGAAATGAGGAGGGATTTGTAGTCCATATCAGGGGAGTAGCCTAGGGCAGTGGTTCTCAACCACTGGGCCATTACCTACCAGTGGTCTGTGTTAGCTACTGATCCCCTAACCACTTATCCCCAGAGTGCCACCCAACTTCCCATATTGGCCCACAGTGCTCCTTAACCCCACACAGTGCCCCCAGCACCCTGAGAACATTCATCCCCCACAATGTCCCCCAACCTCTCAGAGTATCCCCAGCCCCCTGCAGTACTCCCTAGCTTGCTGCAGAGCCTTCAGCCCCTATACTGCCCTGACCTCCAACAGTCTCCCACAGTGCCCCTGGAAAGCCTCTGGCCTTCTGAAGGAACCTCCTCCTCTCTGCAGAAACATCACCTCCCACAGTTGCCCCAAGATGCCTCCATAAACCTCCTGCCAGGGCCACCAAATCTGCTACAGGGTCCCCAACCCTCATCCCCACGGTGATAACCAGACACATCCAGAGCTTTTCTGGATTTCAATACATATTTTATATTCCCATACTTTTATTGTGGGAGTAAAAATGTTTTATTACTTTGGGGGCATGGATGATTTGGGAAGAATTTTCTGGGCCCTGGTTGAGAACCACTGGTCTAGGGTGACGACGCTTCTTCTCCATGGTACAGTACGGTGAATGATCACTATTACTCGAGAACAGGAAGATGAAGACAAAGAAAAAAAAAATGTATAAAAGAAATGTTATTATTTTTATTTCAACAATTTTATTTAGGTATAACTAAAGATTTTGGACAGCTTTGTGTTTTTGTTTTTATTGCTGTCTGTGCCCCTGTTAGGAATATTTTACCCTCTCTATTTGTCCTGGTGACAGTCATCACAGAACTTGAAAGTTAAAAAAAATCCAAAATTTTGGATTGCCACTAAAACAGGAGTAGAAGAGAAATCTTCCAATGGGGACAATCATGGATTCCCTAATTTTGGAGGGATTTTCTATCACTTCCTGTTTTGGCTATGGGACAGGAAGTAAAGTCAAATCTCCCCAATGGAACACAAATAGCAAAAAACTGACAGGGGTATAACCCTCTCATACTCTATCCAAAATGAAAAAAAAATATGACTTTTTAGTACTACTTTAAGTAACCCTCAATGCCCTACAGGCTAACAACCCTTATCCTAGAAATATAAACTGTGATAAGTAGAAGCGTGTAAATTATTAATGTAGCCTGAGCTGTGATAATCAGTTGGGGAATTTTCCCGATCTCGCAGCTTGTTATTTAGTGACCTGCTGAAGGTGCTGGGAAATTCGGTATCAGAGGTTGCTCTGTACATTGTTCTCTGAGGTTCACATATGTAACTATTTCAGGACAGGTCCTTTTTTTTCTGTACAAAAACCCTTACACAGATACATTTTACTTTTTTTCACACTATTTTATGCATCCTTTAAAGCGGAATTAAATTTATGTTGGAGTGACTAACATTTTTTCATAAAGTACTTGCACATCGTGACACCCTTAGCTCTGAGTGTACTCTTCTCTAATGAAGTCCTCGCTGGAGCCTTGTCTTTCTCCTCTTCTTCCAGGTCTCCTGCCTTCTTGCTTCAGCCATGATAAAACCCCTGTGAATGTGTGCTGGAGTTACATTATCTCAGCACCTGATGCCATTCTTTAATATGCCAGGAGTGGGCCAGGGCTGCACATTACACTACACATGTACCCTCCTTAGATGAGATGGTATTCAAATGTTTCATTACATCACCTATCCCAAAAATAAGAGGATTCTGGGTTCAGATAAGTGGACAGAGCCTTGCAAATCATTTATTTTTCCCCAATGGCCTAATGCATGTAGCACCCTCCTAGTGCAGCTAGGGGGAGCTAGACCCTAATGGTTAGTCAGGAGCTGGTTAGCAGCACATGTGAGATAGCCAGAGGGGTCAAATTCTGGCCAGGACTGAGAGACTCTGCAGGCCAGCCGCTCTGGAATTTCCCCCTGCTCTGAGGCTTTTGAAGGAGTGCCTTGGAGGTAGTGGGTGGAACTGAGGAGTGGTTGGTTGCACTCTTGAGGGACCTCAGCCAATCCCCAACAGAAGGCTTGGCAAAGGGCTGAGATTCCCTTAAAAGTGTAAGAGCCTGCTTAGCAGCAGGAGTGTGGTGGTGGGAGAGGAGTGTGGTGCAGGAAGATGTGAGGCTGGAGGAGGAAGGCTGCCAGGAGGCCTAGTGGGATGGGGCCTGCCTGTGAGCCTGGAGCTGGAAAGGAGGAAAACTCAGGACTCACTGGCCCCCTGAACGTAGACCACCTGTATGGCATAGAAGGAGCAGCCCATCTGATGAGCCTGGTAGCAGCAGCCATCCCACAAGTGCTACAGGAGAGGATCTGAGTTAGTACACTTGCAACCCCCTGGGTGGATAGGGGAAGGAGCACTCTGCTGGGAAACCAGATTAGCCCCCTACTGGTGACTGTGCACCTAATTGTAAGGCACAGGAGCCAGATCTCCTGCTCAGGAAGAAAGTCTTCAGATTGCTGGGTGAAGAGGAGTTCATCTATGGTCTCAGGTGGTACAACTAGAAGCTGCTGGCTAGCACTCCAACAGAGACGGTGTCAGAGAAAAGAAGCTGTGAATAGTTCAGTAAGTTGTCCTCAGATATCGGTTCCCTTGGGCATCCTATACACCCCTTAGCCTATCCAAGTTCTAATCCCCTCAATAAATAAAACCAATGCTCAAGATCTGATTTCTGTCTATGGAGGAAACTTGTGTGGGAAACGGGCGGACTGACAAGTCATGGGGCCCCCGGGCAATAGGGGATCATGGGGCCCATGTGTCCTTGCCCAAACTCAAAAAAGCCTATGAAAAAGGTACCAGGGGCATCTCATGGGGCCCCCTACTAACCCCGGGCCCTCGGGCAGTGCCCGAGTTTCCAAATGGTCAGTCCGCTCCTGGGGAAATACTAATTGAATGGCTGTGCAAGACTATAGGGGGACCCAATTCAACAGCAACCTTTAAGGGTGTAGTGCTACATGCACATAGAGCCATTTATTGCAAACTGCTTACAGCTGTTTCAGGATATTTGGCCATCTTCAGCACAGTGTATGGAAACCATAGTGTAGGGTTTGGAACCCAGTGAGAAGGTATAACCATTGTACTGATGATGGTCAAGTAGCCTAAAACAGCTCTGTGCTCCATGCAAAAAGATCCCTAAAATAAACAGACTCAGGAGAATACATGGAATGGAGGGGGTGAGGAATAGTCCCCGTAAAAGAGTTAAGTGTTTGATATAGAGGCAGTCGGCCTTACTTGATTGGAGATCAAGTGGCCAAATGGAGCCTCAGGGAGTAGAATTCTATTCCAAATCAAAACATGAAGAAAAATAGATAAAATTTGTGTTGTTTCTTTAAAAAAATTTAAGAAAAGTGAATATTAGACTGTTCAAAAAAATAGCAGTGTTTGTATTCTTCTTTACAAACTGAAACATTCACTATATAAACTGAGAAATGTTTGAAGATTTTGCTTTCCTTTGAATCACTTAATGAATATTTGGTTGTAGTCGCACTGTTTCTGAGAACTGCTGTACATCTGTGTTGCATGGAGTCACCCAACTTCTGGCGCCTTTGATCAGGTATTCCAGCCCAGGATGATTGGACGACATTCCACAGTTCTTCTCGATTTCTTGGTTTTGCCTCAGAAACTGCATTTTTGATGTCAACCCACAAGTTTTCTATTGAATTAAGATCCGGGGATTGGGCTGGCCACTCCATAACGTTAATCTTGTTGGTCTGGAACCAAGATGTTGCACGTTTACTGGTGTGTTTGGGGTCGTTGTCTTGTTGGAACACCCATTTCAAGGGCATTTCCTCTTCAGCATATTGTAACCTCTTCAGCACGTCTTTTTTCCAACAGTGGGACTTTGCGGGGGCTTCTTGCAGATAGCTTGGCTTCACATAGGCGTCTTCTAATTGTAACAGTCCTCACAGGGAACTTTACACCTTCTTTCATCTTCCTGGAGCTGATTGTTGGCTGAGTCCGCGCCATTTTGGCTATTCTATCCATTCGAATGGTAGTTTTTCGCTTTCTTCCACGTCTTTCAGGTTTTGGTTGCCATTTTAAAGCATTTGCGATCATTTTAGCTGAGCAGCCTATCATTTTCTGCACTTCTTTATATGTTTTCCCCTCTCCAATCAACTTTTTAATCAAGGTACGCTGTTCTTCTGAACAATGTCTGGAACGACCCATTTTCCTCAGAATTTCAGAGAGAAATGCACTGTAACCAGCATGGCCAAGATTTGCTGCCTTCCTTCCTTAAATAAGGGCAATAATTGCCACCTGTTTTTCAAAGAATGAATGACCTCACTAATAGAACTCCACACTGCTATTATTTTGAACATGCCCCTTTCAATTAGTGATTCAATTACACAGAATCAGCAGCATGCATGTCATGACTGTTGGGTCTGTTGGATTTCTATTACTCTACTACACCTGCTAGTAAATTATTTGCCATGTAGAAATATCATTTCTACCAAAAACAGTGATTGATCAGGTTAGTGATGTCTGACTGCTATTATTTTGAACACAACTGTACATGTATATATTGACCTATATAACCCCAGAGGTCTGGGCTAAAATCAATTAGTGGATAGTCTCTTGCTCACACAGCTGGCTGGAGTTAGGCTACGTTCACACTAGTGTTGTGTGCAGGCGGCAGAGAGGCGTTTGGGAAGCGTTTTTATGGCTTCCCAAATGCCTCTGACAATTCTGCACATTGCAGCACATAGTGCTGTTCTAGCGGGAGCGTTAGCATCGCGTTGCGGCAAAACGGACGCCTCTGATCGAGTCAGGAGGCGTTGAAGCCTTCTATTCTAGTCTATGGTGCCGCTCCGCAAACGGCCGGTGTTTGCTACGCGGTTGCGACGTGGTTGTGGGGCGTTTGCGGAGCGGTAACACCATTTAAACTTCATTATAGGCATTTGCGGAGCGTTTTTAACGCTTGGCAAATGCCTAGCAACCGCCGCTAAACCACGCATGCGGCGTTTGCGGAGCGTTTGCCGAGCGGTAAAAAACGCTCTGCAAACGCCGCACCAACACTTGCCAAACGCTATAGGGGCGTTTGGCAAGTGTTGGTAAAACAGTCAAGTGTGAACGAGCCCTTAGGCTGCCTCTTTGAATGGGCTGGGAATCTGAAAGCTGCAGCAGAAGGGGAGAAAGAGGCTCCAAGACACCAATGGTGGAGCAGGATTTATTCAACAGTGTATGTTAAAATACAATAAACTGCACTCACAAAAGTCGCTTAGAACAGACATATACTGTAGCAAGCTCCATGTGGAGCCACCAGTGCTGAGTGCAGTCCCGACAGAGACCGGTGAGATGACAGGAGCGCTATGGAGGGCAGGGATCTGGACCAACCGCCAGCGAACTACCACGGAAGACTCGAGAAAGGAGCTGTCAGATGCCACGAGCTCTGTAGCCAATCAGGAACGTGTTTTGGAGGCCGAACTATGCTTTCTTCATGAGCCTCTCAGCCTCTTTATTCTGGTGACTAAAGCCTGACGTTTTTTACCTTCATGCATTCTGTGCATGAAGGTAAAGAACCTTCAGTGTGCAGCAGCCCCCTGCAGCCTCCCCAATACATACCTGAGCCCAATCTCAATCCAGCTCTGTGCACAGGAGCAGAAGCTCTCCCGGGTCTCTGCCTCCCCGTTGGCCATTGACTCCTGCTGCTGTCAATCACAGCCAGTGAGGAAGGAATGGGGGGAGCAAGACTGAACCACGCTTTGTGTGTCTCATAGACACAGAAAGGCATCTAAGGAGCGAGCACGCACGAGTTCCCTTATACCAAGCAGCTTGCTATGGGGGCACTCAGCAGGAGGGAAGGGCCTAAAGTACCAGTGGGGAACCCAAGAATAGGAGGATTGGGGCTGCTCTGTACATCCATTACACAGAGCAGGTAAGCATAACATGTTTGTTATTTAACAGCTTCCGCGCCAACCTATAGCAGAAATACTGTTCCAGGTAGGGGGTGCGCCCTACCCGTGCCACCATTTGTGGCCACGGCTGTCAATCACCAGGTCCTGGCCGGTGATTTCTCACCAGCACCCGGTGATCGCCAAGTATCTTCGAAGGGGGAGAGACCTGTATGTAAACAATACAGATCTCTCCCCTATCAGCTCCTGCACACTGCTTTGTATGGCTCTGCATAGCAGAGCCATACAAAGCAGAGTGCCTACAGTGAGGAACAGACGTATTTGAACACCCTGCGATTTTGCAAGTTCTCCCACTTAGAAATCATGGAGGGGTCTGAAATTCACATTGTAGGTGTATTCCCACTCTGAGAGACGGAATTTTTAAAGAATGTATTTGTCTTGCACTGCTGAACAGAAGTATTTGAACACCTGAGAAAATCAGTGTTAATATTTGGTACAGAAGCCTTTGTTTGTAATTACAGAGGTCAAATGTTTCCTGTAGTTCTTGGCCAGGTTTGCACTGCAACAGGGATTTTGGCCCACTCCTCCACACAGATCTCCTCTAGATCTGTCAGGTTTCGGGGCTGTCGCTGAGCAACATGGAGTTTCAGCTCCCTCCAAAGATGTTCTATTGGATTTAGGTCTGGAGACTGGCTAGGCCACTCCAGAACCTTGATATGCTTCTTACGGAGCCACTCCTTGGTTATCCTGGCTGTGTGCTTCGGGTCGTTGTCATGTTGGAAGACCCAGCCACGACCCATCTTCAATGCTCTGACTGAGGGAAGGAGGTTGTTGCTCAAAATCTCACAATAAATGGCCCCATTCATCCTCTCCTTAATACAGTGCAGTCGTCCTGTCCCCTTCGCAGAAAAGCACCCCCAAAGCATGATGTTACCACCCCCATGCTTCACAGTAGGGATGGTGTTCTTGGGATGCAGCTCATCCTTCTTTTTCCTCCAAACAGTGAAGTTTAGACCAAAAAGTTCTACTTTGGTCTCATCTGACCACATGACTTTCTCCCATGCCTCCTCTGGATCATCTAGATGGTCACTGGCAAACTTCAGACGGGCCTGGACATGTGATGACTTGAGCAGGGGAACCTTCCGTGCAATGCATGATTTGAAACCATGACGGCGTAGTGTTCTACCAACAGCGACCTTTGAAACTGTGGTCCCAGCTCTCTTCATGTCATTGACCAGCTCCTCCCTTGTAGTTCTGGGCTGATTCCTCACCTTTCTTATCATCAGTGATACCCCACGAGGTGAGATCTTGCATGGAGCCCCAGTCCGAGGGAGACTGACATTCGTTTTTAGCCTCTTCCATTTTCTAACAATTGCTCCAACAGTTGATCTATTTTCATCAAGCTGCTTGGCAATTGCCCCGTAGCTCTTTCCAGCCTTGTGGAGGTCCACAATTTTGTCTCTGGTGTCTTTTGACAGCTCTTTAGTCTTGCCCATGGTAGTAGTTGGTGTCTGACAGACTGTGGGGTGGACAGGTGTCTTTAAAGAGCTCAGACAGGTGCTACTAAGTTAGATTAATGAGTGGAGTAGAGGTGGACTTTTTAAAGGCACAGTAACAGGTCTTTGAGAGCCAGAATTCTTGCTGTTTCTCAGGTGTTCAAATACTTATGTTCAGCAGTGCAAGACAAATACATTCTTTAAAAATCATACAAAGTGATTTCCTGAATTTTTAAAAAAAATTCCGTCTCTCAGAGTAGGAATGCACCTACAATGTGAATTTCAGACCCCTCCATGATTTCTAAGTGGGAGAACTTGCAAAATTGCAGGGTGTTCAAATACTTCTGTTCCTCACTGTATATTGGAAAGCACTCACACAGCACACAGCCCCTTTGATTGCCCCAGAAGGTAACCCCTTCCTGCCCAGTGCCATTAGTACAGTGTCAGTGCTTTTTATTAGCGCTGATCACTGTATTGGTGTCACTGGGGATGTCAGTGACACCAAGTCAGTGTCAGACTGCCCACCGCAGTCCAGTAATCCTGCTATAAGTCGCTGATCACCGCCATTACTAGTAATAAATAAATAAATAAATAAATAAAAAATCCATTATATATATATTTATACCGCCATTTGTAAATGCTATAACTTTCACGTAAACCAATTCATTTTCTAGCAAAGACATGGAGCAGAATACATTTTGGCCTAATTTTATGATGAAATTTGATTTTTAAAATTTTTTTACTAGACATGTTTACTAGCAAAAAGTTTTCAGTATTTTTTTTTTAATAGCGCAAAAAATAAAAACCGCACAGGCGATCAAATACCACCGAAAGAAAGCTCTATTTGTGGGGGAAAAAATGCTGTAAATTTAATTTGGGTGCATCGTTGCATGACTGCGCAATTGTCAGTTAAAGTAACGCAGCGCCGTATTGCAAAAAATGGCCTGGTCAGGAGGGGGGGGGGGGTAAATCCTCAGGAGGCCAAATGGTTAATAGTAAAAAGTAAAAAATATTGTTTTTTTCTCAAAATTTTCAGTATTTTTTTGTTCATAGCGCAAAAAATAAAAAATTCAAAGGCGGTCAAATACCACTGAAAGAAAGCTCCATTTGTGGGGAAAAAAGGACAAAAATTTCATTTGAGTGCAGCGTTGCATAACCGCGCAATTGTCAGTTAAAGTAACGCAGAGCCGTATCACAAAAAATGGCCTGATCAGGAAGGGGGGTAAATCCTCAGGAGGCCAAGTGGTTAAAAAAAACCCTGAACCGTTACAATCACTTTGAGCCCGGGTTCACATATATGCGGTGCGGTACATCGCATGTGATACGCATGGGAACCGCAATGCATTCCTGTGCAAATCACATGCGATTTGTGTGCGGTACAACTGGAACCATATATTTTGTATGGCTCTAAACACACCGAACCTGCACCAAAAAGGTGCAGGATCCTTTTTTGGGTCCGCACTAGAATCGGATCACATGGCTATTCACACCTATGCAATCCGAATCTGCACATCGCACCGTGATTTACGGACCGATTTCGGGGTGTTGTTAACCTGGGAGCGCACAACACCGCAATCCAGTGCCCGCTGTGTCCGGAGGACACAGTGGAACACCGATCGTCGTACAGGACCTCTCTGCGAGGTCCCGATCATGTGATCACTGATTGGCCAATCAGTAATCACATGCAGATTAATAAGCAAGATGTCACTTGTGACATCATTGCTTACTACGTGTGAAATCTGTGAATGATCACAGAGGTCACATGGTACAAGGCTATTCACAGCAGCCTTGTACCATGTGACAAGCTGTGACCAATCACAGCTCACACAGTAGTTCTCAATGACTGCAAAAATGCAGCCAAAGAGAAGGAGAAACGATTGCTTTTACAGCCTTTATGGGTGTAAAAGCAATCAGTTTAAAAAAAAAAAAATCTTCATCACCCCCCACAAGTAGTACAGTGTCACCATGGTGATACTGTACTGCTAGGGTGACAGTTTGTAGACAAAAAAATTAATAATAATATAAAAAAATAAAATAAAAATGTAAAAAAAAAATGTAAATTATAATTTTTGCTTATAAACTAATTTGGGTTATTTTTTTTTTACTAAAAAGATAACGGAATAAATTTTGGCCAAGATTCATGATGAAATATTATTTATTTGCAAAATTGTATAAGAAAAACACTTTTTTTTCAAAATGTTTGGACATTTTCATTTATATAGCAAAAAAATAAAAATCCCAGTGATGAATAAATACCACCAAAATAAAGCATTATCTGTCTCGAAAAAATGCTAAAAGATTCATATAGGTATAGTGTTGCATGACCGCACAATTTTCATTCAAAGTGTGATAGCGCTGAAAGCTGAAAATTGGCCTGGACAGGAAGGGGGTAAAAGTGTCCGGACCAGGGGCGAACTGACCATTTGGAAACTCAGGCACTGCCCGAGGGACCGGGGTTAGTAGGGGGCCCCATGAGATGCCCCTGGTACCTTTTTCATAGGCTTTTTTGAGTTTGGGCAAGGACACAGGGGCCCCATGATCCCCTATTGTCCGGGGGCCCCATGAGTTGTCAGTCCGCCCCTGGTCCAGACTGGAAGTGGTTAACATACACACCCGCAGCAGTTCACATGAACGGGGTGCGATTATGATGTGGTACCAGGGGCGGACTGACCATTTGGAAACTCGGGCAATGCCCGAGGGCCCGGGGTCAGTAGGGGGCCCCATGAGATGCCCCTGGTACCTTTTTCATAGGCTTTTTTGAGTTTGGGCAAGGACACAGGGGCCCCATGATCCCCTATTGCCCGGGGGCCCCATGAGTTGTCAGTCCACCCCTGAGCGGTACACAGAAAAAGCGCGTGAACCCGGGCTTAATCCATGTTACACAGTTACAGTAAGTGTGTTTACTGGAAATCAGAACATGGGATGGAAATAAATAAATAAATCCACCAATCATATGCAGAGAAGAAATTAACCAGCTTGAATGTGTTGCTTGCTTGTGTGCCAGAGGCCTAAAAAGAAGGAAAGGAAGGCTCTGATTGGTTGTTGTGGACCATAGACAGTCCTTTATATTATAGAAGGAATGAGGATTGTGTGGAGAAATGCAGCCTCCCCGGAATGAATACATTACTAGAACAGGACAGGGTGGGACACGGGGCGGAGAGGAGAACATTCAGCCGGCGTCCTGCTCTGACTTGTGCGAACGCCAGAAGCTGTTGCTGACTACAACCCACAGATAACTCCGTCTTCTGCAGGAGAAGCGCAGGCCTTGCCAAGCTCCTCTATCACTGGATCAGAATGTTCATGGCAGTCATTTTGTAGGTTAAAACAATGATTGCGATCCTTACGGTGACATTTCACTACAAGTGATGAATTATTAGTTGGCACTTCTGCCTTGTAACACTGGTTCAACTCCTAGTCAGCACAGCAACTTTGCATGTTCTCCCTGTGACTGCGTGGGTTTCCTCCAAGTACACCAGTTTCCTCCCACGCTCCAAAGGCCATGCTGATAGGTCAATTGGCTCCTCTCTAAATCAGCCCTAGTATGTATGTGAGCAGGGCTTTTTTTTCAGCAGGAACGTGGGGGAACGTACTTCCACCTCCAGCACCAAATGTATGTAATGGCAAGGGGTGTGGGGTGTGCTGGAGGATCTACTGATGCTGTCTGCTGGGGGGACTCAGAAATGGGGAGTTCCTGCACCTATTCCCTGAGAAAAAAAGGCCTCTGTATGAGCTAGCAACCTTAGATTGTAAGCTCCTTGAGGGCAAGGACAGTGATGTACAATATATAAAGTGCTGCAAAAAATGATGGGGGTCTTATGTTGCTGGTAAGGATCTGTTGAGAGAGAGGTAGCCGGTTTCTGGAAGATCTGTTGTTGCTGCTGGGGGGTCTAATGTTGCTGGGGTGGATATTTTGATGCTGGGGGTGGAATTTTGTTGTGGGTGGGCCAATGTTGCTGTGTGGGGTCTATGGTTGTGTGGGGGAGCTATTGTTACAGGGGTGTATTTAGGTTTTGTGCTACCCTAGGCAACACAAAAATTGGTGCACCCCCCTCCCCCCGCAGAAGGAGCCTGACATTGACCAAGAACACCCCTGCCTTCCACCCGAGCCTTCCACTACCACTGCCCCCCATACACCAGCGAGAGCGAAAGACACTCACCTTTATAGCTCCAGATATCCCCAGGAACGAGAGTCGGGCTGTGCATACACCGTCATAAAACCCGCAGCATCTCTTGGAACCCACCATGTCCCCATGCCACCTGTGTCCCTTCTTCCGTCCCTTCTTCCAAGGGGCAGTGCTGCCCCCCTTGAAAAATGCCACCCTAGGCAAATGCCTTGTTTGCCTTGTGGAAAATACACCCCTGGTGGGGACTACGGTTGTTGCAGGGGATATATTGCTGCTGGAGTGGGATCTGTTGTTGGGGGGACCTATTGTTGCTGGGGGAGTCTATTGTTGTGCGTGGGATGTATTGTTGTTGGGGTGGGGTCTATTGTTGCTGGGGGAGTCTATTGTTGTGCGTGGGATGTATTGTTGTTGGGGTGGGGTCTATTGTTGCTGGGGGAGTCTATTGTTGTGCGTGGGATGTATTGTTGTTGGGGTCTATTGTTGCTGGCTGCAAGGGATCTACTTCTCCGAAAGAGGACGTACTGGGAGGTGGCTAGAGGGTGGAACCAAGGGACGGTACTCAGGGGAGTGTAGGGGGCGGATACAAAGGGGACTCAGAAATGGGGAATTCCTGCACCTATTCCCTGACAAAAAAAGGCCTGTATGTGAGCTAGCAACCTTAGATTGTAAGCTCCTTGAGGGCAAGGACAGTGATGTACAATATATAAAGTGCTGCAAAAAATGATGGGGGTCTTATGTTGCTGGTAGGGATCTACTATTGAGGGAAAGGTACAGTGGGGATCGAAAGTTTGGGCACCCCAGCTAAAAATTTGTATTAATGTGCATAAAGAAGCCAAGGAAAGATGGAAAAATCTCCAAAAGGCATCAAATTACAGATTAGACATTCTTATAATATGTCAACAAAAGTTAGATTTTATTTCCATCATTTACACTTTCAAAATAACAGAAAACAAAAAAAATGGCGTCTGCAAAAGTTTGGGCACCCTGCAGAGTGAATATCTTGTACTGCCCCCTTTGGCAAGTATCACAGCTTGTAAACGCTTTTTGTAGCCAGCCAAGAGTCTTTCAATTCTTGTTTGAGGTATCTTTGCCCATTCTTCCTTACAAAAGTCTTCCAGTTCTTTGAGATTTCTGGGCTGTCTGTCACGCACTGCTCTTTTAAGGTCTATCCATAGATTTTCAATTATGTTGAGGTCAGGAGATTGTGAAGGCTATGGCAAAACCTTCAGTTTACGCCTCTTGATGTAATCCCCCGTGGATTTCGAGGTGTGTTTAGGATCATTATCCATTTGTAGAAGCCATCCTCTCTTTAACTTCAGCTTTTTCACAGATGGCATCAAGTTACCATCCAAAATTTGCTGACATTTTATTGAATCCATTTTTCTTCTACTCGTGAGATGTTCCCTGTGCCACTGGCTGCAACACAACCCCAAAGCATGATTGATCCAACCCCATGCTTAACAGTTGGACAGAGGTTCTTTTCATTAAATTCTGTGCCCCTGCTTCTCCAAACGTACCTTTGCTCATTCCGGCCAAAACGTTCAATTTTAACCTCATCGGTCCACAGAACTTGTTTCCAAAATGCATCAGGCTTGTCTATATGTTCATTTGCAAAGTTCAAACGATGATTTTTGTGGTGAGGACGTAGAAGAGGTTTTCTTCTGATGACTCTTCCATGAAGACCATATTTGTACAAGTATCTCTTTATAGTGGAATAGTGTACCACAACTCCAGTGTCTGCCAGATCTTTCTGGAGGGATCGTGCAGCAAAAGTGGGTTTTGAATTGTTTTTCTCACAATCCTGCGAGCTGTTCTGTCTGATATTTTTCTTGGTCTTCCAGATGTTGCTTTAACTTCCACTGTTCCTGATGACTGCCATTTCTTAATTACATTCCGGACAGAGGATATTGACATCTGAAAACGCTTTGCTATCTTCTTATAGCCTTCTCCAGCTTTGTGAGCGTCAACTATTTTCAGTTTCAGTTTTCTAGACAACTGCTTAGAACAACCCATGGTGCTGATTGTTGGGGCAAGGTCAGATGAGTCTGGGCATTTAAAACCTTTGAGATTCCCAGATGATGATTGAGAACAATCCATGACACTGGCAGGTCTCAGCTTGGCAAAGGGGGCAGTGCATGCTATAAACTCTGCAGGGTGCCCAAATTTTTGCAGACGCCATTTTTTTGTTTTCTGTTATTTTGAAAGTGTAAATGATGGAAATAAAATCTAACTTTTGTTGACATATTATAAGAATGTCTAATCTGTGATTTGATGCCTTTTGGAGATTTTTCCATCTTTCCTTGGCTTCTTTATGCACATTAATACAAATTTTTAGCTGGGGTGCCCAAACTTTCGATCCCCACTGTAGCTGGCTGCTGGGAGATCTGTTGTTGCTGATGTGGATTCTAATGTTGCTGGTGTAATCTTTTGTTGCTGGGGGTGAATTTTTGTTGTGAGAGGGCCATTGTTGCTGTGTGGGGGGTCTATGGTTGTGTGGGGGATCTATTGTTACTGGGGTGGGGACTACTGTTGCTGCAGGGGATGTATTGTTGCTGAAGTAGGGTCTGTTGTTGGGGGGACCTATTGTTGCTGGGGGAGTCTATTGTTGTGTGGGGGATGTATTGTTGCTGGGGTGCAAGGACAGTGATGTACAATATATAAAGTGCTGCAAAAAATGATGGGGGGTCTTATGTTGCTGGTAAGGATTTACTGTTGAGGGAGAGGTAGCTGGCTGCTGGGAGATCTGTTGTTGCTGCTGGGGGTTCTAATGATGCTGGAGTGGATATTTTGTTGATGGGGGTGAAATTTTGGTGTGGGTGGGTCATTGTTGCTGTGTGTGTGGGTCTATTGTTGTGTAGGGGATCTATTGTTACACAGGCGGGGTGTACTGTTGCTGCAGGGGATCTATTGTTGCTGAAGTGGAGCCTGTTGTTGGAGGGGACTTATTGTTGCTGGGGTGGGGTCCATTGTTTCTGGGGGAGTCTATTGCTGTGTGGGGGATCTATTGCTGCTGTGGTGGGGTCTATTGTTGCTGGCTGCAGGGGATCTATTTTATGGCTTTTCTTATTATCATTAACAAATTCCATACAAATCACTGCAGAATGATACTTGATTCTGCATTCTCCAAAAGGGGAACCAAGGGACGGTACTCAGGGCCAGTGGTGTATTTTGGTTTTGTGCTGCCCTAGGTAACCAAAAAATCAGAGGCACCCCCCCTCCCCCTGGCCTGATACAGACCAACATTCCCCCCCCCCCCCATGGAGAGAGCCTGACATTGACCAAGAACACCCCTGCCCCCCCCCCCAAGAGAGCCTTCCACTAACACACAACCCACCCCTTTTCCTGGAGAGAGAGAAAGACACTCCCCTTCACAGCTCTGGACATCCCTGGGAACAAGAGTCGGGCTCTGCATACACCATCAAGCAACCTGCAGCCTTTCTCAGATCCCACCTGGTCCCCGTGCCACATGTATCCCTTCTCCTGGGTGGATAGTTTGATGCTGGGGGTGGAATTTTGTTGTGGGTGGGCCAATGTTGCTGTGTGGGGTCTATGGTTGTGTGGGGGAGCTATTGTTACAGGGGTGTATTTAGGTTTTGTGCTACCCTAGGCAACACAAAAATTGGTGCACCCCCCGCAGAAGGAGCCTGACATTGACCAAGAACACCCCTGCCTTCCACCCGAGCCTTCCACTACCAATGCCCCCCATACACCAGCGAGAGCGAAAGACACTCACCTTTATAGCTCCAGATATCCCCAGGAACGAGAGTCGGGCTGTGCATACACCGTCATGAAACCCGCAGCATCTCTTGGAACCCACCATGTCCCCATGCCACCTGTGTCCCTTCTTCCGTCCCTTCTTCCAAGGGGCAGTGCTGCCCCCCTTGAAAAATGCCACCCTAGGCAAATGCCTTGTTTGCCTTGTGGTAAATACGCCCCTGCTCAGGGGAGTGTAGGGGGCGAACACAAAGGGGACTCAGAAATGGGGAATTCCTGCACCCATTCCCTGAGAAAAAAAGGCCTGTATGTGAGATAGAAACCTTAGATTGTAAGCAGAGGCGGACTGACAACTCATGGGGCCCCCGGGCAATAGGGGATCATGGGGCCCCTGTGTTCTTGCCCAAACTCAAAAAATCCTATGAAAAAGGTACCAGGGGCATTTCATGGGGCCCCCTACTGACCCCGGGCCCTCGTGCAGTGCCCAAGTTTCCAAATGGTCAGTCCACCCCTGATCGTAAGCTCCTTGAGGACAAGGACAGTGATGTACAATGTATAAAGTGCTGAAAATAATGTATAACCACTTCCCAAGCCTATCCTGACACTTCTTTTTTTGCTAGAACATTACTTACAGTGCATCCAGAAAGTACACATTTTGTTATGTTACAGCCTCATTCCAAAATGGATTCATTTCATTTTTTCCCTCAACATTCTACAAACAATACCCCATAATGACAACGTGAAAGAAGTTCATTTTGAAATCTTTGCAATTTATTAAAATAAGTATTCCCAGCCTTTGCCATGACACTGAAAATTGAGCTCTGGTGCATCCTGTTCCCACTGATCATCCTTGAGATGTTTCCACAACTTGATTGGAGTCCATCTTTGGGAAATTCAGTTGATTGGACATGATTAGGAAAGGTATAAACCTGTCTATATAAGGCCTTACAGTTCATGTCAGAGCACAAACCAAGCCATGAAGTCCAAGGAATTGTCCGTAGACCTCCGAGACAGGATTGTATCAAGGCACAGATCTGGGGAAGGGCACAGAAAAATGTCTGCAGCATTGAAGGTCCCAATGAGCACAGTGGCCTTCATTATCTATAAATGGAAGAAGTTTGGAACCACCAGAAATCTTCCTAGAGCGGGCATGAAATGAGCGATCGAGGGAGGAGGGCCTTAGCCAGGGAGGAAACCAAGCACCCGATGGTCACTCTGTAAGAGCTCCACTGCTCCTCTTTCCAGAAGAACAACCATCTCTGCAGCACTCCACCAATCAGGCCTGTAAGGTGGAGGGGCCAGACGGAAGCCAGTAAAAGGCAAATGGCAGCCCGCCTGGAGTTTGCCAAAAGGCACCTGAGGGACTCTCAGACCAGGAGAAACAAAACTCTCTGGTCTGATGAAACAAACATTGAACTCTTTGGCCTGAATGCCAAGCGTCATGTCTGGAGGAAACCAGGTGCCATAGCCAATACCATCCCTACAGTGAAGCATGGTGGTGGCAGCATCATGCTGTGGGGATGTCTTTCAGCGGCAGGAACTGGGAGACTAGTCAGGATCGAGGGAAAGATAAATGCAGCAATACACAGAGTCATCCTTGATGAAAACCTGTTCCAGAGTGCTCTGGACCTTAGACTGGGGCGACAATTCATCTTTCAACAGGACAATGACCCAAAGAACACAGCCCACATAACAAAGGAGTGGCTACAGGTCAAGTCTGTGAATGTCCTGGAGTAGACCAGCCAGAGCTCAGACTTGAACCTGATTGAACATCTCTGGAGAGATCTGAAAATGGCTTTGCACCAATGCTCCCCATCCAACCTGATGGAGCTTGAGAGGCACTGCAAAGAAGAATGGGAGAAATTGCCCCAAAATAGGTGTGCCAAGCTTGTAGCCTCATACTCAAAACGACTTGAGGCTGTAATTGGTGCTAAAGGTGCTCCAACAAAGTATTGAGCAAAGGCTGGGAATACTTATGTACATGTGGTTTTTATTTTCTAATAAATTGCGATGATTTCAAAACGGGTTTCTTTCACGTTGTCATTATGGGGTATTGTTCGTAGAATGTTGAGGGAAAAAATGAATTTAATCCATTTTGGAATAAGGCTGTAACATAAAATGTGGCAAAAGTTCAGCGCTGTGAATACTTTCTGGATGCACTGTACAGCCCCCAAACATTATATATATATTTTAAGCACAGGCCCTAGAGAATAAAATGGCGGGTGTTGCAATTTTTATATGTCACACAGTATTTGCACAGTAGTGCTCCAAATGCACTTTTTTCTTTTGGGAAAATCCAAAGAAACACAATATAACATCCAATTGTTTTGGTAAAATATAAAAGATGATGTTCCAACGAGTAAATAGATACCAAACATGTCACGCTTTCAAATTGCACATGCTCGTGGAACAGCGCCAAACTGCAATACTTAAAAATCACCATGGGCGATGCTTTATCAGCCTTTACAGGTTACCATTTTAGAGTCACACAGGAGGTCTAGTGCTAGAATTTTTGTTCTCTCTATAACATTTGTGGCAATACCTCATGTGTGGCGCAAACACCGTTTACATTGAGTGCGTGACCTCCGTATGCATTTGCCCGTGCGCTTTCATTTTTTTTTTATTATCATTATTTATTTAAAATGTTTTATTTTTACACTGTCTCTTTCATTTTTTGTAATTATTATTATTTAAAATGTTTTTTATTTACACTCTCTTTCATTTTTTTGTAATTATTATTATTTAAAATGTTTTTTTTTTACACTCTTTCTTTTTTTGTAATTATTATTATTTATTTAAAATGCTTTATTTTTACACTGTTTCTTTCATTTTTTGTAATTATTATTTATTTAAAATGTTTTATTTTTACACTCTTTCATTTTTTGTAATTATTATTATTTATTTAAAATGTTTTATTTTTACACTGCCTCTTTCATTTTTTGTAATTATTATTATTTATTTAAAAGTTTTTATTTTTACACTCTCTTTCATTTTTTGTAATTATTAATATTTATTTAAAATGTTTTATTTTTACACTGTCTTTCATTTTTTGTAATTATTATTTATTTAAAAAAATTTATTTTTACACTGTCTCTTTCATTTTTTTTTTTAATCAACTTTATTGCAGAAATAAAGTCCCTGACCCCTTCTCCAAAATCACTCCACACCAAACTTCATAGTGCTGTGGCATCATGCAATGTGGCACGTATTAGCAGATGTGTGGGGGTGCCAATAACAACCAATATCACCAGTGTGCGTCTGCTGAAGGGCACCGTGTTTCCGTGCGTGTCAGGAAAGTCTGCAGTTTTGCATGCGTTCTCAGCACACACCTAAAATAAATAAAAAGTGAGGAAAGGCAAAAACGGGAATTTAGAGGCAGCAGCCATGACAGTTCAGCAGCCCTATCCTCCAACAGAAGAAGGTTGGCCATTGGGCAAATTTGAGCAGCAAATATTTGCCGCTTTGGCTTAATGCTTGGAGATTATTTTTGGACTTTTATATTTGGTATAAGGGTGCAGTGAACTTTTAACTGCTCCTGGGGGTTACTCCTCAGGCCTCATTTAAGTACCCTGGACCTATTTTCAGTAACTTGTTAGCCTTATGTTTTTAATTTGAGGATCCATTCACGCATTGCAGAGCACAAGGCACCAAAACACATATACGTTGTAGTGTGCTGCATTTTAAAAAAAGTTGTGTAGTTTTACAACTTTTGTATTGCACTGGCAGCCTATTCATAAATGATCTGCCATAACGCACATCTGCGCACCACAGTGAATCACTTTAGAGTGAATGGGCCCTAGGAGACAAAAATGCAAAGGAAAAAATTCAAGTGACATTACTTCACCAAAATGCCTTGTGCCCAACGATGGTTACCAAAAGCCTCCCATATCCCTGCTCCTTCCTTGATTTGTGCAGAAATGACCCACATTGACTCTCAGAAAACCCACCTCTTCAGGGAAGCCTACCCCGCCCCCTGCTAATTGCCGATCTCCTCCACTCTTCCTACCACTCCATCCCCCACAGCTATCTCCTTCTGTACCACTATCCCCTCCCTCCTAGATTGTAAGCTCCAAGGAGCAAGGCCCTCGAACCCCTCGTGTATCACATTGTACAGGGTGCAGCAACATAACTTCCTTTTTTCAAAACGCAATAAAACCCATTTTATGAATCAGAATTGTTTTTATTGTTGTCTTTAATAATGTAGGTACATATCTAAAGTTCTGTTTTACACAGTTTTGAAAATCATATCAGGTAGGTGACGCCCCCCATTGTCCATACACTGAATAAGTGAATTCAGACCGGTATGTGAACATGTTGGAGGAATTTGTTTTTCCACGACTTGATGAATTGGACTTAGGGGACATTTGGTTCCAACAGGATGGAGCAACGGCTCACACTTCAAGAGCATCAATGGCTGTTTTAAGGGAACACTTCCCGGAGCACCTCATCTCAATAAGGGGTGATTTGGAGTGGCCAGCCCGCTCCCCCGATTTGGCCCCTTGCGACTTTTTTTTTGTGGGGTTTTTTGAAATCCCGCGTTTATGTAAACCATCCAAGGACCCTACAAGACCTGAAGGCCAACATCCGCACAGAAATTGCCAACATACCCGCTGCTATGCTGGTAAGGGTCATGAAAAACACCAGAAATCGGCTTATTCAGTGTATGGACAATGGGGGGCGTCACCTACCTGATATGATTTTCAAAACTGTGTAAAACAGAACTTTAGATATGTACCTACACTATTAAAGACAATAAAAACAATTCTGATTCATAAAATGGGTTTTATTGCGTTTTGACAAAAGGAAGTTATGTTGCTGCACCCTGTATTGTCATTGTACTGTTTCATGTATTGTCTCCCATTGTAATGTACAGCGCTGAGCGAACTGTTGGCACTTTAGAAATACTGCATAATAATAATAATTTTACCAAAAACATTGGTTATTTTATTGTGTTTGTAGTTACTAAAATTCATTTTTGTGTACTGTTCCTGAAAATATGCATTTGATAAAGCCACCAATGTATTCTCCAAAGCCTCTTCTTACAGAGAACATACATAATGTTTGGGAGTCCAAGTCATTTTCCAGGCAAAAATGCAGTTGTTAATGTGTTGGAAAAATAAAAAAAACTTGCCCCGGATGTGAGGTGGTTAAAGAGCTGGGTGCTGCAGGAATCACATTGTCTGACAACACGTGAGTATGCAGTGCCGGCCTGCCGCGACTTGCGCAAGCGTCAGACTTCCAGCAACCAAATTAGTTAGAAGTAGACAAGCAGCTACACCTCCCTTTATAAACAGCTCCAGAATAGCTCTCCGTTCACTAATCCTATATGTGAGTTTTATTGCTGCAGAGTATAATCGCCTGGGGCCACTATGAGTATGTGTTTTATTACCCTATCTCACGTGGCAAAATACAACAGAGCTGCAATACAAGCTGCCACAGCCTGATGGCGCCACATCGTAAACACACAGCTAGAGCTATTGCAGGAAATTGTTGCCCCAATACTTACCGTAATTTTGCTTTTCTGGATCCTCCTCCAAGGGAAGAATTTAGCTGTTCCTACGGTAAGCACTAATTCACACCAAAGCTTTCTGTTGCAGTGTGACAAGGCACATACACTAATGTGCATTGCGTTAAAGGCAGCCCAGTCATTATGAATGGGTTGCTATTGCACCACAACGGTCCAAAACGTGCGGGATCCTTTTTTCAAATTGCAGCGTGCCACAGTGCACGGTGTATGTGTTATGGTGCACTGTGGTTCCTTGGGCTCTATTGTACAATGCAATGGGTTGCCAATCACAATGAATGGCACTACAGTGCCCTGTTCACAGAGCAGATGATTCACCATGTGGTGTGGTAATGAGCATTAGCGCATGTATTTTAGTGCACATTGTCGATGCACAAGTGTAAATGGGCCCTAAAGGAAGCCTTTCCTAAAAGGTTGACCGTTCCTAAAAATACTAGTTGCCCAGTCAAAGTCATGGAACAAGAACGACTAAGGCTCCATTCGCACTTGTGCAACTTTTCATGTGACTTTGGACACAAATTCGCATGACAAGCTATAGCCCATGTATTTCAATGGAAGTTGTTCAAATCTTAAAGCGGAGTTCCACCTGAAGAAAAAAAAAGGTCAGCAGCTACAAAAACTGTAGCTGTTGACTTTTAAAATACAGACACTTACCTGGCCCTCGGTCCAGCAGTGTCCTCACCACCACTGGTTTCACCAGCCGTCTTTTCTCCCTGGCGCCGGCATCTTCAGTGTGGGCACCCGGCTGTGACAGCTTGTGGCTTCACAGCCGGGTGCTCACTGTGCATGCCCAAGAAGCATTGTGCATGGCCCCATAGTCTTCTGGGACCTGTCACTATGGGGAAGGAGGACAACTTCCGCTTCCGATCACCTAGGCGATTGCAGAGGAAGTGGGTACCTGTCAAATTCAGGTACCTGCTCCCCAAAGGTGCCAATCCCTAATGGGGAGCGGGGGATGAAGGCTTAAAGCAGAACTTCCCCTTTTGGATGGAGCTCCATTTTAAAGTCGTAGAGTCATCAGAAAGGTTCCTGCACTACTTGAAAACCATAGACTGCAAGGTGATCTCTCAAACGTCTCATGAAAGTTGCATCTGAATATTAGGTTAGCACTTTCGCCTGGCAGTGCAAGGATCGAATTCCAACCACGGCACTACCTGTATGGAGTTTGCATGTTCTCCCTGTGCCTGCGTGGGTTACCTCTGGCTACTCCAGTTTCCTCCGACCATGGGGCCCCCGGGCAATAGGGGATCATGGGGCCCCCGTGTCCTTGCCCAAACTCAAAAAAGCCTATAAAAAGGTACCAGGGCCATCTCATGGGGCTGCCTACTGACCCCGGGCACTTGGGCAGCGCCCGAGTTTCCAAATGGTCAGTCCGCCCCTGCCAACGACACTCCAAAGACATGCTGGTAGGTTAAGTGGCTTCTGTCTAAATTGTCCCTAGTATGTGTATGTATGAATGTGAGTTAGGGACCTTAGATTGTACGCCCCTTGAGGTTTAGGGACTGATGTGAATGTACAATATATATGTAAAGCGCTGCGTAAATTGACAGCGCTATATAAGTACCTGAAATAAATAAATTATTAATGCGACAGTTGTGCAACAGTCAAAGCCACGGCCATGCAAAGTTGCACCAGATATGAATGGAAATCGCACAACTTTTAAATTGCACAAGTGTGAATAGCGTCTTATTCGACTGGGAATTCTGGCTTCATTTGCCATATGCTTGGTACAGGGTTGTGACTTAATGTATTACAGAAACAGCAACTTGCATTTCCAGGAGGTGATCAGCAGTGGCCAGCCGCATATTTTTTTAAATACATGATTCCTATAATAAAAGAAGAAATCTAAGATTGCAGGATCCCCAAATTAGGGTGTGGTGAGTGTAATGCTGTATCAATATTATAATATGTACACATCATATGGCAATCAAGAAATCTTCAGCTGCAAAAGTGAGTTTCCGCCCTTTGCCTGGGACCAGAATCTACAGCTGTTCTGCTCAATGTATGTGTGAATTTCCCAACAACTTGCTTCAGAGCTGTATTTAACATATCCTCTTCCTAGAAAATTTGGGTGTATAATTTCAGTAAAAGATATTTTTTAAAAATACCCTTTTTAAAATCAGGTAAAAATGATCAGGGTTTTTTTTTTTTGCATTCTGTGTTCCAATATGAGATTTTACTCCACTACCTGTTTCACGACACAACAGGAAGTGAAGGGAGATCCTCCATTACTCTTCTGGTGACAACTCAAAATTTGGGATTTTTCCATCACTTACAGTCTCTCCAGAAGAGACAGCAATAGAAAGAAAAAAAAAAAAAACCTTACAGAGGTTCTAAGGATTGGATAGAGGTTCTACTCCAAACTAGAAAATAGATAAATGAAATATGAAAGCCAGCAAAAATGATTTTCTAAAACCTATTTAACATGATTATTCCTCCACTTTGAATTAAGTGCAGATAGTTGTAGATTAGCCACTAAAGGATATATTAGCAGATATATCAGCCTTCCTCCACAGATTTCTCAGGATTTCTTGACTAACCACAAAAGTACATTCTTCCTCCAATTGTCCACCAATGTAAGTGGCCCCTAGTTCCACTGGTCATAAACGTAAGAGGCCCTTCTCTGATGGCCACCACTTTAGGGGGCCTTTCTACACTGACCATCAATGTAAAGGACATCCTTCTTCCAGCTGTCCACCAGTGTAAGTGATCCCCTGGTCCCACTGTCCTTAAATGGGAGAGGCCCTTCTCCAATGACCACCAATTTAGAGGGCCTGGTTTCTCCAGGTGGAAATGGAAGGGGGCTTCTTCATTGACTACTAATGTGAGAGGACATTACAATTCTTGTCATTGTTTCATTTTAAAAGAGAAGTGTGGTCCAATGACTACTGATCGCTAAGCTCTCAGTGGAGCACTGGGCTGTGTAGGGGGGAGGCTCAGACTTTCAGTGCCTCTCCAGACTCTGGAGTAGATCCCAGGATCCTTCCCCAGCCTGGACCAGCTGAGTGACATCAGCCAACATTGGGCTTCAGCCTACAGTTGGCTGAAAATTGGACCACAGGAGTGCAGTTCGTTCTACAGTCCTGTGACCTCAGGAAAAATACAGCAAAAAGAGCTTTAGCTGTACTTTAACTTTGATTATATACTTACCGTCCTTTTTATTAGGCATACCCAGGGGAAGACTGACAACTCATGGGGCCTCTGGGCAATAGGGGATCATGGGGCCCATGTCCTTGCCCAAACTCAAAAAAAAAGCCTATGGGGGAAAAAAAAAAAAAAAAAAAGAAAAAAAAAAAAAAAAAAAAAAAAAGGTACCAGGGGCATCTCATGGGGCCCCCCCACAAACCCCAGGCCCTCAGGCAGTGCAAGAGTTTCCAAATGGTCAGTCCGCCCCTGGGCATACCTGTTCAATCGCTTGATAACACAAATTGTTAATTAGCCAAATCACATGGAAGCAACTCAATGCATTTAGGCTTCTAGACATGAAGACGACTTGCTAAAGTTCAAACCAAGCATCAGAATGGATGGAAAAAGGGGATTTAAGTGACTGTGAACGTGGCATGGTTGTTGGTGCCAGATGGGCTGGGTCTGAGTATTTCAAAGACTGCTGATCTGCTGGGATTTTAACGCACAACCATCTCTAGGGTTTACAGAGAATGGTCCAAAAAAATATCCAGTGAGCGGCAGCTGTGGGGACGAAATTGCCTTGTTGATGTCAGAGGAGAATGGGCAGACTGGTTGCGGCGACATTCAGATGGTAGGACCGGAATTTGGTGTAAACAGCATAAAAGCATGGATCCAGCATGCCTTGTATCAACGGTTCAGGCTGATGGTATGGGGGAGATTTTCTTGGCACTAGCAAGGTGTACCTCATAAAGTGGCCAGTGATTGTATACAGTATGGGGTCGGTAGAAATGATCAACCTTGGGTGTCAAACACACTAGGTCCACCAAATGATTTTGTTTATGATCTATATCTTGCCAATCATGCTATGAACTGATCTGTCAATATAATTATACAGCAGGGGTTCCCTGAGACCTGTAAAACATTTGAGAGCCCATTCACACAGGATCAGGAAGGAAGTTTTTCCTACTGCTGGAGAAAATTGGACCAAGCTTTATATAGGGTTTTTTTTTTTTTGCCTTCCTCTGGATCAACTGTAAAGGGTTTAGTATATGGAGGTTTCCTTTCTAGTCTGTTTTTTTCTATTGGTTGTACTAGATGAACTTTTCAATCCTATCTATGCAACACCCATTGCCACAACCCATGGCAATACCATTCATTGTGAATGGCACCCTGACATCTAACATATGTGCATCATTGCACCGCAACCAATTTCTTTAGTCTGAAAGGGTCTTCAAGGGTTCTTCTGAATTCAAAAGTTTGAGTCTGAATACTGTAATATCTCTCTGAAGAACAATGGAAATACAACATCAGCCACATGGTTTCCAATGAGTTGTCCCTCACTGAAAGTCTGAGTAGACCAACTATCATGTAGCAGAAATCGGAGTTGCCCCCATGTCACCTATAGCCTTGGACCAACTATTGGCTCTTTTGTCCAGGCATGCCCTACAACCCTCTTCTGTCCCATAGTTTTTGATGCTTCACTACAATGTAAAGTTTACCTATCACCATCTAGAATACTCATGTTTTCTGTAGCTACAATCCAGCTGTGGGTGGTCATAGTTTTGAAGGAGGTGTATCCTTCAATGAGCTAAAAATTATATAAGTTGATTTTGCCAGAAATCTTATGAGCCAGTAACTTCCTGTGCACAAGGAGAGTTATGGAGTGGAAGAGGGGTTGGAGGCAGCGGTGGAGGGGTTGGAGGCAGTGGTCTTCGTAATCCATCAAAAATGAAGTAGGCAAGGCTGACACCACATGCTTAGGAATTCATAGTGGTGTTCTTTCGTCAGAGGAAAAAAAAAAGTAGGAGCATGCTTTATTCCCAGCACATCAATTATTTTCAGTACCTGCATCATCTTTAAGAAGGGGTAAAAATGTGTATTGCAGAGATTTAAAAAGCAAGTTTTTTTTATATTTTGCCTTGACATACCTGCCAAGTTAAATCGACAAACATTTCCAAACAGTAGTAAAATAGTTTTATTTGTAAAAATGTCAACAAAAAAAAAGGTAGAAAGTGAAAAAATACATCAGTGTACTAAAACATACACAATCCATGGATTCCATTATATGTTCTGTCATAGAAAGAGGTTTACACTGGTTATATACGAGCAGCTAAACACAATATACACAGTATATTCATACTGACTGTGTATTACAATTACAGTCATATATACAGCAATAAAAATAAGACTTTATCCCCAAGATAACATACATAGTTTAAGGAAACATGATCATTTCAAGATGGATTTGCAATAGCAAACACACGTGTTTGGACAATCAGCTGCAGTGTGATGGAGGAGTCTAGGCGAGGCCCCATCAACCTGTCATTTGGGAAAAGGGAGTCACCACACTCCACTGCTGCAGCCCAACAAGGTGGATTCTATTAACTAGTTCACTGCAAGATATAATGCTTGTGGGGGCCTAGTGTCTGGTTATACCAAAATTTGCCAGCATGCTCTGCTCATTAGCTCTACCAGGATTTAGTATCTGCCAATATAATGCATTGCTTTTGAATACATGAAGGCCAACTATTTATATTTTGCTAGTCTTGTATCTCTCTTGGGGTCTCCAATGGAGAAATGACTCCACAGCTATTTCTTTGTAATGGCCAGTTGGGAAGGGGCTGGACACAAAGAGGTCTCTCTTTCACAGCTTAAAAAAAAAAAAAAAAACAAAAAAAAAAAAAAAAAAAAAAAAAAAACACAAGATCTGCCCATGAAGGGCAAAGCATCAGGTTTTTGTTTGTTTCCAAAAAAAGTTTTTTAAACTCCAAATCCAATTTTCAGTACAAAAAAAGATTTTTAAACTCCAAATCCAATTGTCAGTATGTTTAACACCAATTCTCACTGTATAGCGTCTTAAGCAAATCTTGTTTGCTAATCTATTACATAAATTACATCTTAAAGAGCCAGCCAATGTTGCAGAGTGACAACGATAAGTAACTGTCTTGCAATTTGTAGTGGTGTTGTCCACCTGCCGTGTGAACTTCTTCAGTTGGCTGCCCATCAAGAAAAATGATCATGTGCTGCCCCCCTACCTCAGCATCACTTTATCTATATCCCCCCAACCCAGGGGCAGACAACTCATGGGGCCCCCAGGCAATAGGGGAACATGGGGCCCGTGTCCTTGCCCAAACTCAAAAAAGCCTATGGGAAAAATAAAAAAATTAAAAAAAAAAAAAAAAAAGTACCAGGGGCATCTCATGGGGCCCCCTACTGACCCCGGGCCCTCGGGCAGTGCCCGAGTTTCCAAATGGTCAGTCCGCCCCTGCCCCAACCCCACTGCTCTGTTCAGCTGCAGAAGTGAAGAAAATACCCAGTACTTGTGGGTATGGAGGAGCATGCAACTCATTTAATGTGACATTAACTCATTTAACATTTGTATCTTGCACAATGCAGCTTTTCCTGCTCCCAGCAGCTTAACAAAACAGGAGAGCAAAGGTAAGTTGAATATGTTGAGAATGGAGGAGGGGCAATTAAAGTGAAACCTTTTTTTTTGCCCTGCATGGGCAAAGCACTGTTTCACTATAAAACGTTGTCCTCTATGGTACCAATGCCATCACTTGGCTTTGTAATGGCTGCAGCATTTGAATCAAAGTGGTATGCCAATAGAAAAAACTTGAGTGTCCGAGACCTACATATTTGGTATCCAGTTCAACTAACTTGGCCATAAACACAAAGGGGGTTATGTACTAAAACTAGAGTGCACAAAATCTGGTGCAGCTCTGCAGAGAAACCAATCAGCTTCCAGGTTTTATTGTCCAAGTTTAAATCGAACAAGCTGAAATTAGAAGCCGATTGGTTATTATGCACATCTGCACCAGATTCTGAGTGCTCCGGTTTTAGTAAAACATTTCCCAAAATCTAAAAGATCTGTTTTAGATGGTCAACCTTTACAAGCACAATTCATTGTTTAATTTTGCACAAATGCTGGTGTGGTTGATTGAACTGCACTTGCAATATCAAGCAAGGCCACATCCTCTTGTTGCATCTGAAAGGGGGGAAAAAAAAAAAAAAAGGGGGAGGACGGAAGAGCAGCAAAGGAGAAACCTCTCCTTGTAACAGCTAAAACGGATAAGCAAACTATAATGGATCATTTGATTCCCAGAATTATCGGTGATTGCACAAGACTGGGAGTCAACCTCACGTAGTCTAATCTGCATTTTGGCGATGTGCAGATGGGAAAAAAAAAAAAAAAAAAAAAACACACACGACAACTTAGCTACCAGGTCCAAAATTTACAAAATATTCTATTCTTGTGAACTGTGCTTCTAAGGCAACTGTAGTGCATGCAGAAATCAGACTCACTCCACATAGCTTTTAACAGCAGGATAAGAATCTCAGTTTTAAGTGTTATTTTAGAAAATCACTATTTAAAAAAAAAAAAAAAAAAAAAGTGCGTATGTATGCATCTTCTGATCTTGAACATGGCTTGGTCAACGTGTGCTCTCAAAGTAGAACTATAGGCAAAAAACTTTTTTTTCCCCATTTTGGATAGCGTAAGGGAGGGTTATAACACCCATCAGGATTTCCTCCACCTTCTGTTCCCCATTTTGAAGATTTGGCTTTATTCCCTGCATCATAGCCAAACAGGAAGTGAAAGGAAATCTCTGCAAATTAAGGGAATCCCTTGGGCAGGTCGCCAGAACTAGTGTCCTCATTGGAAGATTTATGAAAAGAGTTCTGATTTTTGAGTTTAATAAATGCTACAAGGAGCATTTACTCCACTTTGCACACTGCCAATTGCCTTCTAAAATGTTGGGTCCCAAGTATAAAAAAAAAAAAATTTGCTAGCCATTTCAGTACTAGATTAACCATAAAATCTTCAGTTTGTTAAAAAATACTTGTATATTTTAAGATAGAAAAAAAAAAAAAAAAAGTTAAAAAAATGTGGTCATTGACCATACGTGTGTACATGATTAGCAATATTTTTTGTTCATGTTTCCTCGCCGAGCTTCATTAGATGAGATACGAGCTTGCAACAAGTCTTAAGGTTGAGATAGATGATGCAGAAATGTTTCTAGAGAATGAAATATCATCCATGAATGGACAGGAATAAAGCAAAAAAATGATGCCAAGGAGGAAGTTATGTTTGGTTTCCTTTTGGTTTGAGTTTCCTCTTCTCGTTGAATTATGCGACAAAATCCACAATTTTACATTGTCATTTTTAACTTGGCTTTTGAATGGAAAGGTATGTCAAAAAGTCACTATTGAAGACTTGCTTGGACATTATCATTTGCACTGGAGTTCCCATAGATTAACATCCATGTAAATCAGAAGCACATGCTTATGCTTGCAAGCCAAATCAGGATCTTTACAAGATCCAAACAACGCCAGTGTTTTTGAAAAAATAAATCCCTCATACGTTTTCCACAAATACAATGGATTCCTCCTCATATTTGATATTTGATCTTTCATCCATGATAAGTTTAACGGCGGAATAATGACGATGATGACTGGCTAGATCAAGAGCAGTGTAGCCTTCTATAGTGGTGGCATTAATGTTGGCACCGTGGTGGATGAGAAGCCTCGCCGTGCTGGTGTGGCCAGTCTCAGCTGCTATGTGTAAGGGGGTTTTCAGTTGTGAATTTGGAAGGTTCACATTGCAGCCGAGCTCAACAAGGATCCGAGCCACTCGGTAATGACCTCTTTGAGCAGCTAGGTGCAAAGGGGTTCTTCCATCAGAGGTCTGGGCATTAAGGTTGGCCTTGTACTGCTTTGCAAGAAGCTTCACAATGTTTAGGTGGCCCTGCCAGGATGCGTAATGCAAGGATAACCAGTTTTCCAGTCCTTTCACCCCTACATCAGCATCTCGCCGGAGAAAGAGGCGGACGATACTTTCTTGACCATGTTGGCAAGCGACATGTAGGGGTGTTCGGCCTTTGCTGTCAACCTCACTGAGTGAAGCATTCTTGTCTAGGAGGAGACGAGTTATGGACTCGTCTCCATTTTGAGCTGAGAAATGTAGAGCAGTGAACAGATCTTCATCTTTAGCATTGATATTTATCTTCTTAGAAAGAAGGAGCTCCACAATACTCTTCAGCTTTTTCTCAGTGGCAATGTGGAGTGGGGTGGAGCCCTTTGAGTTGGTCATGTTAGGGCTGGCATTGTACAAAAGTAGTAACTTCACACACTCCTCCTGTCCATTTTCAGCGGCCAAATGAAGGAGACTGGACCTTCCATCCAAAACCAGTTCAACGTCTTGAGGCTGCAGAATCTTCAGTAACTTTGCATTGTCTCCAGATACAATGGCATCAATCAGCTTCTTCTTTTGGATCTCGGTGGTACTGAGATCTGTGTAGGAAAAGAATAAAAAGATTAGAAGAATTAAACTATTCTAAATTTTGGAAAAAAAAAAAAAACACTCAAAAAAAGGGTACACTCATCTATTTACGGTGAATCGAGGACAATTTCAGGAACAAAAATTTCACATTCTAGTTAACCAAAGTTATAAATACATTGAAATTATTTTACCATACAGCTAGCATTTGGAGCCAAATCTGTATTTAGCATATCATGTATTCTTCCTGCATGCAGCACAGAGACAGGACTGGCAGCAGTTGCTTTGCATTAAGCTCGTCAGCTTAAAGTTGGTCCTACACAAAACGAGGTGGATGGGGGAATCCCCCAACCGGGGCATTGCATTCCAAAAGAAGTACCCACCATTGTCAGAATACACTGATCAGTGGCTGCAGAAAATTAGCTGCAGACGCTGATGAAGAAAATTTTCCAACATGCCCAGTGTTAGACCGACTTCTGTAGAGCAAGGACTGCCAAGCACTGACTGCAATTTGGACCGTTTCTGCTGAACTGGTAAATTTTGACTGCACAGTCAGCCCAATTGTGGACATGCTTAAAAGGATGGAAAAACTGGAACGAATTAATCAATTTGATGCGGCTTCATTATGCACAATGTATTGTGGTAAAAATAAAAAAAAGTGGGAGCAATTTTTTCAGTGTTGAGAACCATTAAAAATGAATAAGATGTGCGTGATGAAGCATGTTGCAGCGCATACATTACCAAAGAGCAATAAAGGGTGAGCCGGCCCTCTGGAATGTCTTTTGCATGGAGGTGGATTGTACTAGGCAGCCCATTTGATATGAATGGCTGTTAAGGCGCCTTAATGCCTGATAAAATCGGTCCTGCACCATTTTTTTAAATGTTGTGCATCCTTGCATTCTCGTGCGCTGCAGCACAAAGGAGCTACAGTGCACCAAAATATGTCCGTTGGGTTGCAAATAAGAATGGATTACAAGGTACATACAGGTATACAATGTATTGATATGGATTCCCAACTCATTGTGGACAGATCATAAGAGGGGCAAAGCCATGTGCCTCAATAGAAGCTACTAGGTCAGAAGCCAGGGTCAGAAAAATGAAGGCCTTTGATTTCAGACCCTAAAAAAAAAATGGAAAACAAAAATACTCTCCAAAAGGAAAGGGATTATTCTTCTGTTACGTCAAAAGTAACCCTGCAAAAACAAACTAGGTGCCAACAAAATAATTAGACATCTCTTCAGACAATAAATTACCTGTTACGGAACACTCTCTTTCAAAGGACAGGGAGAGAGAGCCTCTGGAGGAGAAAGCAGAGTCAATGGAGGAGATTCCGGATAGGCGCTTGTCGCTGTTTGCCAGTTGAGGATCGGACTCACTGTGAGAAAGGCTCTCAGGTCTTTCCATGGTCTGGGAGATCCCAGAATCTAGTTGGGATAGCAGCTCGGAGAGGCTGTAATCTTTATCAAACACTGGAGTGGGACTTTTCTTGGGTTCTGATTGACAGGCCACATCCTAAAAAGAAAACAAAAAAAAAAAAACATAAGATCTAAAGAAATGGCTATCAAAATATCAGAGCTTCTGCCAGGTCTCTATAACCCCCAAAAAACAGGACAGGAATTGATGGGAAAGTGAGGACACAAAAAAAACATTTTTTTAGTAAAGTGGGGAAGGTCTGGAAATTCTCAAAGTGTTTTTACAGTTTTGTGTGCCTTCCTGTCTCGGTGACAACTACATCTCCCGATTCATGTACAAGAACCACAGTGATGGGAAAGGAGGTAAAATTTCCCCAGTGGGGTCACACACACTGAAACCTAGACACAATGAAAATTATTGGTTTTCCACTCTACAGCTAAGGGACATTTCCTAGAACCAGCTTTTCCAGGGACTAATGGAAACAAAGGACGCTGTGACAACTGGCACCCATTCATTTGTAACCCATACTTCACATCTGTTCCTAAAAAGAATGTTCCTGGAAGTCAAATACCTCAAGTTTTGGGTCTTGGGTGGCTTGAGCCAGGTTCTCTGCACTTGACATGGAGCTGGCTTCATCCTCATGCTTTGTACACAGCAGCTCTGTCTCTGAGGTGATCTCTGATGGGGGGGAAAAGGTCACAGGGTTACTGAAATGCAACGAAGCGTAAAAAGTGTAATATTAAAAGATCCAGTGTATCAAATGTGGTCATTGAGCAATTCAACTCGGAAGAGAACTAGAGATTGCACACTTCAACTGAAAAGCAGTAACTTCAACATGTTGCATGACTACATTGAAGGCACAGCATTCATAGACCATGAGCAAATATGGCCGTGTGTGTGTGTGTATATATATATATATATATTCTATCATGTTGGAAAGCAAGGCTAAAACTGTTGGCGCTGTATACTGTAAATCCTGAATAATAATAATAAAATGGTATGGACTATAGCTGGAAGCAATTTTTTTTTTCTTAAAACATCAATGTAAACAATGATGTATAAATATATCCTAAAGTGAAGCTGTGCCCAGACTATGGACAATAAAATGTACACATTCTTCAGGTGTAAAAGCTTTAAAAATGACCACCCTGTGTAGCAGCATGTACTGTGGAGCTATTCATCCTCAATCATAGGAAGCAGCGAAATCTCAGAATTGGACCCACATTTTCTTTATCCTTTTTCTTGAATTTTTTTTGTGATTCTTGAAAATGAATCACTTTAGAACACGTGCAGGTAGAGAGGTCAGGGAGTGTTTGTTTTGAAATGCTTTTAGAAATTTGCTGCTTGCTACGAATATGGTTCATACCCATAGTCTGGATGCAGGTGTACTAAAGGCAGCTTCAAAAAGTCCTCTATTAAAAAAAAAAATAAAAAAAAAAAAAAAAAAATCCCAAATTAAGCACAGTCTTTATAGCAGACCTTCTGTGCAAATGGAAGGTCTACTTCTCTACCAAACCACCACCATGTAAACCATGGGTGCTCAACCTGTGGTCCTCCAGTTGTTGAACTACAAATCCCATGAGGCATTGCAAGGCTGACATATACAAGTCTGACTCCCAAAGGCAGAGGCATGGTGTAAATAAACCATTGACAAAAGGTCACAAGAACATAAAACACTAATTTTGCTCCTGGATTCCAGGAGGTGCAAGTGACCTCATCGCCCCTCACTGCTTCCTCCTGGCCCCTCAAAACCCTACATGAACCCATTAATGCAATGGGCTTGGATGCATTCTTTTGTGATTTTGAGTGCCCAGCTATCTATAAGAGACAGAGGTAAGGCAAGATGATGCCACCTGGAAGCTAGGCCAGGGTGAGCAGTTTTATTTTTGTTTTTTATTAATCTTGGATTTTTAAAGCTTTGCTGCTGCTAACTTTGTTTGGGTTGCATGGGACTAGCTGGGTTTCTATTTTTTCATAGTAAGTCAGCTTTAACCACTCACTTTAGGAAATCTGAAGGAACAAGGCTTTCAGAAAGAACTGATAACATGGAAACTTTCTTTAAACCCAAAAGCTTACCATACACGGCTCAAGTCTTGGCCGATTCCGGCTGAGTCATCTAAATTTCAAGTGGCTAGCCCTGTGGGAACGACCTGGCTCAACAAAAGTCAATTTAAAAATCAACTGAGCCTGGTGGAAAGTTGTCAAGATGAATGGAGACTGCAGTCTATAAGATGAAGTCACTGTTTGGTTATTCAGACAGCCATAGGTGCTGCGGCTGTCTGAATACAATAGATGGCAGGGGAGAAGCCACCATCCATGTTCATGGGAATCGAGTGAATGCTCATTCATCCTGCAAGGGTCTACAAGACAAATCTGCACATGTATGTTAGACTATTAGCCTCACAGACTAAAAATAAAAGGGCTGGAGAACAGTGCAGCTAATTGGTTTATTTCAGCAATGATTCAGCTGGAATGTCAATTGCACTGCATCATGGACCTTCTCCTTCTGCTCAGTCTGGATTTGCATGACTTTAATCGCAGTCAGGGGCAGACTGATCATTTGGAAACTCGGGCACAGCCCGAGGGCCTGGGGCCAGTAGGAGGCCCCATGAGATGCCCCTGGTACCTTTTTCATAGGCTTTTTAGAGTTTGGGCAAGGACACAGGGGCCCCATGATCCCCTATTACCGGGGGCCCCATGAGTTGTCAGTCCACCCCTGATCGCAGTATTGTACAAACAGCATTACAGGAAAAAATATTTTCTCAACTCCAAAAGTGTGCTGATAAAAAAAAAAAAAAAAAAGTCCCTTTAAATGAAGGATTGCTTCACGGGTTTTCTGCGTGCTCAGGCATGATCTGTCAGGACTTGCAGGTAGTGGGTCGGTCACATTCCTGAGTGTAAGACTCAGCTGTACTGGGAGGCCTTCAGCAAGTCTAGATGAAAACATTTCTCACACAATGCTGCAGGCTCGGCCCACTTCCTGCAATATGTCTGGGCAGCGAGATGTTTACACTTTTAATCAAACTTTTAAGTGTGGAATTGAGGAAGTCGTACTTCCTGCGCAAAGAACGACTAAAACAAATCACATGACATGGCCCTATAGGAATATTTTTAAATAAATAAAAAATATCCCTAGATTATAATTGTATTCCTATAGACATAATACTTGCATAAAAGATGTAAAAAAAGTTTGCAAACTTCAGTTTAAAAAGTGATGCTGTGGCCACAGTCAAGATTATAAAATTATAATGTAAAGTTGTGTAAATTTTTTTTTTTGCTATATCAAAATTTTACCAAAATTTCTTATGAATATATTTATTTCCGTTATCACTACTACTATTATAATATACCTTTATCGACTCTGCATGTTCTCCCTAAGCTTGAGTGGGTTTCCTCCAGGTACTTTGGTTTCCTCCTACGATCCAAAGCCCTGCTGGTAGGTAAATTGTCTAACTTGGTCCAGGGGCGGACTGACAACTCATGGGGCCCCCGGGCAATAGGGGATCATGGGGCCCCTGTGTCCTTGCCCAAACTCAAAAAAGCCTATGAAAAAAGGTATCAGGGGCATCTCATGGGGCCCCCTACTGATCCCGGGCCCTCGGTCAGTGCCCGAGTTTCCAAATGGTCAGTCCGCCCCTGACTTGGTCCATGTATGTATGTATGTATGTATGTATGTATGTATGTCATGGGTTTCCAGATGTAGAACAATGTCAATCTCCTTGCAGCTCTCAATATTTTTTTCTGTGGACCTCCTTCCAATACAAGATACAGTAATGACATGGAGGTCAGAGAGAGGAACCATCGAGAGCTGGGACAGTAGAAGCCCCCAAAAGCACAGAGATTAGCAGAAGAATTCTCAGCATCAGAATGGAGATCACGGATCCAGGCAAGGAAAGGCAAGTATTGGCAGCAGGGGCGGACTGACCATTTGGAAACTCGGGCACTGCCCGAGGGCCCGGGGTCAGTAGGGGCCCCCATGAGATGCCCTTGATACCTTTTTCATAGGCTTTTTTGAGTTTGGGCAAGGACACAGGGGCCCCATGATCCCCTAGTGCCCAGGGGCCCCATGAGTTGTCAGTCCGCCCCTGATTGGCAGTTTACAGGTTTGACTTCATTTAAAATCTTGACTATAGCCACAAGGTCACTTTAAAATGAACTTGCTCATGCAGGTTAACAGGTTAATTTTAATGGTGGCCACTTCAACCTTCCATTGTGCCCTCAAGAGTCATGTGAAATCCTTGTCTCCAGGGGGGGGACTGACCATTTGGTACTGCCCGAGGTCAGTAGGTGGGCCCCATGAGATGCCCCTGGTACCTTTTTCATAGGCTTTTTTGAGTTTGGGCAAGAACACAGGGGCCCCATGATCCCCTATTGCCTGGGGGCCCCATGAGTTGTCAGTCTGCCCCCGCTTGTCTCCCTTGTGAAGGTGCTGCAAGCTCCTCGGTCAGTTGATTGGGGGGGGCACTGAAACCAAGAACTGCAGTTTACCCAAATTGGCCGATCTGAAACACACCCACTGATTGCTCCTCCACAGATGGTCAGTTAATGGTTATGCTGTCGGCTGAACTCTTACCTTGAAATGGTGGCCGTTCCCTGGGCTTATCTCTCCAGCATCTCTGCATTAGTTTGATCATGTTGTCACACTGCTGAGGTCTCGCTCTTGTAATGAGCGCCAGGTCAGGTCGCAGACCACCTCCGACCTTTACCATGATGTGCAGAATATTCTTCTCCTCTATAAACAACACAAACGTAGCAATGTAGATAAAAGAATAATAAATTAAACCTCAGCTTTAAGTGAGCTAAAGGGTGAACAGCTTATATTTTTGCCATTCCCGGCTTCCTCCCTCTTCATTAATACCATTTTTTGTTTTTAAAACAAACCTTTCCATTTATATTACATGCCTTAGATAGATACAGTGAGGCCATCACTGGGTCTTTATGCTACTCTATGAAATGTAACATAAGCTGGCTACTCTGTGTACTCCATAATACAAGTCTTAATTAGCTACATGTTAAAATACAGTGTGCACAGTGAATGTGTTTTGGCCGAAATGAGTTAGCTACATGTTAAAATACACCGTGTGCACAGTGAACGCATTTCGGCCAAAACACATTGTTTGTGCACACTGTGTATTTTAACAAGTAGCTAATAAAAAAGACTTGTATTATGGAGTACACTGGGTAGCCAGGCTTAGATTTATTAAATTGCATAGGAAAGCATAAAAACCCAGACCCAGTGATGGCCTCACGTTATCTAAGGTGTGCACACCTAACACTGTGCACAGCTAACGTGTTACAGCCGAAACGCGTTAGCTGTGAACACTGTATTTTAACATGTAGCTAATCAGGACTTGTAATAAATTTAAGCCAGCTACCCAATGTACTCCATATACAAGTCTTGATTAGCTACATGTTAACATACAGAGTGTGCACAGCTAACACGTTTCGGCTGTAACACGTTAGCTGTGCACACTGTGGTAGGTGTGCACACCTTAGATACCGTGAGGCCATCACTGGGTCTAGGTCTTCATGCTCCTCTATGAAATGTAGTATAAGCTGGCTACCCATTTTACTCCAGATTACATTTAATAGAGGAGCATAAAGATGCAGTGATGGCCTCACAGTATCGAAAGGTGTGCATACCTAACGTGTTTCGGCCAAAAGGTGCAAGCTGTGCACACTGTATTTTAATATGTAGCTAAGACTTGTACCATGGAGTACACCGGGTAGCCCGCTTATATTTATTAGGAATCAAGTGTTTTGGGAATATCCCAACCAGGAACACCAACTGGGTCCAGTACATAACTTCCTGAAACCAACACAGCATCCTGACTCAGTACAGCTCTCTCAAGAGCCCTGATACAAGCAGTGGGCTGACTTTTGGGAGAAATTATGAAAATATCAAAATACCTTGTTAGGTGGATGTCCGCCTGGAGAAGTGTACATTTCAAGGTAGGTTGCCTTTACATGCAGACTGCCCTAGGTAATGTCCACATGTGATGCACAGCCTTTCCTAGACTGTAAGCTCGAAAGAGCAGGGCCCTCGATCCCCTCATGTTTTGCATTGTATTAGTATTGTTCTGTCACATGTTCTGTCCCCCTTTGTAATGTACAGCGCTGAGTGAACCATTGGCGCTTTATAAATACTGTATAATAATAATAATAATAATAAAAAAATCCAGTGAATATATGAAAGAGGTGGGCCAGGGACAGTCAGGCTGTGGAGAAAAGGGCTAGGGTATGCTGGGCATTCTCCAAAATGCAGTTCAGGGTGGCAATCGCCAGTGTAGAGATGCTCATCAACAGTCCAAAGACAAAAAGGAAAAAGCGTCGGAACACAGTCTATAGAACTATAGAGGATATTGGGTGGGGATGCATTACAATGACTTGTAAAGTCCCCTTTAAGTGCTTGCATGCTGCATCTGATTCCATGTTTAGTGACCTGGAACCCCCAAAACCCAAAGGGCTCTGTAATGCAAATACTGAGCAGCTTGTGTGGTCGCTGGCCCTGGTCTCCCTTTTGCTGTTGGTTAGTAATGAGCCAATAGTAAGGTGCAGGAGGTTGGTCACAGCCAGTATAGGTACCCTTGTATAAATCACCGGGCTGGTAGGTTTCACCTGCATGTCCTTTCCAAAAAAAAAAAATGGAGAAAGTAAAAACAATCCTTGTACTGCATACATCCTTCCACCCACGCACAGCTATTAAACCATCAGTCAAACCGTGAAGATTGCCTGGGAGCATGGGCTGCACGTATGCGTCCCGGCTTGCCCAGTAAAGAATCAGACAGCCGACCGGAAACGGACTATGTGAAGCGTGTCACAGCAGAAAATGTTGGAGAACAAGAAAAAAAAAAGTAAGGTTGAACTTGTACTTCAAGTTAAAGCCGAATGCCAGGCAAACAGACACACAGATAAAAATACAGCTGCCGAAGGATCTGTATTTTTGTCCATCCGGTCCTGAGATTTACACAGCTCTGCCAGGCTGTATAGCTTTGACAGAACAGGAGACCCGATTTTACTCTGCTGCAGTTACAGTGTGTATAAACCATAACTATGAACTTTTCCCCCTTGGGTATGTTAAAATATACCACTGCATATTTTTTTTGTTCGATCAGTTTCGAAAAAAAAAAAAAAAAAAAAGTTACATTGTTAATCACAAATTAAAATTTAGCCAATACGCCGTGCCGCTGGAGCCTCGTGAAGGTCCAGCGGCCATCTTACTGAGTGGACGGTTAGTCCCCTGCATTACTACTGCAATTCACCCCCGGATTTTTATTGATTCTTTTGGAAATAAATATTTATTCAATTTACTACACTATGGGCACTTTTGTTTGGCTCCCTTGTGGAGCTATTGATTTCCAGAGCCCACCCAAGAGCTGTAATCCATCCCAGTATCCAGAGGAGGGAGTCCCTGTACACAGGCTGCAACACCCATCCATCCCTTAAAGGGGACCTCTGGCTGGTTGGATTCCCTTACAACCCGGGAGTATCTGCTGTGCTGCACACTACCCAGAGGGAGGATATTCCATGTTCGGCCTCACTTCCTTAAAAGGGGAACCTCGAGTGTATATTTACATGCGTATTTCCAATACGCATCAGGTGAGTGCGTAATTTTACCACACCTTCAAGCACAAGCACTGAAGCATTACTACAACTGGCACCTTAAGCATGGATTGTCACTTTAGGAACTTTTCATTTATTTATATCGAATTTAAATCTATATCTTATTTGGTCTGAATTACGGACATCATTATATTTATAAGGGCTGCACTTGGATTTTATACATAAATTAAAGCGAAACACAAAGTAAAAAGGCAAATACATACAAATCCATATCTCAAACCCTGTATAGTCTGAGAGGGCAGCTTACAGCCGAAATAAAAAAAAAAAAAAAAAAAAAGGCATAAAACCAAACCTGGAACTAAAATTTCTCTTCAGGTGTGTCACCATAATCTATAGAGAATAATGTCAGCACTGAATGTACAAAAGACACACCTTACCTACATGTGGATCCTATTAGAGGCAGTAATGTTGCTCTTTGTTTGGTATTTAACAAATTACACCATTCATAGCTTTGTATGTCACTGAACGATTTGCATTTGAACTGAACGAACAACACCGGAGATTGACTAAAAAACTTGAGTGCAAATTCTGATGCATCTTTGCATAGTAACCAATCAGCTTCCATGTTTTATTGCTAAAGCTTAACTGAACAAACCAAGTTAAAAGCTGATTGGCTACCATGCACAGCTTCACCAGATTGTGAGAGCTCCAATAAAAATCAACCCCAATGACTTTTTTCCTTGAACTGAATTCAGTCTTGTGATTCAGGGCAGTCCTGACAACACCACAGCCTGGTCAGGGATCCCAGTACATAGGACACTGTAGTTAAAGCCAACCTCTGGGGAATTTTAATATGATCCCTTGCGGTGGGGCTGCTCATCACATTAGGGGAGAGAAGTTTTTACTTACCTGATCCTCCACTCCCCCAGCAGAGTGGTTAACTCCACGCTCCGATGGTGGACTGTCACTTGACATCATCACGTACAATGCAAATGGACCCTGCATTGCTCTTGATGACGTCAGGAGCATAGACCGCTGCAACGTAGGGGAGAAGGCGCTGTGGGGGGGCCAGTGGAGGATCAAGTATGCAAATCTACTTTTAAAAAGTCCCCTTGACCTAAATGAACAATTAAAAATGTTACCAAACCCAGGACCCTGCATTCACTACATCTGGTCTCCCCGGACCCTGCATTCACTACATCTAGGTCTCCCCGGACCCTGCATTCACTACATCTAGGTCACCCACGACCCTGCATTCACTATATCTGGTCTCCCCGGACCCTGCATTCACTACATCTGGTCTCCCCGGACCCTGCATTCACTACATCTGGTCTCCCACGACCCTGCATTCACTACATCTGGTCTCCCACGACCCTGCATTCACTACATCTGGTCTCCCACGACCCTGCATTCACTACATCTGGTCTCCCACGACCCTGCATTCACTACATCTGGTCTCCCACGACCCTGCATTCACTACATCTGGTCTCCCACAGTGCACACAACATGGAAATATATTATTTTAGCAAATATAAACTGCTAAATAACTTCTCATCAGTATTACATAGCAGTCTTGTGACTATCAGTGTCCAGCTGAGCACTGGTTAAAGCTTGTAGGAGGAGTTTTCATTCTCTTATGATTGTCCTACGAGTCTGCATGACCCCTGACCCTCCGTCTGATTGGCCCTGTGCTAATCACACCCAAAAAGGGAAAAAAAAAACAAAAACACAAAACACACACACAAAACACACACACAAAACACACACACAAAACACACACCTTTCTAGCAATATACACTAAACTGAGCATGTGCAGAGTGACTCCTAGAGCACTGTACTATCAACAGATGGACTTGGGACAGTAGAAGGGGAGGATCAGAGAAGACAGGATCAAACAGTCTTTTTACACAGTGCAGAGGATAAACCCCTTAGGTTCCACAGTGAGTATAAGCAGCAGCATGTTTTACTACATATACAGACTGATTTTACTGTTGTGGGTTTAGCAACACTAACCCTTTCAGCACAAATGCAGCCCCACTGCATGGGATAGTTTTCAGGTTTCCCTGAGTTGGGCCTTAAGCCCATATACAGGTATGTGGACTTTTTTCCGGTTATTTATTTGGGACAGTCCTGTGATTCAGGCTTTCCTACAGACAGCACAGTCCAGCCTTGGGATTTAGGAATGATGCAAATGAGATGGAGACTTACCTGCAAAAGGCTTCTGCTGGGTAAGGATTCCCCAAATCACAACTGCGAAACTGGAAAAATAAACGAAAACAAATTAAAATACAAAAAACAGATAGGTTAAGCAGATATTCACCAATCAACGGTCAAGAATAATGGTAAACCAGATTTATTTTAGCAGCTTGGGGTAAAAAAAAAAAAAAAAAAAACTATTTAAAAAAAATGGTTACCGATTGGCTGTACTGGGCTATTGCACTATGCAAACTGTCATGGCTTCATGTACTGGCTTAAGTAGACCAATACTTCATTTTTTAAAGCAAGCCCATGCTTTACCCCAATAGGGAAATGCAGAGGTTTGCTTCAATCCCCCAGACTTCCCCAGCAGCACATACTCACCTTTCCATGTCACTCCATTCAGTCACCAAGAGCAAAGAAAATATCTGAAACTTCCAGATCACGTGACAGTGACTGGCCAAGCATGGTCTCATGGGCACAGGGAGAGTTCTCATAGGCCCTCATCCCCACTAATTCAGAGATTACACAGGGCAATAGAGCAGAAGGGGAGATAAGCAAAAAATGAGCATGTCCTGCTGGAGAGGTGCAAACTAGAGTAAACCCCGTTTTGTCATGTAGCAGCAACTTTGGGAAAGCCAGGTAAACTCCGGACATGAACTTGAGGAAAACAAGCTGTATTGCCATATGGGACTCAGCCTGGCTCATGCCTGCAAAGCTAAGTAATTTCAAAAGCATCTTACAGGGTATATATTTCAACAATTATGTCACAATGCATACATCTCCTCCTTGCTTTGTTATACCTTTGACATATAGTCAGAGCAGTACACAGGATATAGTCTTGTGGTTTTTACATTTAGCCAACTGAAAGTTAGATTGTCAACTACTTAGATGTGTGGGGGATGGAGTAAGCGAAGAGTTAATTTTGTATTTTTTGCAAACTAGCAATATTAAGGCCTAAAAGGGGACGTCATTCTTAGACCTTTAAAAACCCTACAAAAATCAAAGCAGGCCTGCACTTTGTCCATGCATCCAGATATAGATTTATTGCAAAAATGGGACATAAAAGATGCTCATAAGTTCTTTTATCCCATTTTGGAATAAATCTATATCTGGATGAATATATTTCAGTATGGCACGTCAATCTCAGACCCAATTCAGTTACATACCAAGGAAACAATGGAAATCCTTGGGTGTGGAGAAGCTCCCAGCCCAAAATCTAGACACCTTGGCCAAGTCCCAGGGTTCCACCACTGGCCTTCTGGTTTTTCTGCCATGTTTTTATTTCTGTCCATGTTCTTGCTGGGAGATTTGCTTTCACTTACTGTCTTGGGTAACCCTAAAGACGAAGCAAAGGAAATTTCCCCAACATGGACACAGCAACAGAAAGCTAATGGAGGGTTCGGCACGTTCACACTCTAAGATGGTAACATTTTATTTGGAGCTTAAAAATCTTCAACACGCACTTTTATTGAACACAAAAAGCTAG